>NC_059170.1:48904285-49504285 GCF_019923935.1 Bubalus bubalis | reverse complement strand
CCTGATTCTGGGAAAGATTGAAGGTGGGAGGAGAAGGGGATGACAGAGAATGAGATGGTTGGATGGCATCACTGAATCAATGGACATGAGTTTGAGCAAGCTCTGGGAGATGGTGAAGGACAGGGAGGCCTGGCGTGCTGCAGTCCATGGGGTCGCAAAGAGTCAGACATGACTGAGTGACTGAACTGACGGACTGATAGGGATTGACATAATCCAGAAAGTTCAATCACTCACTTAATCCAAGAGAAAATGGGAGAAAGTTATCAGAGAAATAATACAAGACACTCTCCCAGAATCCAGAGAAGAAAAATTGTCATATACAAAGTACTCTGCATAAGAACAAACAAGAGACTTCTCAACATCAGTACTTATATGTAAACATAAATTTTTGAAACAGTCTCTTAAGGGATAATTTTTATCGTTTAAAAGGTTGTGATACTGTGACTTAGCAGAGGAAGGTGAAAATCTTCTTTTACCTCAGAGTTACTGTCAAGTATCTCTAAATAATTTCCTTAGCACATTTAAAATATTCCACTTACAAATTTTACATTATTTAAACGTATTTATATCTTTTATATAATCTAAAGTATGCCTTCAAATTTGTGTTTTAGAGATTCAGAGTATTTTATGGTGCTTATTTTAGTTCCTTATTGTTTTATTCACTCAACAGATAATTGAATAATCTTTTCTCAAAGCACTGTAAAGTTTATATTCCTTGTTTTATATGGTAGTGCAACATCTGGTCCATAGCTTTGTAGTCAGTGACAATAAATAACTGATTTAGAAACTCACTGGTATTAAGGTATATGATAGCATGATCTGCAAAATGTTGGCTGTTTTTTCTTTATCCAGCATATAGTGATTTGAAGTGACAAATGTTTGGCTCTTATTTTTATATGTGTATATTGTTGTCTAGTCGCGACATTGTGTCCAACTCTTTTGCAACCCCATGGACTGTAACCTGCCAGGCTCCTCTGTCCATGGGATTTCCCAGGCAATAATACTAGAGTGGGTTGCCGCTTCTTTCTCCAGGGGATCTTCCTGACCCAGAGATTGAACCTAGGTCTCCTGCTTGGCAGGCAGATTCTTTACCACTGAACCATCAGGTTATCTTTATACATGTATAAAACTATTAATTATGAGTCACAAAATATCTATGTAGGATATTGGGGGGTTTTTTTAGTTAAAAAAATTGGAATATAATTGCTTTACAGTGTAGTATTTGTTTCTGCTGTACAGCAGTGTGAATCAGCCATATGTATACATTCATCACCTCCCTCTTGAGCTTCTCTCCCCGCCCACCCTCCAGGCCATCACAGAGCACCGAGCTGAGCTCCCTGTGCTATATAGCAGCTTCCCACCAGCTATCTGTTTTATACATGGTAGCGTATGTATGTCATTGCTACGCTATTTAAAATAGCCAGGACATGAAAGCAGCCTAAATGTCTGTAGACAGATCAATCTGTAAATAAATTGTGGTACATATATACAATGGAATACTACTCAGCCATAAAAATGAATGAAATTGGGTCACCTAGAGTCTGTAATGCAGAATGAAGTCAGAAAGAGAAAAACAAATAGTGAATATTAATGAGTTGAGAATGTAGCATGAAATATTACTTTTTGTCTTTTATCAGTGAAGAAGATAGTCTTGAGTGTTATTTTCTTCCAGAAATTAGAAGCATCAAAAGTTAAAATTTAGCAGACATGTTTTCCACATTTTAATTAGTGTGAATTAATTAAAAATTAATTGTTAAAATTAACTAATATTTGAAAAAATAATATTTTTAAGATTCAGTGAATATTGACTGTATAATAAAATATAGTTTTATGGTGTTTTTTTAGATGGAAAGTTTTCTCTAAATTGCATTTTGGTTTTTAAAACGTTCTGAAATTTAGTTTGTAAATATTACAAAGAATTGAAATTTCTTTTTTTTTTCTTTGTGTTCCTTTTTTTTCAATTTATTTATTTTAATTGGAGGCTAATTACTTTACAATAGTGTAGTGGTTTTTGCCATACATTGACATGAATCAGCCATGGTTGTATATGTGTTCCCCATCCTGAACCCCCCTCCCTCTTCCCTCCCCATCCCATCCCTCTGGGTCATCCCAGTGCATCAGCCCTGAGTACCCTGTCTCATGCATCAAACCTGGACTGACGATCTGCAATGTAGCTCCCCTCTCTTTTTGGATTAGTTTTGAACGCCTAATGAAATGGAAGGCAAGTTTCTTTTTCCCTTAAAAAGGGCTATATTTTATTCCTTAATGTACTATAATGAGAGCAAAATAATATAGAAAAATCAAGAAATGAAAAAGTGCCAAGATCCTTCTTGCCAATATAACTTTTTAGAATTGTGCTGAGTTGCTTCTGCTGTAAAAACCAGACTCACTTGTCTATTATGGATTCTCCAGGTAATGACATTTTGTAGAGGATTTTTGTAGTTCTTTTGGCTCAGCAAGGTCAAGAATTTTAAATTAGAATTACAGAACTGGAAGGCATCCTCATCTTCATTTTACAAATGAAGGAACTGAAGTCCAGAGGAATCATGATTTATCCAGGGTCACACACTTAATAGTGAAGGTTGGATGAGAATCATGGCCTCCTGGCAGACAGCTCAGTGATCTTTGTAAAAGACTCTTTGGGTTTATTCTCACCACCATCACATTACGTGCAGTGTTCATAATTTATTGTATCAGGCCCAAGTAGCAGGTTATGAGTTTGTGTTTAATTTTCTGAAGCTAAGTGAGCATTTAGAATTAGGAATATTGACAGTGACCAAAAAATAAATAAAAATGGCAAGAAGCATTTGGAAGATCTCTCATTTAGGGTAGAAGATGTCCCTTGATTAGACTCTCGCCCTGCTCTCCAGATGAAAATTCTTTGTACATTATTCTCTAGGACCTGAATCTGTCTACTGGAAGGTTCTCTGCTCATCTTCTTCCAAGCCCACAGTTACGTGGTCCTTGAAAAATATACCCTCTTTGGGGACTATTTGGGCATTTCTGGTAGCTCAGCTAGTAAAGAATCCTCCTGCAATGCAGGATACCTGATTTCAATCCTTGTGTTGGGAAGATTCCCTGGAGGAGGGCATGGCAACCCACTCCAGTATTCTTGCCTGTAAAATCCCCATGGACAGAGGAGCTTGGTGGGCTGCAGTCCATGGGGTTGAAATGAGTTGGACATGACTGAGCGACTCAGCATGCAGCACATACTGGGGGCTATGTAACCTTTTTCCCTACTCTCTGACCTTGCAATTTTGGCAGCTTGCACATTGTTTGCAGAGTCAGCCAGCGGCTTAAAGGCAAAGCTTGTGAAGTTTTGGGGCTTGTTGTGCCCTCAGAAACTTTGGCTTCTGATCCGCCTTCTTGTAGTTGACTCCGTTTGCCAGTGAGAGGGACTGGGTGTCCCAGTCTGGCAGGGACAGTCTCAGTTTATATTAATAGTGCTCATGCATATTAAGTAATAATGCCCTCTTTCACTCTCAAAACTATCCCAGCTTGGACAATAAATTATGTACTGTCACTCTAGCCAAAAGAGCACACCAGAGAGTCCCACACCTAAGTTATTCCTTTGCTTCCTCTCTGCAATTGCCCCGTCTCTCAACTTACAAGGGTCCTTGGTTGGCCAGTTGAAATAGGTTTCATGGGAAGTTCATGTGCTCATCCTGATCTACAGCAAGCCTGACTTCCCTCCATTCACAATAGAAAATGTAAAAGGCCATTTTTGCTCAAAGCATTTTTCAGTCTCCTCTTTTACTGTGTATAGTCCAGAAGCAGTCAAATTTTCTAATTCTGGGAGCCTCCAGATTTCTGGATTCTCTGCTCCCTTTCAGTTTTGCCCTCAGACCTCTTATTTCTTGCCCATGCAGATTTCTTTCTTGTAAATTCTCAATAAATACAGCAAGTAATAATGTTATTCTAATGTTCTGTTTTCTGTCTCTTTTCCCTTACAGCTATAGGCTTAGTTGGGCTTCCCAGGTGGTGCTAGTGGTAAAGAACCTACCGCAGTGCAGGTGACCTAAGGGACACTGGTTGAATCCCTGGGTCAGAAAGATCCCTTTGAGGAGGGCATGGCAACCCACTCCAGTATTCTTGCCTGGAGGATCTCATGGACAGAGGAGCCTGGTGGGCTATAGTCCACGGGGTCCCAAGGAATCAGACATGACTGAAGCGACTGAGCACACATGCATAGTCTTAGTTAGACACTTGTTGGGCCTTTGAAGCTATCTCATGCATTTTCAGAAATTGAGGTATGATTTACATACAGTAAACACACAGCTTTCAGTTTAATGAGTTTTGACAATTGTATACACCCATGTAAACCACCTCCAAGAATAAGATAGAGAATATTTCCATTATCCCTAACGCAAGCCGCTTTCTAGCTATTTCACTTTGATTTGCTCCCTCTGAGGCAAAACCACTTTTATGACTTCTGTCACCACAGATTCCTTTCCACAACCCAGCACTTGTATTAATATTAAAAGTTTTGTGACTGGAACTTCCCTGGTTATCCAGGGGTAAAGATTTTACCTTTCAACGCAGGGGTTGCAAGTTTGATCCCTAGTTGGGGAGCTAAGATCCCACATGCTTCACGGCCAAAAAACTGAACCATAAAAGAGAACAATATTGTAACAAGTTCAATCAAGACTTTAAAAATGGTCCACATCAAAAAAAATTTTTTTTAAACAATTGATTAAAAAAAGAAAATTTGTGACTGTGTGACATGACTGTTTCTATCTTTTCCTTGGTTTCTCTCTTTCCTGCTGCTGGGCCTCTAAGCAGTTCTCATCTACTTTAGATTTTTTGTTTGGCTTGTACTTCACTTAAAGGTAGCATTTTTTATGTTACTTGGGAAAAGCTAAGTGCTACAGTAAATGAACTACAAAAAACATAATAGCTTCAACCTAATTAAAATATATTTATTGCTGTTGAGCAGTACACTGAACGTGTTCTTGATCAATAGATGATGGTCTATATCCTGGACCTTTGAATCCTCCAGCAACTGAGAAAGGAGCAGGAACGCACCTTACCTGCTTCTGAAAAGCCTCAAACTGAGGTCTGACATTCAGTCCCCTCCCACTGATGTTTTTTTAGGGGAAAACTATGCACAAGACCACCTCTGGTACAAGAGAGAAGGGTTTGGAATTGGGGACTCTGGCTTGGCAGCTACTTGGCAATGACAGCTCCATACCATAAACTGAAAGAAAAGTTTGTTAATTGTCTACAGGTAACAAAGGTCAGCGTCAGAACTTTTATTTTCTTTTAGTGACATAATACTGCATTGCTTTTCTTTTTTTGTCATGTTAGTTTGTGTAGTATATCTTTTTATGCTTTTCAAATAAACATTTTAGTATTAGAAAATTTTTAAAAATTGTATTGCAATCTCTATGATATAAATGTTCAAAGCAAAAGCAATTTATTTTCTTTACATTATTCTGGTGAAATTAAAATGATCACTGGCCGTAAGCAGATATAATTTAACTCTTAAAATATAAAGATCCATGATATCACCATGTCTATTCAGTATTGTACCAGAGATCCTAGCCAGCAGAGTGAAATGTTGCAAGTGGGTGAACCTTAAAAAAAAAAAAAGATGTAGGAATGGAAAGGAAGAAAAAAATTGTCACTATTGGTAAATAATAAAGAACAGAAATGGTATGGACCTAACAGAAGCAGAAGATATTAAGAAGAGGTGGCAAGAATACACAGAAGAACTGTACAAAAAAGATCTTCACGACCCAGATAATCATGATGGTGTGATCACTCACCTAGAGCCAGATATCCTGGAATGTGAAGTCAAGTGGGCCTTAGAAAGCATCACTACGAACAAAGCTAGTGGAGGTGATGGAATTCCAGTTGAGCTATTTCAAATCCTGAAAGATGATGCTGTGAAAGTGCTACACTCAATATGCCAGCAAATTTGGAAAACTCAGCGGTGGCCACAGGACTGGAAAAGGTCAGTTTTCATTCCAATCCCAAAGAAAGGCAATGCCAAAGAATGCTCAAACTACCGCACAATTGTACTCATCTCACATGCTAGTAAAGTAATGCTCAAAATTCTCCAAGCCAGGCTTCAGCAATATGTGAACCGTGAACTTCCACTTGTTCAAGCTGGTTTTAGAAAAGGCAGAGGAACCAGAGATCAAATTGCCAACATCTTCTGGATCATGGAAAAAGCAAGAGAGTTCCAGAAAAACATCTATTTCTGCTTTATTGACTATGCCAAAGCCATTGACTGTGTGGATCACAATAAACTGTGGAAAATTCTGAAAGAGATGGGAATTCCAGACCCCTGACCTGCCTCTTGAGAAATCTGTATGCAGGTCAGGAAGCAACAGTTAGAACTGGACATGGAACAACAGACTGGTTCCAAATAGGAAAAGGAGTACGTCAAGGCTGTATATTGTCACCCTGTTTATTTAACTTCTATGCAGAGTACATCATGAGAAACGCTGGACTGGAAGAAACACAAGCTGGAATCAAGATTGCCGGGAGAAATATCAATAACCTCAGATATGCAGATGACACCACCCTTATGGCAGAAAGTGAAGAGGAACTCAAAAGCCTCTTGATGAAAGTGAAAGTGGAGAGTGAAAAAGTTGACTTAAAGCTCAACATTCAGAAAACGAAGATCATGGCATCCAGTCCCATCACTTCATGGGAAATAGATGGGGAAACAGTGGAAACAGTGTCAGAGTTTATTTTTCTGGCCTCCAAAATCACTGCAGATGGTGACTGCAGCCATGAAATTAAAAGACGCTTACTCTCCTTGGAAGGAAAGTTATGACCAACCTAGACAGCATATTGAAAAGCAGAGACATTACTTTGCCAACAAAGGTTCATCTAGTCAAGGCTATGGTTTTTCCTGTGGTCATGTATGGATGTGAGAGTTGGGCTGTGAAGAAGGCTGAGCACCGAAGAATTGATGCTTTTGAACTGTGGTGTTGGAGAAGACTCTTGAGAGTCCCTTGGACTGCAAGGAGATCCAACCAGTCCATTCTGAAGGAGATCAGCCCTGGGATTTCTTTGGAAGGAGTGATGCTAAAGCTGAAACTCCAGTACTTTGGCCACCTCATGCGAAGAGTTGACTCATTGGAAAAGACTCTGATGCTGGGAGGGATTGGGGGCAGGAGGAGAATGGGACGACAGAGAATGAGATGGCTGGATGGTATCACTGACTTGATGGACATGAATGAGTCTGAGTGAACTCTGGGAGTTGGTGAGGGACAGGGAGGCCTGGCGTGCTGCGATTCATGGGGTCGCAAAGAGTCGGACACAACTGAGCAACTGATCTGATCTGATATGATCTGAACATTGTAATTCTGAACTTAAACGGTAAAGGAGTGGTCCAAAAATTGTGAAGACAAAGTGTCTTTCTTGCCTTTTATTGTGACTTAATATGAAATT
Organism: Bubalus bubalis; assembly: GCF_019923935.1. NCBI lineage: Eukaryota > Metazoa > Chordata > Mammalia > Artiodactyla > Bovidae > Bubalus > Bubalus bubalis. The sequence continues at coordinate 49,496,878 of NC_059170.1, read as the reverse complement.
ATAATAATTAAGCCAGTGTATGGTACAAAGATACACAAATTGGCCAATAGAAAGAATTGAGAATTCAGAAACAGATCCATCTATATATGGGGCCTAGATTTATAACAAAACTGGTATTATAGACCAGTGGGGGAAAGGATGGACAGATTTTTCAATATATCAAGTTGGGGTAAGAGATGCTCATGTGAAAGAGTATGTTATTTAATTCCTATGTCATATCACACACAAAATGGGAAATGGTTCAATTATAAGTTACAAATGAATAGTTAAAGTTTAATTATAAAATTAGAGGGCTTCTCTGGTGGCTCAGACAGTAAAGAATCTGCCCGCAATGGGGGAGACTTAGGTTCAATCCCTGGGTTGGGAAGATCCCCTAGAGGAGGGCATGGCAACCCACTCCAGTATTCTTGCCGGAAGAATCTGCATGGACAGAGGAGCCTGGTGGGCTACAGTACATGGGGTCTCAAAGAGTCTGACATGATTGAGCAACTATGCCCACACACATGAAATCAGAAGCACAATTCAGAAAAAAACAGTTGAAGAAAAAAACTACCAAAGGAATGTAAATGAAATTGGAAGGAGTGCAACGGAAAAGAAATGATACAGAAAAAAAAATGAGGTCATAGAAATGAGTGAGCCAAGTCAAATACACATTGAAAAAATGATGTAATACCTGTGATTTTAAAATATCAGTGTTTACAATATGCCAGAACTGCATCATTTATTAACTTTTTTTTTTATCCTTAGTTACATGCCAGAAATCTAAAAGTGATCAATAAATTATTTCAGTGATCTGTCTACTGGCAACTCCATTACTCAGTCATTTTTGGAAAGCAAAGAATTGGAAACATCTGACTTTGAAAGGGATTTATTTTCACTTTCTCAGTTTGAGGAAGTTTATCAAAAAAGGCTTAACTAAGATTTACCAAATGACTGTTTTGTTACTCTTTTACTTAGAGGCACCTTGTTTAGCCCAGTATACTTACAAAGTGTTATTTAGAAAAATGAATTTTAATATATATTTACTAACATGCAGTTGGTTTTTAGAGGAACTTTTTGTCTTAACATGTATCTGAAATGTGCTTTTATCATCAGCACCTTGAAGCTATAATATACATCACTCAATTTAGGGAAAATGATTGCCATTTAATCTCATTGACAAAGCTTAGTTGTCAATTTTAAACTCATGTTCCAAATCAGACTTCCTTCTGTCCGTAAAAATCCAACTTGATTTTTCAGCCCAAATAAATATGTTAATGTATGTCTCCATGACAACCATCACACAGCTGAATTCTAATTCTAATATAGATAAATAGATAAGCACAGAGACTTACTACGTGTTGCCTGGATACGGTGATTCTGCTGCCTTCAAGATTTCTTGCTTTGCACTCACTAAAGTCTCCCAGAGTTGAGCTGTGTATCTTTTACAATAATAAAAGTATTGGAAGGTAAGGTCCTTAAGTAAAAACACTCTCACTACTGCTTCATTCTACTATGTATCTGAATTTGTAATATACTAACATGGGCCCACATACTCCGTCCCTTAATAAAATATGTATGTTTTATGTATGATGGGGAGAGAACAAATCCTTATTGTGGTGCTTTGATTAAAGGAGCACTTACAGGTTTGGCTTCCTGGAGGGTTTTTACATTCCAGGGCAGTGCACTAGCCAGGATTAGTGAGTGGTCTTCATTCCTTTTGTAAAGTGGGAAACGAATGATTCTGAAGGCGGGGTAGAGAAGAAGGCTGGTGTGGTACCTTAGCTTCAGGTACACTGCAGAAAGGATCAGTAATAGGAAGATGAGGATCTGGAATTTGATTGCCTGTAAACAATCTGTGCCTACATATCTTAGTCATCATACGGTTCCAGCTTGTAGACTCTTGATACTGAAGACAGGAAGAGCAGGGCCATCATATATCTAATTGTAAATACAGGACACCCAAACTAATGAAATAAATCCCATTTTTAGAGAGTAAGCTCTTCTGAAATAAAAGACAACTAGAACCTGCATATTCAAGGGGCATCCTGTGTGTCAGTACCGAGCAAAATTGTTGGACTTGAGGTCAAGAGCCATTCCTTTTGGGAGCCAGGCAGATAGGCTGAAATTTTTATAAGGGGGAAATTATATTGGCCTCAGCTTTCAATCAGTGCAAGAAAATGGAATATACTTTAAAGATTTGGAAGGAAAGATTAAGTAACTTAGAGATTGTTATATCTGTCTAAACAATCCTTCAAGTATAAGTCAACAGGCAAATAGTTTTGTTTTTTGTTTTTTTTTAATTTTATTTTATTTTTAAACTTTACATAATTGTATTAGTTTTGACAAATATCAAAATGAATCCGCCACAGGTATACATGTGTTCCCCATCCTGAACCCTCCTCCCTCCTCCCTCCCCATTCCATCCCTCTGGGTCATCCCAGTGCACCAGTAGTTTTGAACTTAACATTTTTTCAAAAATTATTCCTTTGGGTCTTTATGAGGCAATAATAGAGAACAGATTTAAAAAACAAAAATGAAAGGAAAAAAAAAAAAACACAAAACCCGACTTTGCAGGATAAAGATGTATTTAGAAATGCCAGAACAGGATCTGGCAAGACTTGGATTTCCTTGTCCTAGAGTGGAGTGTGCATGCTCAGTCACTCAGTTGTGTCTGACTCTTTGTGACACTATGGCCTATAGGCCACTAGGCTCCTCTGTTCATGGAATTTTCAGGCAGGAATATGGAGTGGGTTGCCATTTCCTCCTCCAGGGGATCTTCCCAACCCAGGGATTGAACCTGCATCTCCTGCATTGGCAGGTGAATTCTTTACTACTGAGCCACCTGAGAAGACTTCCTTATCCCAGTAGTAGAAGTTTTTTATTATTTATAACAGACTTTGACAGATGAACTCTGTGTCCTGATGGTATTACCTATGAGAGAACTTATATATTTCTCAGGCCTTTGGTTTTCTGAGAATTAGAAAAGAATCATGACTTTTCAGCAGTCTCATTGATGGAAAGGGCCTGAGCCAGGATGTTTGAGAGGGTCAGCCTCATAAATGTACTTGTTTGCATACATATCCAACTATTACAAGGATAAAGTAATTAATGTTTATGGCACCATTCTCTAAAGGTTAGTTCATGACGAAGTACAAATCTTGGGCATGGACTTTGCTGACACTGAATGCTATTATTTAAAAAAAAAAACAAAAACAACTTTCTAAAATACATTGGCTTTGCCTTTTTCTAGGTTAAACAAGTCAAATACCTTATACCTTGAGCACTTAATTTTGAAATCTCTGAATATGTTTGAGTTGGTTAGGAAAGTAAAACATAACACTGCTGTCCCTTTGAAACAAAACTATGAAGGTTTTTAGCTAAAGTAAGAAATAAGTATCCTCTGTTCTTTTTGAGAAGCATTATATATATATATTTTTTTCCAGTTGTTGAGAGGTTCAGTCTTTAAACTGAGTTTCCTATTGCCTATACTTTGGTATTTCTAGTCTCAACTTCTGTGGTTGACAGCAGGAGATAGGAAAAATGCAAGTCTGTAATAAGTTTATCTTCAAGAGAGCAAACAGTGCTCCTTGCTACTGAGACTGCAGCCAGGGTGTTGGATATTCAGCCCATGAATTGAGTTCTTCAGTTTGATTACCCAGAGGAGGCCAACTCATATTCACAAAGCATACAGACCTGCCAGGTAGATGATGAAGCTTTATTAATTTTGCTTCCCTCAGAAGAAAAAAAGGATTGTGCAGCAAATTCTTGAGTAGAAAGTGCCTATGAAGGAAATAAAAAATCAATCCAGAAAAATGTATGGACATGTAGAAAAGAAAAAAAAAAAAAGAACTGGAGTCATCTTTAGCCCAAGATCCACAATGAAAAGAAAGAGGTTGGATATCTTTTGTTTCTTTCATACGTAAGTATATCTGATAAAGGATGAAGGGTCACTGATTTGAACAAGTTAAGTTTACCCAAATATGCTATATTTCTTGATCTTACTGTGAGCAACTCCTTGGATAAGGTTTCTTCAGAAGGTGTAGAAACACTTGACCAAAGAATTGTTAATGAGCCTAAGACTCTATTCCTCAGCTATGACCAAGTAGAAGAATTTAGAGCTTATTTCAGTGAGAAATGTCCATCCTTAAGTAAGGTAGAAGTGGAAGAGGAAGAATACAAACCAGTCATTGGTGTTGATAAAGAGGAGCAAGAGAGGCAAGTGAGGTGGAAAGTGGAAGAAAAGATGATAAAACCCAAAGGGTCTCAGACTCAGCCTTCTTCTAGTACTGATGAGGCACACACACACACACAAAAACAACAAGGAAATCAGAAACTAAAAAGTTATGAAACATTTTAAGTGAATAAGAAAATAACACTGATGAAGGGAAGTTAGTTCACCAGGGGCCACCCATGCAGCTGTCCATTGTGAAGAACACAAGGATCAAGACAATTCCAGATAGGAGTGGTCACATAGAACCCCCTTCTTGCCCCATCACAGAGCATACTTACTGTGAGTGGATTAACAAAATTTTTCTTTTCCATTTCCATCATGTGTGTTCTTGGACTCTTTCCATTCCTTTATCTCACTGCCAAGTCATGGAATCCTTGTCCCATTTTTAGAAGTTCTTGTTTTGCTTAGTGTATAGAATGTAAATAAATATGAGTATTTTTGAATTGAGATTGTCAATAACATATCTATTTCCCATTTTTAATAAAAGCACAACATCTAGGAATAAAAGTAACCAAAGACATGCAAAAATTTCTACTTTGGAAATAATAAAACATTACTGAGAAAAAGAAGCCTTGAGTAAATGAAGCAGAATGACAGGTCATGGATTGAAAGACTCAGTTAGATGACAGTTCTCCCCAAACTGAGCTATAGATTTAACTTAATTTCTGTCATAATCCCACAGGTTTTGTTGTTGTTGTTGTAAAATTAACAAACTGATTCTAAAAGTTACATGGAAATGTAAAAGACTGAGAATATCCCGTAAACAATTTCAAAATCATAGCTGAAGGAGTTGACTTCATAACATGACCATAAAGATGCAATAACCAAGACAGTGTGGTGCTGCCATAAAGATCCACGGGCAGATTGATGCAACTGAACAGAGAGGCCGGAAGAGACCCACAGTTACGTGGTCGTTGGATTTCCAACAAAAATCCAAACCCATTGGGGAAAGGAAAGTTTTTCAACAAATGGTGCTGGAATAACTAAATATCCATTGGGAAAAAAGGAATCTCAATTCGTACCTTGTACCATGCACAAAAACTAATTTGAGATGGATCACATTACAAAATGTAAAAGCTCAAACCATAAGGGTTTTAGAAAAAAAGCATCAGATAATTTCTTCATGCTTTGGAGGTAGGCAAAAATTTAAATGTAGAAAGCAATAACCATAGGAGAAAAAATTTATGACTTAGACTTTATCAGAATAAAAAAAAAATCTTGGGCTTATCAAAAGGCACTTATTGTTAAGGAAAAATGATGAGCCACAGATTGAGGGAAATATATTCACAAAACCTGTACTTGTCAAGGGACTGCATAGGTTAAGAATTCATACAACTCCATAACAAAAGCACAGATGATCAGAAATGAAAAATTGGGGTAGGGGGACAAATGCTTTGAAAAGACACTTTATAACACCAGCACTCCACAACAGAAGATATTGGGATGGTCAGTGAACCTATACTCAGCAGGGAAATGCAAGTTAAAATGATGAGATGCCCACCAGCATGGCTGAAATTAAATTGCTTGGTAGCACCAAATTTTAACAGGGATGTAGAGCAACTGGAAGTCTTATACACTGTGCAGGAGGGTTAAATGGTACAACGTCTTAGGAAAAAGATTTGGAAGTTTCTTAAAAAGCTAGACGTATACTTTCCTGATGACTCAGCAGTTCTACTCCTAGATCTCTATCTACCTAAGAAAAAGGAAAATATAAGTTCACAAAATAAGATGTACACAAGAAGTACATAATGTATGTAACTTCATTCATAGCCAAAAACTAGAGACAGCCCCCAGGTGTCTATCAGTAGGAGAATGGATAAGCAGACTGGTGTACTCATGAAGTGAAGTACTACTCCAAGAAAAAGAAGGCGCTGATACCAGCAACAGCATGGACGGATGTCATCATACCTAACTGAAAGAAACCTATTCAAAAGAATACATACAGTGTTTCTCCATTTTTATGAAGGTTTAGAATAAGCAAAATTTGTGAGAGAAAATAATAAGGGTGGTTGCCTCCAGGGAATGGAGCAGGGAATGACTAGAATGGTTATGAGGGCTCTTTCTTTGAGGTGTGATTATGGTTTGGGTTATAAAATACATGCATTTGTAAAAACTCATGGGATGGTACACTTATGATTGGTACATGTTGTATGCAAATTTTGCTCCAAAAGAGAGGTGGGGGAAAACAGCTTTAAAAAATATTTCCAAAAAAAAATATTTCAAGAAGATACTATTGTATATCCACCAGATTGGAGAAAGTGGTGGCAAGGCAGTGGGGCCCCCAACCCCTCTGTCCCCTCTGGTGGTGTCAGTTGGATCAACCGTGAAACACTTTGTCAGTATTAACAACTTGTGCATGTACAAACACAGCAGTTCTACTCCAAGGCATAAAAGCTCTTGCAAACATACACAAAGAAACTTGTATGACAGTGTTCTTGAAAATCAGAAAGAAGTTGGATAGCCATCAGCAAGAGAAGACATAGATTGTCCCATATTGTAGCATACCACCACAGATGAACCTCATGAACATATGAAAATGATATGATTTGAACCAATATAATTCCATCCCAAATCTTGAAAAATCAAACAATAATTTGATTAGGGATACCTATGGTAACACTAGAAAGGAAAGCAGGGGAATAAAGTTCAGGATGTTTAGGTAGAAGGCGTGGCAAGAAGGAGTGGGATTGGATGGGAAAGGCCGAAAAACTGACTTCAGAGTTGTTAGCAATGTTCTGTTCCCTAAACTTGGTAGTGGCAAGACAGGTGTTCATTTTATTATTTTTCTTTACAACTTACACATACGTTAAAATGCTGTTTGGTGTATATTTGATATTTAATAATAATTTCATGAAAGATAATGTGATCTTTATTTTATTTTGAACCATATTTATGTGTACAGTTCAGTGGCACTGAGTACATTCACATTGTTGTGCCATTCTCACCATCATCCATTTTCCAAATTTTCACCTTCCTAAACAGAAACTCTGTACCCATCAAACACTGACTTCCCATCCTCCCCCTCCCCACCCCTGGCTCCTGGCATCTACCAGTATACTTTCTGACTCTGAACTTAACTATACAAGGTACTTCGTATAAATGAAATTGAGTAGCATTTGTCTGCATCTAATGTATAATGCATTTTTAAGGTTAACTTAGTATATGTCCTACAAACAGACTGTACCTTCTTTTTTTTTCCCTCTGTGCTCTACAGTAGACCCTAACCAGCAATCTGTTTCATACATATTAGTGTATATATGTCAATCCCAGTCTTTCATTGTACATTTTAAAATTAAGTAATCTTTGAGCATTCTTTATTAGCAACAATATAATACATACAGTTTAAGAAGTTGTCATTCTGATATCATTAATTCAGTCATTTATTCAAATGTTTGTACATAGCCTGATAGGGCTACGATATTGGTTAAGCCTTTATTTGGAGGCTAAGGTTTCAGAAAGTGGAAGTGAAAGTTGCTCAGTCGTGTCTGACTCTTTGCGACCCCAATGTACAGTCCATGGAATTCTCCAGGCCAGAATACTGGAGTGGGTAGCCTTTCCCTTCTCCAGGGGATCTTCCCAACCCAGGATCAAACCCAGGTCTCCTGCACCGCAGGCAGATTGTTTACCATCTGAGCCACTAGGGAAGCCCAAGAATACTGAAGTGGGTAGCCTATCCCTTCTCCAGGGGATCTTCCCGACCTAAGAATTGAGCCAGGGTCTCCTGCATTGCAGGTGGATTCTTTACCAACTGAGCTGTCAGGGAAGCCCATGGTTTCAGAAGCTGTATCCTAAAATAAATTAGAAAAATAACTGAAATCTAAAATGATTACAGTCTTAAATAGGACAATTTTGACCTCAATCTCCTAATGCTAGTCCAGAGGATGTCTGAAGGCATGCTTTTAAGAATTGAAATGTCCCCTCAACTGATCATTGACCAGTCGTTAGGTTTACCTTACAGTCAGGTCATGGAGAATGCCTCCCGTAAGTTATCTTCTCAAAATGTGTGATCAAAATTCTCAGGATGCTCTGGCTCACACTTAGACCTTGTTCTTCTGTTGAATCTTAAGCAGTTTCAAGGTATTTATGGATTTTTCATATCAACATTTCCTGCAAAAATTTGTGAGTAATTTTCATTAAATGAACTCACCAGAAAATAAATGTTGAACTCTGTAGCTCTAACATGGTCCTAAATTCTTAGCTTAAAGTGAAAAGGGCTTACCCCAATCCTTAACTTTTTATAAGTATTCAGACATTCCTTTGGATGCCAAATAATAAATTTATAATGCTAGGTGCCCAGTAAGATGACAGTCCGGTTGCCTATGTACAGTACTTAAATAAACCGATTGCAATTCCACAACCTTATTGCTTCATTTATCACAAGAAGTGCCAGAGTTCTGAAATCTTTTGTAAGGAGAGCAACTTTGCTTGTGTGAATTCTCACAGGAATTACCAAGAATATTATGCCAATTCAATCCTAAGTATTGAAGTTAGAGTTCTAAATGACATTTAATAGTATGATTTATTTTCTATCTTAAACTTTATAGGTCACAAAAACAAGATCCTATCCTTTCATATTGCTTTTTATTGTTAAAGTGGCTGAGTGATGATAAAAATCTAAGCTTAAGAACTGTCAGATGATTTATGATATTTCATTTATTTTTCAAAGGATTGAGGTGTCACCAGTAAGCCCATTAGAATTGTAGGTTTAAAGTTCCTCAATTTTAAAAAAGACCAGCTGCATAAACAAGTGTGTTAGCTTTGTAATTTAATTCTGTGTGATTTTTTTTAATACTTCAAAGTTCCAAAGGAGGCAGCTTTTCTTAGGTCATAAATACTTATTTATGTCATTATGATCTCTAACTTTCAAGTACATTTCAAGATCTGCTTTTTAAAAAATTGATATGTTTTTATTGTGTTCTTTACAACCTCAAAACATTTCTCCTTCTGTCGACCTGAATCTGCCTTTCTTCATGGGCTGACATCAAAAATGTGGAATGTGGATGAACTAGAGAAAAACTACTTTAAAAAAAATCAGAATCCTGTGGTCAGGATGGAGCATCTAAACTATCTTTTTACAGTGCGCTGTCAGCACTGTAAAGCTTTTTTTTTTTTTTTTTTTTTTTTGGTTATTAGATTTTAAATTGAGGATAATTGTTAGTTCACAGCAGTTAGAAGAAATAATATGTACCCCCATGTGCAGATTACATGTAAGAGTTTCTCCCAAATGTAATATCCGAGATATTAGCATCAATGCAATCCAGATCCTGGGCTTCCCTGATAGCTCAGTTGGTAAAGAATCTGCCTGCAGTGCAGGAGACCCTGGTTCGATTCCTAGGTCGGGAAGATCCCCTGGAGAAGGGAAAGGCTACCCACTCCAGTATTCTGGCCTGGAGAATTGCATGGACTGTATAGTCCATGGGGTCGCAAAGGGTCGGACTTGACTGAGCGACTTTCACTAATGCAGATCCTACTCAAATTTTCCTCATTTTACTTGAACTCATTTGTGTATGTATATATTTAGTTTTTATGCACTTTGTATCTCATGTACAGCTTCTTGTGTCTGCTGTAGTCAAGACCCACAATAGTTCCATCACAAGGATTTCTCTTGTTGCCATGTTATAACCACACCTACCTCCCTCACTTCCCAGCCCTAACCCCTGTCAACCACTACTGCTGCTGCTAAGTCACTTCAGTCGTTTCCGACTCTGTGCGACCCCATAGACGGCAGCCCACCAGGCTCCCCCGTCCCTGGGATTCTCCAGGCAAGAATACTGGAGTGGGTTACCATTTCCTTCTCCAATGCAGGAAAGTGAAAAGTGAAAGTGAAGTAGCTCAATCGTGTCTGACCCTCAGCAACCCCATGGACTGCTCCTCCATCCATGGGATTTTCTAGGCGAGAGTACTGGAGTGGGGTGCCATTACACTGTCCTCTATTTCTATAATTTTGTTATGTCAATAGTACTATATAAATGGAATCTTAGAGTATGTAACCTTTAGTATTGACTTTTCCATGTAGCATAATTCCCTTCAGATCCATCCATATTGTGTGAACTAATAGTCTGTTTCTGTTTATCACTGAGCGGTATTCCACCAAAATTTAGTTTTCATATGTACATGCATGTAAAATATGAGATCATTAAAATATCAGTTTAAAAGTGGTTTAAGACATATTACAATTAACCTACCCATTAAAATTCCAGGTAAGTTTTTAGTATCCTCGTCGTCATTTCCATTGGTCTTGTCTATGTCTTAATGTACTTAGACCAGGTCGATTGCCAGCTGTACACTGAAAACATATTTACAGTAGAAAATAAAAGATAGTTCTGTTCCCTAACAACAACTGATTCTAATAAAAACTGGCAAGATTGGATAAAAGACAGTAGCTGCTACCATGTAAGACAGGTCCTCATTTTGATTTCAGCAGATTTACTGTTTAGTTTCTTTTTTTCTTTCATTCAGTCTATGATTACCCAACTCACTCTTTTCATAAAGCTTATTATACAAGGAGCTCTTCTTGCCCTTATGCTTGTGTGTGTTAAATGTGATAAGTAAAGCTGTAGATGAGATCTCCTAGGGAAAGACTGTGAAGTGAGACCTGATGTTTACCTTGAGGAGCTCCAAGACTGAATGGCCAAGAAATGGTCAGAAAGGTAGCAGGAAAAAAACAGGGGCTTCTGGTTCATTAAAGCCAAGAGGAAAGAGGGTTCAAAGAAGAAATAGCCTCAGTTGACGCTTCTTCCCCACTTTCACATGTGGTAACAGTGCTCTGGATCTCAGGAAGGCCTTCTGCATCCAGGCATGGTTTGAATGCAGAGAGTTCACTTCTCAACGAGTGCTCAGTGGGACTATGGAGCCTCAGGAACTAATGTGAAAGAAGATCTAGCCAGGCACACTGTGTATAAGGATAAATGTACCTGCCAGCACCTTAATTTTGGTCATTAAGACAGTTTCAGAAATCTCTCTGCATCCCGATTATTATCACTGCCATCCATGTGTACCATAGTTGTGTGGATATACCGTGATCTGGTTATCAGTATTGGAAGAAGGCATGATGTACCAGCATGGCAAATATATTTTAAGAATCACTCCTGTGTTTCATAATGGTTACCGTGACTGCATAAGCCACAGTTCCTTCTAAAATGCCTTCATGATACTTAACTTTCTCACATGCAGTTAGATAATATAGTTAATGTCATTAATTGGGAATGGAAAACACCCTTCTATCATTAACACTACCTCAAAATGTAGAATCTGAAAATGGCTCATGATACAGTATCAAGAAGTAAAATGCTTTTTTTACTTTCAGGAGAAGGCAATGGCACCCCACTCCAGTACTCTTGCCTGGAAAATCCCATGGATCGAAGAGCCTGGTAGGCTGCAGTCCATGAGGTCGCTGAGAGTCAGACATGACTGAGTGACTTCACTTTCACTTTTCACTTTCCCGCATTGGAGAAGGAAATGGCAACCCACTCCAGTGTTCTTGCCTGAAGAATCCCAGGGATGGGGGAGCCTTGTGGGCTGCCGTCTATGGGGTCGCACAGAGTCAGAAACGACTGAAGCAACTTAGCAGCAGCAGCAGCAGAGGACATAGGCTATAAAGGTAGCTGTTCGTGGTGAAAATGAAGAAGAGTAAGTCAGATGAGGACTAGGAGAAGCGCATAGAATAATTATTTTCTGAGATTTTATCACTTGAAAGGTGTTAGGTTTGGACTTTGAGTTCTGTTTTTTTAGAAATATAAAATCTCAGCCCCAAATCAGGATCTCTGCATTTTAGACAGAAACTCATGATCTGTTTTTAGAGTCGAATTTTCCTGTTGCCCAAGTAAAGATGGCAATGATTTAGTAACATCTCATGGATGTTACAGGCTTCCCTGGTAGCTCAGCTGGTAAAGAATCCGCCTGCAAGTTCCCCTGGAGAAGGGATAGGCTACCCACTCCATTATTGTGAGGCTTCCCTGGTGACTCAGATGATAAAGAATCCTCCTGCAATGCGGGAGACCTGGGTTCGATCCCTGGGTTGGGAAGATCCCCTGGAGGAGGGCATGGCAACCCACTCCAGCGTTCTTGCCTGGAGAATCCCATGGACGGAGGAGCCCGGCGGGCTGCAGCCAATGGGGTTGCTAAGGGTCAGACGCTACTGAGCGACTAAGCACAGCACACAGCAGGATGTTATATGTGAATTACTGAGTGTTGATTATGTGATAATCAGGACCAAAAGTTAAGCATATCTTTAGATTTGTAACCTTGATGAAAGTGAAAGAGGAGAGTGAAAAAGTTGGCTTAAAGCTCAACATTCAGAAAACTAAGATCATGGCATCTGGTCCCATTACTTCATGGCAAATAGATGGGAAAACAGTGGAAACAGTGACAGACTTTATTTGGGGGGGCTCAAAAAACACTGCAGATGGTGACTGTAGCCATGAAATTAAAAGATGCTTACTTCTTGGAAGGAAAGTTATGGTCAACCTAGACAGCTTATTAAAAAGCAGAGACATTACTTTGCCAACAAAGGTCCGTCTAGTCAAGGCTATGGTTTTTCTAGTAGTCATGTATGGATGTGAGAGTTGGACTCTAAAGAAAGCTGAGTGCCAAAGAATTGGTGCTTTTGAACTGTGGTGTTGAAGAAGACTCTTGAGAGTCCCTTGGACTGCAAGGAGATCCATCCATTCAGTCCTAAAGGAAATCAGTCCTGAATATTCATTGTAAAGACTGATGTTGAAGCTGAAACTCCAATACTTTGGCCACCTGATGCGAAGAACTGACTCATTGGAAAAGACCCTGATGCTGGGAATGATTGAGGGCAGGAGGAAAAGGGGACAACACAGGATGAGATGGTTGAATGGTATCACCAACTCAATGGACATGAGTTTGGGTAAATTCCGGGAGTTGGTGATGGACAGGGAGGCCTGACGTGCTGCAGTCCATGGCGTCTCAAAGTCATGGCGACATGACTGAGCAACTGAACTGAACTGATGTTTCAGTAGTCATTATTTAGGTCATATTGGCATACATATACATTTAAAAAATCTTAGTCCTTTACAGAGTGGTAAGCTTTTTACACAGTAGAATAAAGAAGATATTTTTATGGTTTTTACTTAAGATTCTAAATACTCTTTTTTTCAATAAATATAAGTATGACCTTCATGTTGTACAAATAATACTGTTTTGCATTTTCATCTCAAGTTTTAAAATTCAATTATCTTTTCCAAGTGTGATGAAGAACATCAACAAATATTCTCTTCTACACACTTTGAGAGAAATAACCATAAACCTCATACAAGAATAATACAAAGGTTTTATTAGAAAAATTTTGCACATTGACATCAGAATCATAATTTCCAAATTTGCCTTTAAGGCTTATTTTTTAAAAGTCAGCATGGATGCTACTTCTAGAGTCTGTTTCATAAATGAAGTTTGTTAATCATGAAATTTTTTTTCCTATATCAGGCAAAATATGATCTTTCCTTCAAAAAGTGCTTGGGCAAACTAAATTTCAGTATTAGTTATTTAGAGTAGCATTTTCACAGTTCACTGTGCACTTGTACTAACTTTTTATTTGCAGGGTGTTTGCAATCATTTATTTATACCATAGCTATGAGATAGATACAAGATTAATCAGGAAAGATAGAACAGCTGTGTTTATTTCCTACCTTGCTCTCCTTAGAGTTCTTCAAAATAAAATGTGTTTAAGGGCAAATCTGAAGTAAAGACCTCAATATGTGTACCTCTTACCATTAGGGTGATATTAAGTGGAATGGTAAACACTTACCAAGGTAAATCAACTAGACCTAAGAGCTACATAAAGAGCACTCCACTCACCACGAACAAGGTACACATTCTTCCCAATGCATATGGCTCCATCTCCTTGATAGACTACCCATTTGGCCATAAAACAAGCCTCAGTAAATGTAAAAACGATCAGAATCGTAAAAGTATGTTCTCTGACTAAAGTAGAATGCAGTTAGGAATAAATAGCAGAAGGAAATTTGGGAAATTCACAGGTATGTGGAAATTGAACAGCACACTCCTAAGTAGCCAGTGAGTCAAAGAAGACATCACAGGGAAAATTAGAAATACCTTGATGTAAAGTAACTTAACACATTATTGACTGGGGGATTTTCGCAGAAACTAAAGCCCTTGGCTGGCAGTTTGTTAACCTAAGTGACTTTTGAAACACTTCAGTCAAAGGCTGCTGCTGCTGCTGCTAAGTCGCTTCAGTCGTGTCCGACTCTGTGCGACCCCATAGACGGCAGCCCACCAGGCTCCCCCGTCCCTGAGATTCTCCAGGCAAGAACACTGGAGTGGGTTGCCATTTCCTTCTCCAATGCATGAAAGTGAAAAGTGAAAGTGAATTCGCTCAGCCGTGTCTGACTCTTAGCGACCTCATGGACTGCAGCCTACCAGGCTCCTCCATCCATGGGATTTTCCAGGCAAGAGTACTGGAGCGGGTTGCCATTGCCTTCTCCGTCAGTCAAAGGCACTCAGTAACAAAAGATGTATTAATACGTCTCTGGCCAATAAGTTGTTACAGTGTAACCCACCAGAATTTATAGGATTCAACTAAAGAAAACAGTGTTTAGAGGAAAATTTATAGCCATAAGTGCCTATATTTTTTCAAAGATCACATGTTATATGATTTTATTTATATGAAATTTCCAAAATAAACAAATCTACAGAGACAGAATATAGATCAGTGATTTCTAGGGACAGGCAGTGGGGCAGAGTGATAGAATATTTTGGCATTAGATGGTGGAGAGAGTTGTACAACTTTGTGAATGTATTAAAAACTCCAAAATGTACAGTTTAAAGGGTGAGTTTTATGATATGTGAATTATATCACAAATATGCGTGCTAGGTAGCCTCAGTCATGTCTGATTCTTTGCAGCCCTATGAACTGTAGCTGTGTCTGTCCATGTGATTTCCCAGGCAAAAGTATTGGAGTGGGTTTCCATGTTCTCCTCCAGGGGATCTTCCCAACCCAGGGATCAAACCCATGTCTCCTGTATTAGCAAGTGGGGTCTTTACCACTGTGCCATCTGGGAAGCCCACAAATGCATCACAGCTATAAATAAGTAAGCAAGCCCCTCCTTGGGTGTCCTGTTCCTTTGCCAGATGGTTCAGGTGCCATGTGAACCCAAAGGGATGTGACCCTAGCCTTCTAAAGCTGCTTGTCTGTTGCGGGTAGTGAAAGTGAAAGTTGCTCAGTCGTGTCCAACTCTTTGCGACCCCATGGACTATACAGTCCATGGAATTCTCCAGGCCAGAATACTGGAGTGGGTAGCCTTTCCTTTCTCGAGGGGATTAGACATGAGCTAAGTAAAATTACAGTTGTAGTCGGTGATCTGAGGAAAAAAGATACGTGTTCTTTTTTTTTTTTAGTTGTCTGAGCCAGGTCTTAGTTGCAGTGCCTGGGATCTTCTATCTTCATTAGCAGGATCTAGTTCCCTGACCAGGGATTGAACCTGGGCTGTCTATATTAGGAGTGCGGAGTCTTAGCCACTGGATCACCAGAGAAGTCCCCAGGACTTGTTCATTATCAACTGGGGTATCTGAGCCAGACGAGGTCAAAAGACATTCTCCTGAGAGGGAGTGACACTGTCTTGTGATCTGAAGGATGAATTCAGATTATGGAAAAGAAAATCAGCATCACAGGGAGAGGCCCATGTGTGTAGAGATTGTTGATGACACAGCCACTGTGTGGAGACTGAGAGAAGGCCAGTGTGTCTGGACAGAATGGGGGAGAGCAGTGCAGGGTGAGGCAGAGAAATGGGCCAAGACCAGACCATGTAAAACCTCATGGACGTGTTAAGGCATGTAGCGGTTTTCATTCTGGGTGGGGCGCACTGTGCTGTGAGAGCATCGCTGTGGCCATGTGGGCTGGAGGAGCAGTAGAAGCAGGTAGAAGAGTATCCAGTGGTCCTGCCAGGGGGCAATACAGCAACTGATGCCAGGTGATTGGCAGTGGATTTCAGAAGTGGAGATTTCTGAACTGAGTGACTGACACTTTCACTCTTCACTTTTCAGGAGTGGGTGTATATGGGGGCTTTTTAAGAGAGAAAATTGATATGATTTGGTGAAAGCCTAGAGATGGGAAGTGAAGGAGAGGGGTACAAGGCATGGCTCATGATGCTGGGAAAGTGAGGGTCAAAGAGCCATTTCTGAACTGAAGATTTTCCTCAGTCACACTGTGTATGAACAACTTCAAGTAACATGAATGGATACTTTTTTTTTTTTTAACTAGATCTTTCTTACCAAGACAGTCACACATTATGTAAAGCTATGCAATCATTGAAAAAGCAAGAGAGTTCCAGAAGAACATCTATTTCTGCTTTATTGACTATGCCAAAGCCTTTGACTGTGTGGATCACAATAAACTGTGGAAAATTCTGAAAGAGATGGGAATACCAGACCACCTGACCTGCCTCTTGAGAAACTTGTATGCAAGTCAGGAAGCAACAGTTAGAACTGGACATGGAACAACAGACTGGTTCCAAATAGGAAAAGGAGTACGTCAAGGCTGTATATTGTCACCCTGCTTATTTAACTTATATACAGAGTACATCATGAGAAACGCTGGGCTGGATGAAGCACAAGCTGGAATCAAGATTGCCGGGAGAAATATCAATAACCTCAGATATGCAGATGACACCTCCCTTATGGCAGAAAGTGAAGAAGAACTAAAGAGCCTCTTGATGAAAGTGAAAGAGGAGAGTGAAAAAGTTGACTTAAAGCTCAACATTCAGAAAACTAAGATCATGGCATCTGGTCCCATCACTTCATGGGAAATAGATGGGGAAACAGTGGAAACAGTGGCTGACTTCATTTTTGTGGGCTCCAAGATCACTGCAGATGGTGACTGCAGCCATGAAATCAAAAGATGCTTAGTCCTTAGAAGGAAAGTTATGACCAACCTAGGTAGCATATTAAAAAGCAGAGACATTACTTTATCAACAAAGGTCCATCTAGTCAAGGCTATGGTTTTTCCTGTGGTCATGTATGGATGTGAGAGTTGGACTATAAAGAAAGCTGAGTGCGGAAGAATTGATGCTTTTGAACTGTGGTGTTGGAGAAGACTCTTGAGAGTCCCTTGGACTGCAAGGAGATCCAACCAGTCCATCCTAAAGGAAATCAGTCTTGGGTTTTCATTGGAAGGACTGATGTTGAAGCTGAAACTCTAATATTTTGACCACCTGATGTGGAGAACTGACTCATTGGAAAAGACCCTGATATTGGGAAAGATTGAAGGCAGGAGGAGAAGGGGATGACAGAGGATAAGATGCTTAGATGGCATCACCAACTCAATAGACATGAGTTTGGGTAAACTCCAGGAGTTGGTGATAGACAGGGAGGCCTGGCGTGCTGCGGTTCATGGGGTCACAGAGAGTCAGACACGACTGAGCGACTGAACTGACTGACTGATGCAATTTACTGATAGCAAATATTTGGGGAAAGTTTAAAAAAAATTGAGGAAACTAAACATGTGCCAAATGAGTTTTACCCTTGGAGTCTCTTGTGGAGCCTGCATCTTCAGGGTCTTATAATGTACTTGGCCTTGCTGATGGTCCCCAATGATATAGAGATCATCTGTCATTTGAACTTCCTCATTTTGATTTAAGTATTGAAAATAGATTCTGAAATAATTTTCTGGCAGATAACTACCTACCAGTGAGGAATAACTGGAATGAATTCAGTTTTAGCAATTCTTATTTCCTTGGCCAGCCAAAGTCTTAAAATGTCAGGTTCTTCAGAGATGTTTTTATTCTGCAGTTATATGTAGTGATAATGTTTTATTATAATTTCTAAAAGCCACTTCAGCAATTTAAGACTACACAGAAATAAATTTTAATCTATACCCTAAAAATTTTTTCAAATGACCTTTGAAGAGTTAGTTATTTGGGCATTCACTTGCATTGGGAATGTCAGCGTACAGAACCAGCAGGCAAAAACCTGATGAAGAAAACAGATCATGCCAATAGGCTGTGATTTAAGTTTTACCGTTACTATTACAAGAAAGGTGTCTCTGCTTATAGTGTTTATTGCTTTGTGTGCGTTAGTCACTCAATTGTGTCTGACTTTTTGTGACTCCATGGACTGTAGCCCACCAGCTTCCTCTATAGCCATGAAATTCTCCAGGCAAGAAAACTGGAGTGGGTAGCAATTCCCTTCTCCACGGAGTTTTCCGGACCCAGGGATCAAATCTGGGTATCCTGCATTGCAGGCAGATTCTTTACCATCTGAGCCACCAGGGAGGCCACATGTGTTTATTGCTAATGTATCAGTAATAGACAAACTTTACAAACCTATAAATTCCCTTTGTGTGCAGCATAGCAGGAGGCAAATTTAAGTTAGGAGAATTTAGAAAAGTCATTTAAAGAAAATTGTAGTGACCTGCCTTTTACAGGCTTCTTCCAGGGCATTTTCACTAATCTTTGTCCTCATGGGCCAGCACACACAGGAGGGAGTCAGACTGTTGTTCACAAGTTTTCCATGAAGCTTGCATTGATTTAAATCAAGTTTCCATTTTTCTTACTGGCAATATAGGCTCCATCTAAGGATTAGCACTTTACTGAGAAGCATTAACTGTATTGTTTTCCATGTGTGGAAAACTGTATTGTTTTCCATGTGTTCTTACTCTATTGTGCATTTTTATTTCTGAGAATTATTCTTAAAACGGGAACTTTAAGTAAAGAAGAGGGAAATTTTGGAGGTTGGAGGCGGTTGTGATTAAAAGCAGAACCTAGCAAAACCTACTACCTATCTTGAAACCTCAGCTTTACCATTTACTAACTGTGTGAATTTAGGTAAGTTATTTAACATCTCTGTGCCTAATTCCTTATACATGAAAGGGTGATTGGAACATATTCATCCCAAGGCTGTGGTGAGAATTAAATAAATTAACACAGATTTAAAATACCTAGAGCACTGTTTGGAAGATAGTAAGCTCAAAATAAATGTTAGTTGTTGCAGCTGTTGTTATATTGATAGTCTTATCAATATTTGAATTTTAATAGCTAACTCTCACCTGTAGAAGGGGGTGACAGAGGATGAGATGGTTGAATAGCATCACTGACTCAATGGACATGAGTTTAAGCCAACTCATGTCCTAGTGTGCTGTAGTCCACGGAGTCAGACACAACTTAGCAACTGAACAACAATAACAATTCTCATTTGAAAATTCAAATATTATAATTCAGTTATGGTGGTTGTTTTTGTTGAAATTCATATTTTCTCTAGCTGCTTTCATGCCACCAGAAGAAAGGAAAAGCTATATAGAGACTGTAAGGTTCGTAAAACTGAAAATATTTACTGTATGATCCTTTACAGAAAGCAGGTTCTATTGCCTGGCTTGTGGGGTCATTAGTTATTGATATGTTGATTGAATGAATGAACTATCCTGCTTTGACAACAGACGTAAGCTTGCATAGGAAAGTATATGACTCTAGTTATCCTTGTGGCCAGAACACTTCTTTTGTTTTGATTTGATTTAGAAAAAGTATAACTTTCCAGTTTGGTTTCAGTTTTGTTGAAACTAACATACAAGTTCATGAGTAGACTTAACTGTAGTAGATTGCATAAGTGTAGACATGCCAAAATACATACTTATTCAGTAAAGAGTATTAAGATTTGGATTTCTCTCGAGAATTGTCAAAACAAAAGTTCAGTTGTGTGCATGTGTATGTAAGGATATTTGCCATCTCATCAGTTCAGTCGCTCAGTCGTGTCTGACTTTTTGTGACCCCATGGACTGCAGCACACCAGGCTTCCCTGTCCATCATCAACTCCCAGAGCTTGCTCAAACTCATGTCCATCAAGTCGGTGACGCCATCCAACCATCTCATCCTCTGTTGTCCTTTTCTCCTCCTGCCTTCCGTTTTTCCCAGCATCAGGGTCTTTTCCAGTGAGTCAGTTCTTCCCATCTGGTGGCCAAAGTATTGGACTTTCAGCTTCAACATCAGTCCTTCCAATGAATATTCAGAACTGATTTCCTTTAGGATGGACTAGTTGGATCTCCTTGTAGTCCAAGGGACTCTCAAGAGTCTTCTCCAACACCACAGTTCAAAAGCATCAGTTCTTTGATGCTCAGCTTTCTTTATAGTTCAACTCTCACATCCATACGTGACTACTGGAAAAACCATGGCTTCGACTAGATGGACCTTCGTTGGCAAAGAATGCCATCTCATAATTATTTTTAAAAGATTCTTGAAAAAGAATTCTTAAACAGTGTGCTAATAAGATGAATTTTACAGTAATAATATACCTTAAGAGTACCATGTTATAATCCCACTTTAGGAATTACTTGTAGTTAGTTTTCTCAAGGCTTTGGCTGTGTGACTCAGAACCTAGGATTTCCATGGCAGCCAAAACTCTGGAACTTTTGGCAACTGAGCCTGGAACACATATGCTTTGATTGTGTCACACGGATCATTTAAGCAAATAACCTTATCTTCTTTCTTGATGCAATTTTTGACGACGTGGATCTTTTTTTTTTGTTTCGTTATATAACCTTTATTAAGGATCTGTTTTGCTCTTGAATATCTGTAAATCTTGCAACTCCTTTAGTTTAGGTTTACATCTTTCAAAGTATATTCATAAAATACTTTTGAAAGACTTCTCTCCTCCAGGGCCCCAGGGCTACTGGGAACAGGACAGGGTTGGACCCTGCCCTTGGAGAGTGTCAGGACGATAATGTTAAATTAATGTAAATACCATTGGTGTTGGGAAAAAATTAAATTGTGTAATGGACTCGTAAACTAAGAAGACCTAAACTCATCAGGGGAAGTCAGAGAAGATTGTTTCTTTGGATTCTTATTTTTTTATATTTTTTAAAGTTTTGTACTATATTTAAAAATCTGTTCTCAACTAATTGATGCTGTTGCTTAAGCTGAAATTATTTTGGGTTTAGCAAATGCATTGAAATAAGAACTTTAAGAAATTAATGGCCCCCTTATTGATTTAGGCACAACCTACTAATTAGTATTTATTGATAGACATTAGATGGTTGAATGATGAACCTTGTGCGTTTGATTTTGACAGAAAATTTCTAATTAAGTGTAACGATCATGGTAAATTTGGAATGAGGAAAATACAAAGTGAGAAAAGACTGCCATTTAGTTTGTTAATTACCATTTGAAAATCAAAATACCTGTTTATCCTTCTTGAACAGAAACATGTTTAAAAGTGGGATCTGTCTTAATTTTTTTCTCTCCTTTGGAACAGTTTTTTGTTTATAATGTAAAAATAGATGGTTACACAGTTTACATATATACGTGCGTGTGTCTGTATACATTGGCACTGTGTTTATGTGTATGTTGGTGTATGTATAAACACACACCAAAAAATGTACAAAGAAAAAAGGGAATTTTCACCACCCCAAGTCCTAAAGGTAACCACTGTTGACAATTTGATGTTTCTCTTGGGAGTACAACTCTTTTTTTTTTTAAAGACAGATGGCATCAGAGTATGTGCACTGTTCCACAATTTGCTTCACTTAAGATTATTTCCTGCACGTCTTTCCCTGCCAGTGTTTACTGAAGACCACCTGCCTCTCCAGATCTACTTCACTCTTGTTGTTGTTGTCATTGATAATGTTATTTTAAGTAGTCCATCCACAGGGTAAAATATTCAGAAGGTTTACAAAAGAGTACATAGTGGAAGTCAGTCTCTCTCAAATGTGCCTCCCAGTTCTCTTTCCAGAGGCAGCCATCCTTAGCAGTTTCTTACCCTCTGGGTTTTTTCCTTTATTTTTATGTGCTTTTACTTGGTGTGCCTAAAATTAACTTCCTGTGCAGTCATTTATAGGGAAACGGAATGCTTAGTGAATTTACAGCAGCAACCCATTGATCTTGTAATGTCAGTGTGTAAGACTGCATATCAAAATGAGAAAAGACCCCATTAGCTGGATTTCAGTTTGGAATTTCATGCCTTATGATTGTTTGGAGGCTGTAATCTGTAGGTGTACAGTCTTTGCCAGTGTTTTAGCTCCTTAGTGCGTAACTGAATGTTCCCAGCAGAAGCCCCACAAGGCCCTACGTGGCCCAGAGCACCTCCTCCCACTTGCCCTGACCTCACCCACACATGTCTGCTGTCTCACTGTCTAGGCTGTGAATATAGCCCCAGGTCTTGAGCGACCCAAGAATAAATGGCCTTGCTGCTTTTGTTTCAGAGCTAATGGAGGGATTTGTGGCTAATCTCTGAGATGCCTATGGTTATTTTAATCTGCAACCACTTGGGTTAACTTCATTCCTGAAACTTAATTTTGATAGTGCCAGAGCCTGAGGAGGAGAGAGGTGTGGCTGGTGGGGACAGTGGATTGACGGGGGTATGGGCAGTGCTCACTCTGCCTGAGCCAGCCTGGGGCTGAGATGTTATTTAGTGAAGCACTTTTCCCTGTTAACACTGGGTCTTTTGTCAGCTGCTGACACTAAAGTAGCCTTATGAACAGAGATTGTCTAGAAACCCCTGCCTCTCTCTTAAACTGCACCAGAGAAAATGGGGTGATAACATGTTTTGGGGAAATGGAAGTAACACTGGGTTCATTCTTGAGAGTGGCTGTGTTGACAAGCTTATGGCCTGAGAAGCCCTAAGCTGGTAATTCCTATTTATGGGCAGTATTTACCTCTGTATAAACTATGTTCCTCAAAAAAACACACTGAAATACATAATGCTGTATAAGAAGATTCTGTCACCAGAGAACAAGTTAAAAAAAAAAAATGCAGTTCCTTAATACATCATGCCTTTTCACATAGATGTATGTGTAATATAAATATTATATCTTTTATAAATATTCTTTAATTTTATTATTTTTCTTTACAATGGAAGACATATATGCCTCACTAAAGTCCACTGTTGGAGAAGGCAATGGCACCCCCACTCCAGTACTCTTGCCTGGAAAATCCCATGGACGCAGGAGCCTGGTGGGCTGCAGTCCATGGGATCACTAAGATTCGGACATGACTGAGCGACTTCACTTTCACTTTTCACTTTCATGCATCAGAGAAGGAAATGGCAACCACTTCAGTGTTCTTGCCTGGAGAATCCCAGGGACGGGGGAGCCTGGTGGGCTGCCGTCTATGGGGTCTCACAGAGTTGGACACAACTGAAGCGACTTAGCAGCAGCAGCAGCAAAGTCCACTGTGCTTCCAATATAGGTTAAAGATTTGCCCACTTAAAATGTCCTGAATGTTTGCCATCTTTGTGTAAATTTATATAGGTCACAAGGCTTACGCTCCTTGTCACTAATATAATCACATTCACTTTTTAAAAATTGTGAAAAAAAGCATAACATAAAATTTATCATCTTTCCCATCTTTAAGTGTGCAGCTCAGTAGTGTTAATTATATTCACATGGCTGTGCAACCAATCTCTAGAACTTTCTCATTTTGCAGAACTGAAACCATAAACCAGTTAAACAATAAATCTCTGTCTTTTCCTCCCCACAACTCCTGGCAACCACCATTATACTTCCTGCTTATATTAATTTGACTACTCCAGATATAGCATATAAGTAGAATCACAGAGCATGTGTCTATTTTCTTCCCCTCTGGCTTATTTCACTTAGCTTAATGTCCTCAAGGTTCATCATACTGTAGCAGGTGTCAGAAGTTCCTTCCTTTTTAAGACTAAACAATATTCCATTGTGTGTGCATACTACATTTTGTTTATCGATTCATCTGTTGATAGGTAACTTGGGTTGCTTCTTGGCTATTATGAGTAGCGCTGCTATGAATATGAGCGTGCATATATCTCTTTGAGATCTTGCTTTCATTTCTTTCGCATATATGCCCAGAAGTGGAATTGCTGAAGCTTATGGTAATTCTAGTCTTTAGTTTTTTGAGGAACTGCCACACTGTTTTCTATAGCAGCTGTACCATTTTTTATTCCCACTAACAATGTACAATGGTTCCAACTCCTCCACATCCTTGCTGACAGTTAAAATTTTCCATTTTGGGGGATAGTAGCCTACATCTTAATGGATGTGAGGTGATATCTGATCATGGTTTTGATATGCATTCTTCTACGGATAAGTAACATTGAACATCTTTTCATATACTTTGTGACTGACTATATGTATCTCCTCTGGACAAGTGTCTGTTCACTTCCTTTTCCCATTTTTAATCAGTTCATTTGGTTTGTTGTTGTTGTTGAGTTGTAGGAGTTCTTTATATATTCTGAATATTAACCCTTTATCAGAAAAATGATTTGCAAGTATTTTCTCCCATGCTGTAGGCTGTTCTTTGGCTCTGTTTGATTGCTTTCTTCGATGCACAGAAACTTTCAGTTTTTATATAGGACAGTTTATTTGTCTACTTTTACTTTTGTTACCTATGCTTTTAATATCATATTATTCCTATTTACCTTTAATCTTTTGAGCTCCACTAATTTTTCTAAAATAACAAGAGCAAAATGTATTGAAATATTTAAATAATCATAAAACCATTGTACAGACATAGTTGAACACAACTTCAGAATGAACACTTGGTTGCCAGTCGGCACCATCATACACTGGCTTAAAAAATTGCTTCCCTGGTGGTACAGTGCATAGGAGCCCGCCTGCCAATGTAGGGGACACAGGTTTGATATCTTGTCTGGGAAGATTCCACATGCCATGGAACAGCTAAGCCCATGCACCACAACTACTGAGCCTGCACTCCAGAGCCTGCAGGCCAGAACTACTGAGCTCTCATGCTGCAACTACACTAGCCCATGTGCCTAGAGCCCGCTTTGCTCCGCAGCAAGAAAAGCCACCACAATGAGAAGCCCATGCACTGCAACTAGAGAGTAGCCCCGCTCTCCGCAACTAGAAAAAAGCCTGTGCAGCAATGAAGACCCAGTACAACCAAAAATTAAAATGAGTAAATAATTTTTTAAAATTGCTTCACTCGCTGATGTGACACTATATACACTTGGAGCACAAAAAGCAGTTTGAGATGCAAATAAAAAAGTGTGAAGGAATAGATTTGGGGACCATGGTCAAGTACATGAAAACAAAGGATTAGAAAACACTACTAATCAGATCCTTTGATTTGGAGTTCCTGTGTGTACAATGAACCTTTGTAGAGAGGCTTGCAAGACAAAGGCCCCCCCTACTTCTTTCCACCCTCTTCTGTTTCTCATCTTTCCTATGAGGTGATGCCTCATAGTCAACACCTCTAAACAAATAGAGATAACGCGAAAGCTT
The DNA here is from genome assembly GCF_019923935.1 of Bubalus bubalis. Classification (NCBI taxonomy): domain Eukaryota; kingdom Metazoa; phylum Chordata; class Mammalia; order Artiodactyla; family Bovidae; genus Bubalus; species Bubalus bubalis. The sequence goes on along the minus strand of NC_059170.1, from coordinate 49,471,487 downwards.
TATTCAAAGCCTAACTTTCAAATTTAGAGAAGTAGAAGATGCTCTTAAAGTATTTAACTTCATTTAGCTCACTTTAAATTTTAATAAGCTGTTGCCATTGATCAACAAGAAGATCATTTAACAACCAGTTGATGGTTATTGACTGCTTAGACGACTGGCAATGCACACAGAGTCTGTAGGTGTCTTTCTGGCTGTAAGAGAAGGGAAGAACTGGCTCTTAACTGATTCTCTGTATCTTCTGAGATATTTAAGGAACCTGGAATTTAAGTGCTTTTTATTTCCCTCACATGCCATTTCTCCTTCTAAAATAATGTTGCCATTGTTCCTGTTTTCCTCCCACTTGCTTTTTCTTTCTTGTCTGGTTTATACTCATTCATCTTTCCTCTGCTTGTCAGTCCCACGAGGATGTTTGTAGCTCATCTTGTTGCCTGACTTTCCCTTCCCACCCACCCAAACTCATCATTCAGTGTCCTCAACCCTCCCCTCTCTTGCAGCCTTTATAGGATTAAAACAGGCCCAATGGTGGGCTCTAGAGCAGTAGTGCTCCACGTTGAGAAGCCCTCACGCTGCAACTTGAGAAAGCCTCCACAGCCAAAAGTAAAAAGTACATATAAAAATTAAAAAAAGAAAAGGTTGGAAGGAGCTGCTTTAAAAACAAAAACAAGCTCAGTGGCGTCTCCATGGATATCATTCAGATTTCCCGTCACTAACACACAGCAAATACTTCCTAAGTACCAGGTCTGGTGGCTTCCTCTTTCACCTGGTGCCCAGGTGTTGGTCATGCAACTACCAGAAAATCCTTAAGCTTCAATGTGGCCTCTTGACATCTTATCCTCCAAACATCTAAAGAAAGCAGTTTGAGCCTTAGAAACTTAAGCAGAAAAAAGAAGCTACTGAGATACCCACTCCCCTTTATTTTCTTTTAGATGTGAAAGTGAAAGTCGCTCAGTCACCTCCGACTCTGCGACCCCATGGACTATACAGTCTATGGAATTTTCCAGGCCAGAATACTGGAGTGGGTAGCCTTTCCCTTCTCCAGGGGATCTTCCTAACCCAGGGATTGAACCCAAGTCTCCCACATTGCAGGTGGATTCTTTACCAGCTGAGCCACAAGGGAAGCCCGAGAATACTGGAGTGGGTAGCCTATCCCTTCTACAGTGGATCTTCCCGACCCAGGAATTGAATCAGGGTCTCCTGCGTTGCAGGCAGATTCTTTACCAACTGAGCTATCATGGAAGCCCCTCTTTTAGCTATAAATACATTGAAATAGTTATGAGCAAGCCTTCAGTTGGTGAAATAGACAACTGAAGACAGCCCATTGCAGATAAGACTCATGGTTCAGTCTTCTACTCACCTGAGGATTTTCCTCCTTAAATACAGCTTTGTAACAGATACAGAATTTTCTGCAAAAGCATTCCATGTACACTTATTAAACTTTTCACTTCAGCTTTAGGTGAGTGAGGAATTCAGGTTATTGAGTGGTGACTTAGTCCTAGCAGTCCTCTGGCACATGATTTTGTTATGTGAGAGGATGCAGTAATCTTGTTTGAGAAGGTTTATTCATTAACAAAAGGTACCGAAATAAATTTAGCTGGGGTCATAGCATTTAATTTAATAGTATTACAATAATAACTACCATAATTAGTTTCAGATTTGCCTTCCTTCCCAGAGGACAAGATTTTTTAGTTTTTTGATGCCTATTTAAAGCATGAGAATGACAAGAAAATTAATGTCACGACCTTTAGAGCCTGTTTATGGTTTTTCCTAGTCATACCCTAAAGGATTCAGGGAGTTGTGTGCATCTAAAATAAACCACTTAGTAAGGACAAGTAAAAATTGGGTTAATTGGGTTCACCTGATCCTCAATTGTAGCACCTCATTGAAGACCCCCATTTCATCTTAGACAAAGGACCACCCTTTTTGCACTATAAAATTATCTCTTAAACTACACCTGTACATTCTGTGATGTCTTAAAAAGAGAAACATTTTTTTTTTAAAGGCCAGTTTAGAATTTCTTTCCCTCCTATAACTTTATCTGGCTTGTCTTTCTCAATTAGGAAATCACTTTGTCTGTCCACTTTCCTAGCAAGAATGGGCTGACACCAACTCATGGGCTACACTCCCTGGCCCTCATGCCCACTTCCTGTAGGTGATGCAGGGCAGACGCACAGACTTGTTTTCCCTTCTCTAGTCTGTCAGGGACTTCCTGTAAATGATCACTCTTCCAGATCCTCAAGAGATGAAACTTGGTTTTCATTTTATTGTCAGAGTTTGTGTATTTCAGCAAAGAGAAATATTTGTCTATTCAACTAGAATTAAGAAAACTATCTAGGTATGCTGGAGTCTTTGAAGCTTTTGGATAGTTGATTGAAAACTTGCAGCAAATTTGGCAAATAGTGACGACTTCCCTGGTGATCAAGTGGCCAAGACTTCACCTTCCATAGATGGGGTGCAGGTTCTATCTCTTGTCAGGAAACTAAGAGCCCATGTGCCTCATGGCCAAAAAACCAAAACATTAAAAAAAAAAATAGAAGCAATATTATAACAAATTCAATACAGACTTTAAAAATGGCTCACATTTTTTAAAAAATGGCAGATAGTAGTTTGGAAGCACTTTCATGCATCATTGGATAAGTCAGTACAAGTTCCTTGAATGACAATATGGTAATATCCATAACAATTTTAAATTGACCCAGAAATTTCTTACTGTGACTTCACTGTTCAGATGGACTCACACGTGCTAGCAGGGTTATGAGTATATGAATGCATGCCAAAGTTTTGTGTGTAAGGGCAGGTGGCTGGTTAATAAACTGTGGTTCTTTGCAGTGAGGTACTATACAGCCTTTGCAGAGAATGAAGGGGATCCATGAGTATTGACATGGAGAGCTGAAAACATATTAAGCAAGAGAGTAGCGGGTGTAATCTGCTCAGTTTGGGGAGGGGAGAATGGGTGATACAGCCTGTTTCTACACATGTTGGCTTGTCTACATACAGACTGTTACTAGAAGGATTCCCACAAAGGTGCTAAGAATTGTTGCCTCCAAGTAGGGAAGTTGGGGTGACAGGACAAGAGTCAGGCTTTTGTTCAATTTTGTTTCGCTTTTTCCACGTTGAAGATAATCATTTTTGATAACCTAAGTGCTAGACCATAGCCATCTGTGACAGGAAATAAAAAAAATTAGGTAATGCTGCCGAGGTAAACCTGTGACTGGGGTGCTCCAGGAAAATAGTGAAAAAATTATTTTAGAAGAGGAGAGGCTTCCCTGGTGGCTTAGACACTGAAGAATCTGCCTGCAATGTGGGAGACCCAGGTTCGATTGATCCCTGGGTCGGGAAGATCCCCTAGAGAAGGAAATGGCTACCCACTCCAGTATTCTTGCCTGGAGAATTCCATGGACAGAGGAGCAGGCTTCAGTACGTGAGGTACATGGGGTCACAAAGAGTCTGATACACTTTGTGAAAAGGAAGAAAAATCATCAGAATCATTTATGAAGCAGTAGTTCACACACAAAAAAACATGAAAAACTACAGAACATAGATGAAGTTAGCAGGAAACAGCAAAGCAGTGGGTTTGGTTGCTTTTTTAATTGAGCAGTCTTTATAAAGCTAATTGATGGGATTTTAATTCAGTGTGGACCGTAGAGAAGAAAAGAGCTAGAGATGGGACAGGGCTAAGAGAGGAAGGGGCCATCCTGGCAGTGCTGTGGGGAAGTTAGAATTCCCCAATACAGGCAGGTGGTAGAAACACTGAGTTGGCCAAAGAGTTCATTCAGGTTTTTCTGTTAACATCTTATGGAGATACCCAAGTGATTTTGGCCAACCCAGTAGTTGTTGAAAGTACACCAGTTGGTCTTTGGTGATGCCACCAAAACTCTTTGGTGCTTGGCAGCCAAAAAAGAACCTGAGGAATCCAAAAATGATCTCCAAAGTCTTCAAAGTAGATCTGTTTTCTCTAAACCTAGAGATGATTGTCACTGAAGGTAGATAAGAGTGGTGAAAATGATCATTTCAAAGTAATAAATTAAATCCCAAATGGAGAGTAATACTACCACCAGGCTGATGGAAGGAGGCAAAATACTGACCAATCTCACAGTGTGTGTAAGTGACAGCCTTTTTATTTGATGCAGTATGTCATTTGTTACCAAACAGTACAGTTCTCTTTTGAAATGCTTTCATCTTCATCATGATGGTAACCTCACAGGCCTGAACAATCCATTCTTTTAGCATTGAGAATCCAGGCTGGAAATTCCAAAGATGCTCTGTTTGATGTAGAAAGAGGCAACTGTTTTTCTTACACCTTTATCTTTTACATTTGAATGAATAAGGAATGGAAGAATGCCTGTTTGTTAAAACTTGCCTAAAACTTGGGTCATTTTAGATTTAACTAAAATGCACTGAGGGCTTTTAACAGGAAAGCAGCAACGTCAAAGTACTGCTTTTATATTTTGGGAATTATTGTTTTCTAGGTTTATTTATTTGGAAATTATTGTTTTTAGCAGTTAATGACACTTAAAAATGTTGATATATATGAAACATCCGAAGCCTGCTACTAGAGAAACTGAAGACACTAGGATATTCTTTACCTTTGCATAATATAATTTTTAAGTCATTTTAGGAGTGGTTCAAGTCCTTCTAAAAACATGGCCAGGCAATCTGTAGAGATCAAAGGAAATGTATTACTGAAAAAATTAACCTAATAATTTATCTGTCACTCTAAGTTATGGAAAAGTATAGTAGTGGCAAAATTAATAAGATATTACTTCAGATTTCAAAAATCACTATTCATTTTAAAAATAACTCCGAATTTTAGAAGCCCATCTGTTGAAAATAAAAGATTCAAGTGGTATGAAAAGTACTTGATGGGACCATGCAAATATTGTTAAATAATTTTTAGCAGTCTTATTTTTACAGGATTCTTGACATTTATTTATCCAATAATCATTTGTTAAACCTTATTACAAGCCAGTCACTTCTAGGTTCTGGAAATACAAAGATAAATATGGAATTTTTGTCCCTGATGTCATAAAACTTGCAAATTTAAAGGGAATATGGACAGAGTTAAACAGATGCTACTTCCTAAGAGAGCCAGTCAAAATGTGTTGGAGGATAATGGACAGATCAATAGAAATGTCTTGAATTGGCCAGGTAGACATTGCAGAGGAAGTGAGTAGGAATTATGTAGCAAGGCTGGGGCAAGAAGGTGATTCCATGAAGAACTGTGGAGGCGACTAAGAGCCGGCCTATAACGTGACTGTTGAGATGCAGCTCTTAACAAACGTAGTGGTGACAGCCACACAGGCTAGTGTGTGAAACCTTCGTGCTGGACTGAAGAGGTCTGGCTGTATCTCGTGGAAAACAAGAAGCCACTGGTGGACTTGAAACCTGGGGAAAACATGATAATCATTAGATCTGCATGAAAAAGACCCTTCACAGACGACTGGGTGAAGATGTCCAGTGGAACTCAATTAAAGCACTAAAAGATAAAATTAAGGAATTTTTCCAGAAAGAGCAAAAATAAAAGAAGTAAAACATGTAAAAAAGGGAAAAGAGCTTTAACAGTCCAGGGAGGGTAAACATCTGAATAAGAAGAGTTCAAGGGGAAAAGAACAGAGAAAAATATATTAGGAAGTCTCAGAAAAATAATTGAGGAAAATATCCCAGGATCTAGAGTTTCAAGATTGAAAAGGCCCACGAGCCACTTGGCAAATGGTTGAAAGTAGACTAAGACACTTCACTGTGAAATTTCTAAACTTTGTTTCCATAGAGAGAAAAAAAAAAAAAAAAGATTGCATATAAAGGATCACAAATAGCTTCAGGTTTCTTAACAGCAACATTGGAAACCAGAAGACAGTGGAAATTTCAACTTGGAATTCTATGCTCAGGAAAATTATTGAGCAAGCATGTTGTTGATTGAGGATAGAAATAGAGATAAATCTTCATCTTTCACGGTGGGGCACCAGTAGATACTGCCTAACACTGAACAGTCAAGAAGTAAGATTATAAGCATGTTATTGACAGAATGGAGGTATAAATACCAGAACAGTCATCTCTAAGAATTCAAAGTGCTTATTTCTGGGGAAGATAAGATGAATAAATCCTGGGGATCTAATGTACAGCATGGTGACTGCAGCTAGTAATACTGTGTCGTGTTCTTGAAATCTGCCAAGAGAGTAAACCTTAAGTGTTCTTACCACAACTTAAGTATTCTTACCACAGCGAGGTGAAAAAAGTAACTTTGTGAGGTGATGGCCAATTACCTGACTATGGTAACCATTTCACAAAGTCTGCCTGTGTCATCGCATTGTACACATTCAGCACATACAGTTTTGTTCGTCATTTAATTACACCTCAGTGAATTTTAAAAAATTTAGTTTTGGAAGCAGGAACTGCCTTTAGTTTGCAGGTAGCCAAGTGGAGCTGTGTATAATAGTAAGCTGAGAACATTTCACCGTGGAATTTGGAAACTAGAAATACAAATTTATAGGTGTGGTTAGATCTCAGGAGTTGAAGTAATTTTATAGAAAATCTGTTGAAGGGAGAAAAAAAAGATCTAAGGCTAGAACATACTATCCTGGTATGTTTTTATTAAGGTAGAAGAATGCCCTCCTAAATACTGTAACCTGCCTGGTCTGGTCACGTGTGGCGCACATGTGAAAGAGCACAGATACCTATGTGTGCTCCCACTTTATGAGGGTAAATTATTAGATCTTACCATGGAAAATGATATGACTTGTATTTCAAAGTCTGTTCTAGTATATTCCTTTGTTTTTCTTGGAAATGCCAGAGATAATAGTAACCTTTTTTTTTTTTTTTTCCTTTTGGAAGAATCCTGCAGACCTTGACTACCATAAGTAATACCTTGTTTTTTAAATAGTTCTTTTTTTAACCAAGTATTGTCAACACATAGTATTCTAGTTTAATCCTTTCATCAGCCAAATGGGTTAAGTAATATGAGCTCTCCCTTTCTAACATAAGGAAACTGAAACAGACAAAAAGATTCAGTGACTTGTTCAGGGTCACATGGTAAGACATTTTGGTTAAAAATATACATCTCCCTACTCTGTTCGTGGATCTTTCTACAACTTTTGAATGCATTGCACAGCTGAGACGGGACTAGAATGGGGTCCTGAAAACTAAAGGTCAGTCTTGTCTTTTAGGGTTTTTGTTGGGAAGCTTCAGTGAGTATCTGGTAAGATCACCGAAGCAACAGGTCTAAAATCAGGGGAAATTGGGTGACTGCCAGACTTTCCCCAATTCTCGGTAGAAAAGTTGCCTCAGAGGGTCTTAAACAAACTAGTCCCCCAGGATGACTCTGTAAAGCATTTACTGGCTGACATTCAGAAATATCTGAATTTAAAGAGGCACTGTTTTATTGAACTTGCTAGCAGTGTGCAACCATTTGGGCGGAGGACGATTGTCAAAGATATTAATGAAATATTAATATAAGCAGTTAATTTTCAAAGTGGGTCAGAATTTATGCTGTAGATTTTCTTTCACCTGTTCTAATTCTTTTCCACCAGTTTGAGAATTTTATAATATTTGTTTCTTAAAATTATTTGTTCCGTAAGTAAGACAGATTGAGATAGGAATAAGCATTTGGTTATAACTGAGCAAATTAGTCAGAATTTGGGTACCGGTGGCTCAGACAGTAAAGTGTCTGCCTGCAATGCCGGAGACCCAGGTTTCAATCTGTGGGATGGGAAAATCCCCTGGAGAAGGAAATAGCAATCCATTCCAGTATTCTTGCCTTGGAACTCCCATGGACAGAAGAACCCGGTGGGCTACAGTCCATGGGGTCACAAAGAGTTGGACACGACTGAGCAACTTCACTTCAAGATTATATATTATTTTGATAAAATTGAGCTTTAAGATACTGGGTCCTCTTATTTATATAAAAATCTTAAGAAACTTGAATTCTATCAATGCTTTAAAAAGGTTATTTTTTTGAAATCAATGAAATATAGTACAGCTGCTTTAAAAAACAGGCAGTTGCTTGTAGTTATACCACTCAGCAGTTTCATGCTAGGCAGTTTCACCCTAGAGATATGAACATGTTTATTTACACAAAGACTTGGACACAAATATTTATAGCAATTTTATTCATGAGAGCCAAAAATTGATCACAACTCAGATGCTCAGCCATGGGTGAATGGATGGACAAATTGCATTCTGGTCATAGGATGGAATCCATTCAGCAACAGAAAGAAATGATCTACTGATCCACATAATAAAATGATAACATACTGTTTGATTTATATGAAATGATACAAAATTCTAGAACAGGCAAAGTTAATTCATGGTGACAAAAAGTGTCAGTAGTTGCCTGGGGCCAGGGAAGAGAGGTGGGGATTGACCATAAAAGAGCACAAGGGGACTCTTTCAGGTAATGAGGGGACTTTTGATGTTCATGTCTATATTTCTTGTAACATATCTGGGATTTTGTTTTCATCGGGTATGGTAGGGTTACAGACAGAGCCAACTGCCTTTGAAAGAAGAAGTTATTACTTACAGTTCCCAAGAGAGGGGGTGTGCCAGGCATTCAGGGCCACATGGGAGGTTCCAGGGCTGGTCAACAGGGAAGAGGGATGGGCAAGCATGGCCTGGTGCCTTTATCGTGGTCTCCCTGGGAAAGGCAAGGTAGAGCAAGAGATCATTTTAGATTGCCTAGTTTGAACAGTTTCAGTGGTTTCAGGCTACATGATAGTCCTAGTTGTCCAACGCCTGGTCCTGGGGTGGCTGAAACCTGGAAAAATGTTGACTCACATGTGAAGTTCCATAAAGGAGGAGGTTGGGGATATGGACTTGGCATTGAAAGGTGTGCTCCCCAGGGTTTGTCTAGGATTATCTAGCCCTGGAAGTGGCATGCTTCCATGGTGACTCAGTGGTAAAGAATCCACCTGCCAATGCAGGAGATGTGGGTTTGATCCCTGGGTCGGGAAGATCCCCTGGAGAAGGAAATGGCAACCCGTTCTTTGCCTGGGAAATGCCATGGACAGAGGAGCCTGCGGGTTACAGTCTGTAGGGTTACAGAGTCATACCCACCTTAGCGACAAAACAAGAACAGAAGGGGCACTCTGTCCAGCCAGCCAGCCCCTAGTATATCAAAACATTATAAAGTGCAGAAAAAAGACTGATTGCTACACAGATATATATGTCTGCTGTATGTAAATTATACCTCAGTAAAGTCGATTTGAAAAGTTTTTTAAAATAGTGAAATATAATGGTGAAATTTCATGTGCCCATGAAATTAAACAGGGTAGGAAAATTCATCCTCAAATGCATTAAACATTTTCAAACAATACCCATGTCTGTAAAAGGACAAGTGCAGCACTGAATACTTCACAGGTTTTTTCAGGCTGTTCCTTCCACTTCCTCCCCTGGGTCATGACCCTTTTCCTTAATTCAGTGAAAAAAAAAAGAAAAGGCAGCTTTTTCACTTAGATGATGTCTGGGGTTATACAGCCTCTCTGAGTCCTTTGCTGCCATATTCCTAAAGTCTGTGATGACAGTTAGGGCTGGGTGAACAGCTTCGAGCCAGCTTCTCCTTTAGCGTTTCCAGTGACGGAGTTCAGTGTTTCATACAGCACGTTACGGAGTGGTTTCCTAGTGGAGCATAAGTGGTCACGGAAAGTGCTGCCTTGTGTTCACATGACATTGGTTTCCTTGTAACTGGTCTCCCTTCCTGGTTGGACTGTGCACTCAGGTTACATAGGATTCCTCTCATCCTTCTTCCATGTCACTTCTCTTCAGATGTTTCGAGATGACTTTCAGATATTTCAAGATGACTATCATTTCCCGCTGAGTTCTTTCATTTCCCAAGTTCACTCCTTTCCCAGCTTATCTAACTCACTTTTTTGCATTTCCTTGGTTCCCATTCTTTCTTTCACTGATTCTCCTTTAATTCTGATTTCCAGCAACAAACCTTCTCTCTCTATTTCCATTGACTTGGTACACACTTGTACAGGCGTTCACGAGAGAGAAAAGTGGAGGCAAGATGGTGGGGAAGGAAGACTGAACACAGTAAAATAGGAGTGTGTATATGAGTTTAACAACCAGACACACCTGGAGAATCGGTTCTGGCTCATCCTAATGACCTTGAGCAAGTTACTTAATTTCTTTGGGCCTCAGTTTTTTACTTGAAAGATTTTGACAGTGCTGATTCTCTCCTGAGGATAGAGGGGTGTGTGTGTGTGTGTGTGTGTTTGTATCACTTTGTAGGTCTAGCATGTAGTAAGCACTCAGTGTAGAAGAAGGGAAGGTGTTTTCTGTAAATTCACCAACTCTAGCTCTAGCCTCAAACCTAAAATCTGTGGGCCAATCACTGTGCAGTGCTTTAAAATCCAGAGCCACAAGATCACTAAAAGCAAAACTGGAGGAAGGCCTGGGAGAAGAACAGCTGCCTAGTCAGTGGTAGGTTAGTCGTGTTATCTTAATATATAAAGAAGAGCCTGTTACAAGTAACCAATGGCTATACACCCAAAGACTTTTCACCTTGTTCAATTTTTTCATGCTTTGTGTTCTTCTGACCAAATTTGTTATGTTATGGCATCTATCTGAATAGCAGTGTTTATTCTGTAGGAAATAGTTCCCCTGGAAATAACTCCGTAAAATTAATCAGATAATATTAAGTTCCCTTAATAATCTAGAGTAACTTGACATTGCAGCTCTGAGTGGTGCCCAAATACACACACAAGAACACACTTTTAAATACATACTCCCACTCTGGGTTAACAGTAATAAGCTTATAGAGCATGGAGCAAAGGTTTTTCATATAAGATTTTTTCATGTAAGATTCTTTCTAAATGTATTTTTAGGAACCTTGTCAAGGCAGTATAGCAAAGAGAAGGCATGATGTACCTTAGGTTTCCTCAACCAGGAATAAATGGAAGATTTCCATTTCTAGCACCATTGAGCTGTCACTTCCCATATAACCAATTCACCTAATTTTCATTTTTAATCAACTCAGTTTAAAAATGACATATTAACTAAAATGAAAAGTAACCATATGAGTGATTTATAAAACATATTATATTGTCTTGCTATAATCGATGGCGTTCATTCATTGCGTTCTTTAATTTTTGTTCCTTTCTGATAAATTTTTCTACTTAATGTACTTTTCAGCATGCAAGTAAGAAAAGCCGGGTTATAATGATCAGAGATTCTCTGGACTATGAAGGACACAGTGGCTGCTAGTGCTGTATCATGGTACCCTGAGTCAAGATGGCCTTGGTTTTGCTTGTGTAATATTTGAAAAATGCTGATAGAACTTATGTGACTTTTTAATGTATCTTTTCCTCTAGAACATTTATATAATGACCTTTTATTTCCAACCCAATCAGAGGATACAATATTGTGATTATTCAGGTGCTTTTTAAAATAAGCATTAGGTGTATTTATGACACAATTTTTTCATTTTTCATAATTATAATAGAATTAAATACTATCATGTCTTATGTGGCAGAAGATAACAGACTCCATTTTAGTGAATTACCTATTTTAAATACCATGATATTGGGGGGTGTATAGTATTTTATTGGGGGGAAAGTATTTTAATGGCAATCCTTATCTAATATAGCATTCCAGAGCAATTAAAATAAAACTTTTTGTTCTGCTTTTTTTTCAATTTCAGAGATAGTATTTTTTCATTGGGGAAACTTAGTAATATATCCATAAGCATAAGGAAAGTTAAAGGACTTCCCTGATGGTCTAGTGGTTAAGAATCCACTTTCCAGTGCCAGGGACACAGGTTCAATCCCTGGTCAGACAACTAAGATCCCACATGCTGCAGGGCACCTAGGCTCACATGAGGCAGCTACCGAGCCCATGCACTGCAACTAGGGAAACCTGGGCACTGCAGCTAAAGAGCCCACGTCCTGCAGTGAAGACCCAGCTCAGCCAAAACTAAAAATAAAGGGAAAGTTAAATAGCAATTTAATTCCTCACTCAGAGGTAGCCACTTTCACTGTTTGGTAGTTTCCCTTATGTGAATATTCAGGGAAATAATTGAACCATACCACTCCATAACCAACCCCTCTCATACAAAAATGTGTAGTAAGCATTTTTCATAATTTTAAATATCTTAAGAAACAGTCTTTATAATAGTTTCATTATAAAGATAGATAGATAGATCCTAATTTACTTAGGGACTTTATATTTTGTGTGTATATTAAATGGTACCCTGAAGAATTTTAAAAAGGTAACGTGGATGATGATAGTGAAGATGGTAGTATGTAGCTCTGCACATTTATCATGATTTTCTGAAGGCTAAGGACAGTCTGGATCAAAAGGAGTGCAGAACTGTAAGGCTTAGGATGCATCTTGCAAAAATACCTACCAGTTTGCATGTACATCTCTGCAGACTTTTTCCAAGCATGCATTTTGTTTGTTTTTGCCAATTTGTAGACAAAGACATTTTATTTTTGAAATTTGCATTTATTTAATTATAAGGCTGAACATTCTGATGATTACCAGTTTGTCCTCTTTCATGTTTCTGAAGTCTGCTAGTTTTATGTTTTATGGAGAGGTTTCTCATTATTTATACCAGATCCAAGCACAAGGACCCTGTCTACCATGTCCTTGCATAGTCACACCTCAAAGACTGTTAAATGAATAACTGTATAACTGTATATCTGTTGTGAGTTTTCTGATTTTTCCCAATAAATTTGCCTTAATTTTTGACAGCTATTTTAAGATGTAACTGGCATACAAAACTTTCACATATTTAAAGTGCAATATGATGCCGTTTGCTGTATGCAAGTAATACCTGTGACACTCTCACCGCATTCAAGATAATGAATATGCTGTTCATCCTAATGGGTGGATATATGTTCCTCATGCCCAAGTAGGTACTTCATCCCAACCCTCCTTGTCTCCTTGCACTCAGGCAACTATTAATCAGCTTTTTGTCACTATAATATGCATTTTCTAAAAGTTTATAAAACTAAGGTCATAAAATATATACCTTCTTTTATCTGTCTTCTTTCATACAGCATGATGTTTTTGCAGATTCATCCGTACTGTAGTGCAGATCAGTAATTTATCCTTTTACATTGCCAAGGAATGTTACATTGAATGGATATATCACAGTTTGTTTAAACTCTCACCTGTTGTTGAACATTTGGATTGCTTCTGGTTTGGGGCTACTATAAATAAAGCTGCTGTGAACATTCTTTGTGAACGTGATCTTTTTTTCTCTTGAATAAGTAGGAAGGGATTGGCTGAATCATATGGTAGGTGTATCTTTATCTTATGAAGAAAATGCCTGACTTTCTTCTAAGTAATTGTACCGTTTTACATTACCACTAGCAGGGTATAAGACTTCCACTTCCTCCTCATTCTTGTCAGCACTTGGTATAGTCTTCAGAAATTTTTTAGCCATTCTAATAGGTTTGTGATTATATCTCTTTGTGGTTTTAATATACATTTCTTTAATAACTAATGATGTTGAGCATCTTTTTATGTCCTTATTTGCAAGCCACATCTTTTTTTTTTGGTGAAATATTTCTTTAGATCTTTTGCTTGTCTTTTAAATTGCATGTTTGTTTTCTTATTATTAAGCTTTGAGAGTACTTTATTCTGGATATAAGGTCTTTCTATATGTATTATTTACAATCATTTTTCTCCCACTCTGTGACTTGTTTTTTCCTTCTCTTAATAGTGTTTTTTAAAGAGCAGAAGTCTTTAATTTTGGAGTCTACTTATTAGTTAGCTACTCTGTGGATTGTGCTTTAGATGTCCCATATAAGATATCTTTGCTTGATAAAAAACCAGAGTGCTTTAGAAGTTTTGTAGTTTTAGGTTTTACATTCAGATATGTGATGCACTTTGGATTTATATGTGGTGTGAGGTATGCCTCACAGTGTTGTCATTTTTTGCATATGGATGTCCAGTAGTCCAAGTACCATTTGTTAAAGTGATGCTTTTTCCTGTGTTGATTTCCCTCTGCACCTTCATGAAAAATCAGTCAGCCATATATGTGTGGATTTATTTCTGAACTCTGTATTCTGTTCCATTGATCTATTTGTTTTTTTTTAATATAAATTTATTTATTTTAATTGGAGGCTAATTACTATACAATATTGTATTGGTTTTGCCATAACATCAACATGAATTTATCTTTATACTGTCTTCATACTTTTGGCTTTATAATAATCTTGAAATTAGAGTAGTATTTTCCTTCCACTTTTGTCTTATTTTTAAAAATGATTTTGGCTATCCTAAGTTCTTTGCATTTCCATGTGAATTTCTGCAAAATGTCTGTTGGTAGTTTTATTAAGCTTATATTGAATCGATAACACCTGTTTGCAGAGAATTACCATTTTAACTATATTGACTCTTCTGACCTATGAACATGGTATATATCTCTCCATTCACTTAGGTCTTTAAAAATTTCTCTTATCATTGTTTTGTAGTTTTCAGTATTTTACATCTTTTTGTTAGATTTACCCTTAGTTATTTCATATTTGTGATGTCATTACAAATAGTATTTTAAATTTTATTTTCTGATTTATTGTTTCAGTTTCTGATTTGTATATGAAATGTAATTGATTTTTGTATATTGGTCTTGTATTCTTTAAGCATGTTGAACTCAGTTATTTTTATAGATTCCATTGAATTTTCTACATAGACAATCATTCCATCTGCAAATAAAGACTGTTTTATGTCTTGTTTTTCAGTATGGATGCATTTTATTCATTTTCGCTTTATTGCACTGGCTGGAACTTCCAATGCAATATTGAATCAACGTTGTAATAGTAGATATCCTCCTCTTGTTTGTAAATTTAGAGGGAAAGCATCCAGTTCTTTTCTGTTTGGCATGATACTAGCTGTAGATTTTTCATAGATATCCTTGTACCAAGTTGAGGAAGTTTCCTTCTATTCTTATTTTTCTAAATGATCATTTTTTAATAGATGTTGGATTTTGTCACATGTGTTTTCTGCATCTATTGATATGATCATACAGTTTTCCTTTTTTCACTTCACAAATACAGTGAATTACATTGATTCTGAATATTAAACAAGTGTGCATTCCCAGGATAACCTTACATGGTCAAGGTGTGTCATATTGTTGGATTTGATTTGCTAACATCTTAAAATTTTTGCATTTGTGTTAAGGAGAGATTTTGGTCTGGAGGTTTCTTTCCTTCTCATGGTTTTTTGTCTGATTTTGGTGTCTGGATAATGCTGGCTCGTTGAATTAGGTAGTTACAGTTCCCTCCTTTCAGTTTTCCAAAAGAATTTGCTTATAATTGGTATTATCTCTTCCTTAAATATTTGTTAGAATTCTCCAAAGAAACTTTCTGGACCTAGAGTTCTTTGATGGGTGATTTTAACTAAAACTTCGATTTCTTTGAAAATACAGGGCTCACTTTTTGAATGAGCTTTGGTAGCTTGTGTCTTTCAGAATAATTATTCATTTTATTTAAATTATCAAATGTATAGCCAGGTGTTTTTAAATAGCAGTGATATCTGTAGTGGTGTCACCTCTCTCATCTAAAGGGTTATATTTCAAAGAAATTTGAGTATCAAGACAAAAACCTTATATGCTTACCATGAAGTTCCCATTTCTAGTATTGAAATATTCCTTTCTGTGTATAGATCTATATTCTAATCAGGTATCCTGTTCCTTCTGCTTAAAAGACATCATTTTACATTCCTTGTAGTTTGGGTGAGCTCATAATGAATTCCTTTAGCTTCTGTATGAACAGAAATGACTTTGTTTCTCTCCTATTTTTGAAAGATAGGTTCTATGAACATAGAATTCTAGATTACAGATTTTTGTTTTCTTTCAGTACTTTAAACATGCTGCTCCACTTGTCTTCTCAGTTGCATCACCTCACTTTAAATTTTTCCTTTTTTCACTAGTTTTGGACAGTTTGGTCATGATATGCATTGGTGTAGTTTTCATGTTTCTTGTGCTTTAGGGTTTGTTTTTGGTTTTGTTTTTAGCTTTTCAGATATGTTTATAGCTTTATTCAAATTTGGAAGTTTCTACCACTATTCCTTAAAAAATAATTTTTTTGATTTTGCATGTCTTTCTTTTCCAGTTACTGGATCTATTAGGTGGCTTAAAGTTTTCCTAGAGCACAAATGATGGTCTGTCCTGATGATCTGGTTTGTTTTTGTTTTTTTCTTTTCACTCCTTTCTTCCTGAGTTTCATTTTGGACAGTCTCAATTTCTATGCCTCCAAGTTTTCCAATATTTTTCTTCCAACACGTCTAATATGCTGATAATCCTATCCAGTGTACTTTTTAATTTTATGTATTGTAATTTACATCTCTGGAAACTTTACTTGGGTCATTTTTATATCTTTTATATCTTTCCTGTTCATACTTAAATTTTTGAACATATGAAATACAGGTTATACACTTAATGTCCTTGTCTGCTATTTCTAACATCTATGTCAGATCAGGATCAGTTATTTTTTTCACTGTCACGTGCATTTTCCTACCTCTTTGATAATTCTTTGTCAGCTGTCAAAATTCATGTCAGCTGAATTTTACTTTGTTGGATGATGGATATTTTTGTCTTTCTATAAATATTTTTGAGCTTTGCTCTTAATACACAGCTAGGACACTTGGAAATAGTTTGATCCTTTTTGGTCTCTCTTTAAGATATGTTTTGTAAAACCAAAGAAATGCTTGGTATAGGGTCAATTATTCCCCCTTACTAAAGCAGGATTCTTCTTTATACTCTACCCAGTGTCCCACGATTTCGGAGATTTTCCAGTCTGACTGGTAAGAGCAGGTGATATGCCTGTTCTTCCGTGAGTGTTGGGCACTGTGGATCTTTCCCGGCCTCAGGTGGTTTCCTCCATGGTATGTGCTGATAGGTGCACAAGTGAACACCTGATAAGGATGCTCTTCATTCCTTTCTTTCCTTCTCTCTCCAGCTCTTTTCCTCATTACTCTGGATGTTTCCGTCAACATTCTCCTTTCCTGTAATGTGGGTGACAGAAAACAAATGTTTTCTCTCTCTCAAAGGTCAATCTTTGTGACTTGAGGTTCACTGTTTTGAAATATTATTTCATGTATTTTGTCTGTGTCTTGATTGTTTCAGGAAGGAGGGAAAATCTGGCCTCTGTTATTCAGTCTTGGCTGGAAGTAGAAGTCATGCCCTTTTATTTTACCTAGTTTTCTACTTTAAAAACATTTAAAATTTTCAATGAACAAATTCATCAGTCTCTACCTTAATGTCTTTGTCTTTGGCATCATACTTAGAAACATGGCAGTTTTTGAAGTATACAAAAAATATTTACCTGTATTTTTCCAAAGACTTTGTCTTATTTTTATATACATTTGCATAGCTTATTAACATGGAACCCACATTCTAGATAATTTGGAAAATATCTAAAATGGAAGGGAAAACAACTCTAATTACATAAACAAAAGAAATATACATATTAACATATTTCCTGTCATGCATTTTTCTGTGCCTTTGTTTTAGCTGTAATCCTAGTGTGTCGGTCATTTGGTGTGTTCATCCAGTATATTATATCATCAGTATTTACCATGCTGCTGCATAATCTTCAAAATTGCATTTTAATGACTGAATTATGTTTCATCAAATGATTATATTGTAGTTATACTTCCTTTACCTACATTGTTAAACATTTTAGTTATTTCTTAAATAGAACCTAAAATATAATTATCAGGCAGGACGTATTTAGGGAACCTCAGCTTTGCCTACTTGCACATTTCCCTGACACCATGAGGGCAGGGAGATGGGTACAATTCACTCTCAATGTGTCACATTACTCCCTCTCCAAGCCCATACCTGAGCAGTCAGTAAAATCCTGTGTCTATGAGAAAGGAATAAAACTTTAATTCCTAATAGTTCACTCCGTTTCTTATTACTCATATAAATAAAGACTTTTTATTTAAAAAATAAAGCTTGTAATTTATGTTTTTGTATATTTTCACATGGCATCTCAGTTCTTTCCTAATTATTACTTGTCTTGGTTAATTTTAGGACAGCTGTTATTCAAGTCAACGACATCATCATGCAGAGTTCATTTTCAGTACCACCAAAAGATCAAGGTAAGATAAGCTATGCCAGGGAAAATGGTAATGTGTGTGTTGTAAGGAGTTTTAATTGATACGTTTAATGTCACTGCCTACTACCCAAAGGGTGACTTATTTCTGGAACTAAGAACAAAAATTCTAATTGTATATGAAAGTTTATTTATTTTGGTAAATTACTTGAGTGTCTATGGAACCATGCTTTATAAATGACACTTCTCCTTTCCTGGAGACTGATTTCCAGTCCTAAATATTCATTGGAAGGACCTATGTTGAAGCTGAAACTCCAATACTTTGGCCACCTGATGTCAAAAACTGACTCATTGGAAAAGACCCTGATGCTTGGGACGATTGAAGGCAGGAGGAAAAGGGGACGACAGAGGATGAGATGGTTGGATGGTATCACCGACTCAATGGACATGAGTTTGAGTAAGCTCTCGGAGTTGGTGATGGACAGGGAAGCCTGGCATGCTGCAGTCCAATGGGGTTGCAAAGATTCAGACATGATTGAGTGACTGAACTGAACTGAACCCCTTTTCTGAGAGCAGGGTCATCTCATTCCACACAAAATTCGCAGAGCCCAGGCCATCAGCCAGCAGCTAACTGGTGTTAGTAGATGTTAAATGAGGTTGCATAGTATTGGCTTAAAAAAAGAAAACTTTAGTATTTTTAAAAAGTATTTTTAAAATATTTATTTATTTATGGCCGCACTGGGTCTTTGTTGCTATGTGTGGGCTTTCTCTAGTTGCAGCAAGTGGAGGCTACTCTGTAGTTGTGGTGCCGAGCTTCTCATTGTGGTAGCTTCTCTTGTTGTGGAGCATGGCCTCTAGGGCAAGGGATCAGTAGTTGTGACCCACAGGCTTAGTTGCTCTGTAGTGTGTGTGATCTTCCCAGACCAGGGATCTAACTCATGTCCCCTACATTGGCAGGTGGATTCTTAACCATTGGACCACCAGGGAAGCCCCAGAGTATTGGCTTTACCGAAGCAGAATGACATGTGTTCTAGTGAGAAAGATGTATACAAGTATATATACATATATATTCATGCACACATGTGCAAACATAACATACATATACAGAGAGGGTATTTTCTTATTCATTTTTGACCTAGTTTTTCCTATATACCCATTTTAAAAAAGAAATGTAAAAGAAACAAATTCCCCTCCATATGATTTTTTTAAATGAAAATCATGATTTCTTAACAAGAGCTCCTGGACCTTTTAGAAAAGCAGTTTATGGGTACAGATAATCATTTTTGAGTAAAGAGTAATTTAATTTTCCTCAGCATGCAGAACAAACAAAGCCTAATCTTTAAGAGGAATTCAAGTCTTTCCCTGGACAGAAGAGAAGTTTTGATACGTGTGTGAGAAAAAAAAAAACAAAACTGCCTTTAAATGATTCAGAATTGGGCTTTGCTTGTAGAAGATGTGGGCTTCCCTGGTGGCTCAGCGGTAAGGAATCCACCATGCAGGAGATGCAGGTTCAATCTCTGGGTCAGGAAGATCCCCTAGAGAAGGAAGTGGCAACCCACTCCAGTATTCTTGCCTGGGAAATCCCATGGATGAGAAGCCTGGCAGGCTGCAGTCCATGGAGTCACAAAGAGTCAGACATGACTGAAGCAACTACACAGAAACAACAGTGGAAGGTGTAACTGTTAGTGCATGGAAGGAATTTGCTTTAAAGAATCCTTAACTGGAGAAAACATTCTCTGCCAAAGTGGAAGGTAGTGTCATAGCTATAAAGAGCGTGGGATGTTTGAAAATCATGTCTGCCCCTGAATTGCATAACCTCAGGTACATCACTTGACCTTAACTTTCTCATCTATAAATCTATAAAATGAAGATAGTAAGTCCTACCCTCTAGGTGATGTGGAGATGAAAAGAGATAATATATGTAAATCACCCCAGACATTGCTCGCTGTAGAGCAGGCCCTTATGAGATGATGCCGGCTCTTGTTCTTAATGGTGGTTATTAATATCCAAGTGCCCTCCGCCTGTAAAGGCTGATGCAGTGAGATGGGCAGAGCTCCCTCCTGCTTGGGGTGGGTGCCTTGTAGCCTTCAGAGGCCAAGCGTGACCCTGAATTAAATTTAATATATGAATGCTTAAAGCTATTTCAGGCTTCCCCGGTGGCTCAGCGATAAACAATCGGCCTGCAGTGCAGGAGCCGCAGAAGATGCAGGTTCGAGCCCTGGGTCAGGAAGATCACCTTGAGAAGGGCATGGCAGCCCACTCCAGTATTCTTGCCTGGAGAATCCCATGGACAGAGGAGCCTGGTAGGCTACAATCCATGGGGGATGCAAAAAATCGGACATGACCGAGCGACCTAGCACATATGCATGAAAAGCCATTTCAATCCAAAGTAGGCAGAAATTAGAATTTGTATCATGAGAAATTATATAATTAATTAAAATAAATAAATATAAACTGATTATATTGGTCAGAAAAAATAGTATCATACATATGAGGCCTAAGAATTGCCCACTTATTCTTGAATTTACTCATTTATCAAATGTTTTCTGTATGTCCTAGATTGCTATTAATATTGTTTAACAAAGAAAAATTGCAGATTTTTAAATTATGGTTTTGTTTATATTTCTTTCATCAAATATAATTACTTATGGAACATGAGAAGTTTGCTGAGCATATTTCATTTATTAATTAAATGCTGAGTGATTTATGTCTGTCTATAAAGTATGGTACTTTTGAATTTCAGACTTGTAAGCATGTGTGGATGCAAACACAACATGCACTAATGTATGAAATTCAAGTAGGACATCACAGCAGAGTTGTGGGGCTTAAGAAAACCCATGGCATCATTTACTATCTTCTAACAAAATTTCTTACAATGGAAGCAGATTTAATGATCACATAAAGTGGAGAGTGAAAAAGTTGGCTTAAAGCTCAACATTCAGAAAACGAAGATCATGGCATCTGGTCCCATCACTTCCTGGGAAATAGATGGGGAAACAGTGGAAACAGTGTCAGACTTTATTTTTCTGGGCTCCAAAATCACTGCAGATGGTGACTGCAGCCATGAAATTAAAAGACGCTTACTGCTTGGAAGGAAAGTTATGACCAACCTAGATAGCATATTGAAAAGCAGAGACATTACTTTGCCAACAAAGGGTTCGTCTAGTCAAGGCTATGGTTTTTCCTGTGGTCATGTATGGATGTGAGAGTTGGACTGTGAAGAAGGCTGAGCACTGAAGAATTGATGCTTTTGAACTGTGGTGTTGGAGAAGACTCTTGAGAGTCCCTTGGACTGCAAGGAGATCCAGTCAGTCCATTCTGAAGGAGATCAGCCCTGGGATTTCTTTGGAAGGAATGATGCTAAAGCTGAAACTCCGGTACTTTGGCCACCTCATGCGAAGAGTTGACTCATTGGAAAAGACTCTGATGCTGGGAGGGATTGGGGGCAAGAGGAGAAGGGGACAACAGAGGATGAGATGGCTGGATGGCATCACTGACTCGATGGACGTGAGTCTGAGTGAACTCCAGGAGTTGGTGATGGACAGGGAGGCCTGGCATGCTGCAATTCATGGGGTCGCAAAGAGTCGGACACGACTGAGCGACTGATCTGATCTGATTCAATCTGAAGACAGTACTTACCAGGAACTATGCCAGATGCTATGAAGAATCCAAAGATAAATCAGACAGAAGACTGTGCTATTATAAAACACAAAATCCTCGTAGAACAGCAGACATGTATATAATCAAACAGAATAAAGCATGACAAATGCTGCGCTAGACCTGAATATGGTATACCTGGAGAACAGTTGATTGAGCCAGAAGTTTGAGGCTGGTCAGGAAACATGACCAGACGTGGCATTTGCTCAGGACATGAGCACAAGTATAGAAGACAGAGAATGGGGGTTAGGGGGTCAAGGGACATGGATTAAAGCTGGGAGAGAACTAGATGAAACTCATTAGAAATTCCAGTGCCTTCTATTTAAATGTTTCCTGATTTTGGATAAAGAATTTTAACATTGTAATATCACTCAGATAGTTTGTACTATGTTAAAAGCTTTCCCCTATTATAATAGTGTTGATATTATCCCTTTCTGTGTGAAAATATTATTTACAGAATCTCTAGAAGTTCATCAAATGTATTTTGTTACAATTTTCTATCTTTTCATATTTTCAGGTTTTGGAGATGTATGGTTTTCCCAAAGCTTTCTTTTTTTGTTTGACATTTTCAAATGAGGAACTAATAATGTAAGGACATGTATTTTGTGTTGGAACACAGCAAACTGTAGCAAGTGATTAACCATGTTTCTAGGGTGGGGAGGAGGAAAATTACATGCTAAGGCCAGCTACAGTGGTAACCTATACTGTAACTTTGTTGAAGGAAAACACCACTGGGATTGAAAATGCAAATGGATTTGTTATTTGTTATACAAGGAAACATACAAATGAGCAACCTTGCCAAATGTTCCTTTTAGAGGGACAGTTTATGTTTTTTGTGTGCCTGGAAGACGTTGACTGTGGTTTGCCAATTAAGCATGAGTGTTAAGTCCCCATACAGTTAATTAAAACAAGTCCCATTCTTCATTGGTCAGGAAAGAGTCTTAGGTCCAGGGGAGGGCTGTTTTGCTGGAGTCATTCAGAACTCGGAAGACTTTTGCCAGTTTCACCATTCAGTCTTGCTGTTTCGTAGGCAAGACGATTGTGAGTAGAAAGGTCTTACAGAAATCTTCTAACACTTTTCTCAGCTCTGTCATAACATTTATATTGTTTAAACATAGTTATCAAATTGTGTGTGCTGTTTTTATTCAGTAAGAGTAAGAATAAATGGAGCTGGGAAAATGGCAGATGCTTTGAGGCAAGATGTAGTGGGTCTTAATGACCCCCTTTGGAAACATTGCAGTTAGCTGAACATGCTCTGTACAACTCCTACTAATTTTCAAAACCTGTGCATTATTTAACTGTGAAGCCATAACCATTACTGTCTTATCATGTGAATTCAGATTTAAAGCTGGTAAAAAGAAAAAAAAAACACCTTGGATTTTCTGATTCAATAAACTACTATAAAAAATAAATATATCACAGCCTAAAAATATATTCTTATGTCTTACAGACATAAAAATATGTACTTACACCTCACAGAAGTAATAGCATTTCAACTAAAGGATTATTTGGGATAGCTAGTTAATAATATATATATATATATATTTTTTTTTTTTTAAGTTTAGGAAAATAATCTTACTTATTTTAGACTCTTAATATCAGGGGTGTGTGTGTGTTCAGTTGCTCAGTTAGTTCCTTTATAAGCTTCTTCATGAATTTTCTGTCTTTGGTGAGCTTTAAAGCATTCTTGCATATAGTGGTTTCTCAAATGTATATTAAATTTTGTTTAAAAGTGCTTTAAACTCTCATTTTTTCAAAAAAATCTTATTGCCTAGATGCTATGAAAACACTGTAATCTGTTTTTTAGTGAAACACCAAGCTGAAGTTCTCAAGTCTATGTGTTTATTTAACAAATATTTTATTGCCTTTGGAGAGGCAAGGAGCAAAGAGGGAACAGGAAACCAAAGTAAGATCCACTCTCTTATAGCTCAGATTCAGTGAATAAAACTGGGCTGTCTTTCCAAGAATTTTACTGTTTATGAGGATTCAAAGCCTTTGACTGTGTGGATCACAATAAACTGAGGAAAATTTTGAAAGAGATGGAAATACCAGACCAGCTGACCTGCCTCTTGAGAAACCTATATGCAAGTCAGGAAGCAACAGTTAGAACTGGACATGGAACAACAGACTGGTTCCAAATAGGAAAAGGAGTACGTCAAGGCTGTATATTGTCACCCTGCTTACTTAACTTATATGCAGAGTACATCATGAGAAATGCTGGACTGGAGGAAGCACAAGCTGGAATCAAGATTACCGGGAGAAATATCAATAACCTCAGATATGCAGATGACATCACCCTTATGGCAGAAAGTGAAGAAGAATTGAAGAGCCTCTTGATGAAAGTGAAAGAGGAGAGTGAAAACGTTGGCTTAAAGCTCAACATTCAGAAAACGAAGATCATGGCATCTGGTCCCATCACTTCATGGGAAATAGATGGAGAAACAGTGGAAACAGTGTCAGACTTAATTTTTGTGGGCTCCAAAATCACTGCAGATGGTGATTGCAGCCATGAAATTAAAAGACACTTACTCCTTGGAAGGAACCTGGATAGCATATTCAAAAGCAGACACATTACTTTGCCAACAAAGATCCGTCTAGTCAAGGCTATGGGTTTTCCAGTGGTCGTGTACAGATGTGAGAGTTGGACTGTGAAGAAAGCTGAGTGCCGAAGAATTGATGCTTTTGAACTGTGGTGTTGGAGAAGACTCTTGAGAGTCCCTTGGACTGCAAGAAGATCCAACCAGCCCATCCTAAAGGAGATCAGTCCTGGGTGTTCCTTGGAAGGACTGATACTGAAGCTGAAACTCCAGTATTTTGGCCACCTCATGTGAAGAGTTGACTCATTGGAAAAGACTCTGATGCTGGGAGGGATTGAGGGCAGGAGGAAAAGGGGACAACAGAGGATGAGATGTCTGGATGGCATCACTGACTCAATGGACATGAGTTTGGGTAAACTCTGGGAGTTGGTGATGGACAGGGAGGCCTGGCGTGCTGCAATTCATGGGGTCGCAAAGAGTTGGACAGGACTGAGCGACTGAACTGAACTGAACCTGAAAATGGTTTGTTGTCTTGTTCTCTAATCACAGTTTCATTCTTTGAACATAGTATTGGAACTGTTTCCTAAGCTCCTCTCCTGGTTTTTCTTCTCTCCTCCCCTCTCTTCTCAGTCTGGGGAAAGAACACCAAGCTAAGAACTGAACTCTGGTTCTTCTGCCCTTTTTTCTGGGCTCTTTGCTGTGCTATGCTATGCTCACTCAGTTGCATCTTACTCTTTGCGACCCCATGGACTGTAGCCTCCCAGGCTCCTCTGTGGAATTTTCCAGGGATCAAACCCACATCTCTTGCATCTCTTGCATCAGCAGGTGAATTCTTTACCACAGTGCCACCTGGGAAGCCTCTGGGCTCTTGTAATCTTGGCTAAATCAGTGAGCCTCAGTTCATTCTTCTTTCAAATAGGGATAATAATTCTTGCCCTGAAATAGTCAAATGAGATAAGATACCATTGATACTGTTGATTCTCATCATTCACAGTAGTTACATTGTGTAAGGTCACAGGAACACTGAATTAACTAATACTATACCATGGCTCCCAGGGGAAATGCAGGGTTAGGTTCCTGTGAGTCTCTGGTCACCATACAACATTTTCTCATCTATCAATATAGAACCTGCTTTTATGTATGTTTCTGTTCAAAGACACCTCGCTGAATATATCTTGTTGATTCCTTGACATGAATTGACCTCACAGAGACAGCATTATAACTCATGCCTGAACAACACTTATCTGACACATGTATTTTCTCCATTAGGTGCATCAGACTCTTCTAATCTGTAGGGATACCAGACAGCATATCAGCACTATTCTCAAAAACTATTTTAGACAGTGAAATCTCTAACAATGGGGAGAAAATACCAAAAAAATGTGGCACTAAGTAGACAGAAAAAAAAGAACACTTGTTTATACCATGGGAGCTGAGGCAAGGCAAAGTGTCCACCACCACTGGGAATGTGACTCAGATTTGGAGATTATAAATAAATTTTAGCAAGCAGGTAAATTCACGAATAACAGAATCTGCAAATGAGGATCCGCTGTGTAGGAATGCCTTTTGTAAACTCTTAGAGCACAATATAAATCTCAGAATAAGTTGCAGAATAAAACTTCTTTTGGAACTCACATATTATAACTTTGTGCAGTGTTGATATTATCAATGTGAAGTTAATCAAGTAATAATATGTTATTTGAGAGCAGCTACAAGTTCTTAGCCCAGTAAAGCTACAAAAACAGCTCTTACTGTGAACTCTGTCTCTTCAGTGCTCACATTTAGTGCACAGTAGCGATGAGAACCACTGTAATTTGATGCTTTGTGTTTAGTGGTTAACGTGGCTTTGTGACCTCATTATGGGGAAGGGGAGGGAACATTCCCTATGTTTTACCAAAATATTATGTTTCTAAATATGTGACATTCATATGGAAGTATTTTGATCTTAACTAGCAGTGTAAACGCTGTTCTTGGCCTTTTGGTACCATTTTATGTTGCAGACCAAGTACAAATTGACATTTTCAAGCTGGTTTTGGTTAACTCCTTAGTGTTGCAAATTGGAACTTTCCAATGTAATAACTTCTGCAAAATACCGCTGTGAGTATTAGTATGTTATGCTGTTGACAGAAGTACAAATGGAAAACACACACATACCTATGGAAGTTTCCTCATAGGACAAAATGGAAATGACTTGGGTGGCCTAAGCCTTATCAGGCAGACCTCATACTGGGAGCTATTTTCCTAGCTGAGATAAAATACTAGAGTCAGGAATATTCTTCTTAGTAAATTTGGATTAGGACTGTTTTCATCATTGGAAATCGCCAGACTTCCTGTGCTTCAAACACAGACTACCATCAGAGTACCCGCTCAGGCCTGGGCCAGCGTCACTGCAGCCACTTGGCAGCGGAGTCTTTCGGAAACTCCAATTAACCATGTAAATATATTTCATAGCATCACCTCTCACTTTGTCAGGACCCCCGCTGCCTTTCTATCATTAACATAAATGCAGGTGCAAATAGCATTTATGTACTTTGATAGGAAGCAGTTGGAAACATCTCACCGTGGGGCCCAACACTTTTGAGATTGTGTACATCTGTTCCAATAATGTATGCAGCCCCAGTGACACGAACACAAGGATGCGAACATCTGCCCCCGAGACCGTTTGCCATATAGCAGATGCTAATGTCTTTATTTATGCAGATGGCTGGCGTGACGAGCCGAGCAGGGATAAAAGGGAAGAAGTTTGACAGCAGTATTTCGATGTTATGAAGCCAGGAATATAGGTTAGGCATTTTATGTTTGTAAAAGTCTACTACTAATAAATGGGGAAAAAGTGGAAACAGTGACAGATTTTATTTTCTTGGGCTCCAAAATCATTGTGGATGGTGACTGCAGTCATGAAATTAAAAGATGCTTGCTCTTTGGAAGAAAAACTATGACAAACCTAGACAGTATATTAAAAAACAGAGACATACTTTGCTGACAAAGGTCCATACTGTCAAAGCTATGGTTTTTCCAGTAGTCATGTATGGATATGAGAGTTGGACCATAAAGAAGGCTAAGCACCAAAGAATTGATGCTTTTGAACTGTGGTGCTGGAGAAGACTCCTAAGAGTCTTGGACAATAGGGAAATCAAATCAGTCAGTCCTAAAGAAAATCAACCCTGAATATTCATTGGAAGGACTGATGTTGAAGCCGAAGCTCCAATATTTCGGCCACCTGATGCAAAGAGCCAACTCATTAGAAAAGACCCCGATGCTGGGAAAGATTGAAGGCAGGAGAAGAAGGGGGTGACAGAGGATGAGATGGTTGGATGGCATCACAGACTCAATGGACATGAGTTTGAGCAAACTGGGAGATGGTGAAGGACAGCGAAGCCTGGCGTGCTGCAGTCTGTGGGGTTGCAAATAGTCTGACACAACTTAGTGACTAAACAACTACTACTAATAGGAATAGAAATTCATAAATCTTGTCATGCTTTGAGTAGAGTAAACATATTGTTGTTTCTTTAAATTAATTCACATCAAAACCCTAAAAACATTTATAG
This sequence comes from Bubalus bubalis, assembly GCF_019923935.1. Taxonomy (NCBI): domain Eukaryota; kingdom Metazoa; phylum Chordata; class Mammalia; order Artiodactyla; family Bovidae; genus Bubalus; species Bubalus bubalis. Next base: position 49,443,752 of record NC_059170.1, on the reverse strand, counting down.
AAATTCCAGCACTTAAATCAGAAGCAGCAATTAATGATTATTTTTGTCTTGATAAAGTAACTTTAAATGGTTTTGGATGCCTTTTGCTAAGAGTACTGAAAAAATTGTGCTCTTAAAAAAAAAAAAAGATTACAGTACTACTAAGAGAATCTTGTGATGATAGTTCTTAAAATTGGAGAAAAAAATAAAAATGTCATTAGTTTAAATATATTGAGTTGGCCAAAAAGTTCATTTGGGTTTTTCCATAAGAGGTTACAGAAAAACCCAAACAATCTGTTGGCCAACCCAATAATTTATAAGATATTTCATGAATATAAATTCAAATTGAATACAATAAAATTTGAAGTATTACATATTTTTAATACTTTGGTCAATCAAAAATTTTTTATTTAAGCTGTATTCTAATATTTCCAACTAATGACATTTAACTGTAATTTATATTTTTATTAAAGTAAATTACCAAAAAGTTTATTTTTACAACTCTCCTAAGGATCTGCTTTACAGATTCTCACACAGGAAAAAGGTGAAGGAAAAACCTGTCAACCAAAAATGAGACATTTCCAGATTTTATTTTCTATTCTCATTCATATACACACAAAAGAAATCACAGAATCTTCAAAGATCTGTAATATCAGATTTTATCTAGTTAGCAGTTCTCAAATATTTTAATTTCAGGCCCCTTTACACACTTAAAAACTACTGAATATTTGTTTATGTCAGTTGTATCAATTGGGATTTACCGTTTTTGAGATTATAAACTGAAAAAATATGTATTTGTGGATTCACTTTCAAATAACAATAATCTGGGCTTCCCTGGTGGTCCAGTGATTGAGTCTGCCTTGCAATGCAGGGGACACCGGTTTGATCCTTGATCTGGGAAGATCCCACGTGCCATGGAGCAGCTAAGCTCACACACCACAACTACTGACCCTGTGCTTCAGAGCCTGAGAACTGCAGCTACTGAAGCCTGCGTGTGCAGAGCCTGTGCTCCTCAACAAGAGAAGCCTCGGAAGTGAGAAGCTCCCGCTCACCACAACTAGATAAAACCCTCAAGCAGCAGCGAAGACCCAGCACAGCCAAAAATAACTAATAATAATAAAATAACAACAGTCATCTCACTACAGCTTAACATATTTTGTGTAATTGGCTATATTTTCCAAAGCAAAAGAATTAGAAGACTTACCACTGATTTACATTTTTTGCAAATCTTTAAAGTCTGGCTTCATTGAAAATCATAAGAGTCTCTGACTCTTTTCTGGTCCTGTAGCCAATATGTTGTGATAGATTGTTTATATTGGAGTGTTTGAAGAAAATCTAGCTTACAGTAACTGGAAAGCGGGTATATTAATGGCCTTCTCAGATAATTGTGGATATTTTTCTTTGCTACTAGCCCAAAACATGCCAGGTAACTGTAACAGAGCTTAAACAAGTCAAGTAAGGTAACAGCTTACAGTGTAGCTGTAATGTGAAATTGAAACTGTATTGTATTGTATTCTTGTATTCTATTACATTTTGGTCTGTCTGACACTTGAATCTTTTGCTCATTCATGCAATGTTTATTAGAGAGCATTAGAACTTCCCTGGTGGTCAAGTGGTTAAGAATCTGCCTTGTACTGTCAGGGGGCACTGGTTCAATCCCTGGTCCAGGAAGATTCCACATGCCAAGGGTCAGCTAAGCCCATGCACCACAACTACTGAGCCTGAGCTCTAGAGCCTGCAACTCGCAACTACTAAAGCCCTTGTACCGACAGCCTGTGCTCGGCAACAAGAGAAACCACTGTGATAAGCCCATGCTTCACAAGTAGCCCCCACTTGCCACAACTAGAGAAAGCCCTCACAGCAGCAAAGAACCAACACAGTCAAAAATAAATAAATAAAATTAGAAAAAGAAAACATTAGTTCACTGAATTACGCAGGTGTTCTATATATGCCATTTTATACAGTATTTTGGAAATCTTATCTGTTAAAATAAACACCAGTCTTGTCTAGAGAAGGCAATGGCACCCCACTCCAGTACTCTTGCCTGGAAAATCCCATGGACAGAGGAGCCTGGTGGGCTGCAGTCCATGGGATCACTAAGAGTCAAACACGACTGAGCGACTTCACTTTCACTTTTCACTTTCATGTATTGGAGAAGGAAATGGCAACCCACTCCAGTGTTCTTGGCTGGAGAATCCCAGGAACGGGGGAGCCTGGTGGGCTGCCGTCTTTGGGGTCGCACAGAGTCGGACACGACTGAAGCAACTTAGCAGCAGCAGCAGTCTCATCTAAAAACCTACTAAGTATAGGAAAGCTTCAGGCTCTTGGGGATGCCTTCAAGTTTTCCAAAATTCTAATGCTGCTCGAAAGAATAATTTTTATTCTTGACCATGAGTACAGCCAGATGTTTTCTCTTGTAATGACAAGCTTCACTCATCCACTTTTGAGAAAATGTCTGCCCAGTACCCAGCACTGAACATGATCTCTCAACATATGTCTGTCAGATGTTCTTTCAAGTAAGGATGGTTATTCCAATGAAGAGCAGCTAGTTCAGCTTCAAACCATCCACGAGCATTTTTCCTCAGGGCTACCACCATGCCTCTGTGCCACGGAAGTCATGTCCTCATGCAGGATTTTATAAAGGCATATAAGCTCAAGGTCTAACAAAACTAAATTTTCGTCCTGCTTTTTTGTTGTTCTGCTGAGGGAGCCTGGTGGCAAAGAATGCGGCTGTTTGGACAGTTTGCTGTCACGTCCTGAGTTCATCAGTTTTACAGTTACATCCTCTGTCCCATCAATGCATTGTGTGCAGAGGTCAGCAGTGGGGAAAAGGCAAGTGACATCTTATTACGAGCAGGAAAAGAGAGTGGGGAAAGCCTCCCGGGTCAGCAGACTGTACTTTGAGAAACAGTGCTCTAGAGAAATTCCCGCTTGATAAAAGGAGGATATTCAGGCCCGTAAGGATTAGGATTTCACGCAGGCTCATCCCAGCAGTGAGTGAAAGAGCCAAAGCCAGACCTCTGCTCACATCTGCACATGTAATCAACTTGTCTCCCCTGAAAAGGTCCCCACCACCAACAACCAAAAAAAGAAGATTCTAGTTCTATCAAGTTCACTAAAGGTATAGGACTTACCACATGAGGAATGTGGAAGTTCTTTCAGCATTTTCAGACATTTTCATTCAGTTATAATATTCTTCAATGACCTCAATTTTGGAAGCAGATGGAATAGAATTTGAAAAAAATCTGGAAAACTTAAAATTCTATCTGAAATTATAAATAATATTCTATCTGAAATTATAAAAAGTAATTAATGACTTTTTCCTTTCATTTTTGCGCATCATAAAAAAAAAAAAAAGAACCTCATGTCAGTACCTAAAAGTGTTATTAAATAGACTGTGTAATTAATGATTTTTAAAAGTTTCACTTTGGTGTAAACCTAGGCTATTTGTTCACCAGAAGCTCTGTTAAAGAAGGCCACCATGGAGTTTGGGATTGACACATACACACCACTATGTATAAAATAGATAACCAACAAGGACCATATAGCACAGGGGACTCTGCTCAGCACTCTGTAATGGCCTATATGACAGAAGAATCTAAAAGTGAGTGGATATATGTATAACTGACTCATTTTGCTATATGGAAACTAACACAGCATTGTAAATAAACTATATGTCAATGAAAATTTTTAAAAAGAAAATAATATAAAAGAAGAAGGCCACCACCCTAGAAGAAGCCTGGCATTCAAGCACATTGTGAAGGAACTCTTTCTGTGTAAATTTCCTTAAAAGTCTTAAATTTCCTGTAAATTTTCAGCAACCATGCTGTTAGAAAAGGAAGCTCTTTGTCTCTCCTGATGGTTACATTCTCTGATTGGAAAAAGTTGAAAAGACTAACTGTCTCAACATAGAGATGGATGGTGTGGCACTCACAGTCATTGGAGGAGACTGACATATTAACAGAGTCATCGGCAAACCCCTTCATACATTCAGTGTGTTGAAATGGAAGGAGAGCAGCTCTGGGGCCAGACAGACCTGGGTTCAAACCCATCTCTCCCCTGCCAGCTTGTGACTTGCCAGAAAGATTAAGTGTCTGCATCTGTGATCCAGAATACTATGATCAAGAGCTAGTGGAAGATGAAGTCAGATTGTACCTTGAGTACCGAATCTGACCCATGATGGAGGGACATTTTAGTCCTTCACTAGGGGGCTTATGGTTTAGGGTAAGGGAAGACGCCTGTTGATAAGTAGAAACAGGGAACATATTATATACTCTACCTGTGGTAAGAGTTCTCAGGAAGAAAAGAAAGGAGATAGGGCAGTAGCTTGAAAGGGAGAGACAGCCCAAGGATTATTTACAGTTGTTGATTTTGTTTGTATAGTTTTGTATCCAGCAAAAGCACAGGAGAAAGCAACACAGTGTAGCTAAGAGCTATCAGGTCACTCATCTAGTAAATAACACATTGTATGATGGCCATGTACCAGACAGGAACTGGGGGCCAAGGTCCTGACAGTGAGCTTACCTTGTAGGAGGAGGAGACAATCTCATTATAAAAATAAGTGCTGTGAAGGACAATTAAAGCAGAGAAAGAAAAGAGCTGTGTGTGTGGCTGAGCACTGCCTTTAGGTGGGATGACCAGGGGAAGCCTCCTGATTTCAGGGATCTCACTGATGGTGTAGAAGCCCTGAGGCCACAGAGGGGCCTGGAGACACGTGTGGGTACAGCACAGCATTGGGAACACCCCATTTCCTGATTCAGTTCAGTTCAGTCGCTCAGTCATGTCCGACTCTTTGCAACCCCACAAACCACAGCACACCAGGCCTCCCTGTCCATCACCAACTCCCAGAGTTTACCCAAACTCATGTCCATTAAGTCAGTGATGCCATCTAACCATCTCATCCTCTATCGTCCCCTTCTCCTCCTGCCTTCAATCTTTCCCAACATCAGGGTCTTTTCAAATGAGTCAGCTCTTCACATCAGGTGACCATTTCCTGATATTAAGGCATATATCGTTTCATCTATCATGTTGCAGGACTTCAGATGAATGGTGCATATTTAGAGCAATAGAGATGCTTGCTCCTGACCCCCTACCCCAGAGAAGGTAGACTTATTTGTGTTGTATCATTAAAGAGGGGAGTGTAAAAATAGGAAAAAGAGACAGTGATCTCTCTGTTCCCCACAAGGTCTCAGACACTTTAAGCTGCTATAACAAAGAACCATGGTCAGAGTGGCCTCTAAACAGCAGAAATTTATTTCTCAAGTTCTGGAGGCTAGAAGTTCAAGATCAGGTTCTAAATAGTGAGAGCCCCCTTCTGGGTAGCAGACTGCCATCATCGCATGTATCCTAACATAGCAGAAAAAGAGGAAGAGAAATCTCTGGAGTCCCTTTTATAAGGCATTAATCCCATTCACGAGGGCTCCACCTTCATGACCTACTCATCTCCTAAAGGCCCCATCTCCTAATACCCTTACACTGAAGGTTAGAATTTCAACATGTGAATTTGGTGGGGGCGGGTAGCGGGGGTGGGGGGGAATGAGTCACCAATATTCATTTCATTGCAAGGTCAATGCCACAATCACTGACAAGGGAGAGAGATGGGGATAGGGTGGGGTGGGGCAGAGGGGTGAGGCTTCAGAAAGGCAACAGGGAACAACCTGGCTGGTCCCAGTGAAGAACTGAAGGAAGTCTGTTAGGATAAGAAACAGACTGTGGAATTGGTCTGCAGTCCGAGACTGGAAACCTTGCATTTATGATGTTGTCCAGTGTTCACAATGGCTCGGTTTCTCTGGCTCCAGGCAGTAGGTAGTGGGAGCAGAAAGTACAGGGGGGGACCAGTCAGGGTAAGCACTGTGGAAAGACACCCATGGCATTCTGGGAGTATCCGTGGATGATCAGGCATGAAACCTGATCTGGACCGGGAGTATCTACCTAAGCACACAAACCTACAGAGTCTCAGGGAAAAGAGAGCAGGTGGGTTGTGTCATCATTTCATCCCCTCAGGGGAAATGAGTTAACTCTTACACGTTCCTAACCTGGAGATGAGAGTAAATGTTTCCGTCAGCCAGCTCTCTAGTTGTATCCAGAGAACAAGAAAGATACTGATAGAGGAGAAGCTGGGCAGACTTCAAAAGAAAAGGAACCCAGATTGGTTCTATAGCTTTCAAACTCTGATGCCTTCATTTTTATTCTTTATTTTTTTAGTGATTCAGGTCAGCATTAGCTGAACCTCAGAATCTGTACAGTATATGTGAGTTAGCCCACACAGAGCCAGGCTGGTCAACCTCATAGAAACAGTTCCCCGCATACCCAGGATCTCAGTGCCAGCAGTGTCTGGCACTTCATTTTCTTTCCAGAGTCAGTATCACAGGTGGTCTCTCTGTGTTAAGGCAAGATGTGCCTTGATTGAAGAAATGAGAAACCATCAAGACTTACTAATAAGCAGGAGTTTCAGGGGATAATTATCAACATAACTTAGAAATACATGGTGCTGTACATTTGGACTTAAAATCATGAACTATTTGACATATAGAAAAACTTGCATTAAAAAAAAATGTCCTAAAACTTTGTGAGTCAAAGATAAATCAGAAGTGAAGATAGAACATCTATAAAACTCTGCCATAAAGCAGGGGAACCATTATTTCATTTTTTAAAAAATGCAGTTTGTACATTCTTTAAAAAGGTCTGTTCTATATACATACACCAAATCTACTTTTGTAGTAATGGTATAAAGATAAGAATATCCTTGTGGTTCCAGCCCCTTGCTTTTAACTATACTGCAGTTGAAACATTGTGATCTTCACCACTTCAGTTTCATAACCAGGATGTTTTGACCAAAGTCAAGCATAGTCTGCACACACCCTAGTTTGTTCCAACTGTCTGCATGTTCTGATGTTGAAACCCTGTTCTTTCTGTTTATCCCACTAAGGAAAAGGTTTTCTTCACCAACTGTCATCCCAGATAGTAACTGTTCCAACTGATACTGAAATACAAGATGTAAATAGAAGGGGCCCGTTTTTAACTTGTTGGTGGAAGATTTCTTGCCCTGAGATACTAACTCACGAAAGCTCTCTTGCAGGAGATGTCTCCCTGCTCCCCAGCCCTGTGGAGAAACTGCTGACTCAGAAGATGCTGGAATCTCCTGGAAAGACAACCTGTACAGGTATATTTGTTTCTGGGAGTTTGGACTTCAGATGAAATGATGTGCTGCTTTTACCTTGATGAACTTCAGTGAGCAATGCCTTCTCAGGTTCAACTGCCTATTTACAATTCTAGTAATATTAACAATGAAAAGAATAGTGGGGAAATGGGCTTATCAAGTATCTCACAAGTTGCCTTTGCCCTGCTCTGTGTCCCCCAGTGATCATTAGCTCTTAGTTAAATTCTGATGCTGCTCAGTCATTTTTAGATTTGGGTAAAGATACCAAATCGACTGCTTTATAATAGTGAATGAAATCTTGCGAACGCTACAGGTTTTTTTGCGAAAAAGAGAAATAACTTCATCTTTCTCAAAGCATTAAAAATAAGACTATCTCACAGAGTTTTCAACTGTTTCTCATCAGAGGCACTTGAAATTCATAATAGTTCCCCCTAGAAATAAGGACTGATAAAGGGGGCTTGATTAAAATGAAGGGGAAAGTCACTGAAATCAAGCATTATTAAACCGTATTTTAAATGATAGAGCTTTTAAAATTTTCTTTTTATTTGGGACATTAATTATATGACTTGAAAAGAATAATTACCTGCTTGAATTTAACAAAAACCACATTGTGTAACATTTTTTCTCACGTTAATATTTTAGGTAATTGGCTTTTAAACCTGTTCATAAAGAATGCTTGTTTTCTCCGACTTTGTGATATATTTACATATCTAATTTGTTCGATTTTATGGGCTGTAGTTCCTCTTTGGGTGCCAAATTTTTCTTTCTATACACAAGCTATCTTAAACATATTTCTTAATGATTTCTCCAGCAAAATACTGAAATTCACAAGTGCTTTCAAACTTTGGTTGCCCTGCCCACACCCTCGACCACTCACATTGTTTTCTCCCCCAAAATGAAAAACTGCATGTCCGTCGCCCTCACCCTTCTCCCAAGATGTAACCAGAGTTCCTAGTCCCTGTCCCTCACAGGACCCCTGAGACCTGGGCTTACCCCACACCCTGAAGGTCTACCAGAGGAGGTGCTTTCTTCCCCGCTAAGCTGGAAAACAAGAGCAATTAGTATCAATAGTCAGTATAAACAAAAGCAGAGGAGAGTGGCCCCAGAAAACTGGTCTTTGCAATGCACATCTGTTCACTCCTATTCACTAAATACTGTTAATCTGATTAGCACTTTGTCAACTGCATGCAAAAATGGGGTTGGGTGGGGGAGCAGAACAGGCAGGGAAAAGAGAGCCTGGTATGCTGGATCAGATGAAGCTGCCAGAATGGGTGGCCCCAGAGAGGCAAGAAAGAAATGCTTTACAGGTTTACTGGGAGAATCATTCACAAGGAATAGTTATTTCTTCCCATTTTCCTTCATTTCCCTCTCAACAAAGAAATACCCTTTTAAGGATTCAGTACTATTTCCACTGGGCTTCCCTGGTGGCTCAGTGGTAAAGAATCTGCCTGCCATGCAGGAGACACTGGTTCCATCCCTGAGTCAGGAAGGTCCCCTGAAGAAGGAATGGCAACCCACTCCAGTATTCTTGCCTGGGAAATCCAATGAACAGAGGAGCCTTGGCAGGCTGTACAGTCCACGGGGTCATAAGGAGTCAGACATGACTTAGCGACTGAACAGCAACAACGCTGTTTCCATATGATTCATTGTCAAGATTTGTGTGTGTGTGTGTTTTTTTTTCCCCCTCCCACCAAATACAAGTGTCAGGAGCCTCATACTTCTTGGCAAGAGAAAGTAGAAGACAGAGGACTTCCCTGATGGTCCATTGGTTAAGAACCTGCCTACCAGTGCAGGGGACACAAGTTCAATCCCTGGTGCAGGAAGATCCCACATGCCCTGAAGCAGCTAAGTCAGGGCACCAAAACTAGAGACAGCCCTATTGCAGCACTGAAGACCCAGTGCAGCCAAAAAAGAGAGAGAGGGAGCAAGAGTAGAAAACTAATGTCTACTGCGAAACTGACTAGTGGTAGGCCCCACCCTGGCACGTTTATGGATACTTTTTTCATTTAATCCTGACAGCAACCAGATACAATTATGCACACTTTATAAATAAGAACACTCAGGCTGAGAGTGAGTGACTTTCCTAAACTATGAGACAGAGACAGGAGTTGAACCCACATCTGTTTGAACCCCCAAACCCATGGTCTTCCCACTAGAGACTATGATGGTGGCCATTACCATGGATACAGCTTCCAGGCAGCAGGTAGAACTGGGAAGAGCCTTTGGTGTCACCTGGGCCAAGCCTTGAATTCCAGTCTGTTACCTGCTGGCTTTGAAATCTGTATCTGTAAAATGCACATGAGCAGTAATCCCTAACTCAGTGGATTGTGGGGATTAAAGGAGATAACGCATCCAAAGTATTTTGCACAGTACCTGACACATGAAATATGCCTTTTCATTGGATTAATGTTGAAGAAATAGCATTGAATAGTGCTAGGAAAGAAAAGGATCTCCTGTGCTCAGAAAAGAATTCTCTTCCTTGCTAAGCTAGGCGATGATGAGCAAGACAGCTCTCAAAGCCCCAGGACATCCCTGGGGTGGCTGCAAGAGGGGAGGGAAGGGAGCTGGCTGGGACCTCAGTTCAGCAAGGGCAAGTGTGCCGAGGAGGATGGACTCAGGAAACAAGATCACCAGGTGGGACTGTCTTGCTTTCTCATACGGTGTCGGGTTTCCTGAACTAGGGGTCCTAGTAGAGTGATTCTGTGAAGTCTGAGTGCTGTGGATGTGTAGACTAGAGTGGTCTTGGCATCCTGAGTCCTCAGAAACAAAGAACACTGTGCCTATGCTGCCAGCATGCTTTACAGCACTGTCTCTCCCGCCAGCACTCAACACAGCCCTGTGGACGGTGCCGCAGAGCCTGGAGGTGCCTGGGGGAGCCAGTGGGCGATGGCTCCACGTGTTTATGGGTTTTTCAACAAAATTAAATTGAGCTCCCCCCATGTTCGGAGGCCTTTCTTTCATCTCGGACTTCTCCAGGGTTTCACCATACTGGTTTTAACCAGAGACCATCCTGGGAAACAGTTTGAACCCCAACTGGAACTTATTATTGGAAAGCCAAGTGAGAGGGAGAACAGGGATGCCAAGCAATAAAACTGAAAATAGAGTTTCTCAGTTTAATACAATTAAAACCTAAACAAGCCCTAAAAGTTTGGGCTCTTTTGTGGCCAAGAGTGCTTGGCAGCACTCTTGTTCTGGGCCTAGAGCCAGGGAGCCCTGTGTCAAAAGCAGGGACCCTCTTTCTCTACCTGTTCTCTGCTCTGGACTTAGCCATGGACCTCGGTGTCTCCCTAGATGGAGTGATGGTGGAACCATGTCCAAACCAGCCAAGGGTCGAGTGGGAGCAACTTTGTTCAGAAGCAGCACCCTGCGCCTTGGTTCTGCGGGTGGAAATCAGGAAGTGAGTTATTTGCAGCTGTTGGAGAACCGCCTGCATCATGTGCTTGTCTCTTAACACTGTCTGTACGGGGGCATGTTGTGAAGCAGCCTGATGAGGCTAGCTTGGCTGTGGGCTCATGGACCACTGGACCTGCATCTTCCCTCTGCTGCCTCTCACGTGCAGCCACACCCATCAGTTAGACCTGATGGAGGAGATGCACGCAGGACCCACTTGGTCTTTTCTCCAGACAAATAGCTGGCTGCCTTATTGGATTCATCAGAATCCTATGGTTAGTAATTGGTAAACTCAACTTTGAATATCTGCTTCAAGTGCCTCTTAGTTTTTCATCAGTTCTCTAATTAGTGGGCTGTTGGAAAGAATCTTTTAATGGTCATTGAAGTTTGGGGATACAACAAGCCATTTCTACTCTCAAATTTTTTCCCCCTCTCCTTAAAATTTAGAGATAATACTATATTTTAATGTAATATATAAGTTATAATATAATATAAAATATCATATATTTTGGAGTTAAGGGCAATTTTGTAAATAGTTTTCCCCTTTTCAATTAATTAATTTTATTAACTAACTTTATTTATTTATTTATTATTTCTGGCTGTGCTGGGTATTCATTGCTGCACAGGCTTTTTTCTGGTTGTGGCAAGCAAGGGCTACTCTCTAGTTGTGATGTGCGAGCTTCTCATTACAGTGGTGTCTCTTGTTGCAGAGCATGACCCTTAGGGCATGGACTTCTGTAGTTTTGGCTCTTAGGCTCTAGAACACCCGTTCAGTAGTTGTGGCCCACAGGCTTAGTTGGGATTTGGGATCTTCCTGGATAAGGAATCAAGAGACCATCCTGCATTGGCAGACAGATTCTTCACCACTGAGCCACCAAGGAAGCCTAAAAGTTTTCCCCTTCTTGAGGGGAGGATGAAGAAGTAGAAGCCCATTGTCCACATTAGAATCAGATGGATATGGACTTCAGCTGTTACTTAACTTCCTCAAGCTCTTTTTGCTTAATCTGTTAAGGGGGACAGTAATACTTATTTGTAGAGTTTGCATAAGGATTCACTTAAGAGACCCAGCACAGATTCTAGACCATAATAAGGACTCACTACCACCTCGTTTTCCTTTAATCCACAGTTAGATCAAATTTTCACTGACTGTAAATGTCACTCTTCAAAATAATTATTTTTAATACACTTAACATATTAAAAACAGCCCACATATAAAATTGTAATACTAAGCATTTGCATTGTAGAATTGTGAAAAATTAATTTTACTGAGTGAGCCTTTCATGTTTCCAGTTAATAAAAGTCCATGTTTAGTACCTGGGAGTCCTGTGAGCCTCTTTAACTGTGTTATGGGTAATTTCGCAGGATTTCCAGAAATGATGAATGTCAGTGGAAATTTCGACTTACCATTTAGTGCACAGTTCTCTGAAATCTGTGATTTAGTAGGTGACAGGTGAGGGGTTTTAGATCACACCATCTGGGAGAGAGGCCTTGTAAATGTGTCGTGGGATAAACCACTGTTGCAGCCGCATAGCTGAGAAAGACTTGCTACAATCGTACCATTTCAGTGTTTTAAAAATCTTCATGGCGTTTTCAGCTTCTCTAAACACTCTTGTTGTTCAAACTACTTTAAAAAAAAACAAAACTTGTGGTTATTATAGCAAACTGACCTTTATTGCAAATTGCTTTGTTTTACGTTTTTTAAGATTTTGTTGTTGTTATTGTGGATCACTTTTAAAGTCTTCATTGAATTTCTTACAATATCATTTCTGGTTCATGTTTTTGGTTTTTTGGCCTCGAGGCATGTCAGGGATCCTAGCTCCCTGACCAGCACCCCTTCATTGGAAGGTGAAGTCCCAACCATTGGACCACCAGGGAAGCCCCTGCCTTGTTTTATTTTAAGGAGCCAAATGTTGGGAGAGATGGTTCTCAGCACTTCAGTTGTCCTTGGGAGATAATGAGCTCTGATGCTTCCCAGGACTGAACCTTGAGGGGTGGTGATGCACTGCCTGTCAGATGACTCAATTACTTCTCTTACCACTAGCAATTCTTATCCTTAAGTAGGCAAGGAAAGGAAAAACTTGAAATGCTCTCTGTGTCATCTGGACATAGTCATTTATGAACAGACGCACACTTACCCATCACCAGCATCCCCAGAGATACTCCTTCTGCAAATCGGATCCAAAAAGGAAACTTTCATTTGCCTTTCATTCATTCAACAAATATTTATAGGTGCCTTCTCTGTGCTAGGCATAGCGAATATTCAGTGGAAAATATGCATTCATCTCATCCCACCCTATAGTTACCCCCACCACTGGGCCTCTACCCCAAAGGCCACACCAAGACTAGTTTCTTTGCTTTCCTTTGAGAGATATTCTGTGTATACACGGGAATTAGTTTGTGTGTGTCTCTCACTACTTGAAAAAAAAATCCAAGTGATAGTATCTCACATCTTGGAGAGTGTTATGTATCAGTCTAACTCATTCTTCTTTTCTGCTGCTGCTTAGTATCCCATTGCCTGATTGGCTGACTGTTGTATTTGTACCCGTATTAGTACTTTGTTTCTACTGCTGCATAATATTCTGTTGCATGGTTGGCTATTGTATTAGTACCCTCTTGCTGAGCATTTGAGTAATTCCTAAGGAGTTTTCCCCTCTATTTTTATGGCCTTGCCCTCTTTTTCCTGCTATGATTTTCTTCTAATGCATCATTTCATTCCCTATCACCTCATCATTAATGATTCTAGGAGAAGGGACTCAACATCACTTTCATGATCTGTTCCACACCTGTTCCATCTGTATGGAATTCCCAACAGATCCAGGCAAGTGTGAGTAAGTTCAGTTTATCCTGTAAGGCCTTATCCTTTCACCCCACAGATTTCTTCTGATTATTGATCATGAGGCTAATTGATACACTTTTCTACCCCCAGGAACTACCTCTTTGAATTTCAGGGAACCTGGGGAAAACTGACTATGTGGCAGGCCCCTTACCTGTCCCCCCAGGCTCTGTCGTCCCAGGCTGCTCACCAATCAGTATTCTCCCATGCTGGGATTGCAGTTACCCTAAAGTTTCCTTTGCTCTGGGACCACAATCGGCTTCCTTTTCCTGTGACTGTCATTGGTCTTCATGTGAGATTTTATTTCCACTGTAATATAGGAACTTCTGAAGATTCATTGAAGCATATCTACTTTAAATGTATCATAATTAGCCCTCTTCTTCCCTTCTGGAGCAGCTCAATAAATATAGCTGGCTTCATTGCTGGGAACCTTAACTGTCAGAAGATTGCTTTCTTATACTCCGTCATGAAACCTGGGGAGCCCCTTCCCAGCTGAAGTCTTTGGGGACTTTGAGGTGACCTTGACCACCAGTTGTTGCTTCAGCTGCATCTTTTGTTCTTTGTTATTTCTGGTCCTCGTCACACTGACAGAGCCATTCTCTGCTCTGAGGGTCAGTTTTTCCTCTTCTAGCTTCCTCCTCTTTTCTCTCTAATCCCCTTCTTTCCCCCTCTTTGTGTGTCTGTTTTCTTTAAAGTAATTTCTTCTTCAGAGCTTGCTTGTTTCTTCGTACCCCAATAGCATCATTTACCATTCTCTCTTATTACCTCCTCAGATGGTTAGTCATTTGGCCTCACCTCTCCCCTTTAACTTTAAAAGGTTTTTTGTTTGTTTGTTTTCTTTCTTTTTTAAAAAATTCATGGTGCTATCCTTATTCTGATGGTGGGCAAGTTAAATTGAAAAAAAGTATTCCAGAGATCTATTCTCTATTTCTTTTTTTAATTTTCAAAGTAATATGGCAATTTTCAGTTTGCTTTTAAATTGTGTTTTTCTTTCATTTACTGATCACTTTATTACAAGTATCACTTATAAATTTTACAAGTAATTATCAGATTTCTGAGCGTATCTGTAACCCTTTTCCAGGCCCTAAAGAGTTAAATAAACTCCCCATCATCAAGGAATTCACTTTTGTGGAGGGGGTGTGGGATGGGGACTGCAGACCATAATGTAATCCATGAGATGGAGCGAGTGTGCTGGAGGAGATGGAAATGGGAAATGGGGCAGGGAGTTCAGAATGGGGCTACAGGTTTACTAAGGCTCTTCTCTTTACTCTTCTCTTTACTAAGGCTCTTCTCTTCTCTTTACTAAGAGTTCACCATGAAGGGGCTATTTGAGCAAAACTTGAAGGAAATGCTGCAGCCCTTACTGGGGATGATCTAGAGTCAGGGTGGTGAGAGTGGCAGGTGTAAACCCTCTGGGATTCAGGTGTGTGGCCCCTGTGAGGATCAGCAGCAAGGCTGCTGTGCCTGGAGAGAACCTGGGGAGGAACTAGGTTGGAGCACTCCCAGGAGCCCAGGGCTCCAGGCCCTTGAGGCCCCTGCAAGGACTTAGGCTCCAGTCTGAGATGAAGAGCCAATTGGACAGACTTGAGCAGACAAGTGAGGTGTCTTGTGCTGCAATGCATTATTGTCACATATTGTATTTCAGGCGGACTTGAGACTAATTAAGGCCAGCATAGCCTTTCTTCCAGCTCTTCTTGCTATAAATACTGTGTATTCCATCACTTAGGAGCAGGAACTAAATAGAAATCACCCAGTGTTCCCTGTTCCACAATAGGTTGTATAGATGCAAAGACCATTGTGACTGTCAGTATAATTACTTAATAAGCTTTGTCACTTGGCAACCAAAAGCTGTCAATAATTTTAAGCTCTCTGTAAACTCTCTCAATCCTGGTTTAATGTATTTATTTACAGCTTACTTCAGTACTTCTTCTAAAAAGTTAAAAGGAGGTTTAACATGAAAGATGTTTAAATTTAAAAGCTGTGGAAATAGAACTTTAAAAATGAACTAAATTATGCAGGAAGATGAAGCAGATATAGCCAATCAGTTTAGGTGACTATTGTGAGGTGATCAACCAGTCAGTTTACCCATGAACTTCTTGGTCACAAAGCCAAAAAGGAAAACAACAGATTACATAATTATCCTTGTCTGATTTTTCCAACCTTAACACAAGTCTTTTCCTGTCTTCCTCTAATGTATGCTATAATACTATGTGAAATATGTTTCTAGCATACTTTTTCTTCATCAAACAGTGATTACTGTCTAGAATAAGTTGGTCAGTCAGTACATATTTGCTGAAAAAAATCATTTTTGTGCTAAAATTGTTAGTTCACTCACTGTAGACATTAAAATCAAGGTGATTAAAATCATCAGATTGCCAGCAAACTAAGGGAAAAGCTGTATCATTTCATCTTTATACCTTTCACATGGCATGACATGACATGACATGGCATGAAGTAGCAGGCAGTTGTATCCAACTCTTTGCAACCCCATGGACTGCATCCCACCGGGTTCCTCTCTCCATGGAATTTTCCAGAAAAAAATACTAGAGTGAGTTGCCATTTCCTACTCCAGGGGATCTTTGAACCCTAGTCTCTTGCGTCTCCTGCATTGAGCAGGTGGATTCTTTATCAGTATGCCACCTGGGAAGCCCTTTCCCTTGGTAGCTCCTAAACAAATAGTTCTTCGATCCTCTTCCTATAACTCCAAAATTTAACAGGCTCTGAAAACAGAAAATGTTATCAAAAGTTGGATATTAAAACACATTCAGAGGCAAAGCCTAAACTGAAATAAGAACTTTAAAAATCATTCCCCCCCTGCCCCCACCTTGTGAATGCCCATATATTTCACTACAGAAGTGGTAATAGGTTTAATTTGGGGTATTATGCAGACTCTGCGAGGTGTTATGTAACATCTGCTATAAGCATTTATTACTTTTTTAAAATTTGAAAGTGTAAATTCCAAAGCACATCTGGCCCCAGTGGTTTCAGAAAAAAACCATGGGTGGCAGCCATCTCTAGAAAAGTGTGGGTACCTGGAAAACACAAGCTGACTGATACGAGGTACTCAGAAATGAGTTCTTCTGCAGCCAGGACTCAGGAGCTTGAGGCCTTAGGGGAGAAAACCAATGATTCAGTCCTTAGAAGCAGTGCATGGAAATGTTTCCATAATTGTCCCCTCAGAGCGGTAATCATGGCTTTTTGGGTCAGCCTAATAAATCTCAAATATGAAGTGTTAGCCTGTCAGTTAAAATTGTTCCCATCGGTGTCCTGGAAGGCCCTTTTTGTGTGATCCATGTATTTTTTATGTTGTCTCTGTGTCTTTACTTATCACTCTGTATCTTTTTGTTTTTCTTCCAACATGTGTGTAAGGTGTCACATCAACTTTTTTAATACTGGTGATTTAATTGTAAAAGCACACATAAACAGTTTGAGAGGTGTGAGAAGAAATTCACAAGTCACACGGGGAAGCGGCCACAGAGCCAGCATTCAGTATGGCATGCATCCCTGTGTGCAGGACAGATGGCACTGCCAGTGGGTCAAATTTGTCCTAAAACCGAGTAAGAAAGGAGTTTGGTACAAGAAACGTTTGTTTCCTAACAAAGATACAGTGGGATCCAATATGGGCTTTGTGCTCACAGAGCATAAGTTTAATAGGGAAAGCAAGACATTTATATGAAAGAAATAAGAGTCCGCAGTAGAACATGCCAGAGGGGACGTAGCCCAGAGCTCAGGGACAGGGTGGGGAGCACTGGCCTGTAAAATAAATTGGAGTGAGGTCAACAGGGAGGATGGACTTGCAGAATACAAAGACAGTCCCAGCTTTCAGGATGCTCTGTGTTCTGTAGTAGAGATGAACAAACATAAATTACTGTGGAAAGTGGTGAGTGTTATGACAAGGGCCGTGGAACCCTGGAGAATAACAGTCATGAGTCCCTGGAAAGGTGGGCAGGAGCTGACCTCCATCTTGAGGAACACTAGCTCTGCACCCAGGGTCAGGGCTGGGTCCAGGGATGCTTCCGGGCAGAGGAGATGGTTGGTTGCTTACCTGTGCTCTCAGCACAGGACAGTGACCCCAGAGTGCCTTTTTATGTTGTGTTGTCCTTGCAGGCGAACCAAATATCCCTCCTGGGGCGATTCACAGCGGGAAAGGCCTGCAGAATAAGAGTCAGTTTAGAACCATCGCTCCAAAGATTGCGCCCCAAGTCTTGGCACCCAGAGTGCTGCCGGGCCCGGCGCCTTCACTCTCTGATCAGGCGAATCCAGGCCCTTCCCTCGGCTCCAAGCCCCTGGGGATGCCCCCGCAGAATTACGCGCTGATGCAGGTGGCCGGCCAGGAAGGGACCTTCTCGCTGATCGCTCTGCCGCACGTGGCCTCAGCTCAGCCGATCCAGAAACCCCGGATGCCTCTGCCCGAGAACCTAAAGCTGCCCATCCCCCGGTACCAGCCCCCGAGACCTGGCAAAGGAGTCAGAAAGAAGCCGGGGCTCGGTTCCTCCTCCGAGAGGGACTGCAGCAAATCTGCCCAAACCCAAGCAGCCCCTCCCCCACCTGAGCATCCTGAGCCCCCGCACAAGCCCTACCCACCCAAGCTGGCACCAGACCAAGCCCCAGCTGCGCTGACCAACAGGAGTGGCCACCAAGACCCCGGGCCTCCAGGGACCAGCAACCACGGAGGTTGGACTCCTCCTGCCACCCCAGCACTGGCCACACTAGAGGAGCCTTCTGCCGAGCAGGGCCTCCAGAAGAGTTCAGGAAGAGCGAAAGTTCCAGGCAAGAAAACCCCCAGGAAACCTTCTGCTGTTGCCAGTGAAAAACCTCAAGAACCGGTTGATGCCACCAAAGCCATTTTGTCGTCACCAGGCGTCATTGGAAACACCGTCCAGGTGCCCTCTTCCGTCCCCAGAGGTAAACTGCCCATCCTGCCCTACTCGCGAGTGAAGACCACGCAGGTTTACAGGAGCGGAGCCGCTGTGAACACTGCGCATGTCCCCTTCCCTGGGCTCAGGACTGCCGGAGACCAGACCCCCTCCATCCCGGAAGGCTTCAGTGCGGCCCCACAGGTAGGGGACAGGGGACCTGTCCCACCGGCTCCCAGGCAGAGCCCCGGCGACAGTGCCTTCTGTCAAGCCACCAAGCCCGACCTTAACCACAAAACAAAACTGAACGGTGAGACAGCGAAGAGAAGAGGAAGAAAACGCAAGGGCCCAGACGAACTTTTGACATTTCAGGGGAAAAGGTGGAAATGTGTCCTTAGTTGTAAAGACAGCAAAGAAAGAGTCAAAAGTGATCCCCAAGAATCCAAGGACCAAAAACCGGAGGCCGTGAAAAAATACCGGAGCATCATGCCCAAACCTGTCCCGGTCCTGCCAGCCCTGGCCTCGCTCCCAGCCACCCTCCAGCCCCCGCCACCTGGGAGCCTGGGACACATGTCTTTCGATCACTCCCTGGCCCCCAACCATCTGGACTGGAAGGAGGACGGCCAGCCCCCAAAGCCAGACTCTGCCTTCAGAAACGGGTTTTCCGGCCTCAGGAAGGCTTGGCACAAGTGCCAAGTGTATGACTACCCCTTCCCGTCCAAGCAGCACCTCCGCGAGCACACGAGCCCACCCCCGGACAGCCGGCCCTACAGCTGCCGGCTCTGCAGAAAGGTGTACAAGCGGCGGGGCAGCCTGAGCGCGCACGTGCGGCTGCACCACGGAGACTCCCGGCCCAGGAAGCTTGTGTGCTGCGAGTTCTGCGCCAAGGTGTTCGGCCACGTCAGAGTGTACTTCGGCCACCTGAAAGAGGTGCACGGTGTGGCCATCAGCACCGAGCCCTCCCCCTGTGAGCTGCAGCCAGGGGACCTGCCGAGGACCAGAGAGCAGACCCCTTGTGAGGTGGAGGGACTGGTGGACAGGTGAGTAGGATGGGGGGGCTGGCCAGAAGGAACTTTAAGATTCCAGATCAGGGTCGGATCCCACATTCCGGAAGGTGAGTTTGGAAAGACAGCCCTCAGATTAAGATTTCAGAAGTTAACTGCTACCACTTAGCCTCTGTTCTGTGAGGAATGGCCTCATTTCTCTTTGGTCTCTGATCATTCATGATTTTTGACCAGCTTCATTCTCCGTCAGCCAGGGCACAAGGGCCAGCTTGAGGGATGCTGGAGACATTCGGGCATGAGATTAATTTTGCATCTGAAACATGGAAGAGTAACTTAACATCTATGGTCATGGTTGGTCCTTTTGACGAGTAATTTCCCCCAAACTTATGCCCACAGAATGTATATTGAAAGAGCATCATTTGCCCCAAAACTGGCATACCAGCTGGTGGGGACTCAGCCCTTCCAGGGCAGACCTGCCCCTCAGCACTTGGTCTGTTTCCCCCGAGGCCAGGTAAGCTGTCTCCTACATGGTTGCCTGTGCGGTGCTTTTTTCCAGCATTGTAAACAAGGCAGCTGAATCATTTGAAAGCCTGTCAGGTGGGTCAGAGAGTCCTGAGTAAATCAAGGACGCACCCTCAGTCTGTCCCTTTTGCTCTGAGTGATGGAGGGGACTTCTGTAAGATGCATGCACATCAGTACCATGCAAATCAAACGTCTCCCAGCACTTTAGAACCTCGGTCCCTCATCATCACCAGTTGTTCTGATGGTTCTCAATGCTTTCTGTTCACTTTCAGCTCAGTCTCTCATAGTCACTAAAAATAAGCTACACCAGTCCTGTTTCTTCCCGGCTTTTCTGGAGTTTCTCTGTGTCTCTTTATGCATTTCCATTCCCTTTTAGATACCTGTGCCTTTTCCTAAGGTACATAGCCACCTCCCCCAAAGAAACCTCACTTCTGAGTGGTTAATGGAGTCTGTTTGATTTTTAGGTAAACTGTGCAAAGTGCATTGGGTGCTTGGGGTTAGGAAGGGCCCCCTGATGGGTGGGGACAGTCATCTCAGCTGGACCCAGTGGGTTCCTGCAACACTTGGTACCTCCTGTTCTCCTGGTGGGCACACCTGTTGCCATGGTAACCAAAGAACAGTTAGCTCTTGGAGGAGATGCATAAAGGGGGACCCTCTTTGTGAAGTGGCCCTGCCAGCCTGGGAGGTGTGAGGCCCCACCACACAGGCCTGACATTGACCTTCTCCGTGGCCTCTGTCTCCCACACGGTCTCTACTCTCCCTGCCTTCAACCTCCTCTTTGGTGCATGGTGTATATGTCTTAGAGCCCAGAAGGCCAGGAGCTGTTAGGAGAAGTTTTTCAGTGAGGTCTGACACATTCTCTCCCCCGTTTCCAGGGAGACCAAGTCCAGCCTGGAAGAAGACCTCCTAATGAACCAGAATGACGAGGCCAGGTTCCAGATCAGATGTGGTCGCTGTCAGATCACTGCTCAGTCTCTGGCTGAAATCAAGTTCCACCTGCTCTCTGTTCATGGTGAGGAAATCCAAGGCCAGTTGCCAGAGGAGAGCTCACCCTCCCCCGGAAGCAGACCAGCTCACGGAGAACTGACTAAACAGGCTGCTCCTTTCTGGAAACGTCCTGAGAGAAGGAAGCTGCTCAGGCATCATCCCTCAGCCGGGGAGCTCTGTGCAGTCCCCAGACTGAAAAGACAACTGTACCTCCATCATCAGAACAACGTGGAAACCCTCACGAAACAGGAACAAGCCCAGCCAGGACCCAGTGAGCCCGGGGACGATCCCCAGGGCCCCCGGTGTCCTGGCCCCCAGGCTGCCCTCCCCCTGCCCCAGTCTGGCTTTAACTGTGTCCTTTGTGCGCAGACACTAGGAAGCAAAGAAGAGCTACTTCTACACTGGGAGCAGCAGCACAAGTGTGAGGACCCCCCCAAACTGTGGACAATTTTCAGCACGCTCTCCAGCCAGGGAGTTGTCCAACTTTCCAGCAAAACCGGAAAATGAAACACGGGGTCAGGGGTTAGGAAGAGGTGTGCGCTCTCAGCTGCCTCTGTTTCTTGGAGATGCTTAAACACCAAAATCCAACAAGTTACGATCAGCATTAAGTAGCAGAAGTGATTTTTGTACATAGTCTTATTTTATTATAGAATATGTATGTACATATGCTCTTGATGCATATTTTTCTAACATATACAGTTTTATTTGAAAATCCTATGTCCTCTGACTTTTATTTCAGATTCAATAAAAAGATAAATTTGCAGACTGAAATGAGGTCTATTAGGCTGTCCTTCAGATACAGTTTTTAGCAAAAATATGTGTTTATGTGTGTGTGTGTGTCCTGTGTTCATTCACATATTTTCTGTTTAAGTAGATTAATGTGATAAATTTCCAGTGGGAAAAACATTTCAGTCTCAACCCTGACATACTGTTGATCTGTATCAAATTCTCTGGTTTATTTGAATATGCCATGGAGCAGCATAATTAATAAGGTTCTCATCTATCATAATTGAAAATCCATGTTTTCAGGACTTTGACTTTTTAAAATTCTGTTTTCTTAAAAGCACATTCCCCTGAAGATGAGATGCCAGTAAGTCTTTATACTGACAAAGTGCTCCCTATCAAAGTCATCAGACATTTTTTAGGACTTCAGCTAATAGAGAGACCACTTTTTGGGTAAAGAGTTAGGCTCAAAAGGTCTTTTGAGGCAGAAAATTTACAACCCGAAGAATGAACAGGGTGCTTCAGCCCAGATGCCGAGGTGTGAGCTGCCTCTCCTCCCTCCCCGGGAAGTGCTGTCGCTCACCCGTCAGTTTTAGATGCAACTGTGCCTTTCAAGCTCAGATTCTCTTTGAAAGTCAAGAGTAAATGATTGCCTCTTAAATTCCTAGGAAATTAACTAGAATCAGAAAAATCACCATCGGAAGTCTCTGGTCATCCTGACTGCAAAATCGTTTTCTCGGAATGGGGGAATTGGAGCTCTCAAGCCATTCACGTCCCAGCCTTTGGCTGAAAGCGCTGTACTCGTGGCCAGCCTGGTGCCCAAAGCTGGGCCAGGGCAGAGTCATAACAGTTTTCTGTGTTAAAGGAAGTTATCTAAACCGAGGAAGAACTAAATTCTAATTGACGAGCTAGTAGATCTTAAGTTATCTTTCTTAATGTCTCATTTTGTTTATTTTTAATTGGAGGATAATTGCTTTACAATGTTGTGTTAGTTTCTTCTGTACAACAGTGTGAATCAGCCATAAGTATGCACATATCCCTTCCCTCTTGAGCCTCTCTCCCACCCACTCCCCATTCTACCCCTCTGGGTCATCACAGACCACCACCACCATCGATCACGCTCTACCTGGTCTTAGGTAATATCAGACCTATGCTGTGTGGTGTTGTAAGAACTCAGTCACAGGACAACTTTACCATTCAGCACAGCATCTAGTTTGTTTTTGGAAGAGTGGTCTCGAAAACAGTAAAAAAATGAGATCTACCATGAATACTACTTGAGTTCAAACCAAGAAACTTGAGTTTAGCTCTAAAGTGGCTCTTCAGCCCCTCTAAGCAGTGTTTTTGAAATACTGGCCAAGAAGGCCTCGGGCAGAGGACAGGTCTGGAGGATGGTGGGGGCAAAGGTGAGGGGACAGAGTACGTCCACCCCGTATGTAAAATCGAAGTCCCCAAAGTCGCAGGGACTCTCTCACCTGTGGCCCATATTCTTGCATTGAGGGTGAGACAGCAAGGGCTTAGACAGCCTCTGGAAAGAAAGAGAGGGTTAGGTTAGGACGGGGCCAAGAATGCAGCTGGGGACATGCAGTTGGCTCATCGTGAAGTCCTCGGCCAGGCTCCCCTTCTCATCAGGGTGCTCCCTGAGTTACACTGGGAGTAGCCCAGTACCACCAAGGAGTCTCTGGCCCTTAATGGTGACGCTTCCTCCATGGGAATTTTGAGAAGAGGGCGTCTGACTGAGGAGGTGGGAGAAAACAGGGAATATTTTAGCTAAAGAACTTTGGAGGTTGGCCGTCCTTGGTGGCCCGGTGGCTGGGACTCCATGTTTCTAGTCAGGGGGCCCAGGTTCGATCCCTAGTCAGGGAACTAGATCCCGCATGCCGCAATGAAGATCGAAAACCCCGTGCAGCCAGGATAGAAAAAAGAACTTTGGCATCAGCTCAAATTGACAAGCCAGGGGGAGGCCTTGCCTGATAAGCCTTCCTAGGGTGCAGCCGTGTTGCTGGTGCAGTCCCTGCCTATGTACAGAAACCAAAGCCAGTAACGTTTGGAAGGTGCCATGAGGCTCACTGCCTAGGACTTACCTTTCTGGGCTCTACTACCCCTCCAGTAAGATGGGAGCCATGACCCCACCTCGAGGCATCCGTGGTGAATGGTCGAGGCCACACATGTAAAACGTCGGGCATATACTCCGGCCAGGGAGTAAGTGGTGGCTGATATTTATTATTCTTTTGGCCAAACTTCCAGGAAGAGGTATGTGACGCCCCAGGAGGATCATGTAAAACAGCTCAGGTCAGCCTCCTGTCCAGAATTCAAGGACAAAAACAATGGAGAACTGCAGAAATCTGCATCTTTAAAAGTACATTTTAATTTTTAAATAATCAGACTGGGATTTGGATCACATGGAAGTTTAGTAAGTGTCTATTTAATCAGTGAAATAAGTGAAAATGTTAGTTGCTCAGGCCTGTCCAGCTCTCTGTGACCCCATGGACTATAGCCAGTCAGCCTCCTCTGTCCATGATGATTCTCCAGGCAAGAATGCTGCAGTGGGTTGCCATGCCCTCCTCCAGGGGATCTTCCCAACCCAGGGATCAAACCTGAGTCTCCCTTATTGCAGACATTCTTTATGGTCTGAGCCACAACGAAGCCCTTTTAATCAGTACCAAGAGGCAAAAGTCACTGAATTATTTCTATTCCAAGCTGCACGTCGGCCACAGATTCCCTTTATGGCCTCCCCTGGCCCTGATCCAGCTGTCAGCACAGACCCCACCCAGTGTCCTGACCTTGACAATGGACTTGTCATGTTCCCATGCTGGACCATAACCTCCTGAGGGCAGGGACTGTGTCTTTGCTCAGCACATAACAAGGAACACTGCATGATATTTGTTGAAACAATGGATATGTGAGCAACAGAGCAACACAATCACCCCTTTCCCTTTCTATGACTAAACCCAGCTTCGGGAGCTCCTGAACTCACAGCCAGGAAGGCACAGAAGCAAATTTGGTCTTAAAAGCAGCACATTCATTTCACTTAAATGTCTTTTGCTTCTTGGAAAGTTGTCCTGGAGCCAACAAAACGAGAATTTTTTTTTCTTTTTATTTTGGCCCTAAATTATTTCTGAAAGTTACAGTGGTTTAGATTTGTATTGTTTTTTTATTAGCTGTCACTTTTATTCATGTCCCCTTTTGTTTCTCTCTCTTTCTCTGGGCCTCTTCCGGCTTGAGCTCTGCGTCTCCTCTCTTAAGCTGCTCCTCATATGGAAAGCTGTCTCTTCATCACCACACCGTAAATAATCCAACCTGGGCGCGTTCCATTGTCTTCCCGGCTGCACACTCCCTCCCGCCTCCAAGCTGCCCAGCTCCAGTTTTCTGTGGCCCCAGTGACAGGGTTGTTGGCAATAAATGCTCGACTTCATTTATTTATTGGAATTCTCAGATCTGGACTGGTTTGCTCCATTCAAGCTGCTGACATGCTTTGTTAGGTACGTATTTTATAGACTCCCCTCCTTTGCACTGAGCTCTAAGAAAAGGGCCCCAGTAAGGATGAAGTGGGATTTAACAGATTTTTAGCTTCAACTTTATACTGACTTCCCTGACATTAGAGAATCGGCAGCTTATCTGGGCTTGGAGTGCAATCCAATACATATTTGAACCACATCCACCTCTTCAGGAATGATCCTTGTGGAGGTGAAATGTTTATTGTAGCTCATATTTGGTCATGGTCATGGTAATCCCCATAATAAAAGTAGAACCTTGGTTTTGCAAGCATATTTTAAACTTGTGTTTGGATGTTAGCTGAGTGGTACATCCCATCTTCCATGCTCTGAAGTGTGAGAATGTTTCAATGTGTTGCCTTAACCCTAGGAGAAAATTCAAAATCTACTGAAGGAAACCAAATGTGACAACTAAAAGAGAGGTAATGGTTACTTGATCTAATTTTGATGTGAAATATTTACCCAAGTTTGGGGTGTTTTTTTTCCCCCAATGAAACTTGCTTGCATGTTCAAAATTGCCCACTACACCTTGAGGGTAGTTTAGCCATAAAGAATTCACCTGTAATTCATCCTATTGGATGGCAGTTCTTGCCTCTTTTAGTATGTTCCAGAAACAAAATTGCAAGCAATTAGCATCATAATAGATTATGTTTTGATAAATCAGCCACTAAGTACTACTCAAAAATGAAAGATTCTACCTTCTGTCATTAAATAGGAATTTAATCTCCAGCCAGGAGTTGCCAAGAGCCTATTGTCAGATGTTCTAAGGGCATTTTCAGAAACAGCAGTGAACTTGATCTCATTATTGCCTGAGTTGTCATGCAGATCTTACTATAAAATTCTGGCCTCAAAGGAGATCCAGGTGCTCAAACACATGAGCTGCAGGACCCTCCCTAAGCTCTGGCTGTTTCTGCAAGTAATCTCTAAGAGTGCGCTCTTAGGAAACTAACACACTTCCTTTTCCTAGTCTCATCGAAATTAAAACACCATTAAATTTTTCCTAAAACACTGAGTGAACCAAGCCTTTTTGATAACGGTTACACTTAAGGAAAGTTAAAATATCCAAGAGGACTAAGGTTTTTGAATGGTATTGAATGTGAAATGCTGGGGTAGGGGGAGTGGGAGGGCAGCAGTGTAAAGACGTGGCAGGAGGAACTTTCTGATGATGAAAGGCCCAGTGGGGTGCTGTAAGGGAAGTGGGGAGCCTGGATCCAGAGTCCAGGCACCAGAATGGCACTAAGAGTTTGGTACCACTGCCACAGAACAAACCAGATTTGGTGTCTGTGTCTATCAAAATGATGTCCAATGTCGGTCAAAATCATTTTAAAATGCACAGATCTTGTGATCCAGGGACTCCAGTTGTAGGAATCTGTCCCACAGATATCACTGCACAAGTGCACAGACAGAACGGACAAAGAAAGTCACCCACCGTTACCAGTGAACAAAGGATGGTGGCGCCATCAAGCCAGCATCCACTGCAGCCTCCCCAGTGATGCACCCCGATGGGATGGAGAAAATCAAGATACTGGCCCTAGACAGCTAAAGTGTATATCAAAGGAATGATTTCAGTGAGCCCAGACCTTGCATCTTCCCATACAGAGAGAAGTGCTAAATTCATTAACTTGAGATGTCTGGTTTTCTTCAATTAACAGTCATCATTTGATATTCTGACAACCTGGGTTTGTTTTTGCTCTTGTTTTGCAAAAACTCCTATATACCCTGTTTCCTCCCTAGTAGTCCTTCTAAACAACCTGAAAGTCTGTCTCCCTGGCATCAGTCCTTAGTATGTCTACCCCCAAAAATGTAACTCTCAACTTCTAATTTGTGGATTTTTTTAGTCAGTGTAGCTATGTGAAGATGTTCGTGGCAGCATTATTAATAAGACCAAACAGGGACTTCCATGGTGGTCCAGTGGTGTAAGGGGCTAAGCGTGGTCCATGCTCCCAATGCAGGGGTCCCAGGTTCGATCACTGGTCAGGGAACTGATCCCAAGTGCTAAAACAAGATCCTGCAGGTGCAGGCCACAGTGAAAATTGAAGATCCCATGTGTCACAACTAAGACCTGCTAAATTTAAATGTCCATCAGAGCTGGTTTTGAAAAGCTACAGAGCACCATGTGACGGAATACTGTGCTGCAGGGGGAAAAATGGAAGTTGCAGTTTATGAGCCAAAATCTGTATTTCGTGCAGGGAGCAAGGTGCAGAATACATGTAATGTGCTCTCAGACGCTTTTTTACAAAGGAGGAAGTAAGTGTGGGAAAAAAGTGGTAGATGTGTGCTTGTAATAGGCATAGAAGTCTTCTGGAAGGTGGCTTCAGGAAAGAGGTGCCAGGAGTTGGGAAGGAGGGACACTTCCTTTTGCATTATTAGAATGATTGGCTGCATCTTATTTATTTTTTTCAGTTGCAAAAAGGCTTCACTGGATTAAGCAGTAGCTGGGCTGGCATTGTCTGGGAAAGGCCTCAGCCACGTGAAGAAGGGAAAAGCCATCTGACCCCTGAGCCAAGCCACTGCTGCCTGACAGTCCCACACCATGGCCCACAGGTATAAAAGTTCAATTTCCTAAAAGTAATATAGCCTATGTAATCATGAATTTTGCATCTTGAATGTTCCATTGTTATTTCTTCTTTTAATTCTGGATCCTTCATACTACATTGATCTTATAACCCACCAGTGAGCAAACACAATCTGACCTAGACCGACTAGCTACCCCTCCCTGTCCCTGCGTGGTCTTCCTGCGGTGATCTTGAGTCTCTGCTCTCAGGGGCCTGATGAAGAACCCTCATCTCTCCCCAGATTTGCATTGTGCAGGCCTTCTGAAGAATGGCCTCAAGCCAAAGAGATGACTAATGCTGGGAAGTTCCAAGGCTCTGTGGCCACTAAGAAGGCCTTTGGTGCTTCTAGAAGCATCCTGGAGGCTCCAGAGTTCCCTTTGGAAAAGGGTGAGGCCATAGCTCTCTTTACATCTCTGATTATTTATTAAAGATAAATTCCTGGATGTGTATATTTTGGATTCAAAAGATATTTCTAAGACTCTTAATGCAGATTCCCAGGTCACCCCACCAAAGGAGATCACACCAATTTTCTCCACGAACAGTAGAGCATTTGCCTCCCCATTCTAGCCCTGGCCAACACAGAAAGCTATCTTTTACTTTTGTATTTTCCAACTTAATCTTTAAAACTTATTTTACCATTATCTTGTTTTGAATTTTTTTATTATTAAGGAGGTGAACAGTCTTTAAAATTGGTCATAACATTTCTTCTTTTGTGATTTGTCTATTTTCTATTGATGCCTTCATTTAAAAATTAGGTTGTAGCTCATTTGTTTATTACCACTCAATGCTCAGGACTTCTTAATTGTCTAAATTCCTTTGTACTATTTGGTTTCTTAGCTCTTGGGTTTCAATTATTTTATGGTCCTTAGTTAGCTTTGACTTTCTTTAATTTTCTTGTCTTTTACATGTATCTTTTTAAAATAATGTCTAAGCTTTAAGTTTCTTTTCTTTTTTCTTTTCATTGTTGTTTAGTTGCTAAGTCGTGTTTGACTCTGCAACCCCATGAACTGCAGCACACCGGGCTTCCCTGTCCTCCACTATCTCCCTGAACTTGCTCAAACTCATGTCCATTGAGTTGGTGATGCCATCCAACCATCTTGTACTCTGTCGCCTCCTTCTCCTGACCTCAATCTTTCCCAGCATCAGGGTCTTTTCCAATGAGTTGGCTCTTCACATCAGGTGGCCAAATTATTGGAGCTTCAGCTTCAGCATCAGTCCTTCCAATGAATATTCAAGGTTGATTTCCTCTAGGATTGACTGGTTTGATCTCCTTGCTGTCCAAGGGACTCTCAAGAGTGTTATTCTAGTTACTTATTGTCATTGCATCTTTCCTTTTTCTTTTTTAGTTTCTGTCACTTAGGAACCCAGGGACTTTGCCAGCCAGCTGGGTCTCACCCTGAGAAACTCTTTACGTTTCTATTGACTAGTTACTGACTCTGGGTTTGGATTGAAATTGTCTCTCATTGCTCATCCTAATTCACATAAAACAGTGCAGCAGAAATCCAGTCCTCGGAAGAGGATGCAGATTCTGATGGCGCTGGAACCTTCTGGAACCAGCAGCCTTCTTCTCCCCTCCTCCCTCCCTTCTCCCTGCTCCCCAGCTCCTCACCTATGCTGAGAAGCCCATATCTGGCCAGTTTTCCTAAGGATATGCGTATGACCCCCTCCTTCTCATCCTCCTGGCCTCACTGTCCTGTCAAACATCTGCCATTTGCTAGGCCTGCAGTGTAGCTGGGTCCTGAGGATGGAACATGGCTGAAGACAGAACTGGTTGGACTTCAAAGTCATCTGTATCCTTCCATCATCTCCAGAGAGTGATGCTGAAATTAGATCAAGCCTCTCGTATGTCCGGCCAAACTCCTGCCTCCTCCGTGTCAGACACCCAGCGCCGCCATGAGGACAAATGCTGTTTGTCATGCAGCTGTCACTTGGCCCAAACCTCTCAAAGGTAACACCTAGTTAATCACCTTCTCCTGTGTGTATTCCTCAGCGGGCCGTCATTCTCAGTTTCAACGTGTTGGTATAAATAAAATCAGTCTGATTCCCCTTTTTACAGTGGCTTAAATCTGTCCCAGGTTGCCCAAAAAAGTATTTATGGAACTACTCACGGGTCCTCCAGGGAAATTTTTCACATCAACACACAGGCCTGAGCGCCCAGCTCATGTGGAGACCTGCACCATAGCCCACTTGGGGCTCCCAGACTGAAAGACAGCCTGGCCCAGAGCAGCACTGGTTTGGGAAGGTCTCCCACACTTCCGGTCGCGTGGGTTTACTGCGAGGCATGGCTACTGGCTGTGCTTTTCCACTTACACATGGATGGGAGCATAGGATCTGACTCTCTCGTTAACAGGAAAAGACACTAGGAGAGAAGGAGATTGGCAGGTATGGCCAATGAGCCCGAGCTTTCACGTTGCTTTGATTTTCATCATTACACTAAAGCACTACCTCAAACATCTTGATCATCACAGATGGAAAATAAAAACCTCAGAAATAATTGTTATAACTCTGAGGGCCTTTATTATTGGGCAAGAAGAGGGCCAGCTCGTGCCAGTTTGACAACAAACTTGTGCTTTTTCTGAGTTCAGGGGAATTCATTGGGGATTTTAGCCCAGTTGCAAATGGGAAAATTTCCCTATCACAAATTTCATTGCCTCCCGGTTGACAGTCCCAGGAGAGAAATCTCTGGGCCCCCAAGCTGAGCGATTCGCTCAAGGGTTGAGACAGTAGTAGGAAACCACGCTGTCTTGACCCAAGGTTTGCTCTCTGCTGGCGACAAGAGAGAGTTTGGGGCTGCAGGGCCATCAGAAGCAGCCAATTCAGAAATAGCAAAAGGCCTTCTGCTGTAACAAGGAACTTAAAATAGGCTCAGCCAGACTTAAGCATACTCAGGCATTAATAGTCTTTTAACTTAGTGGGGGAAAAAAAACCGCTGAATTTCAGTTGGTGGCGAGGCTGATAGAGGAGGTAGATGAAAGAGCTGCTTCTCCTGAAGTGAGCCTGTCTGACTGAATTTCAGGAAAACAGGCTAACGGCTCTCTTTCTATGCCTGCTGGCTGGAGGTGTGATTTGCATGGACCACGTTCGTCTGCTCTGCTCCACTGTGAGGTTTGAATTAAGCCTTTCACATGGGCGACTTCCCTGGCAGTCCAGTGGTTAAGAGTGTGCCCTTCCACTGTAGGGGGCATGGCTTGGGTTCCATCCCTGGTTGGGGAACTAAGATCCCACATGCTGCATGTTGAGGCCAAGAATAATAACAATAAAATAAACTTTTCACACTGGGAAGTCCTACAGTCCAACTTGCAGCCAATTGTTAGCTGAGGGCTACCAACCTCCTACTAAGTCCAGCCTGACATGGGTGCCCATGCAGCAAGCTCTTACCTCATCCTGATACTTTGTCAGATTCAACATTTTCGAGAAAATGTCTTAAATGGACAACTCTTCTAGAAGACCATTAAAATAACATCAGAACCACTGAAAAATCTGAAGCGTGTAGAAAATCCTGCCCCCACCAATACTGCATGGGCTGTATTATTCCCCCCCTTTTAAATGAGCATTTAATCATAAAACCATGGCTTTATGGCCAAGCCATTCTGAAGACGTACCATCCAGGGAATGCAGGTGGAGACAACTCCCCCTGGCTCTGAGAGCCGACCTTGAAGCCGGGCCTCTCCTGGCTCCCAGTCCTGTTCTCTCCTCTGTGAGAAGCACCCCTGCCCCCATTCTACTCTGCTGGTCTCACCTCTCCATCTGCCCCGTGGTTCCTCTAGCCACTCACACGTGGTCGCTGGAGGTGGGGCTGTCCCTTCAGAGGCCCCAGCTGTGCTCTCAAGCCAGCCGCGAGAGGCTGAGCCCTCCTCCTCAAACAGGGACATAGTTTTTTACTGGGTCCCAAACTGGGAGGTAGCCTTTGATTGCTTTCAGGGACGGTCTGTTCTTTGTTTAGTCTCTTTTCTGCCCGCCCTCAAGTCAAGCTCATGGAAAGGTGCCGGGGGCCACCCTGGCTCAGCCTCCCAGCCTCCTGTGAGCTCTGTGCTCCACTTCACCACTTCTGGGTGAGCCCTCAGCACCTGGACTTGCAGTCTAGGGGGTCACCCCTCCCAGGCTCGCTATCACCCCCTGCCTGCCCAGCCCTCATTCTTATGCCCCGACATCCCCAAGACACGAGCAGGAGCTGCCCCCTTCCTGTTCCCAAGCCCATTTCCCCCCCTTATCTTGTGATTCATACAAATGGGCGTGGAGTGGAGTCCCATCTTCATGGGTGAGTTTGGTGACGAAAAAAAAAAGCACAACCTGAAAGTTGCCAGTTATGTTCTCTTCACAGGTCTTACTAAAGACTCTAGCCCAGGGAGCAGCCTTTCAGATCACTCTGAGGGACTGTTCCAGAGAGGGAAGGGCAGATATATAGCTGGTTTTGTTGAAGAAGAAAACATAGTCGAACATTAAAAGATGACTTACAAGAACAGACATCTCAGGTTAAGGATGATTTTAGTGCCTTTCTGTGTATGGGAAGGTGCAAGAGTCTGGGCTCACTGGAATCATTCATTTCATGTGCATCTTCACTGTCAAGGGCCAGTATCTGGTTTTCTGCATCCCAAGTTCCCCTCACCAGGGGCGGCTGCAGCAGCTGATGGCTTGACAATGGGCAGTATTCCTTGTTTACTGGAATGGCAGCCAACATTCTTTGTCCACAAGTTCTTACCTCCTAAGGAAGGAAGGCTAAAATCCTCAACTGTCAAACCTTCTGTACCCGCAAGAAGCCCAGTTTGCTGAGTTTTGCGAATATAGTGCTATCCAGTGATTTACACAGAGTTCAAGAGACAAGGTAACACTTGCACAAAACGTATGCAAAATGCACATTCGTAGTAATTTTAATTAAGGGAAGGCTGAAGAATGAGATTTAAAAGGAAACATTCAACCTACACACTCCCAGGATAAAGTGGGGACAGTGCTGGTTTCCAGAATAGAATGAACATTTAAGCAGTTCATCTCTCACTGGATCACCTGTTCTGGCTCCAGGAGCGCTGGAGGGTCACGTCTGGTAAGTGAAATGCAGGCATGTTGAAACTCCACTGAATGTCTTCATGGAATCATCCCGCTATGGGGGTTGAGGAAACCTGCTGAAAATTCTGGTTTTCTAGGTAAGTTGTGCTGCTTGAGTTCAAGGTGCTGTTTCTTTCATGGAACTTGATTAGCAACTAGTTAAATGGAGGAAGAGTTGACTCATTGGAAAAGACTCTGATGCTGGGAGGGATTGAGGGCAGGAGGAGAAGGGGACGACAGAGGATGAGATGGCTGGATGGCATCACCAACTCAATGGACGTGAGTTTGAGTGAACTCCGGGAGTTGGTGATGGACAGGGAGGCCCGGCGTGCTGCAATTCATGGGGTCGCAAAGAGTCGGACACGACTGAGCGACTGAACTGAACTGAACTGAAATGGAGGAAAAGAGAGTCCACAGCACAGGTGACCACAGGGTTCCCACTGCAGACAGTCTGAAGCAGTTAAATGTGTGAACCACACTGTGTGTTTCTGGGGCTGTAGAAGGGATGACCTTGCTAAGCAGAAAACACAACACCACAGCCAAGGCCCCCTCTTTGATAAAACATACATTCCCTTCCTGAAGCAGGAAGCATCACCAACTCAAAAGTCAGCCCAGGACCAGTTTCTCCCAGGGACTGACTCTTCCAGGGAGGAGAGCAGGGCACGGCCCCACTGACCACGGCCAAGTATGATTTATTAGTGGAGGGAAGGTCGGAATTGAACTTCACCATTGGGAGTTACTTGCATTTGAAAGCAATGCAGTCAGCAGTCCATCTTTCAACACGGAATGTATTTTCTCTACTTTTCTATCTGATGAATGAAGGGCTTATGTAAGGTGAGGGATTGGAAGCATCAGCAGCTGAAGCTCTGAGTAGATCTGCTTGCCAGGTCAGGCTGGATGGAAAAACCCAGGGGCCAGTTCACATTGTTTCCCCACCAAATTCACTTCAACCATGAACCGCGATGCTCTCCCAGGTCTGCCGTGAGCGGATAGGGCGAGTTCCCCGCCCTTCGGTTCTCCAGGCTGTTTTGAACAAGGTCTGCTAATTAAATTCAGTTGCTTGCAATTTTAATGTTCCCTGTTTTCCACAGAGCACAAATGTATTAAACTCATTTTGTCTGTCATCCAAGAAGAATTGGAACTTGCATTTTTATTACCAACTGACTTGTGTTCACCTTCATCCTCGAATTTTTTTGAAATGTTTACAGTGTAATTAAAAACAATCAAGTCAAATTATCTGTATGAACTGGCCCCTCTGGGGAAAGATGAAGGAGCAGAAAAGGTGCCTGTGATGACATCATCTTTGCTGAGCACTGCTGCCTCCTCACACAGAAATACATCATGTAACTGGTCACCAAGAGCGTTATGTAATGTCACTGGTGATTTGACAATTACAGAATATTGTAATTAAATGTTCGAATGCTCTCATACGCTCTCCCGTTGCAAATGATTCTGGAACTTGATTAATTTCAGCATTTAGAAGGGCCCTGGATTGGGTAATGTTGTTTTCTGCCATGCACACCTCCAGGGAAAACTGTGATCTGAATCCTGAAGTCAGACCCAGTTACACTCTTGCCTCTTCCCCACTGTAGCCATAAGACAAAGCGCTTTTTCAGTCATGGCTCAAGCAGGCTTGTCAGGTGTCTCGGGCTCTGCCTTCCTACTGCCAACCATGAAAAAGCATTCCTTGGGAACAGTCTCATGATAGAGAAGATAAATGGTAAATGATAAAAATGATAAATCCACACAGGCAGGGCCACTGTGCGAGGTGCTAGGCACAGCGCTGACTCAGCACTGGGGCTTCCTGGACCTGGTTAGGAGCCTGACCACGGGCTTTGATGGTCACAAAGAGGTAGGTAGCTGGGACATCATGGAGCAGAAAATGAAACCACTGTACTGAAATGTCAGAAGGGGAAAAAGGCTGCCCACAGAATTTGCCTTCGGGCTGACTGACTGCAGGAGCAAATCCTTAGATAAGCTGTCAAGTAAGAAATTAGCAAGCAGGGGCCACTGATCATGTCTCCTTATTTTTAAAGTTAGTTTTAACGACACCCCAGACATATAGAAACCACGCTCATGCCTTCAGTTTCTCCTCCAGAGAGTCGAACATTCGGTAATACTGCTCTGCAGGCTTTACCCCTGACTTTGGTATTAAATAAACACCCACCAACAAATGAAAACCTCGGGGCTAATTAAGATCAAGCAAATGAGTTGTCAAAAGAAAACTGCCTTCTCTTCTCAGGAGGATGGCTGCCAGTCTGTTTGCTTTGGAGGATTTAAACAGCTTTGCTCTACTGGGCAATAAATGCAAACCCCAGATTTTCTGCAAAGAATATTATTTTTAAGAAGGAGATTGGGGAATTCCCTGGTTGTCCAATGGTTAGGACTCCTGCAGTTCTGCTCAGGATGCAGCTTCAATCCCTGGTCAGGGAACTGAGATCCCCCATGCCACGTGAAGCAGCCAAGAAACAAACAAACAAACAAAAAGGGCGATTGTTTTTTGCACTTTCCTCCCTAACTTAAAGTGGGAAGTCTCTGGCACACAATATAGATGCCAACCTCTTTACCTCTTTTAATTTGTAAAGCCATGGGACGTTAGGTTCACAGTGTCAGAGGTGAGGACCAGGCCATTACGATGATGCGGGACTCTGAGCCCCTGGCCAGTTCTGACACCCAGTACCCCCACCCCACATGGGGTTGGCTCATCAGCATCGACTCTGCATAACCTGCCCCTTCTTGTTTCTCCTGCTGTCCAAGTATTAATATATCTTTAAGATGAGCCCAGGGGCTTCCCTGGTAGTAAAGAATCCACCTGCCAATGCATGAGACTCCAGTTCAATCCCTGGTCCAGAAAGCTGCCTTGAAGAACTGAGCCTGTGTACCACAACTACTGAACCTGTGCTCTAGAGCCCAAGAGCGGCAACTACTGAAGCCCACTTGCAGAGCCTGTGCTCTGCAACAAGAGAAGCCACTGCAATGAGAAGCCTGCGCACCTCAACTCGAGAGCAGTCCCTGCTCACTGCAACTAGAGAAAAACCTGATCAGCAGCGAAGACCCAGCACAGTCAAAAATAAATAAATAAATAAATTTATTAAAAAAAAAAAAAAGATGAGCCCAAATCCCTCTGTACAATTCCCCCAAGTTCAGCGGCTACTGTCTGTGGGGTAACAAAGAGTCGGACATGACAGAGTGACTAATATTTTCATTTTCTTAGAGCAATAATTAGTTCATCCTTTCTCATTCATGCTGGTCCTTTATTAGCCAAGCAGGGCACGGCTGCCCATCATCCTTGGTGTTTACAGGGGGGTGTTACACTGGAAGTGACAATGCTTCCGAGGCGCTCACTTCCAGAGGGAGGCACCGCCACCACCCCAGGGTCAGAAGGGAGATGGCTGCAGCCTCCTGTGCTGAACGGAGCCCGCCTGGACAGGCCTGGAGCTGGACAGCCCGTGCTGTCCTCCCTCGTGTGTGAGTAGGGGTGTTGGAACATTCCAGAATGTCTAGCAGCCCTGCTCTGGGGTCTGAACAGAGACCACAGGAGCACCTAACAGCCCAGGGGAGGACATGGACCATTGCCATCCACCAGGAGGGCATGAGTCGGGGGGCCATCCTGGAAGGGAGGTCAGGAGAGGTCTAGGGGCCAACCAGGCTGCCCTGGACACAAGGGAAAGCAAGGCTGATTTTGTCCCCAGACTAAGGCATCTTTGAAAGGGAAGCGACTCTGGGCTCCTGCAGCCTGGAGAGCCGGTTGAACCCAATACCCAAGGTTCTTGTTAAGCTGGCCCCAGTCAGCTGGCAGCCCTGAGTACCACGGGGCAAAAGCTCTGTGGAGCACTGTGGGCAGGGGAGAGGGGTGGAAGGGGTCAGAGGACGTGGAGGAGGGTGGAAAGTGAGTGGAGAAGCTGAGGGTCTCCAACAGAGAGGGTTGGGAAGGCCCAAAGGGAAAGGCCAGTTTGGAAGGACACCAGTGCAGAAGGACCCTTTATAAGGGGCTGTCCAGGCGGGGCTCAGGACCCAGCCTCCTGCTGCTTCTGGCCCCCAGGCCCCTGCCAGATTCAGCACGGTTTCCCTTTTCTTGTCTAAATTAATTTATTTTTTGGCTGTGCTGGGTCTTCGTTGCTGCGTGTGCATGGGCTTTCTCTAGTTGCAGAGAGCAGGGGCTACCCTTTAGCTGTGGCGCATGGGTTTCTGATTGCTGTGGCTTCTGTTGTTGCGGAGCACAGGCTCTAAGGTGAGGGCTCAGTAGTTGTGGCACACAGGCTTAGTTGCCCCATGGTACGTGGGATCTTCCTGGGCCAGGGGTCAAACGTGTGACCCCTGCATTGGCAGACAGATTCTTAACCACTGGACCACCAGGGAAGCCTCGGCACTGTTTTCTGAAATAAGGGATGCTCAAGCTAAACTTCATGGCAAATAGGTGGGGAAACAGTGAAAACAGTGACAGGCTTTATTTTCTTGGACTCCAAAATCACTACAGATGGTGACTGTAGGAATTAAAAGACACTTGCTCCTTGGAAGGAAAGCTATGACCAACCTAGACAGACAGCATAATAAAAAGCATAGACATTACCTTGCCAACAAAGGTCCGTCCGGTCAAAGCTATGGCTTTTCCAGTAGTCATGTATGGATGTAAGAGTTGGACCATAAAGAAGGCTGAGCACTGAAGAATTGATGCTTTTGAACCGTGGTGTTGGAGAAGACTCTTGAGAGTCCCTTGGACTGCAAGGAAATCCAACCAGTCAATCGCAAAGGAAATCAGTCCTGAATATTCATTGGAAGGACTGATGCTGAAGCTGAAGCTCCAATACTTTGGCCACCTGATGTGCAGAACTGACTAATTGGAAAAGACCCTGATGCTGGGCAAGATTGAAGGCAGAAGGAGACGGGAACGACAGAGGATGAGACGGTTGGATGGCATCACCAACACGATGAACATGAGTTTGCGCAAGCTCCAGGAGATGGTGAAGGACAGGGAGGCCTGGCGTGCTGCAGTCCATGGGGTCACAAAGAGCTGGACACGACTGAGCGACTGAACTGAACAAGCTAAACCAAATCTCCATCTTAGTGCTTCAGGGGAAAATCCCATTAGAACCTCTGAAGCCCAGTCGGATTTATGACTGGAGAGGGCCAGATCTGTGGGGATTGATCTGTTTGTTATGTCTGCACCTCCTCTCTACTCCCAGCCAGCCCCCAGCAACTGGCAGGTTTACGCTGAAACACCCTGAGCTGGGCTGAAGTGCAGCTTGCTGGAGATGGTGGAGATAAAACAGGATTTAAAGGCAATGCATTTTCTACTGGGTACCCTTATCTGGATTAACTGCTCTGGGTTTTCAGCTGTGCGTGGATGTGAAGGATAATTACCGTCGCATGTTACCTGAGATTGCAGGGTTGTGTTCCAACTAATGACGCCACGAGAACCAAGCAGTTGTTAATATTTAATCAGTCTCCGGGCTTAACAATTGGATAAATGAGGTGTGTAATTACATAATTATAAAAGACATTTCAGATAGGAATGGCTGGTACTGGAATTAATACTGAAGGTAAGAGCTGGTGGAAATACTGTGCCAGGTCATTTCAGAAATATCACCAAAGATGACCCTTCAAGGGGAGGGTCTCCCTTAGAAAATAATGAACACAGATCGAAAATCTTTTCCAGCATGGACTTTTTCTCTTCAGTTCGGACTCTCTGTGTGGAACATGAGGCCAAATGTTGTATTGATGTCACAGAAACCTATCCCTGGAATATTTAAACAGAACCCAGGAGGAAAGCTTCAGAATTTTCTTAATTGCATTCAAAGGTGAGTGATGTATAATGGCTAAAGGTGCTGATGGAGTTTTGCATTATCTATTTTTCATTGTTAGTTGGCATTTAGAAGAGGCTGCCCAGAAGTCAGGCAGTTTACCCATGAGCCACCTTCATGGGGCCGCAGCTCCCCATGCTGGGTGGCACCTGTCTACCAAGGGAGCAGCCCGCATTGTCTCTGCTGGGGGACGCTGCTGGCATCCTTGTGTGCTCTACCTGGGGCTCCAGGTTCTCTCTTGTGCTCGTGGCCCCTAAGTGGACAGTGCCATCCTAACTGGGGGCCTCCCTCCACTGCCAGTGCCTACAAAACACAGTTGAGAGCCCATTAAAAGCACCCAGCACATTTTAGCACCCAGCTGGAGCTGTGATCCACCAGGACGATGGCCGTTCCGTGATATGAGTCTGAGTGTGTGTGTGTGTGTGAAATTTATTATGGGAAAATCCATAGTACTCTAGGGCCATTTGTCAAAGTTGCAAACTCAGCCCCTCCCCTGGCTGCATTCCTGCATCGTTTTAGAAATCTCCCAGATTCACCTGGGCCAGCACCCTGAGGTGAGTTATCAGCAACTCAGTCCACCCATTCCACTCTGCCCCCCATCTGGCAGCCCAGCCTCCATCCCTCCTCCTGGGCTTGGGGCACCCAGGCTATGCCTTTCCTTCTTCCTGACCGTGGGAAGGATGATTCCTAAAATCTCTTTTGTGTCTCACCTGTGTAGCAGTGTCCATCAGTATGTTCCAGGGCCAGGTGGGAGCAGAACCTTCTTTGATCGCAACATCCTGACCCAGAGATGAGAGATGAAGCAGAGGAGGAGGCTGGAGGAAGGAAGTCTCTGCTCTGTGACTCCAGGCCTTCCCCAGCCTCTCTAGAGAGACAGTCCATCTCCCCTTGCTCTGGACCCTGCTGCCTCTGTGAAGCTGAATGGTGCATTTGAAAACTCCAGGGTTGGGTGGGGGCAGACAGATCCAAGTTTGGACTCTGACTCTGCCTCTCACTGTTAGTGTGAACCAGGAGGTGGCTTTCATTCCCACACCTTCACTTCATCTGCCTTAAGGATGGGCTGATTCTGCCTCAGTGAGAGATTTATGGGGGGGACGGGAAGCCCAGCCCTGGGGCAGGTGCTCTGGAGACCTGGCATTTCTTCCCTTCTGCTGGCTGGAGTTATGTATTGGTGCCACAGACGATGAGTTCCTTCAAAGCAAGGATGCTTGGGTGCCCAGTCATATCCAACTCTGCAACCCCATGGACTGTAGCCCACCAGGCTCCTCTGTCCATGGGAGTTCCCAGCCAAGAATACTGGAGTGGGTTGCCATTTCTTCATCCAGGGGATCTTCCCAATCCAGGGATCAAACCTGCATCTCCTACATTGACAGGCAGGTTCTTTACCTGGGAAGTCCTCCAAAGGAAAGATGGATGGCTGTTTATCACACTTCTTCCAAACTGCCTCTTTGGGCATCATTTAAGGGATCAGCATCTTTTGCCTGTTCCTGATGATCAGCTTGCTCTTCACCACAAAGGATGCCAGTGACAGAAACTCAAATCAGACTGGAGGAGAGTTAGGGGAGGGGATGCCTCACCCAACTGGAAAGTTCAGGCAACTGCCTCCAGATGCCTGAGTGACTTTTTAAAATTCATTTGGCTGTGCCAGGTCTTCGTGTAGGCACAGGGCTTCTTCGGCCTGAGGACTCTCAGTTGGGGCATGTGGTATCTAGTCCCCTGACCAGGGACCAAATCCAGGCCCCCTGCATTAGAAGCATGGAGTCTTAGCCACTGGACCACCAGGAAAGTCCCCCGAGTGATGTTATCAGGGCTCTGTCACTGGTTCCCCTCTGGTTGGGGAACCAGTGTTTATTCTCCAAACAGCACATGTGGCATTTGAACCAAGGCTTAGAACTCACAGCTGCGTGCAGCAGCTTCCTAGGAAGCCAGCAGAAGCGCCGGGGAGGATCCCAGGTCTCGGCTGTGGGTTTGGGCTGCTGTCCCTGATCGCATGCCTGCTCTGGGTCTGGGACAGGATGGAGTGAGTAGTTCAGTTCAGTAGCTCAGTCATATCCAGCTCTTTGTGACCCCATGGACTGCAGTATGCCAGGCTTCCCTGTCCATCACCAACTCCTGGAGCCTACTCAAACTCATGTCCATCACGTCGGTGATGCCATCCAACCATCTCATCCTCTGTCGTCCCCTTCGCCTCCTGCCTTCAATCTTTCCTAGCATCAGAGTCTCTTCCAATGAGTCAGTTCTTCCCATCAGGTGGCCAAAGTATTGGAGTTTCAGCTTCAACATCAGTCCTTCCAATGAATATTCAGGACTGATTTCCTTGGCAATTGACTGGTTGGATCTCCTGACAGTCCAAGGTACTCTCAAGAGTCTTTTCCAACACCACAGTTCAAAAGTATCAATTCTCTGGTGATCAGCTTTCCTTATAGTCTACCTCTCACATCCATACACGACTACTGGAAAAGCCATAGGTTTGACTAGACGGACCTTTGTTGGTAATGTCTCTGCTTTTTAATATGCTGTCTAGGTTGGTCATAGCTTTTCTTCCAAGGAGTAACTGTCTTTTAATTTCATGGCTACAGTCACCATCTGCAGTGATTTTGGAGCCCAGAAAAATAGTCTCTCACTGTTTTCCACTGTTTCCCCATCTATTTCCCATGAAGTGATGGGACCGGATGCCATGATCTTAGTTTTCTGAACATTGAGTTTTAAGCCAACATTTTCACTCTCCTCTTTCACATTCATCAAGAGGCTCTTCAGTTCTTCTTCACTTTCTGCCACGTTCATAAGGGTGGTATCATCTGCATATTTGAGGTTATTGATATTTCTCCTGGGAATCTTGATTCCAGCTTGTGCTTCATCCAGCCCAGTGTTTCTCATGAGGTACTCTGCATAGAAGTTAAATAAGCAGGGTGACAATATACAGCCTTGACATACTCCTTTCCTGATTTGGAACCAGTCTGTTATTCCATGTCCAGTTCTAACTATTTCTTCCTGACCTGCATACAGGTTTCTCAGGAGGCAGGTCAGGTGGTCTCGTATTCCCATCTCTTTCAGAATTTTCCACAGTTTGTTGTGATCCACACAGTCAAAGTCTTTGGCATAGTCAATAAAACAGAAATAGATGTTTTTCTGGAACTCTCTTGCTTTTTCAGTGATCCAGAGGATGTTGGCAATTTGATCTCTGGTTCCTCTGCCTTTTCTAAATCCAGCTTGAACATCTGGAAGTTCATGGTTCACATACTGTTGAAGCCTGGCTTGGATAATTTTGAGCATTTCTTTGGTAGCATGTGAGATGAGTGCA
This sequence comes from Bubalus bubalis, assembly GCF_019923935.1. Taxonomy (NCBI): domain Eukaryota; kingdom Metazoa; phylum Chordata; class Mammalia; order Artiodactyla; family Bovidae; genus Bubalus; species Bubalus bubalis. The sequence continues at coordinate 49,402,111 of NC_059170.1, read as the reverse complement.
ATTGTGCGGTAGTTTGAACATTCTTTGGCATTGCCCTTCTTTGGGATTGGAGTGAAAACGGACCTTTTCCAGTCCTGTAGCCACTGCTGAGTTTTCCAGATTTGCTGGCATATTGAGTGCAGCCCTTTCACAGCATCATGTTTTAGGATTTGAAATAGCTCAACTGGAATTCCATCACCTCCACTAGCTTTGTTCATAGTGAGGCTTCCTAAAGCCCACTTGACTTTGCATTCCAGGATGTCTGGCTCTAGGTGAGTGATCACACCATCATGGTTATCTGGGTCGTGAAGATCTTTTTTGTATAGTTCTGTGTATTCTTGCCACCTCTTCTTAATATCTTCTGCTTCTGTTAGGTCCATACCATTTCTGTCCTTTATTGTACCTATCTTTGCATGAAATTTTCCCTTGGTATCTCTAATTTTCTTGAAGAGATCTCCAGTCTTTCCCATTCTATTGTTTTCCTCTATTTCTTTGCATTTATTACTGAGGAAGGCTTTCTTATCTCTCCTTGCTATTCTTTGGAACTCTGCATTCAAATAAGTATTTCTTTCCTTTTCTCCTTTGCCTTTAGCTTCTCTTTTCTCAGCTATTTTAAGGCCTCATCAGACAATCATTTTGCCTTTTGCATCTCTCTTTCTTGGGGATGGTCTTGATCCCTGTCTCCTGTACAGTGTCACAAACCTCCATCCATAGTTCTTCAGGCATTCTGTCTATCAGATCTAATCCCTTGAATCTCTTTGCCACTTCCACTGTATAATCGTAAGGGGTGAGTAGAGAATCTCCTCAAAGCACCCAGGAACACACACGTGCTGGACACACAAAGTCAGTTATCTGTTCTGGTAACACAGTCACCCAACTTTACTTGGATCCTTGCATGTAGGACAGATTTCAGATGTGAGGATTTCATCTTGCCTAAGCAGGGAGACTCCAGTTGGAAGGCCCCGGGTGGGGTTTGGAGGATGTAGGGGAGGAGGCCCTGATTCCATGAATCTTTTTTTATGAGCGTGGCCACAGCTGTGGCGTCTCTGATTCTCCCAGGGCCCCAGGTGGGACTGACAGCCTCCGCCTGGAGACAGGGCCTGGCTGTGGGGGCCTGGGAGCTGGGGCTAGGCCTGAGATGCCTTCTATCTGGGGCTGGCTCCAGCCCGAACCAAACTTATCAGTCAGATCCTTTTTCTCTCCGACTGAAATATTTATCAGGTTTGTTTTTTTTTCCAAGGCCACTGGAACTCCGGAAATCTTTCCCAGCGCCCTCCCCTGGGGCCAGAATCTCTTATCATGGAGCCCTGCCCTGGGGCAGAGCTGCTGCGGGGCTTAGGTGGTGGCTCAGCTGGTTCCCGGGCCTGTGGGTGGCTTGGAGGTGGCACCACTGAGGAAGCAGAGACGCTTCACAGGCCCAGTGTCGCGCTTCGGGGGAGCTGCGTGTATGGGGCTCCCAGTGCCAGGGGCCGAGGGCTGAAGACAAGCTGACGAGATGGACTCTGACAGGATGGAGCTGTGATGCCTGTGGGTCTCCCACGGATCGAGACCATCCTTCCCTTTGTTTTCGCTCTCCTCTCTGTGCCCATCCCCTCCCCATCAATGACATCCTCCCCCACCCCACCCCCAACCCCCACCCCCGGCCCCGGAGGAAGTCAGCAAGTGTGGTGGGTGTTCCTAGTGAGGATCCTGCTCTCCCACCTGGAAGCTGGTGGGATATGGGGATGTTGGGGCTGGTAAAGCTGGGCTAGTCCCCAGACAGTCCTGTGTGAGCTGCCTCCCCACCCCCGCCCATCCCGCTATAGGGAAGCCCCGCTTAACCCCCTGAGAGGTGGACCAGGCCGCAGGACAGCAAGGAGCCACCGTGCAGGGCGAAGCCCAGGCCGCCTGCGCATCCACCCCCAGGCCGGCCCTTCTCCTCCCCTCAGAGCCAATCAGAGCAGCAGAGGAGGCTCCAGCAGCAGACACAGCGGCATCAAATCTGTGCTCAACTAAAAATGTAAATTGTAGGACTTACTTCCTTGGTGGTCCAGGGGTTAAGACTCTGCGCTTCCACTGCAGGGAGCATGGGTTCCATCTCCGGTTGGGGAGCTGTGATCCCACGTGCATGCCGCGCAGCTGGGGGGAAAAAGGGTGGGGGGGGGCGGAATTGTTCCAAGGATGCTACTTAGTACAATACATTTCGTGGGGCAGAGCACTGGAGCAATCGATGTGCCGCCTCGTTTTGCATGGGCTTTGTAGGTATTCACGTTATTCCAGTGGATAATATTCCACTGAAACACACACGGTGGCAACCCCCACACTGTTTATGCTCGTTTGGACACAGGACTCTCCAGGAGGAAACCTGTCCCATAGCAGGACAGGGATAAAGGGAAGAGCCTAGAAGGGGAACAAGCTGAAATGGACCGCATCACCTGAAAACTCAGCACTGGGGAGCCAAGCTCTATCCCTCTGATGGACGAGGGCGGAAACCAGCTCTATCTGTTGGGGAGGACTGGACTCCACAGCCCAAGTTGGTTCCCACCTGCCCCTCCCCTCCCCCTTTCCCGTGTCACTGTCCCCATCTTCTTCTCTCCCTCCATCTTCTTTAGAGACCTTTTGACACCCAAAACTGGTGGTGGCAGCCCCTCCCATGCCCACCTTGACTGTAACCTGCATCGTCTTTTCCATCTGATGTCCTTGGACGAGATTTCCTCCATATTTCTCTCCAGCACCGCCCAACCCACAGCTGCAGCCTCTGCCTCTTCACCAGCCACCACACCACCCCCTAGCTTTTGAAAGATGTTTTACAGGCAAAATTTCCCAAGAATTCTCGAAAAATAGTAAATTGCTAGTCACCCAAAGAATCTAGGAAATTTTCTTCGGCTCTTTGATAGAAAAAATTTTACTGCCACAGTCAAATCATTTGCTTGCTTCTCATTTTTCTCCTCATGCTAGAATATAAGTGCCCAGAAAGCAGCCCATTTGTTTGACTTCACTTCTGTGTCCTGGAAGTTGCCTGGCATAAAGCAGAGCCCAGTACTATCTGCTGAGGGATAGAGGAAACTTATCTTGACTTGGGTCAAGTTCAGTAGCCCCGTGCATTTGAGACTACATCACTCATTTGAGACGTCGCTCTCCACACAAAATGTGGTGATGCAATACTGCCTCTGAACTTGGGTGAACTTGGAATCAAAAGGAAGCTGTCCCCTTAATTTCCCATAACAAACAAAGGGACTTTGCTCCTTAACTCCGGCCATCCATCATTGGCGTCCCGCTCTGGGCGGGGGCAGATAAAATGCACTTGGCAAAGAGGGTCGGGTGTCTGTAGACCATCTGCAGACCTTGCGGCAGGAGTTAATAAGCCACACTAACCAAGTTAGTTCTGGGCCTTTTGCTTTAAAAGCCTCATCCCACTTTCAATACAGAAGACCCCAAACAGGAGGCAAATGCTCATCTGGGAATTCCTCTTGAAATTCTCCAGAAGTTGGTTAATGATAAACACAGCCCTAGCAAGTAATGGTTCAAGGAATGCTTTCTCCATCACATATGTTACTGGGTTGAACGTTTCTGTTTGCTCTGGCTTCTTGAAGTTGGTTCCTAAAAAATATCCCCAAATATATTAATAGAGGCAAGACTCTGAGTAAAAAGATCAATCCAAAAAGGCATTTAATCAAAATCAGTTGCTTTCTAGGCTGAAGACTGAGAACATGGCCAGGGAAGGGGGAGAGGGGAAGAATGGATTCAAACCATTACCAACTCCAGCTCATTTCAGTAAAAACAGGCAGGAGGTTGAAAGCAAGTTTTAAAACTTGCTTTGAATTCTCCCAACATGACTCAAGGGTCATCATTCTGATGCCAATTTGCAATTTGTTTTTTAATAGGTGGATGAAAGCATAATCTCCAAATGAAGAATGAAGACATCTGACTTGTGTGTGAGCATGAAGTTGAAAGAGGCTCTTCACCAAAATCTGGACAAATATTGGAACACATATTTGGGGCAGGGAGGTAATGTCCAATGGATCTGTTGTATACTGCATCTGTGTAGTGAGGGTGGGGGAGGAAATAGGATTTAAAAACACAACCGTCTACTTCAGAGACTTGGGTTATAAAAGCATAGGTTTCTCTTTCAGGCGTCTCTGAAGTTGGAAAGTATGAATTACATACACTCATTAAAACTTTTTATGTTAAATTCAAAGAGTAAAATTAGAAGGCATGTTAATGATCCCGCCATCCAGCAACTGGCCAACAGATGTCGGAGCCTTATGGTTAAGAGATTACATGCTTCGAGCTGACGATTTACTGTATGCATCCCTGGCCGAGAGGAGGTGTAACAAACATATCATCAGACACAGAAAATATGCAGCCCTGGGAAAGGGACGTGCAAATCGGACTGCCAGTGATACTTTCAAAGCGGCACATTTTTCCACTAAACCGTTATTTCGGAGAGTTAGTGGTTTTTTTTCCTTTCCTAAGAATGAAGAGTTAATCTTACCCAAGCTTAGAGCCAGAAACCTGTCATATTAAATCCCAGTGAAGACCGACATTCTTTCCAACTTCCTTACTCACTGTGGAGCGGAGTTTTCCAGTGCTGCCCAAACTAAGTAGCTGTCGGATGAAACGGAGCCGTATGTCACCGCTCTGGGGGGCTCTGGGACTCCAAACTGGGGACAGCTCTTCCTGGTGTGCGGGTTTCTTTGTGGGGGGGGGATTGCCACTTGGGGAGCATGAATAAAGAAACCTGAAAGGCTGGGAAGGGCTGGGCAGCTGGGGGTCCCAGTTTCCAGGACACCAGATGGTCACGGGTTTGGTCCTCTGTAACGGTGCCCAGCACACTGATGGAAAGTGTCTTGGGCTCTAAGCCCCACGCCTGCATATTGGATGCCTCCCCCTCCATGGCCTCTCCCCTCCTCTGGGGAGAGGAAAAGCTGCAAGACAGCTGTGAGCAGAGGTGTGCCCACGGAAGTGGGAGAGTGCACCCAGCTCCCCATCATCCAGAGATGAGCACGGGAAGATGGATGCAGGCCACCCCTTCCATCCCGTCTTCTTACAGGAGCAGGGGAGGGGCACGGTGACATGACTCTGCTTGGTCTGAGTGGCCAAGCGCTTGTTCCTTCTCCAGATTGCCTGCAGCACTTTAATTCTTTCTTTGGGGAACCAGGAAGGGCTCCACTGTTTTTCTGGTTTCCAGGGTGTGCTCCACGTGTTAACCAGGGCTGGTGGGAATGAAACCATTCTACAGCGTTCTGGCAGCAAACACAGCTGCCTGACCTCGTGGGGACTGAGAGAATGGTGGATCCAAGAAACCAACCACAAAGCAAAATCTTGGGTATGCACCCTCCACTCACACACCTCCTGCAGAGGGGCCGCTCAGGCTGGAAACATGCAAATGAGGAAGAGTACCCAGGGCCAGGGTGTGAGTGCCTGCTCTCCTGACCAGCATCTAACCAGTACCTGCTGTGCCAGCTTCTGAGCCAGCCCCTGGGCAGGGAAGATGTACCCCCACCCCGGGGGGGTTCTCACAGTCTGGTGGGGAGACACACCGGGGCCCCCCTCCTCTGAGCTCAATGCTTCCCACCTGCCATCTGAAGTCCCTGTCCTAGCCCATCACCTGCCAGCCTGCAGTGGGCAAGCCTCCAGCTGCCCCTTCACCCGACTGTTTCTCAGGATGCTTCCCTGGGGTTCCAGCCAGAAGAGGAGACAGTCCTCACGTCACCACTCAGATTCCCCCAGGTGGCGGTCCTTCGCCCTGTCCCCCCACCCGCACCCCCGATGACTGAGATCCATGAAGCTGGGACAAGGTAGAGAGGTGAGCTTCCTGGGGACCTGGGATCTAGTTTGAAAACTGTGAAGCAGAATCTTGAGAAGCCCCTGGGTTTGAAGAGTGCACTTCTCTATAACGCCCAGGATAGGCAGGGTTTTCAGGTGACAAAGTTGGATCAGCACTTACTTGGTGGCAGGCGGTAGGTGCCCAAGTGGAGAGTGACTGACTGGATGGGTGAGAATCCTTGCTCCTCCTCCCAGGGAATCAGGCAGATGATGAAGGCAAAGAAGGAAACCATGTAGTTTATTAGAAGGGAAAGTGCTACAGAGAAAGAGGAATCAGGCAAGAGGGAGCAGACATGGCATAGTCATTATAAGCGTGACCGTGAAGGTGGCCATTAAAGCATGGACTTGGAGTAAACAGTCTCTCAGGTACCTGGGAAGCGCACGCCCAGTGGAGGGACAATGGCCCTGAGGTAGAAGCCCCATCTGCCTGTGTGCCTGGGCTAGGTGGAGGAGGGGAGAGTGTAGGACACGAGGCCAGGGGTGCAGCAGGCCAGCTGGGGTCCTGAGCTCTGAGCCAGGTGGGGCTCCGGGGGGGCGTGAGGGGATGCACAGGGTGAGGGCTGGATCTGTGGAGCGGGAAGCAAGGGCAGGCCCCATAGCAGCAATCCCAGCAGGAGGAGGCTCCTGATCTAGATGTCAATTCATGGTAGACTGGATGTGATGAGTGGAAGAAAGGAAGAAATCAGGGACAACGTCCAGGGCATCAGCCTGGGGGGTAGGCAGATAGGCTTGGCACCAATCAAGGGGGTGTGGCATCTTGTGGTGGTGATTGGGGTGATGTGAGATAAACATAAAATACCCATGTGACAGTGTTGGGTGGGCAGGAGTCTAGAACAGACAGAGGCTGGACTTCACAGGACAGATATGGTTTTCCAGCTCCCAGAAGGCTGAGCTCACAGAGGAGTGGACGTGGCTAAAAGAAGCCAGAGGAACCTGGAAACAGACCGGGTTAGACTCCCTTTATCCTCCAGTGTCCAGAGAAGTCTCTGTTCAAGGCTGCAGAAAGGGGTCTCCCAGCTCCTTGGGCCCTGGGAGATGGGTCCCCAGCCCACTCGGTCTTGTCTGCCAGGCTTCTTCCAGGTCAAGGGCAGCAGTGATGGCCTGTCACTGAATGTCCCAAGGGACCCGGGTGGGCAGGACGCTGCACACTGACCCACACGACCCCCAAAGCTGCCAACCAGACAGCGGCGCCCAGTGCAGCCCCATCGGCCTGGGCTCCAGGCACACAGGCAGATGGTCACCACAGGTGGCGGCAGCAGCTCTGCGCAGAATGGCCCTGTTACAAGCTGGGGTTCTTAAGCAGCCAGTCAAATGGGCTTCCCAGCAAACCTCCGAACCCGATTTCTCTCCTGGGCCAGACACCATGGGGATGAAGATTCCAGAAGATTCTTCCACCCACCCATCCTCTCCTCACTGGTGGCTGGGAGTTTGGGCTACATTCCCAGGTCCAGTTTCCTGAGGCATGAAGTCACATTTCTCCACCAGGTCCCTGGAGATTCGTCTAGATTCTTCAATTCCCACATTGTTCTAGAGTAAACTCTGGTTACCTCAACCCACGCTGAGAATTCCTGACTGTGGACGTCCACATGTCTGATGTTGGCTTTTGTTTTTGTGATTATGAGACTAGAAAGGCTTTAGGTTCTGAACCTTTTCCCTGGGGTGGGAATGGTGAGTGACCCAGGTTCAAGAGCCCAGTTCTGAGTTTCCTTCACCTCTCAGTCAGGCCTCACTCTTCTCATCAATGAAATGGGAATAATAATCATCCCTCACTCTTGGGGTCAGATGAGTTATAAGTGGCAAGTTCTTAGAATAGTACCTGTCACACTGAGCCCTCATGAAATCCCAGGGACTATTATTAACCCCACAGGAGCATGACAAGTGGGCAGAGCCCTCTTGCCTGCGCTAGGTTGGAGCTGCAGTCAGAAAATAGAAGGTTCTGCATTATTTAAGCCTGGCCACCATGCATGCCAAAGCCTGGGTCATGTCAAACTGCAGAGCTAAGGGATCAAATGAGGACTTCTATCGAGGGACTGAAGTTTCTCTCTCTTACACTTTGAACCAGGTGTCCCGGGAGCAGGATGAATTAAGACAACTCAGCCAGTGAATGAAATCCAGGGTTTGGAATCCAAAGGGACAGAAGCCAGGGCATCGTAAGACAGCTGGACAGGCATAAAATTGTCCCCATTCTGGCATTTTCTTTTCATCTGCAGACTTCCCTACATGTCTTCAGGCATCTGTCACTTCTGGGGACCATCAGACTTGGCGGGAGAGACATAGTCCTTGACATGGGAGTCTGAAGACTCAGGGAACACGCGTTCACTGCTGTTGTTCTGAAAACCAGGCGAGCTTCTTTGTGCCTCGCCCCCCTCAGTTGCTGGCTGGAGGGGATTCAGGGGTCCAGAATGTATGCCTAGCCCCACAGCCACACGTCCCTGGCCCCAGGGAGCAGCTACCTCACCGAGTCAAGGGACATTCTACCTTGGGGGGATCCTTGACTCTTCCTGGGTGTCTATAACTACCATCATCTCACAATTGTAATTTCTGCTCCCACCTTGTAGATTTCAACAGCCAAGCCTTTACCCAAGCCCCTGGGACCACCTGCGTGAAACTCCATCGAAGCACAAACGTGCAGGAAGGCATAGACTTGAGGTTCTAATTCATGTTTTTTCGAATAAATGTAAAAAACATAAGACTGAAATTAAAAATGCTTGTCTGGGCAACACCAAGGTCACGCAGGTTGCCTTGAATGGACCCTCATCACACTTTGGAACAAAGAAAGTAAACACAATGGCACTGTGGCCAGAGCCAAATAAATGTCATCTTTCTCAACACAGTAAATTGACCAGGACTTTAAAGAGCTAGTTCTTCATGGCATTCCTTAATAACTTAACTTCTGTGTTCTTCAAGGGGATAATAATGTCATTATTGATAGAATAGTGGTTTCTGGTTGGGTATTGCATTTTTATGCCTAAATACATGTTTTCATATTAAAAAAAAAAAAACCCAATTGGTTTAAAAAAAAAAAAATGCAGGCACCTTTCACTGCCAGAACTGGGAGAGTCCTTAAATGGTCAAAGAACCCTGTTTGAGACATGAGTAAGTGAGGCTCTGGGGCAGCTGAAGGGGACTCCACATAAAACAAGGCGGCACACTGATTTCCCCTGCAGGCCACCCCAGAAACAAAAAGGAGAATGAAACCTGGGTCCCAGCCTTGCACCAGCCGCATTTGGCTTCTGCCTAAGTCATCACCCTCCTGGGGCCACCCAGGGTCCCCCTCAGGACCTTCCTAGAATTGTAATTCCAAAGATGAGAGGCCTTGGTGTCTGGCAGAGGGAATCGGACCACAGGAAAAGATGTCCACTCAGTTTGGGGGGATTATTAGATGCTCCAGAGCTGGGGCTCTCTGAGGCTGATCCCAGAAGTAGGGTCCATGGAATGCTAGTGTTCCTTGAGATGGTGGGAGAAGCAGGCTCTGTGATCAGGGCAACTGGGGCAACAGTGTTATACTGTGTTAGCTTATGAAGGACTCCAAGGAATCCTAGATTTGAGGAGTTTGTTCAGGCCAGCATTTTGCCATCTTATATGATCACAGAATCCTTTCCTGGCAGACGACATCCAGAGGGGATGGAGAACCCTGGATTCTATTGAGGTCCAGCTTGATTCCCCCATATCTCATTTCCTCCAGTCTGGTGGCAAGCTCTCAAAATTTGGGACAGATTGATATTTCAGGGACTATAACAATTTCTGATAATTACTAGTTAGAAGCTATTCTTCCCCCCTGTCTCCCATAAGAAACTTAGCCACAGGGGAAAAAATAAATTTCTGGCCTCAAATGGAAGTCAACAGCTGAAGCTGATGAATTCCAGAAGCAAGAATTCCTCTAAGCATCCATGAGAGAGAGATGGATACCACAGAGGCTATGTAAATAGAATTATTTCTAAGTAGAACACCTTCAACATTTTCCATTTTTCTGTTAGGTAGCAGGGAGGTCATTGTGAGGCCAGTTGTCCAAATATGGCCACTAATTCCTCTGAGTCAGTGAAGTATATTTAAGAAAAAAGAGCTTTGGGAGAGAAATTTCTTGCCACATACTCTAATAAGTGTCTCCAGTTGTATGGGATATTATACTTAGGGCTGTGGTTTTCAAACCTTTTCTCAAAGCACAAAAAAATTCTCCTTTTCAAGGGAAATCTTATCCAAAACCCCTTCCTGCAAGCCCCAGGCCAGCCTCCAAGGCAGCCTCAGGAAACCCTAGGAATCCAGTCAGTCATCTGTGGTCTCTGGCCTTGGTGCTCAGAAGGCAGGCCTCACAGACAGGAAATTTCTCATCACCTGGTTGCCTCAGAGTGCAGCTTCTGGGCCCACCCAGACCTGCCCCATCCAAGGCTGCATTTCTACTCCACCCCTATGGAATCTGTGCATGGCTCCTCTGTCCATAGGACTCTCCAGGCCAGAGTACTGGACTGGGATGCCATGCCCTCCACCTGGGGATCTTCCCCACCCAGGGATCAAACTGGCATCTCTTACGTCTCCTACATCAGCAGGTGGGTTCTTTACCAGTAGGGCCACCTAGAAAGCCCTAACATTGAAGAGGTAGGTCTGAGAGATTTACTCCTGAAGATTTCTTCCTCTGTTGGATCACTCTGAATACCTGGATGAGGCTTCTTGAAAATTTGTCTGGAAATGTTCATCTCCCAACCCAGCAACCACCCTAAGTAGGGTAATCCAAGATAGTCATGTCATCGGCTTGAGGTTTCTCTTCTGCAAAATCTGATGTGTACCCCTCCCCTCACAGAAATGGCAAGGAAAGAAGTGAGGGCGGCCTGGCAAGAAGCAGGAGAAAAAAGAGAGAGAAATGGCTAAGAGTAGAGAATGTGAACCGGGATTCTGGGGCTTGAACCCAACACTCCCACCCTTCTTGGGTGAACTCAGGCAGGTTAATTAAGCTTCTGTCCTGTTTATCCCCCCAGGGTCAAAGGGTGAGGGATGGAATATAATGATGGGTCTGATGGTACCCAGATGATGAGGATGGTGATGGTGCCAATGATAACGATGGTGATACCTTGACGACGGTGCTGAGGATGGTGCTAGTGCCCAGATGGCGATGGTGGCAAGGACGATGCGGTGCTGATGGTACCCGTGATGATGATGGTAGAGACAGGAAGGTATTAATACCTATCACATGATTGATAGGCAGGAAGCACCTAGAATTCCCTAGGCAGCTGGTCAGGGTTTTCCCTTCCGAGCCAGTATGCTCTAGACCTGTGCCCCGGGCAGTGGTTTTTAAGCACTTGAGCTGTGAGCCCTACCAGACTCAGGGGTGCAGCCAGGGCCTGAGTGCACGCAGGGCCCCCCCACCTCCAGCAGCCCCTCTGAGGGGCAGTGCTGGCCCCAGGGAGGCTTTCTGCACCGTGCTCAGAGCCTCTGCAGCCTCTCTGGTTTCTTGGCACCGTGAACCACTTGGTCTCAGTCCAAGGATTTGGTCTTATAAACAAGAGAGGGGGAAAAAAAATAGAAGAGTTCTGGAAAACTGACACAGGGATAGGTCACCCTAGAAATGCTAAGACATCAGCAAAGCTCTTGATTGGCAGGATTTCATTTGGGGACCTCTGATGGCCAACAAGCCTTGGTTGTGCAGGCAGAGAAATCCAGACGGAACAAGCAGGTGGGTGAAGTTCAAGGTGATCCACCCTCTGACCTCTGCCTTTCTGCCACCCAGGGTGAGCTGTGGGGCCTGCCCCAATGGCTGAGTGCCTTTATCTGGGATCTGGGAGCTTGGGATTCTGATATGGCCACTGCCATGAGGAGGGAAGCAGGCTGCCCTTCCTCATGACAGTCAGAATCTAACTCTCCTATGAGCAGAACGTTGAGCTGCCCTCCCCTCCTTCAGGGACCTCATCACTGGACTTTTGCTTCCTTGGTTTGATGCCAACGTGTTCACAGGGATGGGACAGTCATCACCATTTGCTCTATAAAAAAACACCTCAAATGATGAAAGCTAGTCTTCCACTCTGCTGTAAGCCTTTAAGCCACTTATCAGACTATTTTTACTATAAATGCCTCTTTGCATAGACAATCACCTGCTGCAGGAACACATTTACACCCTGGAGCCATGGAATGCATTTTAATTGTGTTAATAAGAGCTGGGCAGGAGCTAAGTGGTGAGGCCCTCTCCGGCTCAATTAAAAGAGGTTGGATGAGCCTGGAGCAACGGGTGCCCAGCAGCAGAAAAAGGGACGCTGAGACCTGTCCTGAGTGAAAAGGGGAGGCCTGGAAAGGGGGTTTATAGGTGCTGGTTGGATCTAACCAAAAAAGGAAGCAAAGGGGAAAAAGGCTTGTGATGCAGTGGAATGAGCTTGAGATTAGCACAGAGGCAGGTTATTTTTCTGTTTCCCCATCTGTAAAATGGGTGCACTGATATCCATCCACTCATGGGATGAAGATAAAAAAAGAGATGAGGTTTCCAAATCCATTAAGCACCACATCCTATGGTACCTGCTGTTGATCAGGAACTGACTAGAGATGGGCCCTGCATTTGCAGCAACCCTGGAGGAAGGCAGGGCTGGCTGTGCCCACTTTACAGATAAGAAAAGCGAGGAGGGGCCCTCACTTGCCCAGGGCCGTGTGACTGGCTGGTGGTGGAGCTGAGCTTTGAATGCTGGGCTACCTGGCTGCATCTCCACCTCAGGAAGGATGTGCCCATGCTATGCTTCCCGGTGACTGTAACCGGACAAACCCACACACCTGAAAACAGCAGCCCGAGCCCACGAAACAGTTCCTCCTCTACACAGCGGCACCCCTGTGTACCCCCCACCCCTTCCAGTGCCCACCACCCAGCAGTGGCGAGCTCTCTAGTCACTCTTTCTGCCAGCAAACCTGAGCTAGAGATCAAGAAGGCTGACTTGCCCTTCTCCTCCAGAATCCTGTTTCTGGCTGCGTAGGCTTCAGGTGGGGCCAGGATGCTGAGCGCCCCTGCCAGGCCTCCCCTGGTAGCTGCCGCCTCACTGGGTCTACACTTCCAGAAGGGAGAATGCAAACATCCCTCATGTATGTTCTAGGGGGAACAACCCATTGTCACAAAGACTACAGTCCCTCCCCAAGTGTGCAATGAGCCCACTTCTTCCAAAGGGATTTCAAGTGAAGAGAACCTCACCCCCATTTTCCCATCAAGGATGCTGGGAAACCACCTCCATCCATGCCTCTGTTCTCCAAGTGGAACCTCCCTGATCCCTTGTCAACTGGGCTTGTGGGGCCAAGTTCTCCAAGCTTCTGGCTTCCTGTGTGTCCACCCCCATATCTGGTCTCCATCCTTCCCAGCAGGGGACCTAGTGAGATGACCAATGGTTCTCAGCCTCAGCTGTCTGTAAGATGAGGGGACCACACGGCCCGAAGGTGGGAGCACTAGGGGTCTTGTAGGCAAAGCTGTTAGCGGCTCCCAGCCCTTGGAAAGCTGAATAATTAGGAAATTCTGTTGCTGCCGGGTTCGTGACCTGGAAATGAATATGGGCTTTTCTGTAATTGTTCATATAACATTGCTGATTCTTCACCTGCATCTGTTGCTGTTCCATCACTCAGTCACATCCAACCCTTTGTGACCCCATGGACTGTTGCCTGCCCTGCTTCTCTGTCCATGGGATTCTCCAGGCAAGAATACTGGAATGGGTTGCCATTTCCTTCACCAGGACATCTTCCCAATCCAGGGATCAAACCCGAGTCTCCTGCATTGGCAGGTGGATTCTTTACCACTGAGCCACCAGGGAAGCCCTCATCTGCATTTATAGACCCCCAGTTCCAAAAAGTTCTGAAAATCTGGAAATGTATCAGTTTTCCCTTTCCTGAGCCAGTGGGAACATCAGAGAACAAGGCCGCCACAGCTGGCCCCGTGGTCCCTGGAGTACTTTCCATGGGAGGTGGTGATGCTGATGAGGGTACAGAGAGAGAGAGAAGGAGCTGGAATTCAATCCAGCCAGACACCAAAGCCAAGGCCCTTCTTCATTCACACCCCCAGCGCTTCCGTCTTGAGCCATCTGTGTCCAGGTCAGATGGGAGGGTTGGTCTGCACCCCTCCCGAGGTCCCCCCTTGTTAAAGCACATTCATGTAACTAACACATGTCAGGTGCATTCAGTTTGGAAATTCTGGGCACCTGCGGTGCTGAGAGCCTGAGAGTCTGGCCTGCACGTGGAGGGTTGGACTCGGGAACCTGCAGTCAGGACCCTGGGGCCAGGCTTGGGGGGTGCTCCAGAAGCAACCCTGTATCCTCTCCTCCGTTATTCATGTTCCTAAGAAACCACTCCCAAACTGAGGGCTGAAAGGAAGGGTCTGAAGAGAAGACAGCAGACACCATGGGAAGACCGGCCAACATCATGTGGATTCCAGTAAAGTCCAGCTTTAGCTCGGGTCTGGTTGTGAGTTAATTCCTGCCTCCCAGACAGGTTAATCAGAGCAAGACCCCATCAGGCCCCTGTTGGTGTAACTCGTTTTCTTCTCTTGGTGGGGAGGGGGGAAGCCGGAACCCCACGAGGGACAAGGAGCAACTGCCCGTGACAGGGTTCTCCCAGCAAACTGAGAGAGATGGGGTTCAGCATCAGACCCCAGAGCCTGAGATTCTCACCCCAATTGCTGGGAACATGGGCCCCTTGCTAACCACACATGCTCGTTTGCACCCCCCACACCTGTGTCATGTTTTCCTCATGACAGGGGTCAGGGAGGCCCGATGAAGGCAGGCCTGGCCCGGGTTCTGCTGGCGTCTGCCCAGCGTCACCCCAAGCTGGGTTCTCCCTCCCATCTTCCCGCGTTGCTTCTCCACATCAGGGAGGGACCTGGATCAGGCTGCCTGAGCTGCTGCTGCTGCTGCTGCTGCTAAGTCACTTCAGTCGTGTCCGACTCTGTGCGACCCCATAGATGGCAGCCCACCAGGCTCCCCCGTCCCTGGGATTCTCCAGGCAAGAATACTGGAGTGTGTTGCCATTTCCTTCTCCAATGCATGAAAGTGAAAAGTAAAAGTGAAGTCGCTCAGTCGTGTCCGACTCTTAGCGACCCCATGGACTGCAGCCTACCAGGCTCCTCCATCCATGGGATTTTCCAGGCAAGGGTACTGGAGTGGGACGTAACTTAAACAAATGTTTGCATTTCTTTTCTTCTGCTGATTCCCAAAGAGCTGGAGGTCCCAGAGGGAATTCACCAAGCCAGGTCATCCATGGATGGGCCCAGGGGCTGGCGCGCTCCTGACCGGCGCCCCCAGAGACTAGAGGACAGGACATGGGACCACCACATGGGTATTTGTGTGACTTCACTTCATGTCACGAGAAGCTGTGAGTGCAAGGGGCCTGAGCCGTGGCCTCTCCCCTCCTCCTCCAGTGCCTTGGCCAAATCCCCTCCTCCGAGGACCTTCCTTCCTGCCACCACATCCTCACACCGGCAGGTACTGTCTTGATTGGTTTTGCTCTTTCCACGCACCACATGCTATAGTCTGCTATTTACTCCATCTTTGTTCCTTAAGTGGACACACATTTTTACTTGGATAAATTGATTTATAAGGAAATTAACTACCGCTTCACTAAAGGGGAGAGTGGTATCATTTGTGGAGGTTACAGTATAAAATGCCATGAAAACCACAGTGTCCTCAGAACATAGCTACTGCCTGGGCCTGCTCTCTGCCCCTCAGGGGGAAGAAGCATCATGTGTGCGCGTGCACGTGTGTGTGTGTGCATATGTGAGTGTGTGCACGTGTGCAGGGGATGGGACACACCGCATGTCAGGGCTCCTCTGTGTGTGTGTGCGTGCACACATGTGTGCAGGGGATGGGACACACCACGCATGTCAGGGCTCCTCTGATGTCCCCAGGCGGGCGGGCGGTATCTCTCACCAGGGATGCGGGGTCCCTTGGCGGGTCTCTGGACTCCTGATGCTGGGACGGTTCCTCCCTGCCCCCTTCACGTCACCGCAGCGTGGCCTCGGTCCTGCCGGCCATCAGAAGCCCCTGGTCCTCCAGGTCCGTGTCTTCCTTGCATCCTTGTCACACTGCTTCTCCTTGCTGCAGCATCCAACACCCCTCCCCTCGAGAAAAGACTTTCCTGGGCCCTGGCAGGTTACCCTTCCTTCCAGAGAGTTCCTCCTCTTCACCCCATTTGCAATTCCACCCTTCCTCCCCGTGGTTTGTGGACGAGTGCTGCAGAGGGCAGAGAGCCACGTGGCCACCTGCAACCAGGAGGACCGCGGGGCGGCCTCGCTGACTCAGCGTCCCCAGCTGTTACTCCAGGTGCAGATGTGGGACTGGGATGGTGGGTGTCTGTGGGTGCCTGGAGCCAGGTCTGTGTGGTACCAGGTGGTCCGAGGGTCTGTTGACGATCAAGGCCTGGCCTTGCGGCTTCCAAGACACTGGGTGCCCAAAGGCCAGGGCAAGCTTGGAATGGTCAGTGCTGGCGGGGCTGTCCCTGAGGGTCACAGCGCACACTCCAGGGAATCAAACATTGCAGCCTTTCAATGCCCCCTTCCCTACTGGACCTGGGGTTGGCCTGGGGCAGGAGCTGCCTGTCTCCCCGGGCCTGTGTCCTGCTGGGGGCCTCGGAAGTGTCCCCTGGAGCTGCCCCTTCCTCTGCCCCAGCCCTGTCTCAGGCCCCTCTGTGCCGGCAAATACGTCTGCTCTAAGGTTTCCATGGGTGTCGTGGTGTCCATCCCTGTGCGTGCATGCTCACTCAGTCATGTCCGACTCTTGTGACCCCATGGACTGTAGCCCACCAGGCTCCCCAGTTCAGGGGATTTGTCCAGGAAAGAATACTGGAGTGGGTTGCCATTTCCTTCTTCAGGGGATCTTCCCGACCCAGAGATCAAATTCTCATTTCTTGCATCTCCTGCATTGGCAGGTGGGTTCTTTACTAGCCCATCCCTCCCATCTCCCAAATGTGTGTTTAACCTGGGCCCTTCTGGGGGCAGATCCTTGATTCCAAGGTAAGGAGGTGGACAGGGTCTGGATGCAGAAGGTGGGGAGGAGGAGAGCCACGCCCCCCACCTGGACTGTCCACTGGCTCCGTGGCTGCTGTCCTCTGCCTCATTCGTCCTGCTGGCCACTGGGGCCGCTGTCTGCCTCTGAGACCCTCCCGAGGGTGAGGAAGGCCCCTCGGCAAATACCAATTTTCAGTTTCTCCCAGGCTTGACTCAGGCAGCACTAGAGGTGATGCCGCCCCATTGGAATCCACTCCTGGGCGTGACTGTGCTGTGTGTCTGCTCAGATGAGCAGGAAAAGCCAAAATCCACGTGCCTCTCAGGGTGGGAAACACAGGAAAATAGCACTTGGGACCTGCCATTGGGGGAGACCGGAATGATGGGGAATGCAGACAGGTGCTTCTACCGTGCTGAATGACCACCCATCTCCCGCATCCCCACGGCTGCCCAGGGCCAGGAGGATGGTGAGCTGACCAGTCATGCCCAAACCCAGGGCATCAGACTCCCAGGCCAGAGGTACTCACTATGGTGAGAACAGATTCTGTCCAATACACATCGTGTTTTCACACCCATTGAAATATGAACAGTCTTAGATTAGATTAAGATGCTAAGTATTATAATTAGATTAACTGTACTCCTTCTTGTCTGACAGCTTCTTTTGCTAGACTGTCCTGGCCCCTGGGTCCCAGGGTTCCACAGGAAACAGAGGGAACAAAGGCCAGGCCTGGAGACACAACTTCCTTTATTTTTTTAGTTTTATTGAAGTAAAATCAATTTACAGTGTTGTGTTAGTTCCTCCTGTACAGCGAAGTGATTCAGTAATACATGGATATATTCTTTTCATATTCTTTTTCATTGTGGTGGTGTGTCATTGGTTATTGAATCTAATTCCCTGCTTTTTTCATTTTTTAAATTTTATTGATGTATAGGTGATTTACAGTGTTGTGTTTGTAGTTCTTGGTTTGAAATGGAGACTTTGACGAACAGAGCAGAATAGTGCTTCCCCATCAGGGGTAGTGTAGCCCTAGGCCTGATGTCGGAGGGGTCGACGGATGCTGGGGTCTGGAAATCTGTCTGGCAGGGAGACGCAGGGCGCTGAGAATGGGGGCCCCCCTGGGTCTGTCCCATCACAGCCATCCCCCTGTGCCAGTACATCTTCAGACTTAGTTCTGGGGACCCTGGATGGATGCAGAGCACCTCCAGGACGATGGGGACACACAGTGCCAACCTGTGGGTCGGAGAAAGGAAGGCAAACAAACCTTCAGCCAGGCTGATGTATCATCCTGGAACTTTAACAAAGCGGCTATTGACACAAAACACAGGAATGGTTACTTGGACCTGTTTCAATATATCATGTCACCTTCTGCTCTTGGAGATGTTAGAAGGCTGTGAGCGACATGGTCCAGAGTCTAGTTTTACAAGTTCTTTGCTTAGAAGTGCAACTGTGTGTTGGCTCAGCCGATGCACAAATCTTTGGAGGCATTTCGGGGGGAAAAAGATTAAAGTGACGATAAAACCACAAACTATGTACAAAATGTATTATGAACTTTAATTTGCAGGTTGTTCTTTTCTTGGTTTTTTTTTTTTTTTTTTTTTTGCCTCCTGTAGCTTGAGGCAATGGTTTCCAGAAGAGTATGTTGTTTGGATTTAAAACTGCTTTGTGAAAATACTCCATTCTCCAAGGTTCTGTGGGTCATAGAACAGTTGGCTGGAGTCCTGGCTGGAGTCCTGGCAGAGCCCTGGGAGGCTGGTTCTCTGGATGACTCAAGCAGGGCTGGGCCTAGACTAGGGACTCTGGGAGTCCGGCCTGGGTCAGGATGGAGCTGGCCAAGGTCAGCGCAGGAGTTGAAAACCGGAAGTTCAGGGCCTTACTTGTTTCTTGTTTTCCTGTCTAACTCTGAGTTAAAGAAACTGGTTCCTAGCGGCTTCCTTGCTGCCTTTGTTTTGTTTCGTCCAAAAGACTTCACATCCCAGAGTGAGCCATAGACACAAACCTCATCATGACCCTGACCTTCAGAGCTTCCAGTTGCTTCCGAGTCTGGGGTGGTTTTGACCATGGAGCACAGACAAGGCAGGGAGGTCTCTGTGGATGGGCCTCCCCTTTCCTGTGTTTCATGGGTGGGGGGAATCCCACCGACAGTGGATCGCTGTGCCTATCACCCCAGGAGTGTGTCTTATTTCCTACTCAGGGCGAGCTCCAGCAAACCAGATGCCCATCCCCCGCAGCTCCTTTCTTTGCCCTGGTGTTAAGAGGATTCAATACATAATGTGTGAAATCTAAAATACAACACAGATCAACATGTCTACAAAACAAAAACAGTCTCACAGTTGTGGTTGCCAAGGGGGAGGGGCGTGGGGAGGGAAAGAGTGGAAGGCTGGGATTAGCAGATGCAAACTATTGTATACAGGATGGGTAAGCAACAAGGTCCTGCTGAATAGCTCAGCGGACTGTATCTGATCTCCTGTGACAAACAATAATGGAAAAGAATATATACCTGTATGACTGAATCACTTTGCTGTATAGAAAAAATTAACATTGTAAATCAACTACACAATTGAAAAAATGTATACAAAAACAAAAAAGTATACAAAACAAATACAGTTTAACAAATGCATAATCTGGATTGCATTGGCAGTCACAGACCTGGCATTCTGGCCTCAGACATCTGGACCTGGAAGAGGCATATACAAACAGCAAAATGCCTGAGATGAAGGCGCTGGTCACAGAGTTGCCATTTTGGTCTTAATAGAAAGAAATTCAATCCAGCACAACATGATCCTTTAAGGCCACCATCCTGTCCCACTTCACACACAGGTCAGGGGTCTTCAGGACCCATTTCCACCCACAGCTGTAACTGGAGATGTAAGCGGCTCACAACCCTTCAATTCAAGCCTGAGTCCTGATCTCAGATTTGCTTGGGATTCAAAGCTAAAGCTAGTTCTGTCCGTGAAGATCACAGACCCCTCTGTGCAGAGAGAGTCCAGAAGTTTGCTAACTATGGAAGCTTCTACGAGACACGTGTTCCAAGGCCTCAGTCCTGGACTGGGAGCCAGCACACCCGGGTTCTGGCTCTGCTTCTCACCTAGAGTAGGGGCAAGGGCTGCCGTAACAGAGAACAACAGAAAGGTATCACCTCGCAGCTCCAGATGCTGGGGCCAAAATCAACGTGCCTGCAGGGCTGGCTCTGTGGAGGGCTGAGAGAGAGGCCGCTCTATTTTTCTGGCAATTTTCTGGCAATCTTTGGCTAATCCTCAGCTACGATCTTTGGTTTACAGCAGCATCACCTCCATCTCTGCCTTTGGGTCTGCATGGCATTCTCCATGTGTACAGGTCTGGGCCCAGATGTCCCCTTTTTAAGGAAACTAGCCATATAGGATCAAGGCCACCCTCATGACCTCATCTGTTGTCATTTAGTCATTTCGGTTGTGTCCAACTCTTTGTGACCCCATGAACTGTAACCCGCCGGGCTTCTCTGTCTATGGGCTTTCCCAGGCAAGAATACTGGAGTATTCACTTAACCAATTACACCTGCAATGACATTATTTCCAAAGAAGGTCATGTTCTGTAGAACTGAGGGAGTAGGGCTTCACCTTACAGATTCTGAGGGGAGGGGTGGAAGGGACACAATTCAACCCATCACTCCACCCTATGTCTTGGACCTTGAGAGAGTGAGTAAGTACTTCTGAACCACATTTTCTCCAGCTGTGGCATTGCTTGTCTTTAAGATTCTTTCCAGCTTTTAAGCTCAGTGATTCCAAAAGTCTCCAGCAGATGATGGTCTATTTCCTTTCCTTTCTCAATGGTTTTAGGGCAAGCAATTCTTTTCACTGAATGTCATTTTTACATGCACTTTATCAGGGCTTTAAGAAATGTATCATTTTCTGCCTTTGACCATGGTTGTTTGCATGGATGACACTAAGTATACATTTTTTAAATTTATTTTATTTATTTTTGACTGTGCTGGGTCTTCATTGCTTTGCATGGGCTTTCTCTAGTTGTGGCGAGCAGGGGCTGCTCTTTGGTTGTAGTGCTTGGGCTCCTCATTGCAGGAGCACAGGCTCTGGAGCAAGCAGGCTTCAGTAATTGTGGAGCAGGGGCTTAGTAGTTGAGGCATGCAGGCTTAGTTGCCCCGAGGCATGTGGAATCTTCCCAGACCAGGGATTGAACCCATGCCCCCTGAATTGGCAGGCGGATTCTTAACCACTGGAGAACCAGAGAAGTCCAATGCTAAATATCTTTAATGACCAGTACACAGGGTCCCAATGAATCAAATGGCCCCTAGCTGTTACAGCTATATATTGGTGTATATTGGCTGAACCCCAGTCCTGGCCCTTTCTGTATTTGCCTCATCTCTCCTTTTATACTTAATATTCTTCTTAAAAAAAATTTTTTTTTCTGCTTTTAAAATAGACATATAATCACTGTTGAAAATTTTAAGAAACAAAATTCGAAAAACCTAAAATACCTCTTCTTAGAGATACATTCTAGTGTTGGAACAGGTTTTTGTGTGTACCTTTTTTTTTTTTACATTTTATCCTAGATTTTTTCTGTGTATTAAATACTTTTTGAAAACATTTTATCCTAGATATTTTTCTGTGTATTAAATATTTTTTGAAAAAATAATTTTTATTTCTGCAAAAAGTTCCATTCTATGGATATGCTGCTTCCAGCTTTTAATATTATAAATCACCCTATTTCTAACATAATGATGTTAAGTACAATGGTATTCAATCTTGGTGCACGTCCTAATTGCTTCCTTAGGGGAAGCTACTTAGTGTGGAATTACTAAGCCAAAGTTTATACGTATTTTAAATGCGTATTGTCAAAATACCCTCCAGAAAAGTGCTGGAGATGAATACTGTCACCAGCAATGTTTGAAATTACCTTCATTTCCTATAGGGATACTCAGTCTTTTCTTATTGATTTGTCAGAGCTCTTGTTATACTTAAGATATTGGATCTCTTCCCAGCACACATGTTGAAAATATGGACTTCACACTTCTTAAAGGTCCATGCCTTATTAAATGAGAATCTCATAAGGTCAAGTTCCATGACTTGCGCACAGAAACACCCAATCAGGATCCACAGGATGTAGTGAGAAGATGTCTGCCATTAAGAAGTGTATATTGCAGCCAAAGGAATCTGAACAGTACAAAAAGCAAAGTGAAACACACGCTGTAATGGAGGCACTAGATATTGTGAGATCAAAGAGGAATGTGTGGTCCATTCCAGCTAGAAGAATTGGGAGGTCCAATCTCATTTAGGTCTCGAGTATGATTTTTTTAAATAATTGTATTTATTTTTGGCTGCACTGAGCCTTCATTGCTGCGCAAGCTTTGCTCTCGCTGTGGGGACAGGTGGCTACTCTCTAGTTGTGCGCACGGGCTTCTCACTGCAGTGGGTCCTCTTGTTGCCGAGCACCGGCTCTAGACACACGGCACATGCAGTGTGTGGGCTCAGTGGCCGTGGCGTAGGCGCTTAGTTGCTCTGTGGCATGTGGCATCTTCCCCGACCAGAGATTGAACCTGTGTCCCCTGCTTGGCAGGCAGATTCCTATCCACTGGACCACCAGGGAGGTCCTTGAGGATGACTTTTTTAACCAGAGAAGAAAACATTCTAAGCTGAAGGATCAACATAAATGCAGCACGTGGCGTGACAATGCCTGGTTGGTTTGGCAGGGAGAGGCGTGTTCATGCCTCCCTATGCTAAGAGGATCTTGAAGGCTACAGCTGCTGCCGCTGCTGCTAAGTCGCTTAAGTCGTGTCCTACTCTGTGTGACCCCAGAGACGGCAGCCCACCAGGCTCCCCCATCCCCGGGATTCTCCAGGCAAGAACACTGGAGTGGGAAGGCTACAGGACTTTCCTTTTAAAAAAAAAATTACGGGGTATAGTTGCTTTACAATCCTCTGTTTGTTTCTCCTGTTCAGCAAAGTGAATCAGCTATAGGTACACATATATCCCTTCTTTTTCAGATTCCCTTCCCTTTTAAGTCACTACAGAACATGGAGTAGAGTTCCTTGTGCTGTATATACTGTAGGTTCCCATTAGTTATCTATTTCATACATAGTATCAATAGTGTATATATGTCAGTCGCAATCTCCCAATTCACCCTATGCCCATTTGTTTGTTCTCTACATCTGTTTCTCTATTTCTTCTTTGCAAATAGGTTCATCTGTACCTTTTTTCTAGATTCCACATAGGTGTGTTAATATACAGTATTTGTTTTTCTGACTTACTTCACTCTGTATGACAGTCTCTACGTCCATTCATGTCTCTTCAAATGGCACAATTTTATTCCTTTTTATGGCTGAGTAGTATTCCATTGTATTAATATATATGTACCACATCTTTTTTATCCATTCTTCTGTTGATGGACATTTAGGTTGCTTCCATATCTTGTGCTGCAACGAACTTTTATCGAGGTACATGTATATTTTGGAATTACGATTTTCTGTGGGTATATGCCCAGCAGTGGGATTGCTGGGTCATGTAGTCGCTCTGTTTTTAGTTTTTTAAGGAACCTCCATCATCTTCATAATGGCTGCACCGGTTTACACTCCCACCAACAGTGTATATAGGGCCTTCTATAGACAATGGTCTATAATTTGCTGACAAAGGTCCATACAGTCAAAGCTATGGTTTTCCCAGTAGTCATGTATGGATATGAGAGTTGGACCATAAAGAAGGCTGAGCACCAAAAAACTGATGCTTTTGAACTGTGATGCTGAAGAAGACTCTTGAGAGTCTCTTGGATTGCAAGATCAAGCCAGCCAATTCTAAAGGAAATCAACCTTGAATACTCATTGGAAGGACCGCTACTGAAGCTCCAATACTCTGGGCACCTGATGCAAAGAGCCAACTCTTTGGAAACGACCCTGATGCTGGGAAGGATTGAGGGCACGAGGAGAAGCGGGCAACAGAGGATGAGATGGTTGGATGGCATCACCAATACAATGGATGAACTTGGGCAAACTTTGGGAAATAGTGAAAGACAGAGAAGCTTGGTGTGCTGCAGTCCATGAGGTTGCAAAGAGTCAGAAACAACTTAGTTACTGAACACCAACAACAAATTGATGGTGGGACTGAGTGAAAAATACTCTGCTGTGACCATGTTTGGGAAATATGGTGCTGGCATCTGTGTGGATGAGAGAAGGGAGAGACTGTTAACTTGCTTTAAAGGAAGCTTTATGGGACTCCAGACCAAGATGGCAGCATGGAGGGAAATTTAGAAATGTTGATTCTATGCCACTTGGTTTGGCGGCTGGAAAACAATCCTGGGGTGGGGGGTCCCCTTCCAAGGGGCTGTAAGAGGACAGGGCTGTCTCTCTACAGGGTCACCAACCTTTGTCCTTGAGTCTATGTGGGAAACACCGGAGCAGGCCTCGTTACAAACTACCCTGTTAATTTTCTCAGGTTCTTTCTACTTTCAGGAAAACGAAAACCTTTCAAATGGAAACCATTGCCATCTGATGTAAAATAACAACAAAATTAGAAGAACAAACAGATACGGTTTTACCTGACTGTCTGGACTCAATGTGTTGAAATGCCAAGGAGCTAAAAGAAGTTGTTCTATTATTCATGGCACAGTCCATAATACTCAGAAAAATACTGTTTTCAGGTTTAAATTTTAATGAATTTTAATTTTTATTTATTTATAGTGAATTAAATTTTAATGAATTTTAATTCACGTTTAGGTACTAACGAAAATCCTTTGTTTTTGGAGATGGTATGATTGAAATGAACAAGTGGTGAGTTACGAATTTTAAACAAGGGCACTTCTGTCCTGGCCTCTGAGGAACACTCAAGAATATCCCCAGATGCAGAAAAAAAAAGTGTCTTTATGGATTTCAGGAGTTTCTTTAGTCACCCTTCTTTCAGACCTCCAGGAACACTGGTTCAGTGTCTCCTCTGGCCTCTGTCTCCCCTCCCCCCTCCAGAGGGGCTGAGAGATAAAGTCACGACAGGATGTAACTGGTGCTCATGGCAGGTGTGTGCCAGCCTGGGGTGCTGGCTTCTTGTGGAGTACGGCCCCCATCACTAGGAAGGTGATGTCCCAGGTATCCTGTCTTTGCGAGGATCTCCTTGTCTCCCTCCTCCCTTGATGCTGTGTCTCCATCCTGAACTCTCAGTGCCCTCCCCCTCCCCCACAGCATGTAGTGGGCAGGCACCGGATAGTGGGTCTGGGGTCAGAGCACTGGGATTCTGACCTGCCGTTTTCTTTTCTCTTTTTAAAAAATTATTTATTTATTTACTTTTGGCTGTGCTGGGTCTTCAGTGCTTTGCGCGGGCTTTCTTTAGTGGCCGGTGAGTGGGGGCTATTTTTGGTTGAGGTGGTTATGCAGTCTTCTCTTGTCAGTGGCTGCTCGTTGCAGAGTACAGGCTCTAGGGCACACAGGCTTCAGTAGTTGTGGCTCAAGGACTCAACAGTCATGGCTCCTGGACTCTAGAGCACATGCTCAATAGTTGTGCTGCATGGGCTTAATTGCTCAGGGCATGTGGAATCTTCCAGGACCAGGGTTCGAACCCATGTCTCGTACGTTGGCAGGCAGATTCATATCCACTGCACCACCAGGGAATGGACCTGCCATTTTCTTGTTAATTACTAAATCTTCCGTGGCTTTTGGGACCTTAAACTGCAAAATGAGATCACCATGAAGCTTATCTGATCACAGTTAAACCTGCTGATGAGTGCAGTGCTAGGCACAGAAGAGGCGGGCAAGCTGTGTCCCCTCTCCCCTGTGTCTGTTAGAGTGTTAGTTGTTCAGTTATGTCCGACTCTTTGTGACTCCATGGACTGTAGCCCACCAGACTCCTCTGTCCATGAAATTCTCCAACCAAGAATACTGGATTGGGTAGTCATTCCTTTCTCCAGGGGATCTTCCCAATCCAGGGATTGAACCTGGGTCTCCTGTGTTGTAGGCATATTCTTTACCATCTGAGCCACGTGGGTGCCTGCTGTTTCTAGAGGCAGGTAATTACCCTGTCACCTGAATTTCCAGGAGACATTCAGTTTACACTCTTGTATTATTGAGGACTGTCCCTGCCAACAGAAACCCCTCTATTCTGCCTTCCCTGTCATCTCCCCACTCCCAGCCAAGGCCTGAACCCCCTGAGGCTGCACAGAGACCTTCTGCATCTGGGTGACAGATGACTCTCTTCTCTGGCCCAGGGAGGGGGACCACGGCTTAATGTTACCAACTGTGATGAGTATTCAGATGTAGAGACCAAAGCCACTGCCTGGATCAGCTGTTTACCAGGATTCTTGTGTATTTGCATTCTCTCCTTTCTTTTTTTCATAGCTAAGGGGCTGGGGAGGGATTCCCTAATTTATCTGTGCACCGTTTCATGTGCTCCAAGGAGAATGAGAATGATGAACGCTCTGCAGTTCGTGGAATAAATAGTTCTTGTAAAGCCAGACTAAGTACGGTGATTTGCAATATGGATTTTCCCCCCTGAGTTATTAGAATATGTTCAGTCAGCCCATGCGGGCTCTGTGTCCAGCGATACATTAAATGAACAGCATCACCACCAGCCCGGCTCAGATTGTGGGGAAAGTCCTCATTTGTCCGGGAAGGTCCGGCAGAGGAAAGCAGGGCCGTGGGGAGAAGGCTCTGGAGGGATGTGCCTCCTGCTGGCTTGAGAACGGAGCTGTGTACCCAGTGATCTCCAGCCTGCACCTCAGCCCCTCCCCACCACAAGGCTTTGCACTCAGCAGGTGTGAATCATCCAGCCTCCCTCTGCCCTGCAGGCCTGCCTCAGAGAGACCACAGGTACCCATGAGAACTCCCAGGGGACCAGGGGCTGGTTAGCTAATGGTGCTGGGAGAAGCTCAAGGTAGACAGTAAAACACAGCTTGCAAATTCTTAAACAAGAAAACCTGCTATAAGAATCCCTGCTTGGCTCTAAAATAACCTGCACCCATAGCTCATTCTGGAATCTGTGAGATATAAGGAGCTGGAGCCCCAGGGGTGGGTGAGTGGGGACATCCAGCACCACGTCTCCCATCTCTCTGGATGGGCTAGACTGGGCTCTGACCACCAGCACCCCCACCTTCCAGCCTGACTGGATTCTGTGCCAAGTTGTTGGCACCATGTGCCAGAGTGTCCTGCACTTTCCTTTGCTTTGAAATGAAATAACACTACAGGAAACAAAGCATCACATATTTACACATTTTTACACATTTTACACCAGGAAGACCACCTGTGACTCCGAGGGTTCAAGTGTGAGGCACCCACTTCGTAAGTGATTCAGGAAGCTCACCCTAGCCCTCTAGGGCCCTCGCAGCTTTTGCTACAATCCTGTCCTCAGGATCCAAGGCCGCGAGGGCTCCCTTGAAGCAGGAATCTTCTCAGCATCTTTGGCCCAGCTGCTGGAAGACCACCTTCCCCTTGTACTGTGGGCTCCACCGGATGACAGGTGACATTTGGACAGAGACTCTGGGGGAGATGTGTGGACATCTGGAGATGCTTTCCAGGGAGAGGAAGAGCCAGCACAAAGGTTGCAGTGGGAACCAGCTGACCTGGTGGAGAAGGGGCCGGGGCGGAGCCAGAGGGGCGCCTGGGGGCCATAGAAGCGCCACCAGCTTTTACTGGGAGGAAGGGAGTGGTTGGGAGTCATTGGTTGCAGGGGGCAGGGTGGGGTGATGGTTGGAGCAGAGGAGTGGATGATGATGTGTGGCTTGTGTGCGGGGTCACACACCAAGGTGAGCACATCCAGGTCTCAACACAGGCCAGTCTGAGAGTGCGTGGCTGAGTGCTGGTGAAGGTCACTACCTGGGCACTTAGACAACAGCAGGACCGAGGTCACAGATGAGACAGGGCTGATGGCAGGCAGAGAATCCGAGGCACACATGCACTTCCAACCTGCAGAGCCCTGGCGGGACACCCAGGTGCCCAAGGGTTCCCCGGAGCTGCCTCAGCCCTGGACTCACATGGGGGGCTGCCCACTCACCCAGAGGGTGGGCGCCCCTGCCCTCCTGTCCTGCCCACAATGTCCAGCCCAGAATTGTACCTCATAAACCACGCCCTTGACAGGCATGGCCATAAAACTTCATCGTTCCTGATGGCAGTAGTCTGTTTTGTTAACCTTTGGCTTCTCTCTTTTTCTGGTACTTTTATACATCTGGTTCTGGTAAAATAAAAAGATTCACTCCATTTACAACTGTACTTCCTGTTCTGGTCTGGGCTTCCCTCCTCACCCCACCCTCCCAGCTGAGGCGAAAGAGACCAAGACCTTCCATGGGCAGGATGGCTCCTGGGGTGTCCCCGGGGCCACTAGAGGCAGCTCCTCTCTCCCCGGACCTGGCTCCCTTGACCCCTTAGAAGTCGCCACTTAGGAAGGGACATTCCTGGAGGCCATATTGGTGCATAGGGGCTCACTCAGGCTTTCTGGGGTCCCAGATGGAACAAGGATGCCTTCTAAAAATGTAGGTTTTATACTGGTCCCCGTTCATCTACGGTGGAGAAGGAAATGGCAACCCACTCCAGTGTTCTTGCCTGGAGAATCCCAGGGACGGCAAAGCCTGGTGGGCTGCCGTCTATGGGGTTGCACAGAGTCGGACACGACTGAAGCGACTTAGCAGCAGCCGCAGCAGCTTCATCTACGGGGGTACAGTCCAAGACGCCCAGTGGATGCCTGAAACCATGGATAGTGCTGAACCCCAGGTATACTTGGCTTTTTCCTATAGTACTTACCCATCTATGATGCAGTTTAGTGTATAAATTACACACAGGTTAACAACCACAACTGAAAATAAAATAGAACGATCATAACAATGCACGCATGTGTGCTAAGTCTCTTCAGTCGTGTCTGACTCTTGGGACTGTAGCCCACCAGGGTCCTCTGTCCATGGGATTCTCCAGGCAAGAATACAATACATTGTACTACAAATCGGCTGAATGTGAGCTCTCTCACACTCTCAAAACATCTTATTGTACAAATTTCATGCCTTTTTCATCTTAATGAAGCACTTATCACCCACTGTTGCCCTCTAAATGGGACAAGAGAACCCATATTCTTAGGAGGTGTGACAGTTTGAAGTGCAACAACAAAACTAGCATGAATTTTATCTTCCTTCACAATTTCATGAATAAAAGATTCTGATTGTAGATCAGAGCAACCTCAGCGAGGCTGTATCACACTCCTCAGGACGGCATGCCATTTAAAACATGGGGCTTGTGTACTTCTGGAATTTCCCATTTAATATTTTTGAACCACGGGTAACTAAAGCCTCGGAAAGTGAAGCCATGGATTAGGAGGCGGAGGGGCGACTGTGCTTACTGCTTTCTCTCTGCTGCTGTGCTTGCTGGGGTTCAGGCTAGATGCAAGGCCTTCAGTCCCAGGGAAGCCTCCTACCTGCCAAGCCTCACAGAGCCTGCACGTAGAAAAAGAGGAGGATGCCAGACGGAAGGCCGGGCAAGGCCCTGGGGGAGACCACTGGGTGGGGCAGGGAGAGAACAGAAAGTTACGACAGAGGCTCCAGGGCTCGTCGAAGGGCGTTCTCAGACCCTCTCACTGCCAGGGACACACAGGGAAGGCCCCCGACCCGGGCCAGGCCCCGGCCTCCTTCAGGTCTCACGGTCACATGCTCCAGCAACATGCCCACAGGTGTAGCCATGGAGCAAGCAAGAGCCACCACATGCCCTGACGCTGACTGCGGTGCCCACCTGACCGGGGACAGAGCTGTAACACTCTGCTGCCCTCCTGGCTTCCCCCAGAAGGAGCCACCCCCCAGTGTCACTCCACACGCTTCCACTGACTTACAGGGCTCAGAACCCCAGACCTCATGCACACAGAGGGGCCATGCACACAGTGCACACACACACCCCATGCTGTACACACATGATACACACACACACTCCACCCAGACCACGTATCACACATCCTACACAGGCACTCCACCACCCCCACACACACTCCACACACACACACACACAACACACACACACACACTCCACACACAGGTGCACACTGTACACACACTCCACCCCAACCACGTATCACACATTCTACACAAGCACTCCACAACCCCCCACACACACTATACACACACACACTCCACACACAGGCACACACTGTACACTCCACACATATACCACCCAGACCACTATTCCACACACACATTATACACACTCCACAACCCACACACACACTCCACACACATATATATATATAACATATAACACATTATACACATGTACTCCACAACCACCCCCCGTAAAAAACCATACACACACACACACTCCACACACTTTATACACACACTCCACAATGCCCCCCACACACACTCCACAATGCCCCCCACACACACTCCACAATGCCCCCACACACACACATACCACCCAGACCACATATCACACATTCTACACAGGCATTCCACAACCCCCCCCACACACAATATACACACATACACCCCACACATATGAACACACTCCACACACACTCCACCCAGACCACATATGATACATTGTACACATACACTCCACAACCCCCCACACACTATACACACACATACACTCCACACACATGCAAACACTATACACACACTCCACACACACCCCACCCAGACCACATGTATTTCACACACACATTATACACATGCACTCCACAACCCCACACACACACTATGCAGACACATACACTACACACACTATATACACAGTCCACACACACTCCACACACATACCACCCAGACCACATATCATACATACATTACACACATACACTCCACAACCCCCCAAAGACCCCACACTATACACACACACATTCCATACACACGTACCACACCATACACATACACCCACCCCACATACACTCCACAGACACACCACACTATATACACACACATACACAAGCACACACCACACTACACATTCCACACAGATGCAGACACTCATGTATATTCCACACACCATGCAGACACACACGCTCCACATGACACAGCACAGCAAGCACCCCACACCTCACCACACACGTACACACACACAATATCCACGTCCAAAACCATGACAGAAAAGCAAAAAGATTAACATACTCAGCTGGACTAGTGTTCAAAGAAACATAATTAAAAAAAATAAGAAATCGGCCACATTAAACAAAGTCCTGCTCTGGTGTGGAGAGCACAGGCTCTGGCACCAGGTGTCAGCTCCCTGCTCACATCCTCGGGGACAGCAGGCAAGCCAGTGACCCTTGGCGCTCCCTTCAGCTCCCCTGGGACGAGGGCCTGACAGCAGTGAGGATTTAATAAGTCAAAACACACGAGGTGCTGGGAGCAGAGCCTGCCGCATGGCGGACCACACGCACCCGCTGGTGTCCCCACCCTGACTGCTGCAGCTGCTGTTGAGGGGCCACGGCCTGAGCCCCTCAGCCCTGCTGGTAGGGCTCCATCTCTGGAAGGTCAAGTTAATCCACATCAGATCCTGAAAACCCATCCCACCGCGTGACACAGGAACTCCATAATCCCTAGGACACAGCAGAGAGGCGCCCACAGACTTGTGTTTAAGGACGTTCCCTGCAGCATTATAAGCAGCACAAGAGGGAAAAATGGAGACAGCCTGGAGCTCCCACACCAGGAAGTCAGCCCCAGGACCACCTGGCGTCAAAGCCAAGGACCTTAGCATCATCCTTCGTTCCTTCCTCATGTCCAGTCCACAGCCAAGTTCTGTCATCTTTCCCTCCTCCCTTAGGAGGCTGGGCACTTCTTGAATTCACCTGTTAGGACTTCCTCAGAGAGGCTTCACCACCCCCTGCCCACTGTGGACCCCTGGTATGTGTGGGGTATGCATCGTCCCTTTCCCCAGTGATCACCACCTTGCCAATGACCGGCTCCCCACTTCCGCCTCCCCCACCAGGTGAGGAGACCCCCGAGGGCCGGCTGGCTGTCTTGGTGACAATCATGTCTTCATAGACTGGCACATTTCATCTTTCCTGACTGAGGAACAAGCCAGTGAAAGGAGGCATGTGATTCAGCCTTAAAGCCCTCTTCTCAAAAAACCCATATGGCAAAATGCTCACCATTCAACATTAAATGAGAAAAGAGGCTACAAAACTGGATCTATAGCATGACATTAACCTCATTATACATATATGTGTAAAAACCCAGACAAAAGGCACTAAATTGTTAGCCGCAGTTATTCCTGACCACTCTAATTTTTTAATATATGTATATGCCTGTATTTTCCAGATATTTTACAATAAACATCCATTTCCTTTATAATCATGAAAACAGTGGGAAGATAGATGGATACAGCAAAAGATCCAGGATTGGGGGGATTAACCATAACTGGAGTCCAGGGACTGGATGGTTGAGGCAGCCTGCGAGACATCCACATTTGAACTTGGCCGCTATGTCTGTCTATTAGGGCATCATTCCCAGAGCAGCTCTATACAATCACCAGCGATCCCACTAATAACAGGTGCCTTCCTTCCTTGGGGGGACCCATTAGGCTAAGGGCATCGGAGGTGACAGACAGTGGTTTCAGAAAGAAAACAGTAATGTTTTTCTTTTTCCAAAAAGAAAATTTCAGAGTAACTGAGTTTTTTTTTTTTCTAAGTCTTCACACTATGCATTCAGGGGAATGTTGTTAGAGGCTGTTACAGGAGGACTTGTTTTTATGTCTATGCTTTTTACTGTTTGCAGTAACTGTTGAGAGATACTAAGGTGACAGCCCCCACAGTGGGGCCCAGCAGAGCGTCTCTAGGCCAGACCTCCTCAGGCCTGCACAGGCACAGGGGCCCATCACACAGAGAGGCAGCCCCCGGATGAACCCAGGGAGGATAGGACCTCGTGGAAGGGTCAATGGTGGAGCTGGGGACTGGTCCCTGGATTGATCTGGACCCTGGATTTCTATTACCCAATTGCTCAGCCCCTTGGTTTTCCCATTAGTCAAACTGGAATGTGTGTGCACCTCTCTGGGACAGTTGTAAAAAGCAGAGACATGTAGAACACTGACTTTGGGGGATATGTCCTCCTGACCTTCTGCCCACAAGTCCCTTGAGCAGATCACCAAATGGGGAACAGAGTGTAGAGGAGGGCTGTTCAGCCTGGAGGGTTTTTTTGTTTTGTTTTGTTTTTTAAAGGACAGGAAGTTGGAGCATAAAAATTGTCATATGCATGCAGGACAGATTTGTCCCATGAGGCTTCCCGTGCAGAACTGGAGCCACTGGTGGAAATTATAGAAAGTCAGATTTCTGCTTCTCTTAAAAAAAAAAAATCCAACAAAACCTTCTAGGAACAAAAAGTAATCCAAAAGGCTATCCTGTAGGGCAGTACTGAGTCACCCAGCAGTATGAAGATTTCAGTGAGGCTGGTGATCAAAGGCAGCTTGGGAGAGGGATTCAGTGTTAAATTGAAGACGAGACAAGACAGGTAACCTCTAACATTCCTCCCAGCTCTAAGAACCTGTGTTTCTGCCATTTGGCCTTTCTACTTTTGGAATTGATAGATGATAATATCTAATTCCTCCCAATACTATGTGATCCAGGTCCAGCCAGAGTCACAGTTGCCAGAAGGCTCCTCCTCCCACTCACCCTGATGGTGAAAATCCATCTTGTTTATGACTGTCTATATTCTCCTTACAGAAAAGCTCTCTTGTCCTGCCTTCCCAGAATAAAAGTCTGAACGCAAATTCCTCGCCCTCCCTGTGGGAAGGAAGGATCAAATCTTGACCCTTGAGATGCTCCCATTCAAGATCTGAATTTAGGAATGAGTAGCCTGGGGTGAAAAGAAGGTGGTGAGCAGATGAGGAAGGAGTTTCTGCCTAGGACCTAAATACTTAAGAAAGTATTTAAGAAAAGTGTTTGGAGTGACGGCAGAGACTGGCTTGCAGTGGTGGGAGCTGTTTCCCAGACACGGAAAGGTCAACCCTGGGACTGGAAGTTTCATTAGTGTGAGTAAAGGTGGTGTGTGCAACCAAGCAGGCATCTGGAATTAGTGGCTCTGAGTGCAGAGGCCACCACAGCCTGTTCATGGAGTCTGAGGCTGGGGTTTGGGAATGCTCCTGGAATGCTCCTGTAAGAGCCTCCGCTCGTACCCCACCTGCCTGTGACTCTGCATGTTCTAACATCACCTAAGAGAATGGCTAGATGCTCACCAGACCCATTTTCTCTTCATCCTTGGGCATCCATGGAGCTGGGCTGCTGGACCACCTTTCCCAGCCTTCCTGGCTTTGCTGCATGGTCACATGACTGTGTTGTGACTAATGGGGACAGAGAGATGGGCTTCCATGCCTGGCCCCTAATCCCCCTCCACTTCTCCCGGTGCAATCCTCCAAGCTCTTACCTCCCAGGAAGGGTAGAGGATGCAGTGGAAGACACAAGTCCCTGGAAAGTGGTGTAGCCAGGAGGAAAAAAGGAGCCTGAGCCCTTGAGTCCCCCCTGACTGTGCTGTGAAATGAGCCTCTTATTGTGTTAAGCCACTTTGATTTGGGTGTTGAGATAGGGTTAGCTCATCCCTATTAATACACTTAATAAATCCAATTTCTGCTGAACTAGTCAAGGAAGATTTTACTCTTTATGTCCAAGAGCTTCACTTCCCAACCTGATCTGCCCTCAAGAGGTTTGATGTGAGAAGCAGTCACATGTGCAGGTAAGTTCTGGTTCCCTCAGAACAGGACACATTTCCCCCTCCCTCCTCACCCCCTGCCCCCCAATCCCCACCCTTCCTCAGACCCAGGCCACAGACCTCTTCCTAAGAAAGCTGGCTTCACCTCATCGTGGTCTTGGTGGAGTCTGTGACTTCACTCCTAACTCAGTGAGTGATGCTGAGAGAAGGCAGGCATGTTCTCCCTGGCACCTCTGGATTCTGTATAAGGAATCCTGCCCTCCTCTTTATTATAAGGTAAAGCTAGCTGTGGGACAGGTGCCCATAGAGCCATCTCTGAGGAAATTACCCTGCACCTGGTTAAAATCTGGCTCTGAATTATATAAGTATGTTTGTTCAGTTGCTCAGTAGTGTCTGACTCTTCGCAACCCCTTGGACTGCAGCAAGCCAGGCTTCCCTGTCCTTCATCATCTCCAGGAGTCTGCTCCAACTCATGTCCATTGAGTCAGTGATGCCATCCAACCATCTCTTCCTCTGTCATCCCCTTCTCCTCCTGCCTTCAGTCTTTCCTAGCATCAGGATCTTTTCCAATGAGTTAGCTCTTGGCATCAGGTGGCCAAAGTATTGGAGCTTCAGCACCAGTCCTTCCAATGAATATTCAGGGTTGATTTCCTTTAGGATTGACTGGTTTGATCTCCTTGCTGTCCAAGGGACTCTCAAGAGTCTTCTCCAACACCACAGTTCAAAAGCATCAATTACTC
Source organism: Bubalus bubalis (assembly GCF_019923935.1). Lineage (NCBI taxonomy): Eukaryota > Metazoa > Chordata > Mammalia > Artiodactyla > Bovidae > Bubalus > Bubalus bubalis. The sequence continues at coordinate 49,367,082 of NC_059170.1, read as the reverse complement.
AATGCTCAGTCGCTTTTATTGCCCAGTTCTCACACCCATACACGACTACTGGAAAAACCATAACTTTGACTATATGGACCTTTGTAGGCAAAGTAATGACTATGTTTGTTAATAAGTTGTCTAAGTTTGTCATTGCTTTTCTTCCAAGGAGCAAGCCGTCTTTTAATTTCATGGCTGCAGTCACCATCCACAGTGATTTTGGAACCCAAGAAAAGAAAGTCTGTCACTGTTTCCATTGTTTCTCCATCAATTTGCCATGAAGTGAACTTCGTTTTTTGAATGTTGAGCTTTAAGCCAGCTTTTTCACTCTCACTTTTATCAAGCGGCTCTTTAGTTCCTCTTTGCTTTCTGCCATAAGGGTGGTGTCACCTGCATATCTGAGGTTATTGATATTTCTCCTGGCAATCTTGATTCCAGCTTGTGCTTCATCTAGCCCAGCATTTTGCATGATGTACTCTACATGTAAGTTAAATAAGCAGGTCACATGTGACAGAAGGTGACAGGGAAGTACATGCCCTTTGGCATGTCTGGTCTCTCCCACTCCTTAAGTAGTCCCTACCTCCAGGAATGGACCCTTGGCAGCCATGTTTGTATCATGTGACTAACTCCTCACAGCTGATTGGGACAGTACCAGGCACGGTGATCGAAGGTGGGCCAATCCGAGACTTGTGCCTGAAACCAGGACATGCAGTCTCACCTGGTCTGCCCTGAGCTCACCTGTTGAGTGGGACCCTCTTTGCCAGGTAGACTGAGAAACAGGTCGAGAGGAAGCCAGTCCATGAACAAAAAGCAGCAGAAATAGAGAAGAAAAGTTGAGAGAAGGAGAAACTAGGAACTTTCTGAGTCTGGCACATCCTAGATTGTGGGTCCAGGAACAAACCCTGTATCCATCATATATTCTCTAGTTTGCTTAAACTAGTTCAAGCTAGTCTGTAAAATCTACACTTGAGTCTTAACTGATGCCGAAGGAAGTAGAAAATATCACCCCGCAGATTGCCACCTCATGGAAACCAAGGTACCTCCTGGCTTGTCATGAACTGGGAAACCTAAAAATATTCAGATCTAGGGAAAATATGGCAGCTGGCTAGATCTCTAGGGATTTATCATCAGTGAAAAGTGCCTGACTGATTTTCCAGCCCAGCAGCAGCACGTCAGAGCAGAGCAAAGGCAAGAAACCCAGAGAGGTGGGAGGGACTTACCCATGCTCCCTCCCACCTCCCTCCCACCGGCAGCCAGCCTTGGGTCTAGAAGCCTTGTGGCCGGAACCTGAAACTCCCTTTAGAATGAGCATCCCTTTCACACTTGGGGCCCGGGGTGCAGGGCCAGGCGGGAGCCATCGGGATAAATCAGCACGTGTTGCTAGGCTGGCGACAAATGACGCGGCTAATTCCCGGGCCCCTCAGGTCCCCGCGCCGCGGAGACGCGCGCTCCCGGAGCACACGTGCGCACTCGGCCCGCGCGGGAGCAGCTGAAGAGGCCGGGCCTGGGCTGGGGTGGGGGGAGAGACCATCGCGGCCCGCGCCCTCCCCACCCACCCCTACCCGCCGCACCCCTGCGCGGCAGGGAGGGCCCAGCCAGCCGGGCCTTTCAGAGTTAATTAGCCTTCATGCATATGGATGACACCGCAGATTGAACGCGGTGGAGGGGTCGTGACCTGACCCGGGTGAGGCAAGCAGAAAGAAAGGGCTGCTTTCCCCAGCTCGGTCCCTAATTGAAAGCCCAGTTGCCGGGCGCAGCGCCGGGGTGTGATCGCCGCCGCCCCATTGCTCCTACGGAAGAAACATTTGCGGGGGTGGGAGCGGGGGGAGTCACCGTCCCCGGCGCCCGGCCCCCATTAGCAGCCATCCCCCTGATCTGTCGCCGTAATGATATCTGCGCTGGGAATTGACTCCGCAGCTTTCCTTTTCCGTGATGGTTTTCATTTCCTGTCATTTAAAGCTGGAAGCCTTTATGGAATATCACATGGTTTTCGTTTACACAGGAAATCAGCTGCAGTTGTGAGAAGATGCCGACTTACTTTTTTGTTTGTTTGTTTTTTAATCCTCCCTCCCTTGAAAAAAAGAAAAAAAAAAAAGGAAAGGGGGCAAAAAGCGCCAGCTTGCAGTATTTTGTTTTGAAACAGTTTTCCTTTTTGATCCCAAGTCCCTCTTCTCCGAAGTGGTCTGTGGTTATACGGAAAAGCAGCAGTTTCTTTCTGACACGTGGTAATCACTTTACGTGAAGAAAGCCCAGCGCCAAGGGATGCTCTGGCTTTTTCCAGACCAAGGTAGGGGCGGGGGCGCCGCGGGACCCGCTGCGATCCGCTCTGGGAGCTGTGGACTCGGCGCCTATCCTGGAAAGATGGCACGTACTGCCCAGTGAACGTCCTGGGACCCCTCTGCAAGAACCCGAAAAGAGCGGTGTCCTGCCCCACCGCCCCCGCCGACCACAATTCGAAGTCTTTGACCTGGCCCCAACCCCTCACCCCAGCAACTGGAGAATCGCTGGGCTTTACAATGGGGATTGAGGATGGCATGGAAGAATTCGCGCTTCATTCTTTAAACGCCGCCCTCCAGTTACTACTGAGTTAGGAACTCCAGACTGGAAGCACCCCCGACCTCCAAGACCTTACTCCGCGGTCACCCTCTCTCCCCCGGCGTTCCCCATCCTCCCCGCCCGGAGGGCAACTAGACGGCCCTGGGCAACAGCGCCACCTGGTGCCCAGCGTCCGTCCCCAAGCGATTTGTTTTCCGGGATGCTGAACAACCCACCTTTAGAGAGTAAGGGTGCAGAGTGGATTCCGGGCTACAGAGCAGCCTCCACGGGGAATTGACGGGGTCCCCAACTCCTTTCCTCTTTTCTGAAGGAGCTTAAAGTGCAGGGGACAGGAGTTTGTCCTTTCCTGTCATTTCCTGAAACACTCCTCAATAACAGACCCATTCCTTTGATTTCAGGCTGAGCCCTCAATTAAATGGGAAGTGCCCTTGAAGAGATGCGACTTAAGCAGCTATTTAATTTTATTCTTTATTATTTTTATTATTATTTATTTATTTATCCTTGGCTGTGCTGAGTCTTCGTTGCTGTGCTGGTTTTTCTTTAGTTATGGCAAGCTGGGGGCTACTCTCTAGTTGCAGTGCTCTGGCTTTTCATTGCAGTGGCTTCTCCTTGAGGAGGACAGGATCCAGCGTGCACAGGCTTCAGTAACTGCGGTGCTTGTGCTCAGTAGTTGTGGCTCCTGGGCTCCAGAGCCCAGGCTCAATAGTTGTGGCGCATGAGGCTCAGTTTCCCTGCGGCATGTGGGATCTTCCCAGTGCGTGCTCAGTCACCTCAGGCCTGTCTGACTCTTTGCGACCCTGTGGACTGTAGCCCACAGGCTCCTCTGTCCATGGGATTCTCCAGGCAAGAACACTGGAGTGGGTTGCCATGCCCTCCTCTAGGGGATCTTCATGACCCAGGGATTGAAGACCAGGGATCAAACTTGTGTCTCCTGCATTAGCAGGTGGATTCTTCACCACTGAGCCACCAGGGAATCCCCAGGCACCTATTTTAGAGTGAACCAATGTGTTACCTTTTCCCAAAGGTGAGTGGGCTTCTACAGAGGGGAGAAAGCGAAGAGGCTGGGGGTCCACTCTGAGTTGGGGAAGGCAGGAGCTAGCACTGGGGCCATCCTTCAAGCACAGGGGCCATCGTGTGGTGGGACCAGGTGGTGGGGAGATGTTGGCCCTGGGAGGCAGGGTAAGGACAGGTCTGTGGGCATTTTGTGGCTGAGCAGGGGGCCCTCACACAATGTCAGGCTCCCAGGACTCAGGTATTCCCCTCCTGATTGCCGTGTCCCTGGCAGCTGACACCCATTTAATTGAGACTCTCAGGCAGCCTGCCCATGACCGTCCTCTCCCGCCCCTCTCCCCCAGCCCATAAAACCAGCAGCCCTCTGTGTGAACATGAGCCCCACGTTTTTATGGGCTGTCTGCTGGCGGCTAGGGGACAAGAAGGGGACACAGCTTATTGCTGCAGCCCTTTCAGCCTCCAAATTTTAAACCGTTGTAACGTGACCCCTTCTCTGAAACCAAATATTTGCAAGGATACCCAGAAGCCACCTGGCTACCAGATCCCTTGATCAGGCGGGTCATTTGTGCTGAGAAAATCCCACCTGGGAATTTCTCTCGGCTTCTGAGGGCCGGCAGGCAAAGCAGCCCTCCGTTACGCAGTGAAGCCAGCCCGGATCAGGGTGTGCAGACAGAGTCTCCTGCAGGCCTATGAGCCGAATGAAAGGAACCCTGTTCCTTTCTATGGCAGCATGCAGCTCTGGTCTCTGTCCGAGGCACTGAACTGTTTTCCTCCCAGGAAGCTGCATTTGCCCCTGTTGCTTATTGCCTAATTGGAGAACTGCTGGAGCAGCATGAATCGCCTTCAGGTTCTGCCGGGTCAGGATTCACTCGGCTGGGGGGACTAGTCCATCCCAGGCCAGTGCCCTGACCCCCGACCATGCTGAAATGTATCTTCTGGCTCCTCTGTCCCCCACCCAGCACTCCTCTTTCTCTCCCCTTTCTCTGAAAGTATGGAGTTTATTGGTCTCTACATGGGGGTGTGTGTGCTAAGTTGCTTCATTCGTGTCCAACTCTCTGCCACCCCACGGACTGTAGCCCATCAGGCTCCTCTATCCATGGGATTCTCCGGGCAAGAATACTGGAGTAGGTTGCCATTTCCTTCTCCAGGGGATCTTCCTGGAGATCCAGGGATTGAACCCACATCTCTTTTGTCTCCTACGTTGGCAAACAGGTTCTTTACCACTAGCATCACCTGTGAAATGATCCTAATTAATAAGAGGTCCAGCCCCGGCCTGGCTGTTTTGGTTTTGGGGTGATTCCCAGTGAGTCACAAATGTGCTCACGTGGCAGATCTTCCGGACTCTTCCTGGCCCCCTTACCTGACCACCTAGAAAATTGGAGGAGTTTTAGAGGGAAGTTTAGGGGAGAAAAATCAGATGCATAAAAGCCTTTCTCAGTCCTGAAGCTTCTGAGAGATCCCACTTTTCTGGCCAAGTGTGAGTCCTGGTCCCCCCACCCCTCCCCGAGAGGGTGCCTCCCCCAGAGAAGACCTTTCCTGACCCCTCATGAGTTGCCCTCCAGGACTCACTTTTAAATAGATCAACATTTCAATATGTATTATTTTTCCCTGTTGCATTAGGAAAAAAAAAAAGTTCTGGTAAGGTGCCAGAATGAGGTACATAATGATGCTGTTTATCGGCAACTGTGTCATTCGGTGTTGTTGACAGTAAAATAAATTAACATAATAAACACAATTTGCTCAAAACCAGCTAAGGAAAAGCAGATGGTTAGCACATTTCGGCAGGACCTGTTGGTCCAAGTTTGCACGGATGTTTAGGCGCCGCGCTGCCTGTGACAGCTGCTCACCCGGGTCCCCACGTGATGGGCACAGGCGACCTGAGCTGGGGGAGGGACTGGGGGCGGGCAGTCCCTCTGCTGCTGGGAGCATCCGGCCCAGGCCCAGGGCCCTTCTCTGGAAAGGGGGGGCTCCCAGTTCCTGGCCCATTAGCATTCACAGCCCGTCACCCGCCCAGCGCCCAGCCTTTGTGCTCCTGAACAAGCCAGCTTTCTTCCGGGGGAGGATGGCGCCAAACCTCTCAGGCTCCTGCCTGTCAGCTTCCCAGTGGCTTCAGGGCATCGCTTGGCGCTCAGAATGGGTGCCCTGTGGTGCTCAAAAGAGAAGAAAAATTCATTTTTGCCGCAGCAAGCAGTGCCCAGGCAGCCGTGGAGTGGTGGGGGAGGGGCCCTCCCCCCAGGTTGGAGGAGACGGGCCCTGCAGGTCACTGCCCTCCCAGGTCCTGGGGCCACACTCAGCTTCCGTCTCCAGCTTGTCTGTGGCTGAGGGTACCGGAGCTGTCCCTGAAAGGGGACGCTTACCAGCGCTCAGACGAGCCCAGGAAGGTCCCGGAACGTCTACTGCCTGGTTTAGCAGCCTGACGCAGCACAGGGACCGGGAGTCCAGCTTCTGGTTCTCTAAGTGGGATTATTCTGAAGACTGAGTACCGGGGACAGTTACGGCGTGGTGAGCACCGTGGCCTGTGCTATGCGCCCGCTCACCGGAACCCACTGTTCATCCTGAGAGTGACGTGCAAGACGGCTTCGTGGGAAAGGCAGCACTTACCCCGGGTCCAGGGGTAATTAGGACCTCATCCAACTGTCTAATAAAGCCCCTCAGACAGAGCACAGCCAAGACTTATCCATCCATAGATCAGCTCCCGAGTGCCCCTCCCCACCCAACTGATCTGGCCCATCCCCACTCCTCCAGGCTGGATACAGGATGGACTGCTCTGTGCATGCTCTTGGGCCAGGTTCTCTGGGAAGCAGAGGAGAGATGGAGTTAAAAGGCTCTTGGGGGCGGATTGGGGGTGGGACCTGTGAAGGTAAAGGGGCAAGGGTTCACGGGGAGGCCAGGAGAGCCTTCAGACCACCATGCAAATCTGACACCTGGGAAAGGAGACAGGGAGGAAGATAGGGTTGCAAGAACCTCAGACATGGATGCAGCTCCAGGGAGTTCGCCCCAGCCCAGAGGTGCTGCTTGTGAGGACTCCTTGGGCACGTCCAATAGGAAAATCCGTGGGTGGAGTGTTCTGGAAACTCAGAGGCACCTCGTACACAGCAGGTATTTATTCTTTATCTAAACATTTTAAGGCTTTTAGCATCACAACTGCTGTGATGTGCTAACATTGCTGGTGAAGGATGGCTCAGCATTAACATCCCTTCTTTCTTTGTGGCACCCCACTCCAGTACTCTTGCCTGGAAAATCCCATGGGCGGAGGAGCCTGGTAAGCTGCAGTCCATGGGGTTGCGAAGAGTCAGACATGACTGAGCGACTTCACTTTCACTCACTTCACTTTCTTTGTAGCCTTGAAAATCCTTTAACGCGAAAGACCTGCTTTCGTTTTCTAGCCCAGGAGCCTGGCTAAACCATTGGCAATTTGGTTGTTACTGGCAGACTTGGTTCTAGAATATTCCAGAAACTTGCTCTGTGACCCCAGGCACTGTGCTAGCATAATTCTTATGTTATTTTGTGGGGGCAGTGGGAGGGTCTATGTAGACAAAGCTCTCCTTGCTGATGTTTATAAACAAATGTTTCCAATTGAGACTTACATATCCCACATAAGCAACACAGCTCCCTAGAACCATACTCCATGACAGCCTTAAAAACCCTGATCCAGGGGCCTCCTGAGTAGCAGGATGCAGTCCTGTTAGTACTGCATGTATCATGCCAGCCAGTCATCCCCCAACTATTGCAAAAATCTCTGTGGGCCACAGCAGCTGGAGCACAGATGTCCTGCACAGTGGTTAGAACCTTGCTGAGTATCCATCAACACCATCTCGGAGACATGAAGGGCAAGGATAGAGCTAGAAGCTGCCATAACAAGAGCCCTGCAGATGATTTGCGGGGAAATGGACTCAGACTCAGAACCCAGAGAGGGTCCTTCCATCCCACGTAGAAGACTCACTTTCAGAGCATGCGGTAATCTCGGTGCTGAGTTCTGGCAGGACCTAGGCTCGCATCTCTGTGCCAAATGGCCAGTCTGCTCCTAGAGATGGATGCCTGGAGTTTGTGCTAAACCCAAACACCCCAATTTGTGGTTGGGGTTTCCAACCATTTCAAGCCCTGGGTCACCCTCCAGTGTGTGTCTAGTAGATGGCTCCAAGTTCTAACCCAGCACGCACACTGCTCTGTGAAGCTGCTCAGACTGGGCTGAGCTCTGGCTGTGGGCAGGCCACGGGCAGTTTAAAAGGTATTTCTCCTGAGATACCATCTCTCTAGGATCCCCAGCTGGTGTCTCCTTGCTCCTTTATGCCGCAACAGCTGGCCTTTAGGGATGACTGAACACCGAACCTCAAAACTCACCAAGGTTCCTTGGAGGAGGAGGATGGAGCAGTTTACTTGCCCACTGGCAGGAGGTGCTAGAGCCAGTGCCATACTTGGGAGCGCCGCTGGACTCGAGCCTGGAGGGTACCTACGAGGTGGCCTGCCTAGCCCTCCTTTCGCAGATGTGGAAACTGGGCCAAAGCGGTGACATGACTATCCAAGGTCACATGGACAGAACTGGGTGGGAATCAATATATCCTCAATTAAAGTAAAATTCTTCAATAAATATCTGACATTAAAAAAAAGTCAGCACAAAGCCATAGATAGATTCTGAGACCCTGATCCTGTAATGTGGGAAGGGCACAGGAGGATGCCAAAAGATTACAGATGAACAAACTCCAGGGACATTGGTCCTAGACAGCAGGAGACTAGGGGTTCTGATTTGGCTCTGAAGGGGCGAAGATGCCAGAAAGTCCTGCTTGAGTCTGTTCGTGTCTCCTCTGGGGTGAGCACAATCGCTGTGTGAGTCCGAGTGTGTGTGTGCTGCTTGGATGACGGGGTGCCGGTGGACACGCTGCAAGAGCTCCTGCACCAGTGGCGGCCTGAGTCAGGCCCCCTGGGTGGGGCCTCCCTGAGCCTCTTCTGGTTGAGATCAAGTGGCAGTGCACGTCCCCAGCCTGGTCCACTCTGAGAGATCTCCCGTCACCCCCGGTGCCATGTGGAAGGCCGCTTCCAGGCCCAGTGGGGACCTGACCCCACCTGCTCTGGCTCTGGGTGGAAGCCCCCTTTCAAAGTCACTATTTCACTGGCATCAGGCCATCTTCCAGAAGACAGCCAGGTGGGCCCTAAGGAGGTCAGGGCTCACTGTAGGGGCGACGAGGCCCCAGCTCTGCACACCCCGAGGTCACCAGGTCCTCATGCATCCTGTCTCTGTCAAGGTCCTGCAGACCACAGCATCTTGTTCATTTAGATGTTTGCTCAATAGTCCTTTGCATGATCATTTGTCTCAGGGTCATCCACTGGGGATGAACCCTCTGACGGCCCTGCAGCCAAACATTTGCTCACATGCTGACATGAAATGTTCATGAAAAGAATTTCAGGACTTTTTCTGGACTAGTGAGATTCTGCAAAGTTCTCCATTAAGTTTCACATTCCCTGTATCAAAGGAAAATTCTTTTCCAAAGTGACTGGGGGAGTCAATGCCTGGCCTAGGGTCAAACCTTTCAGTCCTGGCCCCTGTCCCTCTGGCCTCATGAGCAGCTTTGGTGAACAAGAGCAGAACAATGAATGCCCCAATGACTCAGGGCCCACAGGGTGGCCGGTGGGTGGTGAGAAAGAACAGCCACCTGCGTGGGGACAGTCCTCTCCCCATCTGTCCATCTTCTCACCTGTGACAGCCCCAGGGTGGAGGGGGTGCTGGCACCCCAGTACCCCGCTGGTTGATGCTAAGACTCATTAAGGCAGATCTGGGAGCGTCCGTCATTAGACTGGACTTTGTGCAGCATCTCCCATGTTCTAGGCACCCTGCTTGATGCTGGGGCCACAGGAACTGGGAAGCAGACTGCCACACCCGTCCAGGGCAGGTGCAGGAGGGAAGGTGTTTCTGGTCCATGGAGAAAGGCCCCAGGGCAGGGAAGGGTTGGTGAGTTTTATGAGGAGCATCTGGGTGGGTGGGGGGGTAACTCCAGTGAGCCCGGCAAGGTGGTGGATGCTGGTGGGAGACCCTCTCAACTTGGTTCCTCCCCTGGACACACAGGGAAGGACAGGGACAGAGGCGCTGGCCTGGGCTCCTGTCACTCCCATGTTTGGCCAGATTCCCATGCCTGAGCGTGTTTCTAGCACTGTCTCAAGTATCTGCAGGCCCACTGGGCCCTGAGGAGGCAGGAACAGCAGCCAGGGCCCTGCCTTCTCCCCTGGACCAAGTGTGCTAAGTAAGGCCAGCGGTAGGATGGGGCAGGTCCCCACATCAGCACCTGTTCTTCCTTCCCGAGCCCCTCCTGATGATTGTGCAAAAGGGCACTCCAGGCACACCCCTGCCCCAGGTGAGGCATGCCTTGGGGGTGCTGGATTTTCAGGTATATTAGATGAAATGGGGACTGGGTTATGAAAGAGACTGGGGCCCCAGCCAGGAGATGCAGTGCCCAGCCTTGCCCAGGCCTCTGGACAGATACTCCTCTTAGCAGCTGAGGGAGCACCCACCCACCCAACACACATGTTTCCTCAAGCCTTGTGGTTTAAGAAATGCCATCTAAGAATAATGAGAAACGATTGATAATTAATTTCAGAAGTAGCCCTTGCCAAATAACTCGTTAAATGGAATCTCACCGGGTATCAGTTCAGTTCATCAGTTCTCCAGCACTCAGGGAAAGCAACGCCAAGTTCAGTCCAAGTTTCCAGTCTGACTCTTGGTCATTTTCAGCCACTTTTCTGACTCCTGGGGCCTCTGATGTCCTAGTTCTCTGCAGATGGGGACTGCAGGGGGGTGGTCTTGTAGGACATTGGGTGAGGGGCACCTTGGGTTTTCCTCCCAGGTGACCACAGGCAAAGCCTGAGAAATTCTCAATTTTTTATGTTTGTGTCCACCCTGATCTTTGTTACCCAGTTTTTGGGCACAGATATGGAGCAAAAGCAGCCAGGACGTCTGCCCTAAGCCTCAGCGCTGGTCCAGGGGCAGAACAGAGCCGGGACTGCACAGGACACTTGGCCAGCCCAGCAGGTGGAGCCTGGGGCTCTGTCCTCAGGGTTAACAGTGCCACAGGGGGTTCTCTGAGGGGGTTTACACCAAGGAGAGTCTAGAAACTAAGGGAAAGAGTTTGGAATGGGGGCGCCTGTGCCAGGAAGTGGGCAATGGGCCAAAGGGGCCGGCTTGGCGGGCTGCATTTTTGTTTCCATCCTGACCAACCTTGGCTTTGCTTTTGCTGGGTGTGTGGCCTTGTGAGAACAAGACTGCCTTGACCAGCTTACCTTGAGATGTGAACATATGGTGAGCAAAAGCAACGAAACCCCTGTGGACCATGGCAGGTGGGGTCGAATGATGGGTTAGGACTATGTAAACCCTCTTGTGAAAGGCAGCAGAGGGAAGGGGAAAGCCCTTTCGTGGAGATCTGGATATTCTTCACCCAGAAGCAATTTGAGCTCTGTCATAAAACCATGGTAGGATTGGGAGAAGGTGTGTGTGGAGGGTGGGGGCAGGCACAGGTCAACATGGTGCGTCCACATTCACTGGTGGACATGAAGGAGAGGGGGCAGGTCCAACTGGAGAGATGGGTCAGGGCCTTGAATGGAAGAATTTAATATGATAGAAAATTTGTTTTGAAGGAAGTGATGAGATCAGAATGCGAGTCCAGGGCTCTTGCATTGGAAGGCATTGTAGGGGAGGTGTTGTCGGTCCTCGTATAGTGATGCTTCAGGAAACTCTGTCTATGAGGTGCAAGATGGATGGCTGGGGAACAAAACAGTGTCCTCAATCTGCACCTCAGCTACCAGAGAATACAGTATACCCCAAACTACAGTTAGGCTGCAAGCGGCAGAAAAGCCCCAAATAATGATGACTTAAGAGTGGTCAATTTTTTTTTTCTCACATTTTAAAAATTGAGGGGTAGACAGTTAAGGATTGGATGGTTTTCTTTTGAGTCAAGGATCCAAACTGCTTCTAGCTGGTTGATCTGCAGTATATGCCTTTCACGCCCAACAAATTCTCATAGTCCAAGATGGCTGCTGCAGCTCCAGCCTTCACATGTCACTCCAGGAAACAGAAAGAAGGAAGAGATGGAGAAGGAATATGGGAGACTAAAAATGGCCATAAATTCCTTGACAGTTGTCCCACTGAGAAGTGGGGGTTTTGTCTCCCTCCCTTGAACGAACTACTGTGTCCTCTACAAAGTGGTAGTAGTGATATTGTGCCAGTTTCCAAACCCATGTCTGAAGAAACCTGGAAGCTTACAGTCTCTAGGAATATTCTCTGGGAGAATGAGCTCTCAGGTGATGGAACTGACCCTCCTGCGTGCCATGCTGGAGAGGCCCTGTGTAGGACTGTGGCGAACAGTCTCTGGCCATCCCATCATCCCCACCAACATGCTAGCCGTGTGGCCTCTGTAGACCAGCCCACTCACCAGCTGAATGTCACCCACTGACCCAGTGGAGGAAAAAACAAGTTTCGGATCCACAAAATTGTGAGAAACAATAAAAATGATTGTTGTTTTAAACCCCTAAGTTTGTGGGTAATTTGTTATGCAGCCATACATAACCAGAACAAAATTTGATACGGGGAAGTGGGTTCCTGCCATCATAAAAACCTAACACATGTGCTTGGCTGGGTTGAAGCATTGGGCAAAGCTGGGAAGGCCTTGAGAAGATTGTTAATAAAAGCCAGAAGGACCTCAAAGAGACTTGATGAGAGCTTGGAGGACAGACAATGAGGAAAATGTTATTTGGAGGCTGAGTTTAGCAACATCATCACCCTTAGTAACATGGAAAATAGACAGGATACTCAATGAACTCAAGAGTCTGGTTGAGGCTACTCCAGGTGAAAGATGGAACATACCACTGTCTTCTTCCAGCTGCCTATGATAAATTACCTTAAGAGACTGATGGATTAAGGTAAAAAATAAAGGAGCTGGGGCTTTCTGGGTGTGTCTGTGTCTCCCAGCAAAAGTGACTCATGATAAGAAATGGCTTCAGGACAAAGATCAACTCCAGGGCACTGTCTGTGCAGCACGGCTCCAGGGTGACCATCCCAAAGTGTGGTTCTAGGACTTCTTTCCAGACCTTAGAAAGATGTAAGGATATATAGACTTTTAGAAGTCTATCAGCTTTCTAGAGGCAGGTTTACAGACTTTCTCAGTTAGATTATTGTTGTTCAGTTACTTAGTCGTGTCCAACTTTTTGCGACCCCATGGACTGCAGCACGCCAGGCTTCTCTGTCCTACACTGTCTCCTGGAGTTTGCTCAAACTCATGTCCATTGAGAGGATTATGCCATCCAGCCATCTCATCCTCTGTTGCCCCCTTCTCCTCCTGCCCTCCGTCTTTCCCAGCATCACGGTCTTTTCCAGTGAGTCGACGCTTTGCATCAGGTGGCCAAAATATTAGGAGTAGGGCTTTAAGAATTTTAAGGACATTGCCCCCAGCAGTTCCTGACTGAGAGCCACTGGGAGCCCCCAGGAGCAGGACCTGGCTCTAATCAGGGAACCGTGTCTCCCAGACCTGTGCCTGGCTGGATTTCCAAATCACTGTTGACCAGTCGCTGATACAGGCTTTGGATGGAGGGTGTTACGTCGAACTTTTCTACCCGGATGTCACGTTGTTTGCTGAGTGGGTGTGTCACAGGACTCTTTCTTTGGCTCACAGATTTTCAGAACAAGAAGAACCAGGCATGAGTTGATGTTTCCAAAGAAATTCCCCAGTATACTTGGGGTTGCTTAGGAAATGCACTGGGGGCCGCAAGCCTGTGCCAGAGCTGTGATGGGGAGAGACTTTTGGGGGGATGCATTCTGCATGAGGAATGAATGTAAGTGATTCATGCCAGAGGGCGGTCTGTGGTGGGTCAAGTTTTTCGACGGTCATGCTGTGGGTCTGCATCACAAAACTAGCTGGATGTGAAGGGTATTTATTGGAGGTGACTTTCGAGTCCAGCTGAAATGCAAGTGAAAACATGGCAGGTTGGTCCTTGGGGGTCAGCACACCAGTTCTAGAAAACCCACAGTGGACTCTGAGGGGTGATAAACGGACGACATCATTACATGGGAGTCGGGGTGGGGCTGGGGGCTGAGAGAGAAGTAAACAGAAGAGACCAGATTCCAGGCCCCCTTGCCTGTTTGCAGCTTCCACTGGGGACATGGAGGGTGCCCCTCACTGGGGAAGGTGACACCATGTCATGGTCTCTGCATGACCCTCTCAGAGGTCACACGTGGAAGGACCTAGGCGGCAAGGGGGGACGAGGAGCCCATGGTGGGATGCGGCACCCTTGACAGCTGGTGAGAAATTACTTGACTTAGAAAAAAGTGGGTTTCCCAGCTCCCCGGAGGCGCATCCTGAGTTCTTTCCTGTGGGAGGTCACCGTCCCCCGAGGAGGTAGCTAGCCCAGGGACAGGGTGGCCCTGTGGGACCAGCTTCCATCTCTCCACATGCTCCCCTTACATTTTCTTTGTAGCTCTGTGATCACATCTAATTTTTTACACTCAGCTGTTGTTCTGAAAGTCAAGCTTACCTCTGTCTCCCAACAAGCGGTTTAAAAACGATGGTTAAATCAACCTCCAAGGTCAAGGCCCACATGAGTCCCACTGCAGAGCAGGATGAATGGATGCAAGAGTGAGTCCCCACAGGCGTGTTTGACTTCTTTTCCAGAAGTCCCCTCTCTCTGCACCACATATGCCAGAAACTTGGTGTTTGCTATCTAGGCTCTCCCTTGGAATAACTGAACCGAATGGATTCTGTTGCACGCAATCATAACTGCCTTGACTTAAACTGCTAAGAGTTTTACTGCTCTTCTGCAGTTAGGTCATAATAAAGTCAAGTGGAGTGTGCCAGATTGAGGGCCTGACTAGGTTCCTTTGGGGACAAAGGCTGCAGCTGTCAGACACCCAGTTGCTAAGTCATCCCTGTGCTTCCCGTTGTAGGAACAGGGCACCTGGGGCCTGAGGCGCTGCAGACAGGGACAAGGTGGGGGTCGGGGGGAAGTAGGAGGCAGGGGCCAGTTCCAGAGCTGAGGGCTGGGGCACATAAGACCTGAGTCCAGGCCTTATTTTCTCTTCCTAATTTTTTCCTAAATGAGCAAATGCCCTGCTCTAGAAATGTCAAACATTTTCCAAAAGATGATCCAGGTAGTCTCGCGTTTCTGAGAAAGCACTTAAGACCAAACTTCAGGAGCAGATGTCAGCACTGTGGTCTCTCCCGATGTCCATCATTATAGGTGCGGGTGGTGGTGGAAAGGCAGAGTGGATGGGGCAGGAACTGGCCCCCGTGGTGGGCATCCCAGTGCGTTATCATCTAAAACACCCACTAGGGTGATGGGCCAAGCCTGGGGAGGAGGGGGCCATGCATTTGAAAACACTTGTTTCTACTCCAAATTATGTGTGGATCCCATGACAAGAGGGAACAAATGGTCCAGGCTGCTGCGCAGGACCCCTGGTGGTTGGTGCTGGCTCCCCACACCTCCCCTGGGCTGGCCGGGAGCCCATGCCTGTAGCTCACCCTTGCACTGGTCTCACCAGCCTTCCAGTGGCACCCAGGGACCCCAGCCTGGACTGCTCTCTCTGGACTGCTGGGTTGCAGGAGCAGAGCTGTGTGGACCTCCTAGGTGGGGACTGAGCCAGCGCCTCGCCCCCTCCCCTGCCCTCCCCCCATGTCTCTCACTCCCTGCCTCAGTGGGTCATCCTGTCCTGTCCCTCCGACCAGGCCATGGTGGGCAGCAGGTCCGCCCGGAGCCGGGGTGGACTGCAGATCTTGTTTCAGGAAGCAGGGCGGCCTCCCTGCTAATTGTAGGGGTGGGAACAGAAGGGCAGCCACAGGCCTTCCCTCTGCCAACAAAAAGGCTGGAGTCCGGCCCTCCTCCCAGGTTTTCATTTCAAAGAAGGCTAAAAAAAAAAAAAAAAAAAAAAAAAAATCCCTCATTTCGCCTAAGTGCTGCCTTCGCAGAGTGAAAATGGAGACTTTTATTTGTCTCTGCCGGCTGCTTTCTCTACCCCACCTGCCTCTGCGGTGGTCTAATGGGTAAATCACTCACTCCCACTAATCAGTTCCAGGGCCCTGGCAGGAGGTGCAGGGGGCAGGCACCGCAAGGGGGGTGCGGGGGGACAGCGCTGGACTGTGGCTTCTCCTGGGGCAGGGCTGTGAACGTGGCACCCTCTCCACCTCTGGTTAGGCCCTGGCCTCCAGCTGAGCACTTTCTGGGGAGCACTGATTGGGCTCAGTTGGGGCTCATTTGGATGAAAACTATCCTACTCCGGCCTCTGGAACTGGCCATGGGGTCTGGCCTGGAGCGGAAAGGAAGCCAATCAGCTCCCAGTGGACAGAGCTGGGCCATGGGACCTGCATGACTCAGCTGGGCTGTATTAGCAAAGGAGTACTTGATTTATTAAAACTAGAAAACTAGAAAATTCAGTCTTCTTTATGCTTTAAGTTCAACTTTTAAAACAAATGTAGTATTCATTTTTAACTGGAGATGTTTAATCCCATTTCGAGTTGTCCTCTTACCCAGCCAGTCCACTTAAAAGTTTGGAAGGCTTCGTGGATCGTCCATAATGGTCTTAGCTCTCCCCGCAATTCAGTCCAAGCAGTTTTCTTCTCTGTCTCCCTTTCCATCCAAATGCCCCATTATCTTAAGGGAAAGTATGACTTGGGAAATCGTGTTCAGACGTGAACTTTCTTCAGATGTAACTCTGGAGACTTGGTTCTCGGTGTAGCCCATTCTTCTATAGGTGCTTTGTCTCTGTGACACATGGAGTTTTAGCGTCCAGGGAAAGCTGCCTCTTTCACCACTGAGGCCAGAACATTTCAGGAAGAAGCCCTCTCTCTATGTCTTTCTGAATTCTCTCTGGAAAGCAGGCTCATGACACCTGCGGAAGTGGGGCTGCTGGCCCTGCACACCTTCCTTTCAGAAGCCTGGTGGCCCACATAGAGCACCTCCACCTGTGTCTGTCCCTGAGCTGACCTGAGGGCCCAGCACCACCCTCAGCTGCTCAGTCTTATCCAGGCGGGGAGTCAAGTGAGATGACCAATGCCCTGCCCCCCAACATGTTCTTCTGGACCTCCCTCCCCTCTAGACCCCAACTCACATCTGTTATTCTATGCTCAAATCTCATCAGCACATAGCTAATCTTTTAGGATCTCTCCAGCCAAATATGTATTTCGTAGAACTGTTTTTGTATCAATGGATACATCCACCAGAGTTAGTGATGGACAGGGAAGCCTGGCATGCTGAGGTCCATGGGGTTGCAAAGAGTCGGACAAGACTTAGAGACTGAAATGAACTTCTACGAGAAGTGATTTTTCAGGTATGACTTGCAAGAAAACTTTACTGCCAGAAAGTTAGGGAAACTTCTAACTTTAAACACACACACATCATGAACTTTTGCGATAATAGATTATTAACAGTCTTTGTCGAGTTTTCAGTGAGTTCCCTTCTCATGTTGTCTGTGGCCTATAAGCAGTGCTCATTAACAACAGTCAGGGTACTTGAGTTCTCGGCTAAAGGCACCTCACTGTGTCCCGCCGCTTACGGGCCTGAGCCACACCAGTAACAGGGTGAGCCACGAGCAGCCTCAGCTGCGCTCGTTGAAAAGCAGTAGCGCTGTTACACTCCAACCAGGTAATTTGAAAGTTGCCCTTTGGGATCTATATATTTTAATTTCAAGACCTTAATTCATGAGCAAGTTTATGCAATGAGGAACAGGCATGGGGGCTTGTGCAGAGCTAAGAAAAATGTCCACCAGCAATTACACCCACTCTGGACCTTTAACAACTCTGGTTCTGGGTATGTCACACCTGTAACAAAGTGCTTGTCACCGTACTGGTTCTCGTGTGTCAGGAAGTTGGGATTTCTGCTTTCACTCGAATGGCTTTTTCTTTTCCTTGGGCTTCCCTGATGGCTCAGATGGTAAAAACAAAATCAAACCTCCTGTCAGCCCTTTGGAACTTCTGGGAAAGTCCTTTTGCTGAGAAGCGCTGAATCTGAGAAAAGTCAGGAGCAGAGCTGGAAACCACTTTTCCACAACCCTTTCTTTCCTGAGGTGTGTCTGGGCGCCCACAGGCTCCTCAGGATGTCGTGGGTGAGCCGGAGGCCAGTCAGCAGAATCAGCCAAACCAGACTGCGTTTGTGTTGGCCGGAGGCATGAGGAAACCTTGCTGATGGCGTGAAAGGACAGCTGTATCATAATGGGGGTGAAAGTTTCCTCCTCACCTCCAGTTACAAAGAAAAAAAAAATCACTTTTCAGTGATTTTTTTTTTTTTGTCCATGGGGCTTCCCAGGTGGCATTAGCGGTAAAGAACCTCCTGCCAAAGCAGGAGACCGAAGAGATGCAAGTTCAATCCCTTAGTTGGGAAGATCCCCTGGAGGAGGGCATGGCAACCCACTCCAGTATTCTTGCCTGGAGAATCCCCACGGACAGAGAAGCCTGACAGGCTACAGTCCATGGGGTCACAAAGAGTGGGACACAACTGAAGCGACTTAGCATTCATGCACACAATATAAGTCCATATAGTGCAAAACTACCATCTTAAGCTTTGAAGGCCAAGTACAAGACTTTGAGGCAGTTTCTGATTTTAACTCCACCTCAGGCGAGTTTAAGTGGTTGTGGTAAGGATTCTATTCCAGCAAAGTGTCTTGCAGCCCTGAATTGGGGCTCATGCTAAGTGAGGGGCCTCCTTAAGATGAGAGAGAAATGGGACCTCCCCGGTGGTCCAATGGTTCAAAATCCACCTGCCAATGCAGGGAACACAGGTTTGATTCCTGGTCTGGGAGGATTTCACCTGCCATGGGGCAGCTAAGCCCGTGCACCACAACTGCTGAGCCCATGAGCTGCAACTACTGAGGCCCATGTGCCTAGAGCCCGTGTTCCACAACAAGAGAAGCCACCGCAATGAGAAGCCTGTGCTACACAGGCTACCACAACTGAAGAGTAGCCCCAGCTCACTGCAACTAGAGAAAAGCCTGGGCAGCAATGAAGACCCAGAATAGTCAAAAATAAAGTAAATTTTATATATGTATGTATGTACGTGTGTGTATATATATATATGTATACAAAGATGAGAGAGAAACTTGGTTAGAGTTGGTTTGATTGGGGAGAAACTGTGTCTTGGGCCTCCCTCTCCACCAGCTGCCCACATGGGCTTGGCTCTGGCTCTGCCCCTTCGTCAGTGTCATAGAGGACACTCTACCACCTTCTGGGTCTTGGATCCAAGGCCTGACTCTCACAGGGCTGCAGGGACTTACAGACTCATCCTTCCCCATAGCTTCCTCTCCCTGGGGCTGCTTGGGCCACGGAAGGGGTGTACAGAGTGAGGGCCATTGTGTCCTTCAAAGCGTCCAAATACTCTGCTCTGTGTGGCCCCTGGGGGTGAGGAACCATCCATCTCTTCAAACTCCTGTCTCCTGCTTTTGTTAACTCATTTGCACTGCTCTCAGATGGGTCTTGAGACTGTGGTGACGGGAGAAGGGACTTCCAGGTACTGACCGAGGGGCTTGGGGGTCAGTGGGGGCCATTCAGCATTGACATGGCCTCTTAGGCAGGTAGGAGATCTTTAAATGGTTCCTCATGCATCTCACTTTAGCATCCCTAGTCAACCAGCAGTCACCCCAGCACTCTCCCCTTCTAAAGTCCTGCCCTACTGGCCATTACTACCCACAGTTCTTTTCTGCATTGGGCATTGCTTGGAGTCTATGCCAGATCTACAGTGGGACCATGTTCTGCTCATCTGTGCCTCCCCCAACCCCGTCCAACTCCCCAGCCTCTTAAGGCCCAGCACAGTTCTCTGAATTCTGAAAGTGAACGAAGCCGTGCTGAAATTTAAAAAATAAATCTTTTTAATTTTATTTATTTATACCCACCTTCTTCCAGAAGGGAGATGACTCACATGCATATACAATGCAGCTAGATGGAGTAAGTTATTTTTTGAGTAAATGAATTCTAATTCTTGTCAGATCTGAGAATCTAGTGTTGACACATACAAGGTCCCTTCTACATAAAAATATACACATAAAGGAGCAGTCCTGAAATAATACACACAAAGAAGTGGTGGGAGGACCATATTCTTGAGTTTAAAAAGAAGGTCCACATCCTGGTGCCTCCCACTTGGCCGTGCAGTGACTTCAGGGTTTCATGTTATATAAATCAGTTTTCCTCACTGGAATATGTGGCATTTGAAGAGAGGTATGGCCAGCTACGTTTCTGTCCACCAAAGGGTGTGCTAAAACTTAGGCCCACAGGAGATGTGTAACTGAAACTTCAGCCTGAACTGAGGCCAGCCCCAGAGACAGTTGCCCATAAAGGCTACAGCAAATGGTATAACGTTTTCCTTGCTCACCCCCTTGATGGGGCCAGTTGCTACATGCCCTTAAGTCTTTATAAATGTGTGGAGCATTTAACGGGATATACAATCTCTGTACCAATTAGGGATCTGGATTTCAAGCCCAGAAACTGAAGTTTCATGGAAAGTTAGGCAATAGCTCACAGAATCTGCAGGAAGCATTGAGAACCTGGAAACAAGGGAACTGGTGGGGGGTGGGGGGTGGGAGGTCACGTCTGAGGACCTGGTCCTTTGCTGCTGCTGACTTACTGTGAGTGAATCTAAGCTTGCTCTGCTCACTGCACAACAGGTCAATAAAATCAGAGATGAGGTGTTGAGGCAAAGAATATATGACTTTATTCAGACAGCCAGCTGACAGAAGATGGCAGACTAATATCTCAAAATAACCATCTTTTCGGGGTCTGGATGCCAGGTTCTTTTATACCACAGAGGTGGTGGGGGTGGTGTCATAAGGAAATAAAGTAAAAAGGCCATTAATCCTGCAAATATCTCCTAGAATGGCCAGCTTTGGGGAGGGGCTGTGTCAATTCCTTCCTGTAGCCATCCACAGGTGGACATGGTCCTAAAAAAAAGGCACTTTGGTTTAATATTCAGGTAGAGGGGCAGGGTTCCCCAAGGCACACCATTATGTATGGGTAGTGTCCTTTGAGTGAACAAAAGCAATGGGAAGCAAAGGTTAAAGTAGAAGAAACAGATCCAACAGGGGGTCATAATTTGCTCTTCCTGTAATATTACCACCAGCCCTTGTCACAGTGGAGCCACAAAACTGCCACCAGTTTCTCAAGTGTCTCAATCTGTGCCTCACTCCCTTGAGAATTAAGTCCAGGACTTCAGTCCAAAGCGAGTAACCTGTCTTCTTGTCCAGCTATCCAGTTTCAATGTAAACAGCCACCTCATCCTAGAATGCTGGAAACCCTGAACACTACTCTAGGCAGACCCAGCTCTGTCCCCCAAGCCCTGCCCTCCATGAGCACTTGATTCCTGAGATGCCAGGTCATCATTTAGCTCTTTTCTCACTCTGGTTCAAAATCCCACCACTGAGCAAGTGAATGGCTCTGCCCTTGGCCAGATAATAGTCCAGGCCCCTCCCTATTTCCCTTAGACTCGGCATTGTCCCACTTGGCACTGTCTTGCCTGTTAGACAATCAGCTCCAGGAAGGCAGGGAGTCTATCAGTCCGTCCATCAGTGTGGTGCCACTGGCTAGAACACTGCCAGACAAGCAGCACGTATTTGATGACTGTGTGGACGGAATGAATGATATATTATTTCATTAGCTCTCTGTATGTCAGAGCTCTGCCTGGGAAATTCTTTCTTGAAATTCTAAAATCCTCCTTGCACAGGCAAGATCAGCCACCAAACAGCCGTGTTTTTTTTTTTTTAGGAAACAGCAGGATCAGAGGTAGGATCCTTGACCCTCTCTTGAAGGCTGGAGAGTAAGCATCTCCCAGTTGTAACCCTCAAGCCCATCAGTGTCTCAGATCAGTGATGGGGCAAGGGATGTGTTTGATTACCTGGACTCATCAACCCTAATTTGGGATGGAAACTTCTTCTAACTTACATTCTTCCTCAAAGTGGAGTCATGAATGGCCTGGACCTGTGGATCAAGATGGAAACTCTCAGCCCTTCCTGCTACACAGTGGCTTCTGAGTGACCAATTCAGGGCTGCATTTGTTCACTCAAAGGATACTATTCATACATAATGGCCTGCCTTAGGGAACCCTGCCCCTCTACCTGAATATTAAACCAAAGTGCCTTTTTTTCAGGACCATGTCCACCTCTGGATGGCTACAGGAAGGAATTGACAACCCCCCTCACCCCAAAATCAAATAAACACCTATGAACACTGTTTGTGATGTTCGTAATGTTTGTACACAGTGTTTATAAACCATGAGCTCAGAACTGCGGGAATTATGTTTGGTCAATTTCTAATTATTTGAAAATAACCACTCAGTAAAGACTCAACAGAACACTAAATCCAACATTTATCTCTAAAAATTTCTAAGAAAAGCCCTGAAAAATAATCACAGTCAGATTTAGCCTTATCAATAGCAAGAAAGGGTCTGGTCCCCCAACCTGAAAGGGACCTTCGACATTTTTTTTTTTTTAATTGGGGTATGATTGCTTTACAATGTTACATTAGCTTCTAGTGTACAATGAAGTGAATCAGCTACATGTATACATATGCTCCCTCCCTCTTGGACCTCCCTCTCACCCCACCCAATATTTTTTTTAAATTGAAACTATAGTTGATTTACAATATTGTGTTAGTTTCAGATGTACAGCAAAGTGATTCAGTTATACATATCGATTGTTCATTACAGATTATTACAAGATATTGAATATAATTCTCTGTGCCATACAGTAAATCCTTATTGCTTATCTATTTTATATAGAGTGGCATTCCAACTTAAGAAGAATCTCATGCCCAGAGACAGCCTTAAAGAAGTAGGCTGGGCTGACACCAGGGTCTGCCCCTCCTTGAAAGAACTTAAGCTGGTCCATGCTGGGTCTGGCCTGAGGCTAAGAAATTAATGACAGGAGGGACTCTGAAGCCTGGTTGGGTCTCAGCACCTTGGAATACTCCACGGTGTCTCTTCTTCCGATGTTTGCTCTTGGATGTGGCTAGGAGCTGGGGGTGGGGGTGTGGGGGCAGAGTCTGCAGCTGGCCTCAGCCCACCTGTTCCCCTCTGCCTGCTTCCCGGATGCCCGGGTGGTGGGAGGGGAGGGACCCACCAGCAACCGCACAGCTGTGATTCATTCTGTACAAGCCTGGGGCGTCAGGCCTGGCCCAGCCCAAGGTGGAAACTCGCTCTCCATCAGATGGGGGCCAACTCCCTCTGCCCCACACCTTCTTCACACGAAATGTTCTCCCACTTTTTTGTTTGGAACATAACTTTAGGCGAGCCAGGCCAAGCTGAGGCAGGGAGCTAACGGAAGTTTAGCATCGGCCCATGGGGAAGCAGGAACAAAAATTAAAAGAGCAGGAGACTCAATCCTTTTGCCCGTTCCAGCCCCAATTCCACAGCCTCCAGCTGGAACGGCTGCAACAGCTGGGACTTATCAGTGGCCTCCACATTAACCCATTGGTTCCAGGAGTTGGGATTTCCTGGACCCAAAGCATTAATTTTTCCAAGTTTTTTTTTTTTTTTTTTAACCTTTCCTCTATGTCTTTCAAGGAAGTTGGGGAGTGTGTGTGGGCGAGGAGGCCAATTTGGGCAACAAATTGTTTCAAGCGAACCCAGCAGCTCGGACAAAGGAAAAGGAGCTCAAACGGCCCTTGTTTATTGTTCCTGGAGGCCTGCTGGGGTACCCGTATTCCAGCCCCACACGACACCTTTTTGTCTTTGGGTTTTGGAAAACAAAACCCTGACCCTCATCACCCTCTCCGGAAGTAATGAAATAAAACAAACGTGGGAATCTAGGACTGGAGAGGTGACACTCCCCTACCTCATGGGGGCACCTTCAGGTCCAGTAAGCTAAGTGCCCTCCTTCAACTGGACGCAGGGAGGCGGTGGGTGGGGCAGGGGCCAGGCCAGAGGTGTTAGCAGAGGCCAGAAAACAAGTCAACTTCTAACTTCCCCCTTACCACGGGCTACATGTTTCTCGTGTCCGTCTTCAGAGGCTCAACCACAGGAGCCAACTGGTAGCCAGACTACGAAAGGACAGTCAGGTCCAGCAGCTGAGGCAACGCCGGGCTCCACGCGGACCACACTCGGTTTCCATCCAGCCAATCAACACCAGCATCCGTCGGTAACGTGGTCACCCTGCACATGCGCACACGAGAGAACGCCTCATAGGGGTCCTGGCGTGGCAGAGGAGCCCGGCCATAGTTTCTTACTGCGTGTTGAAACTCTTGTCTAGTTGTACTCTCGCAGGAAGTTTCCCTGCGAATAGCCCCACCAGGTACGTGTGTGTCGGGTTCGTGGTGAAGTCACAGAGATGTCAGTAACCTTGGTATCTTCCAGTGGGTTGCCAGTGTTTGGCACCCAGAGGCCTAGAGGCTGCACAAATCGGAAACACAATTCTCCCCTCTCCGCCCCTCTCCTCGCCAGCCCACTTCTCTCCCGGGGGACCCCTGCCTCAGCTCGGGAGCTCAGAGATCTCCTGTTTAATAGCACCTCGGCTGTGGGACTAGCCGCAAGACCCTGCAAGCCTCCCTCCAGAGCCCCAGGGGAGGACGGTGAGGTGCCTAGGGTTTGAGAGGAAACAGCTGAGGCCCCGGTAAGGTACTGGCTTGTGGACTTGGGGGCAGGGATGTTTTCTCACAAGCGTGGGGCCTTTTCTAAACTGGTATTTGGAATCTTGGGGAATCAGCACCCACGTTCTGAGGGAAGGCAGTCCTCGGGATACTAGGCTGAGGAGAAGGCAGGGGAAGAAACCCCATCTTCTGGCTGCAGGCTGGGGGCAAGGAAGCAGGGAGGCCAGCAGTGTCTGCACGCCCAGCAGGGAGAAGAGAGGACGGTGGGCGGGCATTGCCAGTGGGCCCACAACGGAGGCTTCCAGAATGTTACAGGTTCTGTGACAGTCGGGCCTCAGGACAGGGCTCCGTGCCATCCTACTTCTTGCAATGGTACCGTTTGTCCGAGTTGGATGGTCTTATATCCTGTGAAGGGCAAGTTCCCCAGGAACCGTGTGCTCTCAAGGGTTTATAGACTGGTTTCCTGCACGACAGGAGCCCCCTGGGTTCTGAGGAGCAGGAGAAAGAGAAAAGAGGAGGATGATTTTTGCAATTATGTCCTGGGAGGCACAGAGAGCAAATGGCAAAACGGTCTTTAAAGGGGTAAATATGATAAAGACACGAGGATAACTAATATGCTTTCCCGTAGACCTGGCTTTCATTTGCTTATAAACACCCCAAGAGACAGCCCAGATTTATTTAAATAGCCCGGATGATATATAAGGCAGTGGAGAAGCAGGTGGGAAATTGCACTCAGGCCGGCTTGGAAACAGATGAAAGAGACAGGCCCACGGCTGCAGGGAGGGGACTGGTCCCTGGGGAGGCCTGAAGATGGAGCCTGGGGGAGAGCCGACAGTACCTAAATGCCAACAAGAGAGATGGTGCCCACTTCATGAGGCCCAGAAGGCTGCAAGGTAAGCCTGCAGGGCTCCTCCCACAGCAGCTCTGATAGGTGACAGAGGGGAGAGGTAGAGAATATTGAATTTCAAATCAGACTGCTGCCTGAGCTCTGATTCCTTAAGGGCCTCAGCTTATTTCTACGATGGGTAAATAAGTGATTATTATCTACATGTTACTTAGGGTGAAAAGGGCCTGGCCTGTGGTGACTGGGTGCCATCCTGCAGGGGTGGGAACTTGACCAAGGCAGCTAATTTGTGCTCTACCCTAGTGGAGGCTCCAGGTCCACCTGGCAAAACCAGACCTGGGCATGTTGTGACTACAGGTTGCCAGACATCACCCTCTGCTGCTGAGGGTGCAGACCCCCAGACCCTCTGGAAGGAGGGGACACAAAGCTGGGTGTGCCAAGCCCCCTTCCTCATAGGTGTCCTCTGTTCAGGGCTTGCTGGTGGCTGTTTTCTGTCCAGGCAGGGCCCCTGCTGGGTTGGGCCACTTTACTGTTTGGTGAGCGGATGGGCAGGCGTCTTGCTCAGTGGAGTCTATCACATCACTTCTTGTCCTGCTGTTCCTCTGGGCGCCGGCTCCAGACCCAGGGTGAGTTGCAGGCTGCTCTCCAGGGCTGGATAGTACAGGCGCTGTGCTGCGGTCACATTGCATTTTCTCACACTGTCACGTCTCAGAGGCTCTCAGCCACTGAAAGACTGCTCCCTGGAGTGGGAGGTCTCAGCCTTGCCTCCACGGTTCCCCTGCAGCAGCCAAGTGGCTCTAGCTCCCTCACTGCAGCAGGCCATCACCGAGCCTGGGTGAAGTCGTGGGGGGTGCCTATCAGCTGCCTGGCCACCACGCCTGGACCCCTTCCCCTGCCCCTCTTCCTCAGTACATGATTCCAGCGCAGGATGACCAGCGGGCAACCCAATACAATGACGAGACCCCAGCAGGGGCTCCCAAAGGCCGACTTGAGCTCCGTGGGCCTTGGCACTGCTGGACTGCCTGGCCCCGCGCCCTCTCAGCCTGTAGTTTCCTTCCTCTGGTTTTGTCCTCTCTTTTCACTGCCAGACACTCTCCATTGTCTGTGACTTCATCGTGGACACAAGCCTCTGTCAGTTGGCAAGTGGGGACGGAGCCAAATAGTTTTCTGATCAGCCTCATCCCTGGCGTGCTCTAGGCAGCTCTGTACTTTCCCCACTGCTTTCTTTGCTGCAGCCCTGGTTCCCGGTAGCCTGGGGCCCCCTCTGCCGGCGGCTGGGCTCCATGGCACCTCCTGAGAGGCCTCTGGAGGGGTGGCTGGCGGGGCTTATACCAGGGAAGCCAGTCCAGGGCTAACAGGCATCTGTCTTGGCTCCTGCAGTAACCAGTGATGGGAAAGAAGGACAGAATTGGTCCAGCTAGTCATGCTTAACTGGGGACATCTGCTTCCTTGAGCTGAGCCAGCAGCCATGTGTGTGTGTGTGTGTGTGTGTGTGTAAGTTTAGATCATTGTCGCTGAGGTGGGGCCATCTGCCCATAACACAGGGCACAGCTTCCCACGATGCTCCAGTGGGCTTGATCGTTCTAGGTCAGTTTTCTTCTTCTTCGCCCTGAGATCCAGTGTGGGACCTGGAGCCCCGCTCCTAGCAGCCATACAACTTTCTGAGTAAATGTGAGAGTGATTCTCTGAATGAGTCAGGGAGCGCTGTGTCACTCTGGGGGAGAAAGCCCTGCTCCACCGAGATACTGCCAAGTAAAAGGCCTGTGATCTTACAGCCCACGGGCCTGGTCACCAATTTCTCTCTAAAGTCGTTCAGCCTGGGACCTCCCAGCAGGCTGCCTGTCTCCACAGCCTGACCTCTGTTAACAGCCCATCGGCATCTGCAGGCTAGACATTTCTAGCGTCTTCCTGAACACCCATCTGGTTGAAGTTCTGTCTGGTGGACAGCAGTGGAGGCAGGCCATGCAGAATAAAAATAGACTGATGACCCACACAGGGTTTTTTGTTTTTTTGTTTTTTTTTTTTTTTTTTGGTTGCCTCTTGGGCCGGATTTCCTGAGGAGTAGGAGTGTGAGAGGCGTGAGCATTTGTCACTTGGCGCAGGAAATCCTGACTCCCCAGATGGCGAGGAAAGCAGATACCTCTGTGAGACCCTGCCCCCCTGCAACCTGAGACAGAGAGAGGCCTGTCACAAGCCCCTGGCTTGCTGTCCGTGGGGGGCTGGGGACAGGTGACTGGCTGGTGTCAACTCTGGACAGAGCACCACGTCAGCCGCCGCCACCTCTGAGCAGACGAGGCTCAGGGTTGCTGACCGCCTGCAGGAGTCAGGCCCACCTCTGTACCCAGGTTTGTGTATGTAGCTCCTTTCTCTCATGATCCAGCTTGTCTGTGGTCACCAGTGACAGGGCAGGTGTCAGGATGAGGCCATCCCTGGAGAAGGCCCTCCTGTAGGTCATGGGGGCCTGTTGTTCCAGGCCCATGTCCTCACTCTGGCCGGGCCTACAGGCCCCTCCAGCCCCAACCTGCAGGGACCTGCCCCACCTGGCTCCTGGGCCTGACTTCTTCCCAGGTCCAACCTCCTCTGGGGGCTCCCTGAGGCTTGTGTGGTGTCCCCTCCCTCTGTAGCCCCTCTGTCACCTGTGTGGTCTCCCTCTAGGCCTTTGCTCTGGTTACCTCAGTGGCCATTCTTCACAGGGCCTTCAACTCTGTTCCAGTTGCCTTGAAGACTCTGTATCCATCTGTCCCCATGTGATTGGAACCTCATCTCAACTTTGTTTTAATGAACCCCTGTGCCTCTAAGACTAGACTCTGGCCCTGGCTCTGTTCTCATCAGCCTTCGACAAGTTACTCTGCTTCAGGGAGTCTCAACTTTGGGGTAACGTCCCCTCCAGAGTACATTTGACAGCATCGAAGATTTCTTGGTTGTCACACTTGGGAGAGTACCTCTGGACTCTGCTGGGTGGAGGCCAGGGCCCCTACTGAACCTCCCCCGGGGAACAGGGCAGCACCCCCCCAGCCCACAGCAGGGGAGCATCCACCCTGAACAGTGATGACCACTGAGAACCCAGCCTGTGTCTCCTCACCTGTGAAAGAGGAGGGTTGTGAAAAATCACCTGGGATGACCCACGCAGAAGCAGATGGAAGGTCAGTGCCCTTCACATCCCGCTGTGTCTGCTGCCCTGCAGTTGTTCATTCTGTGAGGGGGACAGTGCACAGTAACTGCCAGCATCGACATGTGCTTGTGTGGGTTACCTCCCTGGATCCTCATGGAAGGGTTCATCTAGCATGAACCCTACTTTCCAGGAGAAGACGTGGGCTATTGGAGCTGCTAGGAGTGAGCCAGCCTGAGGGTGCAGTGGAGCCGGATCTCCCAGCCCCCACTTAAGTCCCCAGGCTTCCCTGGTGGCTCAGGGGTAAAGAACCTGCCTGCCAGTGCAGGAGACACCAGTTCGATCCCTAGGTCAGAAAGATCCTCTGGAGAAGGAAATGACAACCCACTCCATATTCTTGCCTGGGAAATCCCATGGACAGAGGAGCCTGGTGGAGTACAGTCCTGGGTCACAAAGAGACGATGGAGTGACGAAACAACAGACTCAAATCCCGGGTCAAAGCACCTTGAGACAGCGTTTGTAAAAGCATTCAAAAATGGCCAGACCCTGTGCAACCATGATTATGGTTCTTTGTCTGTAACCCCACCTGCACCCCTGCCTCCCACAGGCTCACCTCTGAGACTTGGTCAGCCCCCAAAGATGAATCCGATGTGCACGACACTGGAGAGTCAGGAGAGACTGTTGTGTGAAAACTTTGAAGCTGCTAGAAGCTGGGAAGAGTCTCAGGGGCTCCAGGGAGCCTGCAACCTAGTGAGTAGTGGCCACTCACAGCCAGTGCCTGGCCCAGCTGCCATCTGCGAGGACATTGAGCCCCTGTCACTGGACTGGTACACATATGCCGCTGGCCCAGGGCACTGGCGACCAGGGTCTGGGGCAGTTTGCCTTGTGGCAGCAGCATGGTGGACACAGCATGACTCTGTTCTCTCTTAGTCATCAGGGAGAAGTGGCCAGGCTCCCTTGGGGACACAAGTCTAGGAGCATGGCAGGCCCAGCCTCACACCGTCCACTGAACCACAGTCAACCACTGTCGTCTTATGTTTAAAGGGCAAAAAAATAAAGAGCAGATCCAGTCAGTGTGGCTCACCTGTTGTGCCCTGGCCAACTTTGGAGGAACAAATTTACTTGTCATCATCATCATTTCTTCTTTGTTTTTCCATTTGGGAAGTAAGAGATTAAATCTGTCAGTGAAAATCTCTTTCCCAGGTTCTCCCCTAAAAAATAATCCTGAGATTAAGAATGGTTACTCCTGCTTCCGGCATTAAGGCCCATAAGATTCAAGACATTGATAAAATTCTCTGAGTAGCACACAAGAAGTAACATAATCATTCTGGTAAGAAAAAAAAAATCAGCCTAATAAGAAGATAACATATTGCCATAAATAAAACAGGTCCCATCACCTCTTCTGCCCAGGAATGATGACCGATTTATCAAGTGTACGCTGAGTAATGATTTTCCATGGGGGCAGCAGCTCCTATGATAAAGTGTTACTGCTCCAGCTGCATTATATAAACAACATCCAATTTACGGTGTTAGGGAGCAGATGCATGTCTCAGTAATGTGTCACCATCGTCTAGAACGAGCCATAAAATCTAGGTTGTCATGTATTTTCTGGCTGCACACTTCAAACAATTAATATTCCTATAAAACAGTCTTGATCACAAGCCCAATTTAGAAATTAGTTGTTCAATACGATGATTAAATTCCCGAGCTGGAACTTGCTGTGGCCAAAGGTGAGTCGCCAAACGTGACAAATCTTGTACCATTTCCCAGACGGAAGGAGCTGTTGGAGACACTGGGGATTTTTGGTGAATTTTAAATGAGGCACCTTCACCTTCAGAGGATGCCACGGTCCTGCCCGCCTTCCAGAGGAAGATGAATCACCGGTGTCTTCCTGTATCCAGCAAGTCAGTCTGTGGAGGCGGCAGACGTACGCCCAGTAGGGAGCTTCACCTTGACGCATGGCAGAGTCTACCCTGCTCTGGTCAGAAGGCCTGAGATGGGTACCTTCTTCTCCAGCTTGGGGAAGCCAGGCAGAGCTGCAAGACTGGCGGATCCAGAATGAGCACTGGGAGATGTAAAGTTTGGATGCTATCCCTCTAGAGTCTAGGCCACCAACAACTGGGTGGACAGAGTGACAAGCCATGGAAACATTGTCACTAATAGATTTATTTTAAACAGGTGGGCAGGGCCAGGCCCAAAGTTTTCATTCATACTTCGTCAGAAAAATAGCATCGTTTAATCATTTAGTTTGCAAAACCTGTTTCAGCTTTCAGTTCACATTTAGGCATGTCTCACATTTCCTTGGTCATTTCGGAAGTGCTGTCTTTTGTGTATCTGTAGGTTCTCCAGGATGGAGGTGAATTCCAGAGATGAATTTTGCTGTATTCAACACAGCACATTGCATTTAAGATGGAAGAGCCAAGAAGAAACCACCAGTCACTGGTCTGGGGAACACAGACGGCCGGCCATACACTCTACTTGGGAAGGTACACAGTAAACTTGGGAAAGAAAGTTTGGCCATAAGTATCCAAACCTGTGTGCTCTGACCCAGCCGTTTCACTTCCAGCAACTTATTCTCAGGAAGAGAGTCAGTGGAGGGTTACTTAATAGATCATCCCTTGTGTGCCCAAATGTCCAGTGTAAGGAGATTGGCTAAGTGAGTTTTGGGGCAAACAACCATGGAAACTGTGTTGTGAAATGTGGTTGATCTGATGTTCAGTGCAGAGAGTCACCAAAAAAAAAAAAGCGTATCTCATATGACGTCAGTTTCATATAAAAAAGGGTACGTTACTTAGCTTGGGGGAGAAGAATTGCCAAAATATTAACAGTGATTATCTCTGTAGGTGGGAGTGAATGGGTGTCAAGTTTTCTTCTCTGCGTGTTTCTGAATATTCTGTATTTGTTATCATTATATTTATGTTATGCATTATATGGCCTTCCCTGGTGGCTCAGACGGTAAAGTGTCTGCCTACAATGCGGGAGACCTGGGTTCGATCCCTGGGTCAGGAAGATCTCCTGGAGAAGGAAATGGCAACCCACTCCAGTATTCTTGCCTGGAACATCCCATGGACGGAGGAGATTGGTTGGCTGCTGTCCATGGGGTCACAAAGAGTTGAACACGACTGAGCGACTTCACTGTCACTATCGCTAAGCATTATATATATGTTATGCATTGTATTTGTTAGCAGAGAAAAAGAATTCCTGTGACTGTTGAAGCACATTCTCCAGTTAGCAGAATTCTTACGAATACTGTGAGAATTGGTATGGTATACTATATTCTCTTGTATTATTCGATAAAGATTATTATACAATAAAGTTCTGTTTATCACCAGGGGGTGTCAGGGGGCTTCTTGGCAGTTCCATTTATAATCAAATGATCTTGAAGAGAAGTGGAAAAGGAAGAACCAGGGCCAGTTGAGCACAGGGAATTTTCTAAAGAATATCATGTATGATGACCTCACCTTGGAAAGAAGATGTAAGATGTGTACTGGGTACATTTCAGTTTGAAGTTCACCATAAATTGGAAAGATGATGGTCACCTTAGCCCATTCAGTTCAGTCACTCACTTGTGTCAGACGCCTCCTGACCGACCCCATGGACTGCAGCTGCCTTTCATGCTGTTCCTGGGGTTCCCAAGGCAAGAGTACTGAAGTGCTTTGCCACTCCCTGTCACTGTCACTCCATCTATTTCCCATGAAGTGATGGGACCAGATGCCATCATCTTCGTTTTCTGAATGTTGAGTTTTAAGCTAACTTCTTCACTCTCCTCTTTCACTTTCATCAAGAGGCTCTTTAGTTCTTTTTCTGCCATAAAGGTGATGCCATCTGCATATCTGAGGTTATTGATATTTCACCTGGCAATCTTGATTCCAGCTTGTGCTCCAGTTGACCATGTTTTATTAGAACTCTCCACCATGACCTGTCTGTATTGGGTGGCCCTACACAGCATGGCTCATAGTTTCATTGAGAACAGATACCACACTTGATCTTAGCTAAAAGGCTAAAAAGCTAAAAGAAGCAATAGTATAGCTAAACCCATAACATAGCTTAGATTCCTGGTAACATTAAGTTGCCTATTCATGTAAAATGGAGCAGTGAAGTCAAGACCTGTTATGCTCCCTCTGCTCAAGGGGGTCTGGTGCCCACAGAACCAATAAGAGAGGAGCCTGGGCTGGGGAGCTGGAGTTGGTGAGGTCCACTCATTTACCATCATGGTGCCATGAGACCCAGCCCTAAACCTTCAGGTTTCCCCAGATGGAAGCCATGACTGGGAGAGTGGGCATGAGCGGCCTTGTCTAGGACCAGCCAGACCACCACCCACTTTGTCCTTCACAGTCTGTGTGCACGTGTGCTGGCCAGAGTTCACCCACGTGTGCCGGCCATTGTCCAGGCTGTGAGCTCCTGCTTTGTTGAGGCACAAGGACTGGTCAGCCCAGATAAGGCAGCTGTAGGTGCTCCACTTTGTTCTCTGTGTCTTAATAAACAACCACTTCCTCTTCTCATGGTATTGGGGGCTCAGCTCCTTAGAATTGTGGGCTGGGGGGCTTATTTAGGGGGATGTATAACTGTCTTATGCCCTCCTGCACTCAAGATTCATTTTTATATTTCTGAATAGTGGTGCTGTTGGCAGTGAAACAAGAAAAAATGTCACATGGGTTTGACCCAATGCTGAACTTGAATTTCTTTTAGTTTTCCCTGCAAATTCCTCCAAAGCAATAACCATGGGGCCCTTTCTGACTCTGATCACCAACAACACCCTCACCACTCTTCAGAGCCACTGCAGGAGCCATTCTGAAATTAGAGGTTTACTCCCCGAGGAGAATTGGGGTGCTGCTCACAGCCTTTGGCCCTGACTCCCCTCCCCACCCGCGCCCTCTCCTCTGGAGAGTGGCTTTGTATAACTGCACGTTTGTGTGATGACTTGCCGGTTCGTCGTCCTGGCGCTCCAATGCCCCATCCCTCTGGTAATTGCCCATCTCTGTAGACATGTAGAACTTGTGGCCTTGGCCTATTTTTGGGAGACCATAGATCTTGGAATATCAAAAGATGAGTCAGGCTCTATATCTCAACTCACTCATTCATTCAGTTGATATCTGTTTGCTGGGCAGTGTGAAAAGGGGCTGGGATACAGTAGTGATCAGAGAAGTGAATCCAGCAGTCAGATGACTGACTGGAAGTTGTAAACTGAGATGCATATTCTGAGGAAGAAAAAGAATAAGACTGAAGGGGGGGTCTGTTACAAATGTCACACTTAGTCTGAGCAGCCAGGGAACGTTTTCAGTGAAAGGATCCTTGAACAGAGACGCGGAGGCCATGCAGGGGATGGCTGGATGAAGGGCCAGTTGTGCTGGACTTTGATCCTTCTGGACGTGGGGAACAGGATATGCAAAGGCCTATGTTAGAGCCACCAGACCTGGTAGGGGATGCAGAAGCCAGGGTGGGCAGAGCACAGAGAACAAGGGCATCTGACTAGGGTCCTGTGAGGCTTATCAGAGAATTGTTTTTTATTGTTTTAATTGAAGTGTTGTTCATTACAGTATTGTGTTAATTTCTGCTCTCTAGCCAACTGATTCAGTCATATATACATTTTTAAATGTTTTTTTCCATTTTGACTTATAACAGAATATTGAATATAGTGCCCTGTGCTATACAGTAGGACTTTGTTGTTAATCCATCCTATATATCATAGTTTGCATCTGCTAACCCCAAGCTCCCAATTCATCTCTCCCCTATTCCCTTCTCCCACCTACCTGCCCTCCTGCCCCGTAACCACAGATCTGTTCTCTATGTCTGTGAGTCTGTTTCTGCTTCAGAGATAGGTTCATTTGTGTCATATTCCACTTATAAGTGGTATCATATGATCTCTGTCTTTCTGCTTTCTTCACTTGGTGTGATAATCTCTAGTTGCATCCATGTTGCTGCAAATGGCATTATTTTCCTTTTTTATGACTGGGTAAAGCTCAACATTCAGAAAACTAAGATCATGACATCTGGGCCCATCACTTCATGGGAAATAGATGGGGAAATAGTGGAAACAGTGTCAGAATTTATTTTGGGGGGCTCCAAAATCACTGCAGATGGTGATTGCAGCCATGAAATTAAAAGACGCTTACTCCTTGGAAGGAAAGTTACGACCAACCTAGATAGCATCTTAAAAAGCAGAGATGTTACTTTGCCAACAAAGGTCCGTCTAGTCAAGGCTATGGTTTTTCCAGTAGTCATGTGTGGATGTGAGAGTTGGACTGTGAGGAAAGCTGAGCGCCGAAGAATTGATGCTTTTGAACTGTGGTGTTGGAGAAGACTCTTGAGAGTCCCTTGGACTGCCAGGAGATCCAACCAGTCCATCCTAAAGGAGATCAGTCCTGGGTGTTCTTTGGAAGGACTGATGCTGAAGCTGAAACTCCAATACTTTGGCCACCTCATGTGAAGAGTTGATTCATTTGAAAAGACCCTGATGCTGGGAGGGACTCGGGGCAGGAGGAGAAGGGGACGACAGAGGATGAGATGGCTGGATGGTATCACTGACTCGATGGACATGAGTTGGGGTAAACTCCGGGAGTTGGTGATAGACAGGGAGGCCTGGCGTGCTGCGATTCATGGGGTCCCAAAGAGTCGGACACGACTGAGCGACTGAACTGAACTAAATATTCCATTGTGTACATGTTTCACATCTTTATCCATTCATCTGACAATAGATATTTAAGTTATTTTCACGTCTTGCCTGTTGTAAATAGTGCTTCTATGAACATAGGGGTGTGTGTCTTCTAATTATAGTTTTGTCCAGATATATGCCCAGGAGTAGGATTGCTGGATCATATGGTAGCTCTGTTTGTTTTGAGGTACCTCCAATACTGTTCTCCATAGTGCCTGTACCAGTTCATAGTCCTACCAACAGTGTAGTAGGCTCCCTTTAGAGAACTGGGTTTTGTCTTAAGACCCTAGGAGCCCTTGGAGGGCTTCAGATAGGGAGAGCTGATTACAGCCATGCATTTTGAAAAGATCATTGTAGATGCGGCGTGGGGCATCAGATTGGAAGAGAATCTGACTAGATCCTAAGAGGCAGCCACCATGATCGACTGGGCGAGAGATAAAGGCAGCCTGGACTAAGGTTTAGAGATACTTTGGAGGTGAAATGGTCGGCGCTGGCTGATGGGTTAGTGTGGGTGGTGAGGATGAAGGAAATGATAAGGATGACAGTTTTCTGGTTGTGTCACTTCAATAATGGAGGTGGATGCCATTCACTTATGTGGAACTTTAGGGGTGGGGGTCAGTGGGTGTAGGCATCTGGGGCTGGGAGGAAACCATGAGCTTGCTTTTGGACAGTTTGGGTTTGAGGTATCTGAGATAATTGGAGGGGATGTCAAATGGGGAAAGGCTTTGAGATGGGTGCACAGGGAGGAGACTAGAGAAGATACGGGGCAGTGTGGGGCTTGAAGATCTCTGCTTGTTTATTGTCCCTTGTATCCTTTCCTTAATGGTTGCATCAGGTGCCAGGGTGGCTGCTCAGTGTGACAAGTTCTGAGATGCTCGAATCTTGCTGACATCTCTTGAAAAAGCCAAGAAGAAACTAGAACTCCTCTTGAAAGACTATGTTCAAAGTGGTGTTAAAGAAACAGACTTATAAACTTAGAGAACAATCTTACAATTGCCAGAGGGTAAGGGTGGGGGAAGGGATAGTTAGGGATTTGGGGATTGACATGTACACACTGCTATATTTAAAATAACCAACAAGGACCTACTATATAGCACAGGGAACTGTTCTCAATATTCTGTAACAACCTAATTGGGAAAAGAATTGGAAGAAGAATAGATAACATGTGTATGTATAACTGAATCACTTTGTTGTACACCTGAAACACAACATTGTTAGTCAACAGCACTCCAATATAAAATAAAAAGTTGAAGAAAAAAGAAAAAATGAGAAGAAAGGTAATATTTCCTTTGAAAACCTGAAATAATAGCATACCATTCACATAATCTAGAATCTTTAGAACAAGAAATATTGATGAATTAGGAAGTAAAGTTTTAGGAAAACAATTGAGAAGCATTCTCACTTCTCAGACTCCCTGAAATGCCCTAGTGAGCCTGGCTCCAAGGGAAAGATGGGCTTGTTTCTTCTGATTTTGTTTTATTTTTAAAATATGGTTGATTTACAATATTGTGTTAGTTTCAGGTGTGAATTTCAGTTTTATATATATATATATGATTTACAATGTTGTGTTAGTTTCAGTTGTGAGTTTCAGTTTTTTGTGTATATATGTATATATACACACACACTTTTAAGATTCTTTTCTGTTATGGGTTGTTACAAGATATTGAATACAGTTTCCTGTGCTATACAGTAAATCCTTGTTGATTAGCTATTTTACATATAGTGTGTATATGTTAACCCCAAACTCCTAATTTATTCCTCCCCTCCTTCCCCTTTTGGTAACTATGTTTTCTATATGTCTGTGAGTCTGTTTCTGTTTTGTAAACAAGTTCATCTATCATTTTTTTTTAATAGACTCCACATATAGGTGATACCATATATTTATCTTTGTCTGACTTGCTTCCCTTAGTATGATCATCTTTAGGCGCATGTTGCTGTAAATGGCATTGTTTATTCTTTTTTATGGTTGAGTAGGATTCCATTGTGTATATATACACCATATCTTCTTTATCCATTCCTCTGTCAATCTAAGTGGACACTTAAGAGTCTGTGTCTTGAGTATTGTGAATAGTGCTGCTATGAACATAGGGGGTGCATGTATCTTCTTGAATTACAGTTTTTCTCTGAACATATGCCCAGGAATGGGATTGCTGGATCGTATGTTAGTGCTGTTTTTGGTTTTTTAAGGAACTTCCATACTTATCTGCATAATGGTTGTACTAATCTACATTGCCACCAATAGTGTATGAGAGTTCCCTTTTATCCACACCCTTTCTTCACATTTATTATTTGTAGATGTTTTGGTGAGGGCCATTCTGACCAATGTGAGGAGTTACCTCATTGTAGCTTCCATTTGTATTTCTCTAATAATTAGTGATGTTGAGCATATTTTCTTTCTTTTTTTTTTTTGGCCTTAGGGTATGTCTTCTTTGGAGAAATATCTACTTAGATCTTTCACCCGTCTTGGTTTTTTTGATACTGAGCTGCATGAGATATTTGTATATCTTGGAGATTAATCCCTGTTGATTGCTTTATTTGCGAATACGTTCTTCTATTCTGTGGGTTGTCTTTTCATTTTGTTTATGGTCTCCTTTGCTGTGAAACACTTTTAAGTTTAATTAGATCCTATTTGTTTATTTTCATTACTCTGGGTTGTTGTTCAGTTGCTCAGTCATGTCTGACTCTTTGTGATCTCATGGACTGCAGCACACCAGGCTTCCCTGTCCTTCACTATTACTCTGGGAGGTGGATTCAAAAAGATAACTGCTTTAATTTATGTCAAAAAGTGTTCTGCCTACATTTTCCTCTAAGAATTTTGTAGTTTCTGGTATTACCTTTAGGTCTTTAACCCATTTTGAGTTTATTTCGGTGTATATTGTTTCATTCTTTCACATGTAGGTGTCTGGTTTTCCCAGCACCACTTATTGAAGAGGCTGTCTTTTCTCCATTGTATATTCTGGCCTCCTTTGTTGTAGATTACTTGACCACAGGTGTGTGGGTTTATGTCTGGGCTTTCTGTCCTGTTCCATTGGTCTGTATTTCTGTTTTTTGTGCCAGTACCATACTGTTTTGATTACTGTGGCTTTGTAGTATAGTCTGATGTCAGGGAGCCTGAGTCCTCCTGCTCCATTTTTCTTTCTCAGGATTGCTTTGGCTATTTGAGGTCTTCTGTGTTTCCATACTAATTTAAAAGCTTTTTATTCTAGTTCTATGAAAAATGCCATTGGTAATTTGATAGAGATAGTATTGGATCTGTAGATTGACCTGGATAGTATAGTCATTTTGACAACATTTATTTCTCCAGTCCAAGAGCACAGCATATCTTTCTATCTGTTTGTGTCATCTTTAATTTATTTCATCAGTGTCTTACAGTTTTCAGAGTGCAGGTCGTTTGCCTCCTTAGGTAGATTTATTCCTAGGTATTTTATTATTTTTGATATGATGGAAGATGGGATTGTTTCCTTAATTTCTATTTCCAGTCTTTCATTGTTAGTGTATGGAAGTGCAAGAGATTTCTGTGTATTAATTTTGTATCGTGCAACCTTACTGAATTCAGTGATGAGCTCAAGTAGTTTTCTGGTAGCATCTTTAAGATTTTCTGTGTATAGTATCATGTCATCTGCAGACAGTGACATTTTTACTTCTTCCTTTCCAATTTGGATTCTTTTTCTTCTCTTATTGCTGTGTCTGGGATTTCCAAAAGTATGTTGAATAAAAGTGACAATAGTGAACATCCTTGTTCCTGATCTTAGAGGAAATGCTTTCAGCTTTTCATTGTTGAATATGATGTTAGCTCTTGGTTGTCTTATATTGATATTTATAGAACATTCCATCTGAAAGGAGCAGAATACACATTCTTTTCAAATGCACATGGAACATTCTCTAGGATAGATCACATGCTGGGCCATAGAGCAAACCTCATTAAATTTAAGAAAATTGAAATCATGTCAAGCACCTTTACCAAACACAGTGCTATGAGATTAGAAAATCAACTACAAAGAAAAACTGTGATAAACACAAATATGTGAAGGCTAAATAACATGTTACTAAACAACCAGTGCATCACCAAAGATATCAAAGCAGAAATAAATACCTGGAGACAAATGAAAATGAAAATGTGACAGTCTAAAACCTTTAGGCACAAGGAAAGCAGTTCTAGGAGGGAAGTTTATAGCAAAACACTTTACCTCAGGAAACAAGAAAATTCTCAAATAAACAACCTAAGCCTACACCTAAAGCAACTAGAGAAAGAACAAACAAAACTCAAAGTTAGTACAGGAAAAGAAAATTTAATGATCAGAGCAGAAATAAATGAAATAGAGGTGAAGAAAATAACAGAAAAGATCAATGAATCTAAAAGCTGGCTCTTTGAAAAGATAAACAAAATTGACAAACCCTTAGCCAGACTCATCAAGAAAAAAAAAGGGAGAGGGCTCAAATCAATAAAATTAGAAATGAAAAAGGAGAAGTTACAGTTGACTCCACAGAAATATGAAGGATCGTAAAAGACTACTACAAGCAACTGTATGCCAATAAAATGGACAATTTGAAAGAAATGCACAAATTCTTGGAAAGGTACAATCTTCCAGGGATGAACCAGGAAGGAATAGAAAATATGAACAGACCAATCACAAGTACTGAAATCGTAACTGTGATTTAAAAATTTCCAACAGACAAAAGTCTAGGACTAGATGGCTTCATAGGCAAATTCTATCAAACTTTCAGTGAAGAGGTGTAATACCCATCCTTCTCAAACTCAGACGAAAATTTGCAGAGGAAGAACACTCCAAAGCTCATTCTCTGAGGTTACTATCACCCTGATACCAACACCAGACAAAGATACCACAAAAAAGAAGATTACAGGCCAGTATCAGTGATGAACATAGTCACAAAATTCCTCAACAAGATACTAGCAAACCAAATCTAATGACACCTTAAAAGGATCATGCACCATTCTCAAGTAGGATTTATCAGTCAGTATAATACACCACATTAACAAATTGAAGAGTAAGAACCATTTGATTATCTCAGTAGACTCAGAAAAAGCTTTTGACAAAATCCAATACCACTTTATGATTAAAAGACTCGAGAAAGTGGGCATAGAGAGAACCTACGTCAACATTAAGAAAGGCCATATCAACACATCCACAGCTAACAGCACGTATCTTTTCAAATGTGTGTTTTTTTCTTTTCTGGATATATACCAGGAGTTGGATTGCTGGATCATATAGTGACTTTAATTTTTTAAGGACCCTCCATACTGTTTTCCATAGTGGCTGCACCAATTTATATTCCCACCGACAGTGTAGGAGGGTTTCCTTTTCTCCACACCCTCTAAAGCATCGACCATCTGTAGACTTTTTTGTTGTTGTTCAGTCGTGTCCAACTCTTTGCGACCCCATAGACTATAGCACGCCAGGCTTCCCCGTCCTTCATTATCTCCTGGAGTTTGCTCAGACTCATGTCCATTGTGTTGATGATGCCAACCACCTCATCCTCTGTCACCCCTTTTTCCTCTTGCCCTCAATCTTTGCCAACATCAGGGTCTTTTCCAGTGAGTCAGCTCTTTGCACCAGGTGACCTAAGTACTGGAGCTTCAGCTTCAGCAACAGTCCTTCCAGTGAATATTGAGGGTTAATTTCCTTTAGGATTGACTGGTTAGGTCTCCTTGCTGTCCAGGGGACTCTCAAGAGTCTTCTCCAGCACCATGATTTGAAAGCATCAATTTTCAGCACTCAACCTTGTTTATGGTCTGCCACATCCTTACATGACTACTGGAAAGTGAAATCGCTCAGTCGTGTCCAACTCTTTGCCACCCCATGGACTGTAGCCTGCCCGTCCCCTCCGTCCATGGAATTTTCCAGGCAAGAGTACTGGAGGGTGCCGGGGTCCAGCCCCAGCTGATCCAGGGTATTCGAAGGAGAGACGGCATAGGCGAGGGTCAGGAAACAACTGCTTAATTACATGTTAATTAAGGATACAAAGAGTAATAGAATGAGGATAGCTCAGTAGGAAAATTCAGTGGAGAAAAGAGGCTGAGTAGCTTGGTTTACGCGGGAGACCAATAAAACTTCAAGACAAGAAGTTTGCACCACTTACGTAGGCCGCAGGCGTCCTTCCGTTCTCCCGAAGGAGAGGAGACACTGAGACCTCCCCGGTCGGATCTTAGAAGCCCAGGCATAATTAGCAAGCATGGTGGGTTCCGCGCTTCAGATGGAGACTCAGCCAGAATTTGAAAGAGAGAGCGACATGGGGAGACCAAGTTTTGGTGAACAAGGCCCGCACTTTATTTTCCAAAGTAGTTTTTATACCTTAAGTTATGCATAGAGGATAATGGGGTAAGGGGTGGAGTCATGCAAGGACAGCAGTTCCTGGTTATAATCTAAGCCAGGCTTTCAAACTTATCATATGCAAAAGTTCAGGTGATTGACATCATCTTCTGGCCCGGAGGCCTGTTAACATTTTAAGAAACTTATTTTTCTCTAAAGGTGATTATTCCAAAGTCAGGCACCAGCCTCCAAAAAAGCATTGGACAAAGCTGCATTTTACATTTCTATACACCCATTATATCAATTAATACACTGCCAAGGACACAGTAGGTAAGGAGTATGGAGACTTAGCAGCAAACATTGGCCCAACAAGTGAAAAACCCTTCACCAATACAATTTCTAATCAATCTTTTAACTACTCAAAAGAATCTGTGTTTAGGCAGTTTAGAACATCTCCTGCCTCTCACAGTTGGGAAGCTCTGAACAATCACATGTGGCCGGAAAAAACCTATTCAGGCAGGCTAGAGGACTTCCAAAGGAGTTTTTAGGTTGAAACACTGTCACACCCAGGAATTATTAACTGGAGCTGTAAGCTAACTCTTTTTTCAGAGAGAGGTAGTGGGGGACAGCCCCCCCCCCCCCGTAAAGTCAGAGGTGTAGGTGAAAGCAAAAATCAGAAAGTAGGCAGACTCTGGTTTGGGGGGTAGATGCTCGAGAATTTCCAGGGGGACTCCTGAGGCTCGATCCCGCCTTTGCGTATGCCGAGCCTCCTTCCTCATGACCTTTGTCATGGGCAGAGTTCCTCACGCTGGCTCCCGGCAGTGATAGAATTCCTATTGAGCTATTCCAGATCCTGAAAGATGATGCTGTGGAAAGTGCTGCACTCAATATGCAATATGCATTCAATATGCAATATGCCGGCTCCCGGCAGGAGGGGGTTGCCATTTCCTTCTCCAGGGGATCTTCCTGACCCAGGGATTGAACCGGGTCTCTTATCGCAGGCAGACGCTTTACCGCCTGAGCCACAAGGGAATCCCTACTGGAAAAAGCGTAACTTTCACTATAGGGACCTTCGTAGGTAGAATGGTGTCTCTGCTTTTTAACATGCTGTCTAGGTTTGTCATAACTTTTCTTTCAAGGAGCAAGCATGTTTTAATTTCCTGGCTGCAGTTACCATCTACAGTGGTTTTGGAGCCCCAGAAAATAAAATCTGTCACTTTTTCCACTTTCCCCCTATCTGTTTGCCATGAAGTGATGGGATCAAATGCCATGATCTTAGTTTTTGAATGTTGAGTTTTCAATGATGGTCATTCTGACTGGTGTGAGGTGGTACCTCATTGCAGTTTTGGTTTGTATTTCTCTAATAATTAGTGATGTTGAGCATCTTGTTGTGTACCTACTGGTCATCTGTATGTCTTTGGAAAACTGCCCATGGTCTTCTGCCCATTTTTTAGTGGGTTTGTTTTTTGATATTGTGCTGTATGAGCTGTTCGTATATTTTGAAAGTTAAGCCCTTGTCAGTCACATTGTTTGCAAATATTTTCTGACATTCTGTAGGTTGTCTTTTCATTTTGTGTCTGGTTGAGTCTGGCTCTTCTGATGTGGGATGGAGGTCTCTCTGCATGCCTTCAGGAGCTTCTCAAAGGCCCCTCCCTGGGGCATTCATGAGACTGTCCTTGTGATGTTTCCCTCACTATGGGGGGGGGGGGAGGGTCTCCCTGTCACTTTGAAAGTTGAGATAATGGGGTGACTTCCAATGCCAGAACCAGTTCTCTGAGTCTCCCAGCACATTTGGTTGTTGAGCAGAGTTGAGCTCAACTCGGACACTAATGACCCAGAATGAGGGCAAAACTCCAGGTTACGGGCTGCTTTTCCAAGGCTGCCCCCACTTCAGACGCCAGTTACAGGTCCTGGGCATCCCCTACTGTTGACTGACTGACTCTAAGTCAGGGATTCCCTTGATAATTTGCTTGAATATCTCCCAGAACTCAGGAGCACACTGTGCTTACATTTACCAGTTTATTATAAGGGATGTCACAAAGGATACGTATGAACATCCAGATGGGGAGATACGCAGGGTGAGGCCGGAAGGGTGCTCTTGGGGTGTACCACCCTCTTGGCACATGGATGTGTCCACCAACCTGCACCCTGTGCCACTGGGATTTTTATGGAGCCTTCATCATGTAGACACGATTGATCAGTAACTCAGTCCCCAGTCCCTGTCTCCTCCTCAGAGGCTGGGGTTTGCGGCTGAAAGTTCCTAGCTTCTAATCGTGGTTTGGTCTCTGGCAACTTGCTCCAATTTGAGTTATCTAGGGGCCCACCAGGATTTATCCCATTAGGACAAAAAGTTCTCTCATCACCCAGGAAATTCCAAGAGATGTTCCCAAAGACCAAAGAATAGGACAAAAGAGACTCCTATCCCACTATCGCCAGAGATTCCAAGGCTTTGAGAGGCTCTGAATCAGGAGCCAGGGACAAGGAAACGCCTATTTCTTCTTATATACAGGGGTCTGGTCCACCCTGGAATAGGGTAGGGGCACTCCCTGGGAATTCTAGAACCCTCTGCAGCTAAGATTCCTCAGTGGGCTTCCCTGATCGCTCAGCTGGTAAAGAAGCCACCTGCAATGTGGGAGACCTGGGTTCGATCCCTAGGTTGGGAAGATCCCCCAGAGAAGGAAATAGCTACCCTCTCCAGTATTCTGGCCTAGAGAATTCCATGGACTGTATTCCATGGGGTCTCAAAGAGTCGGACACAACTGAGTGACTTTCACTTCACTTCAAGCTTCTGCAGCAGCTGCTGCCTGTCTCCCAACCTGCCCTGAGCACCACCCTTACCTGCTGGCAGGGGGCACTCATCTCTGATGCTAGAACCACCTCCAACCAGGGCAGCAGGGTCAGGAGACCCCCAAACCCAAGCAGCTGAGGACACAGGAGCAGGGGTGGGATGTGGGGTGGGGAGGAGGCCTGTTCATG
Source organism: Bubalus bubalis (assembly GCF_019923935.1). Classification (NCBI taxonomy): domain Eukaryota; kingdom Metazoa; phylum Chordata; class Mammalia; order Artiodactyla; family Bovidae; genus Bubalus; species Bubalus bubalis. Next base: position 49,323,161 of record NC_059170.1, on the reverse strand, counting down.
CTTCCGGTGTGTGTCTCTGGTGTGTGACTGTCTCACAAACGTGGGGTCTCTTCCATCACAGGCACGTGCAGCAGCAGGAAGAGGCTCATACTCAGCACTCATTGAGTTTCTCATCTGGGGAATCTTACCCACGTTATGGCCAATCCTCAGATACCGCTGGGAGGCACAACTAGCCCCCATTTTACAGATGAGTAACCTGAGGCTCACACACATTTGAAAACTTGCTCAAGGTCACAGTTAAGCGTCAGAGGCAGGATCCAGACCCACATCTGGTGGACACCAGTGTCTGTTCTGTATGCCTCCAGGTTCAGGCTGGGGACAGAAACCAGACCCAAGAGCTGATCCCTGGAGGCTGGCCAGACCCACGCCACAGTCGGCTGACTTACCCGTAAACTTAAACTAGGGAGCTGAGAGCCCAGACAGGCCGCAGAAACCCTGTTCATGGTTTGCAGCCTTCGCTGGTCTGGCAGGACGGAGGGGAATTTTCCTCAGCTACTTCCAAGCTCTTCTGGTGTCTCTGGGACCCTATTTGGAGGCTCATAGGCATCTTCATTGGAGAAGGCGATGTCACCCCATTCCAGTATTCTTGCCTGGAAAATCCCATGAATGGAGGAGCCTGGTGGGCTACAGTCCATGGGGTCGTGAAGAGTCGGACACGACCGAGCAATTTCACTTTCCCTTTTCACTTTCATGCATTGGAGAAGGAAATGGCAACCCACTCCAGTGTTCTTGCCTGGAGAATCCCAGGGACGGGGGAGCCCCGTGGGCTGCCGTCTATGGGGTCGCACAGAGTCAGACATGACTGACGCGACTTAGTAGCAGCAGCAGCAGGCATCTTCATGAATTAAACTTTCCAGCCCTGGCAGGGGCCCCTCTTCTTGAGACACAGCCCATCAGGAACCCCTCCCTTACCTTGTGGAGGTATCAGGGCTGGACTCGGGGAGAGTGTGGTGGTGAGTCCACCAGCTGATGTAGACAAGCTGTAAAGCTCTGCACACAAACAGCTTGGCCCCCGTGGAGAAGGGTGGCTACCCAGGGCTGTCCCCTGCCCACTTTTCCTACTGCCCATCAGAGCTCTTGACTCACTTTCTTTGGCCAAAGAGACTGGTGGGGGAGGGGCAGCCAAGCTGTGCCCTTAGGGCAACTCTGCTCCTATATTTAAACCCACAGATGTGTCCACATCTGTTGAACCTCCCTCCTCTCTGTGAACCCTTTCTCAGCCTCCCCCTTCCTCCCCCAACTCCCCTGACGGTCCTGCGTGCCCCATTACCATTCAGAACACCCCAGACCTAAGTAGTTGGGAGAAAAAAGTACCTGATGAGCATCACACTTTAGACTGCTTCTACCCCTCCAAGTCCCTCTTGACCTCCATGGGGGACTTGGCATCTGTTTACCCATCACGGCAAGTGGTATGCACACGCCATCTTGTGACCTCCTTAGGAAATGATTATTCTGGAGGCCCCTCTCCTTGTATGGACATCAGTGGCTTGCCGGGCATCTCCAGCGACTCCTCAGCGCCCAGCAAGTCGCAAGGTTCCAGGCTTTGCTTAGTCATTGCAGGACGACTGGGCGGATGGCCGCCTCCCCCCAACGCTATTATAAATAGCCTTGCTGCCTCCCAGTGTTTTTGCACTGAATCACCCACTGCTTAGCTGTTTAACTATTTCCTGGGGAGGGTCCTCCCTCACCAGGAAAGCAGGAATGTGCTTTAATCTCTGGAATCCCACTCCCTGCCCGCAGTGATGCTGAGTCCAGGAAGAGCTTCATAAAAGAGCCACTTCTTGAGCCCTTGCTCTGTGCCAGGCACCAGACAAAGCATTTTCCACGTGTTTTCTCATCTAATCCTCAGGGTGTCCCTGTGGGGTGGGGGCCATTGGGGTTCTTACTGTATAAATGGGGAAACTGGCCCTTAAAGCGATTAAGGAATTCTCCCCCTCTCATAGCCAGTGAACAGTGGGGTATCAGTGTGACACGGGCCAGTGGATCCATAGGCACCTGCTGGGCCGTTGGATGAATTGATCTGTGCTTGCATCCACCCAGTGTGATTCCTGGCTCGTCCCAGGCCGACCTACAACTTGGGAAGAACATTCCTCACTTCAGCCCCATGCAGGGTCCCATGATGGAAAGTCAGTTCCTGGGCTGCTGGTTCCAGGGAGAAACCGCCAGAGCGAGTTGCGTATTCCCACTCCAGCTCCTGAGTCCCCAGACTTGAGTTTTCAGAACAGAAGCTGTGGTCTTCCTCCAGTTCCCAGGGGAGAATCTGGGCAGGAAGGACATGGGGTTCTCCTTGCAGGGCCCTGGGCACCTCAAGTGTCTTAGGTCCTGGGGACCACAGACATCCCTGAGAAACCCTGAGGCCAGCAGTCGGGGCCTTGAGGTGAAGGAAGGCTGGCAGGGCCACTGCCCCAGGAGAGGAAAGAACAGCCAGCTCCCTCTTCTTCCTGAAATTCCTGCCTGCTTGGGCAGCTGCAGCCCCAAGTGGTCCTCTGCCATCACCTACTTGGCATGGTGATATGGAGAGGCACATGGGCTCTACCCTCCTTGTCACTCTGGTCAGCCTGGTCCTAACCAACCATCTCACTCTGAGAAAAAAAAGGATCTCACCATGGCGGCCTCTGCCATGCCATCAGGGCTGGAAAAGCCTCTCAGATCATGCTTGACCTGGCCCCCTGCCTTCAGACAGGTGAAGATCCACGTCACCGTCTCTCAGGGGACATCGCTGAGGTTCAGAAGACGAATGGGCCGGATTCAGGAGCCGTGGCTGGGGTGTTCCTGCTGGCAGCACTGGCACAGGCACCCGGCAGGCATCACACTTCTTTAAAAATAGCACGATTCTTCTTTCTGATGTGAAAAACAGTATATTCTCATTTTAGAAACTGTCGGAAAAGGAAAATGAAAACTGTTCATTATCTCATCACTTGGAGGTAACCCAGTATTAACAGTTTGCTATGGTGTCTTAGTAAAGAATTGGACTGCAGTGTAGGAGACCTGGGGTTGATCCCTGAGTTGGGAAGATCCCCTGGAGAGGGAAATGGCAACCCACTCCGGTATTCTTGCCTGGAGAAGCCCATGGACAGAGGAGCCTGGCAGGCTACAGTCCATGGCGTTGCAAAGAGTCGGACACGACTGAGTGACTAACACACACACACGTGTTCACTTGGTCAACAGTTTGTGTAGTCTGCTTTTCTCACCCTTATAAACATTTCCCTCAGTTATTCAGAGATCTTTGTAAATATGCTCTTTGTTACTGCATATACTTTGCTTGATATCACACCAGAATTTTCTTAAGTATTTCCTTAGATAATATTTGTTCAATTTCAGTTTTCTGCTGTTATTCATAATTCTGGGGTTAACATTTTCAGAGTAAGCTTTTTCTGTATTTCTGTGAATTTCCAGAATCTAGACTCCCCAGATGGGAAATGACTGATGGATCAAGGTTCTTGGTAAATCGCTCTTCAAAGGAGGGGTGCCCTTTTACACTCCTACGGCAGGCCCCATTCACCCCTCCAGTCTTGAGTGTTCCCAGTAAAAAAAAAAAATGTAAAATATGTAATAAAATGACCACAGCTCATCAGTGTCTGCAGTTGTGACCTTCTCCAGGGCTCAGCGCCATCAGTCACGTGGCTGATAAGGAGTATGTCCTACATACCAGACTCTCTGCTAAGCATCTTACCTGCTTTATCTTGTGGGATCTTCCCATCATCCCTGGTCAGGTGCTGTTACTGCCTATGCTTTGCAGATAAGAAACCCAAGACAATAGAGAGGTTCAGTGAGTTGCCCAAAGCACACAGCTAGTACATCAGGGGACTTCAGTCAAAGGGTCAGACTCCTGGACCTGAAACTGGGGCCAAGCCTGGGCCACTCTGCCCCTCATGAGTCAGAGTGAGGAGCCCATGAGGAGTTTCATATGGTTGACTTCATTGTGCATCAAGGGCTGCATCTACCAGGGTCAAACCAACCAAAGCAGCCGGCTGTTCATACAGCCTGCCACACTCAACACCATGAAGAGCTATTTGTGATGTGCCAAGCTTTCTGCAGGATGGAAGATTGGAAAAACATCACTCTTCCCCTCAAAAATTTACAAATTAGTTGAGGACTGAAGAGAAATACACAAATAACTGATTTATAAGATGCATTATGTAAGGGTCTTGAAAGAGAAATTCGAGGGTCTTGGGTATTCAAAGAAGGGAGAGGACAGCTGGCTGGAGGACCCCACTGAGGAGGTGCCGTATAAGTTCCATAAAAGGCGGGGAAATCTGAGTTAGCAGAAATGGTAGGGAACCTTGGGCAGATGGCCTCAGCGACCCAAAGGATGGAAGGGTGCTAAAGGAATCATAGGGTGTCCTGTGTGGGAAGTGGCGAGGGTGGTGATTACCAAGGTGTTTTTTAATCGCAGTATAGTTGATTTACAATGTAAATTTTTCCTGTACAGCAGAGTGATTCAGTTTTATGCATATTCTTTTTCATATTCTTTTCCATTATGGTTTATCATAGGTTACTGAATATAGTTCCCTGTGCTATATAGTAGGGCCTTGTTTGTCCATCTTATATATAATAGTTTGCATTTGCTAACCTCAGACTCTCAACCCATCCCTCCCTCTCACTGCTCCCCTTTGGCAATCACCAGTCTGTTCTCTATGTCTGCGAGTATGTTTCTGTTTCATAGATAAGTTCATTTTTAAAATATCTACGTAAAAGTGATATCATATTTGTCTTTGACTTCACTCAGTGTGATAATCTCTAGTAGCATCCATGTTGCTGCAGATGGTATTAGTTCATTCTTTTTTATGGCTGAGTAGAATTCTATTGTATATATTAATATGTACCATATCTTTATCCATTCACCTGTTGATGGACATTTAGGTTGTTGCCATGTCTTGGCTATTGTGAGGAATTCTGCAATGAACTTAGGGTTGTATGTATCTTTTTGAATTATAGTGTTGTCTGGATATATGCCCGGGAATGGAATGGGATTGCTGAATCGAATGACAGCTCTATTTTTAGTGTTTTAAGGAACCTCCATGTTGTTCTCCATAGTGGCTGCACCAGCTTACGTTCCCACCAGCAGTGTAGGAGGGTTCCCTTTTGCCCACAGCCTCTCTAGCATTGTTATTTGTAGACGTGTTATCGATGGCCATTCTGACCCGTGTGAGGTAGGCTCTGCTCTTGACATGTGCTGCAGGACCTGAGGTTGTGTCGCCGTCAAGAGAGACGATGTCAAGTGCTCGTGGGAGTAGAAGGGGGCTCTTGAATCCACAGGATGGGTGTGAGAACGGGAGCAAAACGACCAGACTTGAGAGTCTCTCGAGATGGAATTTACAAGATGGGATGATAGGGGTGAGAGGGCGACTCCTGATTGTGGAGTCCCTGATTCCTCTTTCCTGCCCCCGCATCTTGTTCCTGGCTCCGTCTCTACCACACATTCCAGGGGTGTCAGTCCCCCAGCTCCCCAGCCACCACCCTGTCCAGCACCGCCCTCCCCCCGGCTCATCTTCATTGTATTCATTTCCAGTGCACCCCTCAGCTTCCACCATTGCCGTGTCCATGCCTCCTCCCTGTAGCCAGAGTCGAGGGGAATCGTGTGATGTCATCTAAACTAGGACTCTTTTTAAAACAAAAGGAGGCACTATGACGAATTACACCAGGAAAGAGGCAGAAACCAGTACTGTCCTGGCAAACCTGGACAGATGGGCTTTTTAGCCAGAAGGGTCATTTGCACACGAGTCACATCACGTCACTTCCTTGCCTAATGGCTGCAGCTCTGCCCACCCTCATCCAGGACGTTGGCCCAGTCTCCCTTCTCCCTCCTCTCTGCCCCTTCCTGTGCTCTGGCCACTAGGGCCGTTCTGTTCCAAGAAGTTACACTTGCCAGTCCTGATGCTTGAGCATCCTCTTCTGGATCTTCGTGAAGCTGGTTCCTCCCAGCACTTCATGGCTCTTCCACAGGCAGGCTTCTGTGACCTTGCAGTAACTGGTCCCCATCTCCCCAGTCAGTTCTCCAGCACGTGTCACTACCTAAAAGTAAATTATTTACTAACTTTACCTCTGATGGGTAAAGAGGTTGGATGTTCTCACTTCCATCCTTATGATAAGAAAAAGCTGGCAAAACTGCAAATTAGCAACTTCTGTGGGGGGACCCATTAGAGAACTGAGGTTGCCGGGCAAACCACAGCCCTGAAATCTGTGAGAATCCAGGGTCCCAGCCAAGAGCTGAAACTCCTGGACCCATACACTGGTAGAGACGTGTTAATGGTCATTTTGATGGATTTTTGGAGGCTGAGTGTGCTGCATTGTGAGAGTACCCAATTCCTAGGATGTGCAGTCTTAAGGACCCCACACTTCTTTGAGCTTTACCTCCAGGAACCCCACCCGATTGTCATGGTGGGGTCTAAGATCCAGGGCTCTAGCCAAGGTGAAGGAAGAATGGTGTGGTCCTTGTGAAATATATCAGAGCCCAGGGGACAGGCTCCACCTTGTCCCAGGAAGAGCATCCCTCCCCCTGGTCCTTCTGTCTTACTGCCCAAAAAGAGATGTTTGTGAAGATCACAGACTGAGATTTAATTAGAAGATGACAGTGTTCTCTGCCTTCCCTCCACTTTTAAACACCAGCAGGGCTCCCCATAATAAGGATGGGGTGCAGCTGAGTGAGCAGTAAGACACAGACCACCCCTGAGAAGAAGGGTACAGGAAAACCCAGAATCTAGAGTGGAGACAAACCACACCCAGGGGCACCTGAGGGATTTAAGGTCTCTGGCACTCATAGCTACAAAAAAAGGACACAAAGCCAGCTCCTAACCAGAGGATCATGAACCCTTACAGAAGAGACCTGTTTTCTCAGTTTCTGCTATGCAGTACAGCTTTTAACAAAAAGATCATGAGTCCCACCACAAACCAAACAAAGACTGTCTAGAAAAAGGATGCATCAAAAGCAGACTGAAATACAGTACAGATATTAAAAATGATCATTCGGGGAATTTAACTGTGATTAATTTGTTAATGGAAAAAGTAGACCACGTGCAAAAACAGATGGGAATGTAGCAGAGAGATGAGGATACAAAAGGAAATGCTAGGAAGAAAAAAAACAAAACTGGAATGAGAAATGCCTTTGATGAGCTCATCAATACACTCAGTACAGCCGAGAAAAGAAGTGATGCACTTGAAGATACATCAGTAGAAACTTCCCAAACAGCAACTTTTTTTTTTTTAATCTAGAACATCCAAGAATGGAGACAGTTATAAAAGATGTAACGCACACACAGGATGGGCATACCAGATGGAGAGTTGAGTGTAACAAATACTTGATGTAATAATGACAAAAACTTGCTGAAATTAGTGGCAAGGCAAACCACAGATGCAGGAAGTGCAGTGCAGTTAAACTAGCTCCCTTTGTGTTTATTGCCTGCTCCCCTCCCAGCCCCAGTTTGTAGGCTCTCTGAGAGCACTGGTTCCATACTCTTCCTTATCTCTGGAGTCCAGCCAGGGCCTGACACATAGGTGCTCAGCAAAGATTTATTGACTGAATGAAGGTGTCAGACAGGTTTTGAGCTTGGGCACACTGACTCCACAGCTCGCAGAACTCTGACGCCCCCAGGGTCTCTTTCTTGGCCCTGGCATTCCCTGTTCAGATGACCGATTTGTGGCTAACAGGTAAAGTGCATGGATGGAGGGTCAGGCGCTCTAGTGTCCCCATAGCCTGGGCATGTGCCCTGTGATCTCCTTGGTTCGCCAGTGGTCACCATGCCAGTTTGGACACCATCATGTCCTACCTAGATGATAACAGCAGCCTCAGGGCCCATCCACAGATTCTAGCTCTAGCTCCCTCCAAGTCCACTGTCCCTGCTTCAGCTAGGGTGATCTTGATCAACAAAGATAGTGCTCCTTTTCTCATTTTCGAATCCTAAAGTAGCTCCTTATTGCATTCAGGATAAAAATCCCAATTCCTGAGCATGTGCACAAGACGATCATTATTTTACCTGCTGTCCTGGCCAATGTCACTGTTGACCTGATCCCAGGAACTGACCAGGGTTCTTGGCCTCTTTAGTCAGTAGAAATTGATCAGAGGCCTGAGAAATTCAGGCAAGGCTTTATTGGGGCCCTACTGCAGCAGGGGAAGCGAGAACAAACAGTGGGTCCCCGTGCTTGCTCTGCAAGGTGGTGAGTGGGTCCTTAGGGTGGTGAGGTGGGGTGTGTCCCAGGCTCAGCCTGAAGGCGTGGCTCAGATGGTTTGCCCCCTCTTACGTGGTGGTGAGTGCAGGGTGCGTGCAGAGTGCTCTGCTTCCCACCGCCGCCCCCACCCCTCCCGATACCTTGTTTATGCTCCCAGCTCTTCAGAAGCAGCAGCTGGGTTTTTGATCTTTTTAATCTTGTCCATAATTTGTCCTGCTGCACACATGTGCAGTTGTTCTTAGTTCCTTATAGTTTCTTTGTATTTTGTTGCTCAGGCGATGTTTGTCCAGGTGTAAGCCCTGCAGCAAAGGGTCCCAGATTCCAGCCTGTCTTCCCAGGACCATCCCCACCCTCTGGAATTACCTGCATATCTGAGAAGGTGGCCCTCAAGGTCTGGTGCCCGCTCCTCCTGCTTCCTCCTCCCTATGTCCCCTCCCTCCCTCCCTGCACTGGGCTCCGTCTCCATCCTTCCACTCAGGTCAGGGCCATTTCCTGGGAGGTGCTTGTGCCCCAACCCTAGTCTGAATTCAGGTGGCAACATGGGCTGATTACCTGGTGTCACATTTATCACACAGTATTTTAGCTGCCTCTTTATTGTGTCTTTGTCCTGCTAGAATGGAAGCTCCCTGAGGAGATGTTAACTATCCAAAACTTGAAAGTAAGGCACAGAAATGACGTCTTGCCTAATCACAGCTGGGGCATGACCCACAGAGCCTGCCTGTAGTGCTTGGCTCTCTAGGGAATGCTTTTGTCTGACTCATTACTGATCGGGGCCCAGATGCCAAAGTTACACGTTACGTTTCAGGAAATGGATAAATTGCAAATGATTTTTGTCCGTAGAAGAGAAAATGACTTCTGACCAGTTGACAAGAGTAACTGCAAATGTTAGGTGTTTTATTTATTGATGTTTTTATATTTTGTATTGGAGGGCTTCCCTGGTGGTTCAGGTGGTAAAGAATCCGCCTGCAACGCGGGAGACCTGGTTCAATACCTGGGTCGGGAACATCCCCTGCAGAAGAGAATAGCCACCTACTCCAGTATTCTTGCCTGGAGAATTCCATGGACAGAGGAGACTGGCAGGCTACAGTCTAAGGGGTTGCAAAGAGTCAGACACTACCAAGTGACTTTCACTTACATATAGTTGATTCACAATGCTGTATTTAGTTTCAGGTGTACAGCAGAGTGGTTCAGTTGTACATATATATGTTGTTTTTTTTTTCAAATTCTTTTCCCATGTAGGTTATTGCAAAATACTGAGTAGAGTTTCCTGTGCTATTCAGTAGGTCCTTAGCATATTATCAGTCGCTCAGTCGTTTCTGACTTTTTGTGACCCTATGGACTGTAGCCCACCAGGTTCCTCTGTCCATGGGATTCTCTAGGCAAAAATACTGGAGTGGGTTGCCATTTCCTCATTGGTTATCTATTTTATATATAGTTGATGTGACTTAGCAGCAGCAGCAGTGGGTATATGTTAAATGGTAACCATTTTATTACCTGGTGGACCATGAACCCACAAGGTAATAAAAACAGTTTTGAATGCTTTTTTTTTTTCTTTTTAACTGTAAGTCCTTGTTGGTTATCTGTTTTAAAAGACATATTTATTTGGCTGCCCTGGGTCTTAGTTGTAGCATGTAGGATCTATTAATGGTTCCCAGATGGAACCCAAGGCCCCTGCATTGGGAGCATGGGGTCTTGGCCTCTGGACCACCAGGGAAATCCTGATTATCTTTCTAAATTTATTATCTAAATTATCTATCTAAATTTATTTGGCTGTGTCAGGTCCTAGTTGTGGCACACAGGCCCCAGAAGACTTGGGCTCAGTAGTTGTGGCATACACGGGCTTAGTTGTCCCGAGACATGGGGAATCTTAATTCCCCAGCCAGGAATCAAACCTGTGTCCCCTGAATTGCAGGGTGGATTCGTAACCACTGGGCCACTAGGGAAGTCCTGAAGTTATCTCCTTTAAGTACAATAGTGTGTACATGTCAGTTCCAAACTCCCAATCTGTCTGAATGTAATTTTGAAGTTTGATTCCCTCACTCCTCTCCCCACTGACCCCCTCTCTCTGTGTTTATATACATAAACATGTATCTGTCTGTGTATGCCTATTTCCTTTCCTGGCCTCTTCTGAACTGATGTTGCCAGCCTAGTATTGTGTCATTGCTGCTCCTGCTAAGTCGCTTCAGTCGTGTCCGACTCTGTGTGACCCCATAGACGGCAGCCCACCAGGCTCCCCCGTCTCTGGGATTCTCCAGGCAAGAACACTGGAGTGGGTTGCCATTTCCTTCTCCAATGCATGAAAGTGAAAAGTGAAAGTGAAGTCACTCAGTCGTGTCCGACTCCTAGCGACCCCATGGACTGCAGCCCACCAGGCCCCTCCATCCATGGGATTTTCCAGGCAAGAGTACTGGAGTGGGTTGCCGTTGCCTTCCATCTGATAATTTAAACGTCTTTGCCATGCACTGGGGATTGTGGATGCGTGCTGCTCCGTGACCTTTAAAGGGGGACTGCTTGGAGGAGTGTGGCCAGAGCATCTTCAGGGTACGGTGCCACAGTCAGGACTGGCCAGTGACCCAGCCCAGCGGGGTGCTGTGGCCTGGCCATATCTGCCCACATCTTCAAAAGGGCAGCCTCTGCCCTGGGGCTACCCAGGGGCCGGCCAGTCCATTCTCAGAGCTGCCTGAGGTCTCCGACCCTTTCTTCCTCATTCCCCCTCCTCGTCCCTCCCCAGCTGTCGGGCCTCCATTATTGTCATGCCCTCCCCGCTGTCTCCTGTTCCCTGTCTTTTTTTCTCACCCCCACAAATGTCTTACATATCCAGCCCTGTCTCGGTGCTTGCTTCCTCGAGGTCCAAAATGTCACTGTGGTCGCCATGTGTCCACATCATGGTTTTGTTTGTAACTTTTGGAAAATGACTCTTCGAGAGAGGGTCAGAGACAGTCAACTGTCTTGTCACGTGGACACCTAGCAGCACTTACACCAACGGCAAGTGCTCAGTGCGTATTTGCAGAAAGAATGCACTTGTGTGTGAAAGTGTAACACTGTGGTCTTGGTTAGAATGGCGCCCTGGTTGGATGCAAACTGGGCCCTGTTGCTTCAGTTGAAAGGCCTCTGGGTCCCCTTCAGCTCTGAGGGTTTGGTGTCATTCATTTCAAAGTGCCTGTGTCTCCCACACAACTTCATTTCTCCTCCCAGAGTCCAGGCCAGGGCAGAAAGGGACAGGCGTGTGACAGAGAGGACATGGGAACACTGCCCAGAGGAGAAGAGGTGCTGTGACCTCTCAGGATTGGTAGGAGCTCCAGGGAGGGACATGGGGTGCCCTGACCCCAGGCCCTCCCCACAGCCCTGCCCTGAATGCAGCCTCTGGGCCCTGGGCTGAGGGGGGAGGGAGCCTGTGTCTTCAGAGTCCTGCAGGCAGGGAGGAATCTGAGTGCCAGTTAGGAAATACCCTCTCATAGCCCTGACAGGTACAAAGTCTATGAAAGCCTGTGTTTAAGATGATTTTTCTGATCCTGCCTTTTCTCTGGTTATTCAGCAAGTTGAATAGGTGATTGTGACTCACCTCCCCCTTCCCCAAGCATGGCTAATTAAATATTTGATAAATAGAATTTAGTGCTTTTCATCCGCAGAGAGGGTTCCTGACATTAACCAGTTGCTTCTAAGAAAGGTAGCCTCTTCCTTCCCTGGACGGCAGACCTAGCCAAGGGGTTTACAGAAGCCACAGGGAAAATGTGCACAGGGGGCAGATACTAAGAGATGAGGATCTTTGGCCCACAGAATCCTCGATTTGGGGCAGTTTCATTTAGTTGCGTAGTTTCTCTACACAGCGCTGGCCTCACCGGGTGGTGGGTTTGCTTCTGGGAAGGTTCCCAGAGCTGGAGCCGGGGCAGCGGGGGATGGAGAGGAAGCTCAGCAGAATGGGAACCCCTCCCTTCAGGTCACCGGATTCAAGTTCTTTGTGTTGGAAGCAAATTAACCAGTAGAGATGGGGTCGCTCAGGGTCAGCTCGGGCCCTCAGGTGGTCTTGCCCGACTCCCGTGCCGAGCACTGGCCACTGGCGGCGCTGCTTTAGGGATGGTGACTCAGGGCAGACGTGGGCGAGGCGGGCTGGCGCCTCCGTGTGCGCAGTGAGCAACAGCGCCACCTGCTGTCCCCACCGCGCTTCGCTTCCCGCAGCTCACCCTGGGCCAGAGGCCCACGTTTTTTCTTGTCATTTGCCTATTTCTATCCCAGTCTGGTCCAGGCTCTGAGTTCTGGCTTTTCAGTTGGAGGAGTATAGTTGACACATTATTTCAAAATTGATATAAATCTTCCATAGGACAGCAAACATCTTGGCCTGATCACCCCTGGGTTAACATTAGTGTTAAGGAGGAATTTCAGGCTTGATTGGCTGGTGGGAATGAGGTCTTACTTACCCCAGAGGAAGGGGAGCACTTTCTACCCTGGATGCGCTGTGTTTGGGAGTGCCTTTTGGGGGACTTGTCTAGAAGCTGTGTTTGCATAGCAAGTGCTGTTCTCTCCCTTAGGCTGTGTGCCTGTTGGGAGGTGCCTGGGAGGAGGGGGCTGATGGAGATGACAGGCTTGCCACAGTCATTCGGCCTGGTTGTACGAAGACCCCAGGTGAAGCCTGGCCCAGCCACTCCTCCCGACTGGGGTCTCCAGGGCACGCGGGGCTCCCTCTGAGGATTGAACTGTCTCCACGTGCACACGGATGAGAAGCCTCCATTTGTTCTCCAGTTCTGAGTTACTCCCCAGGTGGCGTGTCTCATAGAAGGTAGGGTGATTCAGCGTCTCCTTCCCGTCCTGCTACACGGCAGAACATCAAGCAGGAGACCCTGGCCGTGGTCACCCTGGGGAGCCCCGTACCCCAGAATTCCTGGTGGGGACTTGGCCATCGGCATCCTGGAGTGAAGGGAGGCAAAACCCTCTGCAGCTGGGAGTCAGCGGGGCGGTGGGGGGGGGCACCGCCTGCTCTCCCACCACTCAGCCGCCAGCCGAGGTAGGGTCAGAGCCCGCTGTGCTCCACTCACTTCTGGAAAGGATTCTCAGACAGCTGTCTGAGCGTCTGGGGCTCTGCCTGGCAGGGCCCACGTGGAACAGGAGGACCTGCCTGAATTACCCTCGAGGATGACTGTCCCGTTTCCGACTACCTTCCACACGCCGGAGGCACACAGACGGTAAAGGTGAAGCTGGCAGAGATGCAGCTCTGGATTTCTAGGACACCTAAAAGCTAAGCCTACACCTGAGGGCCACGTTGGAAATGGGCCGGGGAACCAGGTCACCTGCTAAGTTCTGGAATGGGCAGCTGGCTCACAGCTCCAGCCTCCCAGTCTGTGCACCCAGGAAGCCTGAGTGTCTGAAGCTGCCCACGCATTGGTAGGCTCCCTGTCTCACTTCCCCAGTCAACCATCGAGTGGCCTGGCTGAGATGGGCCAAGGGTTTTCAACATGGCAGCCTTCCTACATTATTAAATAACTGCTTTGTGGCAGCACGTGCCTGCACCCAGTCTGTTATTTCGTATAGCATTCCCACCAACAGTGCAGGAGGGTTCCCTTCTCGCCACACCTTCTCCAGTATTTGGTTTTTGTAGACTTTGCAGTGATGGCCATTCTGACCAGTGTGAGGTGGCACCTCATTGTTGTTTTGACTTACATTTCCCTAATAATTAGTGATATCAAGCATATTTATATGTGCCTATTGGCCATCTGTATTTATTCTTTGGAGAAATGTCTCCATTTCTCCATTTGGGCCCTCTGCCCTTTTTTTGATTGGGGTATTTATTTTTTGTTGTATGAGCTGTTCGTATATCTTAGAAATTAAGCCCTTGTCTGTCTCATTGTTTGCAACTATTTTCTCCCTTTCTATAGGTTGTATTTTCATTTTGTTTATGGTTCCTTTACTGTGTAAAAACTTGTCAATTTGATTAGGTCCTATTTGTTTATTCTTGTTTTTATTTCTGTTGCTTTGGGAGACTGACCTGAGAAAACATTGGTATGATTTATGTTAGAGAATGTTTAGCCTTTGATCTCTTCTAGGAATTTTGTGGTGTCATGTTTTACATTTAAGTCTAAGCCATTTTGAACTGAAGAGTGTGTGTTCCTGGTTTCGTGTGTGTGCCTGTTTTTGTGTGGTAAAACCATACTCTTTTGATGACTGTAGTTTTGTATTGTTGTCTGAAATCTGAGAGTGTTATACCCCTGCTTTTGTTCTTTTTCTTCAGGATTACTTTGGCAATTCTGAGTCTTTTATGGTTCTGTGTGAATTTTATTATTTTATTCTAATTCTGTGAAAAATGTCATGGGTCAGTATTCTTGCCCGAAGAATCCCATGGACGAAGGAGCCTGGCAGGCTATAGTCCAGGGGGTTGCAAGAGTTGGACACGACTTAGCAACTAAACCGCCACTAACAGTGTGATAGGGATCTCGTTAATCTGTAGATTGCTTTGGGTAGTATGGCCGTTTTGACAATACTAATTCTTCCAATCTCAGAGCATGAGATATCCTTCCATTTCTCTGAATTCTCTTCAGTTTCCTTTTTGATGTTTTGTAGTTCTCAGCACATATTCCTTAAACTCTTCCCCTGCCCCCATTTCTCTTCCTGTGGCTGGTTTCTAATTTCATGCTGTTGTGGTCAGTAGGGTGCTTGAGATAATTTCTGTATTCTTACATTTGTTGAGGCTTGTTTTGTGCCCTAGTATGTAGTCAGTCCTATCCGCTGGATCATCGAAAAAAGCAAGAGAGTTCCAGAAAAACATCTATTTCTGCTTTATTGACTATGCCAAAGCCTTTGTGTGGATCACAATAAACTGTGGAAAATTCTGAAAGAGATGGGAATACCAGACCACCTGACCTGCCTCTTGAGAAACCTGTATGCAGGGCAGGAAGCAACAGTTAGAACTGGACATGGAACAACAGACTGGTTCCAAATAGGAAAAGGAGTACGTCAAGGCTGTATACTGTCACCCTGCTTTTTTAACTTCTATATAGAGTACATCATGAGAAATGCTGGGCTGGAAGAAGCACAAGCTGGAATCAAGATTGCCGGGAGAAATATCAATAACCTCAGATATGCAGATGACACCACCCTTATGGCAGAAAGTGAGGAGGAACTAAAAAGCCTCTTGATGAAAGTGAAAGTGGAGAGTGAAAAAGTTGGCTTAAAGCTCAACATTCAGAAAACGAAGATCATGGCATCTGGTCCCATCACTTCCTGGGAAATAGATGGGGAAACAGTGGAAACAGTGTCAGACTTTATTTTTTGGGGCTCCAAAATCACCGCAGATGGTGACTGCAGCCATGAAATTAAAAGACGCTTACTCCTTGGAAGGAAAGTTATGACCAACCTAGATAGCATATTGAAAAGCAGAGACATTACTTTGCCAACAAAGGTCCGTCTAGTCAAGGCTATGGTTTTTCCAGTGGTCATGTATGGATGTGAGAGTTGGACTGTGAACAAAGCTGAGCGCCGAAGAATTGATGCTTTTGAACTATGGTGTTGGAGAAGACTCTTGAGAGTCCCTTGGACTGCAAGGAGATCCAACCAGTCCATTCTGAAGGAGATCAGCCCTGGAATTTCTTTGGAAGGAATGATGCTAAAGCTGAAACTCCAGTACTTTGGCCACCTCATGCGAAGAGTTGACTCCTTGGAAAAGACTCTGATGCTGGGAGGGATTGGGGGCAGGAGGAGAAGGGGACGACAGAGGATGAGATGGCTGGATGGCATCACTGACTCGATGGATGTGGGTCTGAGTGAACTCCGGGAGTTGGTGATGGACAGGGAGGCCTGGCGTGCTGCGATTCATGGGGTCGCAAAGAGTCGGACATGACTGAGTGACTGAACTGACTGATGCAGTCAGTCCTAGAGACTGTTCCATGTGTACTTGAGAAGAACATATATATATTCTGGTTTTTGCTGTTGTGTCCTGAAAGTGTCAATTAAGTCTATTCTAGTGTATCATTTAGGATCTCTGTTGCTTTAATGATTCTCTGTCTAGAATATCTGTCCATTGATGTGAGTAGGGTGTTGAAGTCTCTTGCTTTTATTGCATTCCCATCCGTTTCTCCTTTTACGTCTCTATTTGTTTTATGTATTAGGTGCTCCTATATTAGTGTTTACCAGGTGGCACAGTGGTAAAGACTCTGCCTGCCAATGCAGTAGATGCAAGAGACAGGGGTTTGATCCCTGGGTCAGGAAGATCCTTTGGAGTAGGAAATGGCAGCCCACTCCAGTATTCTTGCCTGGAAAATTCCATGGACAGAGGAGCCCATGGGATCACAGATAGTCAGACATGACTGAGCAGCTGAGCACACATACACATATTAGGTGTTATGTATGTTAACAGGTGTAAAATCCTCCTCTTGTATTGATGCTTTTATCATTATACAGTGTCCTTTATCTTTCTTTGACCTGTTTCCCTGGTGGCTCAGATGGTAAAGCATCTGCCTGCAATGCGGGAGACCTGGGTTGGGAAGATCCCCTGGAGAAGGAAATGGCAGTCCACTCCAGCACTCTTGCCTGGAAAATCCCATGGACGGAGGAGCCTGATAGGCTACAGTCCATGGGGTCGCAAAGAGTCAGACACGACTGAGTGACTTCACTTTATCTTTCTTTATGGCCTTTGCAAAACAAAGTATTTTATCTGATGTGAATATTGTGACCCCAGCTTTCTTGTCATTTTTGTTTGCATGAAATAAATATCTTTTTCTATCCCTTCAGTTTCCGTCTGTGTGTGTCCTTTGCCCTAAAGCAAGCCTCTTACAGGCAGCATATTGTTGGCTCTTGTTTTTTTTTAATCCAACCTGTTATTCTGTGTGTTTTGATTGGAGCATTCAGTCCATTGACATTTATGGTAATTACTGATCAATATGTATTTATCACCATTTTGAATCTTGTTTTCCCATTCATTTTATATTTCTTCCTTGTCGTTTTCTTTTTGTTTTTCTTGTTGTGGTTTGATGATTTTCTTTTTTATTATGTGTGTGCTTAGTCATTCAGTTGTATCTGACATCTTTGCAACCCCATGAACTGTAGCCCGACAGGCTCCTTTGTCCATGGGATTCTCCAGGCAAAAACACTGGAGTGGGTAACCATTCCCTTCTCCATGGGATCTTCCCTACTCAGGGCTCAAACCCAGGTCTCCTGTATTGCAGAAGATTCTTTACCATCTGAGACACCAGGGAAGCCTCCTTTCTTATATTATACTTATGTTTTTTTCTTTTTGATTTTTGTGAATCTATTTTATGTTTTTGATTTGTGGCTACCCTGTTTTTCAAGTATGTTAACACCTTCCTATGTCTGCTTGCCTTAGATTTATAGTCATATAGGCTCAAAGACATTCTAGGAATAAAAATCTACATTTTCTTCTCTTCTCTCATATTTTAT
This sequence comes from Bubalus bubalis, assembly GCF_019923935.1. NCBI lineage: Eukaryota > Metazoa > Chordata > Mammalia > Artiodactyla > Bovidae > Bubalus > Bubalus bubalis. The sequence goes on along the minus strand of NC_059170.1, from coordinate 49,305,614 downwards.
GATTTTGATGTCCTTTTCTACACCTTCCTGTTCATCCTTTTGCTGTTTGTTGTGGTTATCATCAGTTTCACAGAAATTTTTGTTTGTTTGTTTTAATTTGTGTACTGGCTTTATTTAAGGTGATTTGTTTTCCAATTGTGATTTTCTCTTTCCTGTAGATTCTTACTATTTAGAGAGACCTTTCAGTATTTCCTTCAGATTACTGGTTAAGTATTGTTTTATTCTTTTAGTTTTTGCTTCTCCAAGAAAATTTTTTGATTTTTCCTTTATTCTAAATGGTAATATTACTGTGTAGAGTATCCTATATTACGGATCTTTCTCTTTCAGGAATTTGAATATATCTTGCCACTCCCTTCTGGCCATCAGAATTTCAGTAGAGAAACCAGCTGATAGCCATATGGGGTTCCCTTGTAATGAACTCTTTGTTTTTCTCTTGCTGCCTTTGGAACCCTGTCTTTAAGTTTGGTCATTTTTTAATAATATGTCTTGGTGTAGTCTGTTTGAGTTTAGCTTGTTTGGGAACCCTCTGTGCATTCTGTACATGAATATCTCTTCTTTGTTAGGTTTGGGAAGTTTTCAGCCATAATTTCTTCAAATACATTTTCAATCCCCTTTTCTTATTCTTCCTTTTCTGGAATCCATGTTACACATAGATTGGCTTGCTTTTGTTATCACATAGGTCTTGTATTGCTTTTATTTATTTTAATTTGGCTTTCTGTCTGCTATCCCAATTGGGTAATTTCCAGTATTCTATCATCCAGACCATTTATTCTTTCTTTCATGTTATCCATTCTGCTATTTATTGCTTTTAGTTCAGTTTTTCTCTCTGCAAATGAGTTTGCTAATTTTTCTTGGTTTCTCTCTATATTTTTTAGTTCCTTTTTAAAGTACTTTGCATTTATGTTGATAGCCTTTCTTGATTCCTTCAGTATTTTCATTATCTCCTTTTGGAAATTAGTGTCTATTAGAATGAAGATGTCTGTTTCATTGTTCTTTCAGGGGAATTCTCTTGATCTGTTATCTGGGAGTGGCTCCTTTGCTTCTTAATTTTACTTATATTTCTCTCACTCTGTGAGTTTAGGGGAAGCAGTTACCTACTGTGGTCTTGGAGGACTGTTGATATGTGGGGGTGACCCTAAGAAGCTTGTGTGAGTTTAAGGGCTTTTTTTTTTGGTATCGATGCTTGTTCCCTCCTTCCTCAGTGTGTGCTGGTCATTATCTGCTTGAGGGGGTGTGCAGATGTGGTGGCTGGTGCCTGGCGCTAGGGCTCTTGGCAGGGATGGCGGCTCAGGTGTGCCCTGAACGTGTGACGGGGTGGCGGTGGCTAGGGGCTACCTGGAGTCTGCGAGGAAGGCGGGTGACGGTGGCTTGCACCCAGACCTGGAGCCAGTGCAGGCGCTGTCCTGCCCGCTGTGAACACGTGCACAGGGAGGGAATTTGGGTCCCGCCCCTTCCCTCATGCACCCCTCAAACAATGACGCCTGGCCCCTAAGGCAGCTGGGACTTCCTCCACGCACACCCTCAGTTGTGGTTGCAGTCAGATTCCAGCCAGCCTAGGCGGTTTTTGCATGGCCATCCTCAGTCCTCTCTCTGGTCTGATGTCTGAAGCCTGAGTTCCAGCACCCAGCCCCATCCTGCACCTGTGGGTGCGTGTCTCAGGCTGGGGCGTGCAGGGCAGCGACACTGACTGCCTGTGCAGCTTCCCCTCTGCTCTGGCTGCTGCAGTTCTCTTCTGAGGCTCTGAAGCTCCCCTCCGTCCTGGCCAACCTCCCTGCCAGCGAGGGGGCTTCCCGGAGCAAGGAACTTTTCCTCTCTCATAGCCGCGTCCTGGGGCTCAGGTCCCGTCCTGATCCCTTTCTCACTTTCTTTTTTCCTACTTGCTTACGTGGAGATTTTATTGCTGTTCCGGCAGTCTGAGGTCTTCCAGCAGCATCTAGTAGGTATTCTATGGGACTTGCTCCACACACAGAAGAAATTTTTGATGTATCTGTGAGAGAAGTAAGGCTCACATCCTTCTACTCTGCCATCTTGATCACTCTCCTGCAGTTAGTTTGTATGAGTAAAGGAGGAACTAAAGTAGGGGTTTTTCTTTGGGTCAGATACTGTTCCAGTATATTCAGTATTCCATTATTTCAGTTTTCAGTTTATTTGCATATGAATCATTACCTTGACTTTGGCTTGTTATGGTCCCATGACCTTCCTAGCCACTCACTACACTGTTGATCTGCTTTCCACAAAGGCCTGTTTTGAGGCTTCGGGTCCTTACTCTGGATCTGAGATCAAGAGAGGCCTGTGAGCCTTAGAGAAGGGGCTTATGGTTGCCAGGGGAAAGGATGGGGGAAAGTTAGTTAGGAAACTCGGGATGGACATGTACACACTGCTGTATTTAAAATGGATAACCAGCAAGGTCCTTCTTTATAGCACATGGAACTCTGCCTAATTTTATGTGGAAGTCTGGATGGGAGGGGCGTTTGGAAAAGAATGGATACATGTGCATGCATGGCTGAGTCCTTTCCTGTCCACCTGAAACTATCACAACACTGTTAACTGGCTCTACCCCAAAACAAAACAAGAGGTTAAAAAAGACCTGTGAAATCAGTCCCCAAATCCTCCCTCTCTGGGCCCTGGCTGGATGCTGCCCACCCTCTGTAGGAGTGTTGAGTAGTGGTGGGGTTTGGAGGGGCTGGGTCCCCACCGCTGCTGCTCTGGACCCCCACACTGAGCCCTACATGACCACAGAACCTCATACACACCAGCATCAGCATCCAGGGACTAGCGTCTGAGCCCTGCTGTTAATGGGAGAGTTAACATGCCAAAAAACAAATGCAGTTTTTCTCTTAAGAAAGAAAAACAGCATACATCTCGATGTTAGTTGGTGTAAAGAAAAATCTAGAAGATTATAAATCAAACTGTTGAAGTAATCGTATATGGGAAGTGGTGACAAAGACGCTGCCCTTGACCAAGCTGTAGTCAGTCTCCTCTGAGTCTGTCCTTGGGTGTGGCCTCAGAGACAGGCCCATGTGTAGCTAGATCAAGGTTTAGCCAGACCCCCTCCCTCGATGTCTCATCACCCTCGTGACCTGTCGGACTCCTCACCCTCCACCATCCCCCAGGTGGTGTCTGGTCACCCTGATCTGCCCTGAGTCCTCTTAGGTCAGTTTGGCCAGAACTGCCCTTTTACCCTGGTTTTTCCTCTTAGTGGTTCTCTATCCAGTGACCCCCACCTCCATCTGCTTCTTTGCTATACATCCTCACTCTTCCTTGTGTCTTTGGAGTTGAGTCCTGTCTCTCCCCTTCAGCAGTGGCCCCTACACCTGTCGTGATTGTCCTAAATAACATCTTTTTTATTTTTGGCTGTGCCGTGAGGCTCATGGGATCTTTGACCAGGGATTGAACCCGTGCCCTCCACAGTGGAAGCACTGGGTCCTGACCACCGGGCCACTGGGGAAATCCCTGCCTTACTATCTTCACAGGTGTCATGAATGATTATTTCTTTTAACAGAAAGAACAGCTATGACTTTCAGTCTGTAAATTATATGTCCTTATAATATTTGCATTTTTCACATAGATTGGTGCGACTTTATTTTTAAAGTAGCTTGCTTGTGGTGTAATAACACACCTGTGTAAGTGTACACGTCACTCAGGCTTTAGCGCTTTCACAGGGTTGTGCAGCCACCACAACCAGTCTTAGAAAGTCTATACTTTCAGAAAGCCCCAGCCCTCAAGTTCCCTCATGCTTATCCACAGTCTTTACTCCCATCTCTATCTGCCACCCGTCTGTCTGAATGGATTTGTCTTCCCTGGAAATTCCAAATACATGAAATTGGACAGTTTATATGGCCTTTTGTATCTGGCTTCTTTCACTGAATGATGTTTCTTTTTTTTCCTCCCCTTTATGTTTCACTGGAATATAGTTGATTTACAGTTTGTGTTTCAGGTGTACAGCAGCGTGATCCAGTTACACATATACACATATTCATTCTTTTTGCAGATTCTTTCCCATATAGGTTATCACAGAATACTGAGTAGAGTTCCTTGTGCTGTGCAGTAGGTCCTTATTGTTTATTTCATATTTGGTAGTTTGTGTCTGTAAACGCCAAACTCTGGCTTTTACCCTCCATCTCATTTTTCCCTTTGGCAGCCGTGTTTGTTTTAGATATTTGTAAGTCCGTTTCTGTTTTGTATGTTTATTTGTATCATTTAAAAAAATTAGAGAAGGCAATGGCACCCCACTCCAGTACTCTTGCCTGGAAAATCCCATGGATGGAGGAGCCTGGTAGGCTGCAGTCCATGGGGTCACGAAGAGTTGGACACGACCGAGCGACTTCATTTTCACTTTTCACTTTCATGCATTGGAAAAGGAAATGGCGACCCACTCCAGTGTTCTTGCCTGGAGAATCCCAGGGATGGGGGAGCCTGGTGGGCCACCGTCTATGGGGTCGCACAGAGTCGGACACGACTAAAGCGACTTAGCAGCAGTAGCAGCAGAGTGATACATGGTATTCTCTTTCTCTCCCCGGCTTACAGTGTGACAATCTTTAGATCCATCCATGTTGCTGCAAATGGCACTATTTCATTCTTTTTTATGGCTGAGTGGTCCTCCACTGTATGTATTATACCACATCTTCTTTATATCTATGCCTCTGTTGATGGATATTTAGGCTTTTTTCCACGTCTTGGCTATTGTAAACCGTGCTGCAATGAACATTGGGGTGCCTGTGCCTTTCCAGATTATGGCTTTCTCTGGATATATGCCTAGGAGTGGGATTGCTGGTTCACATGGCAACTGGTTTTTTAAGGAACCTCCATACTGTTTGCTGTCGTTGCTGTACCAACCTGGATTCCCATCAGCAGTCTAAAAGGGTTTCCTTTTCTCCACTGCCCCGCTAGCATTTATTGTTTGTAGACTTTTGATGGTGACCATTCTGACCAGTCTGCAGTGATACCTCAGTCTGGTTTTTATTTGCTTCTCTCTGATCATTAGTGGTGTTGGACATCCTTTCCTGTGCTTTGGGCCATCTGTGTGTCTTCTCTAGAGAAATGTGTGTTTAGATCTCCTGCCATTTTTTGATTGGGTTGTTTGTTTTTCTGATATAGAGCTGCATGAGCTCTTTGTATATTTTGGAGATTAATCCCTCATCAGTTGCTTCATTTGCAAATATTTTCTCCCATTCTGTGAGTTGTATTTTTGTTAATTTGTGCTGTACAGTAAAGTGACTCAGTTATTAACACACATATTCACTTTGGTTTATCACAGGATGTTGACTATAGTTCCCTGTGCTATAGGAACTTGCTGTTCATTCCTCCTATGTTGCATCTGCTAATCCCAGACTCTCAGTTCTTAAATGGCATTTCTGAGGTCCAGGTGTGTTGGAGTGTTGATCAGTATCTTGTTACCTTTCCTGTTGGATAGTATTCCATTGTGTGACTCTACCACATTTTGTTTATCCATTTCTTAGTCAATGGACCGATGGGTTGTTTGCAGGTTTGGGTTGTTATGAATGATGCTGCCGTGATCATTCATATACAAGTCACTGTGTAGACAGGGTGTTACGTTATAATCAGAAGAAAAGAAAGAAGTGAAGGACCAAAACAGATTCTCAAGCTGTTTCTGGAATGCATCCCCTTTTACAAGAATGGAACTCCGGCACAGGAGGGGCTGGAATAAGGAGAGAATGAAGAGGGGCTCCTGAGCGGCCTTTCTGACCCTGACACAGCCCAGAAAGAACACATCGGGGTGAGGGTTCCTCACCTCTGGGGCCCGCTTGTACTACTGCAGTTCCCCCCCAACCTCAGGACACTCGTGACATCTTGTCTCCACCCAGACATCCGTTGCCCCGTGTTAAAGTTCTTTAGTTCAAAAGCAGCAAATGAAGAAAACACCAGCTGTTTTTAATAAAAGTTCCCCAGATGGCTCACCTGGGAACGTGGCTCTGGAGGAGGGGTGCAGCGCAGCTGGCCGAGGTGTTGAGACTTAGCACGTCATGTGTTCAGGCAGGGTCCCTTCCCAGGATGCAAAGGTCATGTCCTGCTATCACAAAACCACATGAGAGAGGAGGATCTAGTTCTGCAGACTGGAGAGAGATTTGGGGAAACAACTCAGGAAAAGAGGCAAAAAGCAAATGTGAAACCAAGACGGGTGCTCCGTTTATAATGAGGTGAGAGGCAGACACAGTGCTGGGGACAGTGCTTAGTACACGTGGGTATAAACAGTTTTAGAGCATTTGGGAAAATCTAGGGTAATGGGTATCGCTGATGACTCTGTATTGTCCATCACACCTACAGCAGGCTCTCCACCCAAAGGGCTTATTGCAGCATGCTTCTCTGCTCCTCCTTCCCTCGACTTTTCCATGTTTTCTCTTTGGAAGGTCTTCCGGGGTTGAACCTGTCATTTCTAGATGTGTGACCACGTTCCTTAATTTTAACTCTCTTGCTTTCCTAAGTCCCCCTCCATGACAGTAACACTGAATGGCCTTGGTAAGAATCAGTCATAGGAGGTGGGCAGTTGCAGTGCTGACTGGAAGAGGAGGTGGTGGGACAGTTCTGTGACGGCCCAGTGCCACACCGTCGTCGAGTGGTGGGGCCAGGAGCAGGTACATACCCCTGACCTATGCAGTCTTGGGGGACAGAGGGCTCATATGGTCAGTGATGGAGTTTGAAGAAATCACGGGATGGATACATGAACTATTAATAAGACCAAAGTGGGGGTGGTGGTAACAACTCATATCAGGGTATGTGGTCTTGGTTCAAAACCATGGATTTGGGGTTTGTTTACTGCAGTTGATTTACAGTGTTGTTTTAGTTTCAGGTCCACAACAAAGTTATTAAGTTACACATACATTCTTTTTCAGATTCTTTTCCCTTGGACCCTGGATTTTAGAACATAAAAGCTGGTGAGTTTTTAATGTTTTTCTACCTACCTTATATATGCAGTATTTTTAAAAAGGCATTGAGCTCTTGAATTTGATACACAGCTATAGTTGAAGATAAAGAGCTTCTGTTGAATTATGACTTGAAAAAATATGTCTTCAACTCATTTTATGGGCTGAATATCTGTCTGGTTGTATGACCTTGTATTCCATCTTGCCCTGAGCTGCATTAAAAGTTACAGCAGTTAATACTGAATGGTGAAATATTGTTACAAGGTTAACATTTACAAACAAATGTTTGCAGACAGGAACTCAATGTGACCCAATCAGTTCATAGTTGTGTTTATTCTGAAGCTTTTATTTTGGATTCCTCCATCACCAAATGACATGTATAATGTTTACAACAGGTATTAGAAATAGAGTTGTTGTTTTGTTTTGTTTTTTTTTGAAATTTCTACTATTTTAGAGTAAAATTGTAGATATTGTTCCAAACCATCGTCAAAAATTGCAGAGCAAACTTTTCTGTATATAAACTGTACATAAAACAAGGCACTATACATTTGGGGGCGATATTAAGGTAGAAAGGTGGATTCGCACAGATTCTTAAGAGCCTTTGTTCATCTTAGCACCAGAAGCAGCACTCAGAACGAGTCAGACTTCACACCAAAGGAGACGCTTCTGAACGTGGGTGAAAATACACACAGGTGGCAGAACTAACTCAACAGAGGCAACTGCCTTTTAATATTATTTTGACACCAAAAAAAAAAAATTTTAAAAGTGAATGAATACATATTGGTTTGTTAAATACATATTTGATTTATATGGTGTTTATATAAATATATATATATTTTAGAATCCACAAACTATCAAAATAACACTTTATAAAGAGAACTGCTTCAAAAAAATAGGCAACGCTGAGCTGGAGCGGGAGGGCGGTGCCGTGGCCGCCGCTGAGGACCTGCTGCGTAAGTGCATGTAGGGCCACGGATACCTCACGAACATCACCTGCTGACGTGTGGAAAGCATGTTCCCAGAGAGTTCTCTGGAACATTTACAAAATACACAACTCCCAAACAAGCAGGAGAGCTGGTCACTTCAGGTTTTAAAAATGCAGATGAAAAAACATATTTAAAAATACCAGGCTCCCCCACTAAACCATCCATTTTCCTGGTCCATCAGTATTGAAAGTGACCACCCAGGTTCCTCCAGCATCTCATGACTCAGAACAGACCTTTCGCTTTCTTCAGGTTCACCTGCTTCCAAGCGGGCAGTGCATTGTACTCGTCTCGGGTCATGTCTAGTGCAAGCTGGGAGGAGAGAAAGGAATGCCCAGCGGCTGAGTGAACGGACCCTCCGACAAGCCATGCGCGACACTCAAATGCAGTCCCACCCAGAAGAAATGCTTACCTCGAAGTCCTCATCGGTGAGATAGATCTCCAGCTTCAGAGGGTCAACTCCCTCAGGGAGCGGCCTGGCTAGGAGGTCGGCCAGTGGGTAAATGGTCTTACACAGTTTGGCTAAGACATCCTCCACTAGGGTGATCTGATTTGAAACTTCCGTGTCCTGGAGAAGAGGGAGCCGAGAGGGGGACCTCCATGTCTGCACATATTTCATCACATGCTGCATATATCACCTGGTCCATCCCCACCCGACCCCACCCTAGCCTGAGATGCTATCTCACCCTTCCATGGGTTTTCATATACATCAGCAAAAAAGTTTAGGGCCTATCACATGAGTGAATTATCAAGATGATGATTACATGTGAAGCTGAGACATCAGAAGCATGCAAATAATGGAATGTGCTTACAAATATATAAAAGCGATTAACCTTAAAAAGAATCACCCTCCCCTCTATACCTCAGATCCCATATCCTAATCCTCAGTAGAAAAAGAAGGTAAGAAAATCCATCTAGAATGTGCTGGGGCTGAATGGAGTTTTTTTTTTTTTTTTAACCCCCTCCAGGGGTCTGCAGAAAACACAGGATGGCACTGATTGATGTCCTTGAACCTGGAGAGCTTCGAGGTGTCCTGGGTCACACATCCATTGTGCACAGAGACACCTCACCATGCCTGTTGGCTCCCAGGAAGCCTGAGACCCCACCTGTGAAGATAAAGTCCACCGGGCTCCAGAGAGCTTAGGATCAGCAGCGGAGATCAAGCAGGCCCTCTCCGTGGTCAAGCAGCAGCACACTTTCGCAGTTTGTTTAAAGTTATCCAGACCTCCTATCAAATATCCCCACGTCATCTCCCACCAAATAAAAAACTTCCTTGGGGCTGCTGTTGTGAGCAGTGTTCAAAACCCATACATTAAGAAATTCTACAGAGCTGCGGTAAGCTTCCTCTTCTCGGTGCAGCTGGAAAGGATAACATGCTGTCTAATAATGTGTTTTGGTGAATAGAGGTTATGATAAATGCCTCATGGAGATAAAGGATGGCAGGAAAGAGGAGTCGAGCCATCCTGCATCAGGACAGGCTCACACCACCTTCACTCCCTGCGTTACCTGAGCAGGTGAACTCATCACGGAGTTATTCCATGTCTCCTTGGACCCAAGGTTCAGGTCTGAGACAGAGGGTTGTTCTGTGGTGCTTTACATGGACTTAAAGAGGCAATGATCTTTAACAGGTAGAAGAGATGGCTGCTTTTATTTGTGTGTTGTCTTCAAAGTAATTAAGTTCACCTTTGCTTTTGTTTGGACCTGAGCATGGTGTGTAGAAAGTTACCCAGTTAATTTCATTGACTTCTCCTTAGGCTTCTCTTCTCCCTACGCTGATTCTGTGTAGACTGGTCAACACGTGAACAAGGAATCGCATTTTCACATGAAAACGCAGTTGGCCTTTTCTCCCCAGGGGAAGCCACCCTACAGCCTGAAAGGCAGGGAGCCCCTGGAGGGGGGAGTAGGGGTGCTCACCATCTCCGTGATCTCTGCGATGTCTTCTCTGTGCTCCCAGCTGGGGAACATGTTGGTGAAGGTCAGGGGTTCCAGGCCAGCGTGGATGAGGTAAGACTTGGGGGGCGGCTTCTTCAGGTTTTTCCCTGCGGTCACACAGAAGGCAGACATCACAGACCCGGTGTGGCCCTGAAGGCCCTGTCTTTGTCTGATTTCCCCTGAAATCTTTTGTTTGCATCTCTTGACTTCAGGCTTAAAACGTAAGTTATGAGTAGTTGACAACCCCGCCTGGAGGATGTTTACATAAGATGTTTAACTTCATGCATATAGGTATGCATACAGTTGCCTGGAAGTGATCTGACTTTAAGGTTCCTGACCCTAACAGAACCCTCCCTGGATGGGAGGAAAGACAGGCTCTCTCTGTGGTGTCTGGGGGCTCCTTTTCCTCCTCCTGGACTCACCCGTCAAATATTCCTCCGACTTCCTGACCCAGCATCAAGCTCAGTGGGAATTAACCAGCTAACGACAGCAGTTTAGAAGCGGTTTTAGCTTAAATGTTTGGTGGGAAATTTAGTTATTTTATTATGAAAGAGTTTAACACTAATCATGAGGTCTTAAAAATTCAGAAATTAATTACTGGCATCTTCATTTTATATAAAAGACCAACAGTTTCAGGTGGATGGTATAATAGAGAAGCCACGAATGGACTGCACACCTTTCTTTGCAGATGTAACACTAATAATAATGACAGAAAGGTTGCCGTCGGCCTTCCAGCCCATTTGGGGGCTCTCTCTACTCCTTGACAGGGTCCCTCAGCATGATTAACCGTGAGTGCAGGAGGGTTTTAACCAGGCTAGCCATCCCACAACTCAGCTGTTCATCTCGAGGGTGACAGGTTAATAATAGATGGCCTTATAGTATCAGGTTGGCCAAGAAGTTCATTTCGGTTTTTCCATAAGATGTTATATAAAAACCCAAAAGAACTTTTTGATCAGTCCAATAGAAGAGATATTCCCTAGTTTGTTGAAATGGGGAGGGGCAATATAAGGGGTAGTGGATTAAGCAGTATAAACCATTAGGTATAAAATCTGCTACCAGGATATTTTGTATAACATGGGGAATATAGTTGATGTTTTATAATAGCTATAAATGGAGTATAACCTTTAAACATCATGAATCATTGTATCATACACCTGTAACATATAATATTGTACATTTACTTGACTTCAATTTAAGGAGAAATCTGATTCATGTTGGCAGCTTAGAATATATTAATTTCAAAAGTAATAAGCCTCAAAAAGTTCCAGGGGAAAAAAAAGTCGGTTTCATGGCTGACTGCAGCTTTTTTCCCAGGCTAGTGCCACCCACAGAAAGGGAGGCCTGGCCCGGGTCTCTGAGTGAGTCTGCAGAAAGCCCTCAGGGTGTCTGATGGAGGGTGCCCACTGCTGGGGGCCTCACCTCGGCAGTACCGCAGCACTGTCTCCATGGCACTCTTCCGGTCCGAGGCCCAGCGGATGCGCGCGGAGCCCGTGATCTTGTTCTCGATGGGCCACCAGCCTTGCCAGAGGTACACCTCGTGGTGATTGTCAACAAGGAAAAGTGCTGTGAGGGCAGAGCAGACAGTCAGGGACTCTTCCCCAAGCCTAACCGGTGCCTCCCTCCCTGCCACTATGGTCAGTGGGAGAAGCCCCTTGGCAGGTAAACTCAGGGCCACAGGGAGGGTCCCCCTGGTGACGTGGCTTTCGAGGGACAAACCAGGCAAAGCCTGAGGCAGAGCTGGCATTGATGAGGTAGGCTCTTTCCTCCTCTCCTCTTAATTCCCTGCCTCTCCCAACTCCGCAGCTGCTCTCTGGGTCCTGGCCAGGTGCCAAGATTGGGATAGATGAGACACGTGACCCCCGAGGGGCTGTCAGCGCCACTGACCCCCAAGAGCATGTTAAACACTGGGGAGCACGTCGCGCTTGCCATGCCCATGCTTGACCTGCTAAGTAGGCCACCTGAGTCCACGGTTCCTTTAGGGAGGAATGGGCCTGCAGAGATCCTCTTCTCTCCAGCAAACCATTAGCCTGACCCTTCTTTGACGTCGCCAAGGCCTCTCGCACCCCCTGGCTCAGCTCACCAGTCTTTCCCTGGCTCTCATCTCTGGGTTCTGTGATAACCACACGACTGAAAAGCCCAGTGGAGGCTGAAGACCCAACCTGAGCCTTAGGATGAAGAGGTGGGTGGCAGCCTTTTCTAAGTCACTAGCTAATATTTCCCCAGTATGACCATGTGTACCAGGCAAGCTTTTCAGGTGGCGACGGGGTGGCCAGGGTCCGTGAGGTTCCTGATGCCACTCCAGGATCTTGTAATGTGAGAGCGGAGACGCCCCAAGGCTGGGACAGCTGACCTCAGACACAACTGTCTCTGCAGCCCAGTCCCTGGTGACTGTCCCAACCACAACAACAGCACAGAGGCTCTGTCTTGTGGTGGAGGTCATGTGGAAACAGCCCTGACCTTGGGATCAGGAGGCACAGGAGAGAGCCTTGGCCCTGCTCTGCAGCCTGGAATTGTAGACACCACTCTGGGGTTCACCCCAAAGATGCTCCCAACCCCTGCTCCTACTACTCTGACAAGGTTCCCTTGCAGCTGGGGGTTTCAGGGAAAGCTTTTGCTTTACCCAATAAAAGGGAGAGACTTGGCTATCATTGCAGTTTCCCCCACTCTTCTTTTTTTTTCTCTTTTGAACAGAAACATGATGGCTGGAGCAAGGGCAGCCATATGAGAACATGAATCAAGAAGATGGAGGGAAAGCTGAGAGAACAGCAGAGACTGATGCCTGACATAGTTGCACTCAACCTATTCTTAACTGATGAGTTTGGGTGAATTTAGTATCTGAGGGTCAGTTTTTTATACTATAATACGTGATTGATGTCATCTTCCTTTGGTTGGGGGAAGGTATGAGGATTACATGAGCGATAATATAAGAAAGTGTACTTGGCAGATAAAAACTGCTTACTAGATGCAAAGTAAAAAGACTTCTTAGAAGGTGAGCCTTCTGCTGGCTCAGCACGACTCCCCCCCCTTCTGTGGGCCGTACCTGGCTGTGGGGCGCTGTATAGGTCTTCCTGCAGGAAGGGCATAGAGTTGACCACAGAGGGGTCTCGGGCGGGATACATGAACTCTGTGGCTGAGAAGTCACCAGAGGAGCTGCTGAGGATGAACAGGCGGGGTGTGAAGTTAAAATTTCCAGGATCTTTGAAAGAAAAGAGAACAAAAAGCTAAAGACAAATAAATTCCAGGTGGACTGGAGAATTAATGTAAGACATGAAATGATCAAAGCACGAGTGTAAAAAGGGGTACAGTTCATCTGAACTTGGAGGTGGGCAAGGCCTTTTTAATCATAACTGCATAAGAAGTAATTCAAGAAGAGATTTATGCATTAACAACATAAAAATGAAAAATTACACTGCATTAGAAAGCACCCTCAACCAAACAAAATGAAAAGGCAAGTGACAAAATGGGAAATATGGAAACCTGTTCATATCTTTAGCAGTATATAAAGAAATGTAATAATAATAAATATCTAAAAATGTGCTAAAGGCACAAATAAAATATTCACCCAAACAGAAGTATATGTGGCTAACAAATACATACAGACAGCATTTAACAGTACTTCTAATTTAAAACATTAAGTTATAACAGTGTTTAGATCATAATTTCTACCATCAGTGAGGAAAAGTAATAAACCAAGCATGTGACTGTGCTGTGAAATGTACACATTTGTAAACTGCTGGTGAGGTGGGCTACAATCAATGGTAAGAATGGAATTTGGTGCCAGTGTTCTGGGGACACTTGCAGATGTTACTGTAAGACTTTATAATAACTTTACCACAGTTGTTCCAGGTATAGGAATTTACCTTAACTAGAAACAAATGCAGATAATTCTTTAGAAAACTATTCACAACTTTAGAGAAAAATTTGAAACAACTCAGTTCTCCAGCTATTAAGTAGAGAGTGGCAATATATACTCATAAAATACCTGCAGCCATAACTCTATAAATATTAACATAGGCTTTGGGAAATGGTTCATCATAAATTTTTTCAATAGATACATTGGAAAAATCTTTTGGAGATTTGTGACAACTTGAAAAACCTGCAGACAAATTGCATAGCCTAGAAATACTGAAAAAAGTAATAAAATTTAGGTATGTCATGAATGCATCAGATCTATGTAGATACCTACCTTTACAGAGGCATAAGGTGAGTGATATTTAATGTAAGATTAATAATGTGTTAGTTTTCTTACTTTTCTATAACTTTTTCCAAAGAATTACTATGCAGTCTGCATGTCTCTTGTAACTGGAGAAGCTGTGTATCAGTTATCTTTAGGGGTAGGTGATTTTTATAAAAATGTAACAGTGCTTTCAATAGTTTATTATGACTCTTGTGACTGAAAGGCTGCATGCCATAAAAACGTTACAACCATTCATTAGTGTATCAGCTGGGGTGCTGAGAAGCAGCTGTATCAGTGACACTAGGCAATATAAAGTAATCATATTGTTGCTTTTTTTGTTATCAGTGCCTGAATCATTCATTATATTGGGTTGGCCAAAGAGTTCATTCAAGATTTTCATAACACATGGAAAAACCTAAACAAACTTTTTGTCCAACCCAATATCTGTAAATAAATACAAATTTGTTTCACAATATCTTTTAATTTTTGATGTCTAGTATTAGTAATACATATAACATCTAGAGTATTTTGTATCCACTAAGACAATATTGATGTAGGTACTGACAAATGATTCATCTCATAAACAGAAATTTATAGTATCCTATAGTAAATGTAATTTCCATCCCTTATAATTTTCATTACATTCACTTTTTTGTAAGAATTATATAATTACATACAACCTACAGACTAGGTGTTAACTCTGTGTTCTTGGTAAGGCTTTCAGTCAACAGTTGGGTATGAGTAGTGAAGTTTGGGGGGAGTGACAGGTTATATGTAGGGACTTCCCTGGTGGTCCAGGGGTTAAGACTCTGCCTTGCAATGCAGGGGACACAGTTGGGGAACCAAGATCCCACAGGCCATGAGGGCTTAAGCCCTGACATAGCCAAATAACAAGTTATATATGGATTTTCAACTGTGTGTGTGGGGGAGGGTGGGGGGGTGGAGCTTAGCCCCTAACCTCTATGTTGTTCAAGGATCAACTATATTTTAAGAACTTCTGGAAAAGTTTGTAAAACTCAAGAGGCAGTACAGTGTGGTCACAAGGACATCCCACTGTTGTCCAACCTGGGCTGAGATGGTTAAGCTCCCAGGCCTCAGCTTCCCTGCTGGTGAACCAGGGCAGCTTCTAGGTTGGGCTGTGAGCATGGGGTGAGGGAACATGTAGCCGGTGGTTAGCCAGGGCCTAGCTCAGCCTAAACTGCTTAGTAATTGCTTGTCTTATGTTGTTCTGTATGTATGTCAACCTGTAAATTTTGTGTATTCAAAGACAAGACTGACCCACTCTCATTTAAACCCCAGTTTCCCAGGACAACTTCCCAGGTGGCTCAGTGGTAAAGAACCCGCCTGCCAGTGCAGGAACCATGGGTTTGATCTCTGGGCTGGGAAGATCCCCTGGAGGAGGAAACAGCACCCACTCAAGTATTCTTGCCTGGAAAAACCCCCTGACAGAGGGTTGCAAAGAGTCAGACGCCACTTGGTGACTAAACCACCACTATTTCTCTGCACCCTGGGCACTGGCTAAACCAAAAACACCTCATCCCAGAGGCTCACGCTGTGCCCATCTGGTTTCCTGGAATGCTACCTCCTTCCCTTCTCTGCAAGTCACGGCTACACATCCAAGGCTCCAGGAAGTGCCCTGTCCTTTTTGGAGCCCTGTGTGACACTTCCTGGCAGAAGCATTCTCTATGAACAACTCTACCCTGACACACACAGTATCTACATGGCATCATAACTAGTGATAAATGTTATTTAGTCTTCTTGGGTTGTTGGCCCGAGAAGACCCTGCCTTGGACTCCTCGTGTGTTGTGTGGAGCACATGTGCATAAATATTTACATACTGAGGAAGCTGGTGCTCGGAGGTGCCGGCTCTAGGCTTACCTTGAAGCATGCAGTCGTAGGCTTTCCGGTCTCTCCTCCCCAGAGCGTCCCAGAACCCCAGGGGCTCCGAGCCTTCATCACACTCATGAATTGTCACTTTGCTGCTACTGTGCAGCCCGGCCTCTAGGGGACATCTGCATGGAGAGAGGCCAGTAGTTTTTATCAGGCCCAGAACTGTGGGCAGGACAAAATTATTCCAGACTACATCTACAGATTGGCTCAGCATCTTTCCTGCTTTCCAGCTAAAACGATCCTTATAATGAATGACAGCCCGCTCTGTAGTATATGAGTGGGTTCTCACCTGGGGCTGTCGAGTGTGCTGTCTCTGGGTCGTGGGCACCTGCCTGGAAGAGGAAGGGAGCCCAGTATCCATTGCGCCTGCCCTGGGGACTCTGGTAATGCACTTGGGCGGCTGTCTCCCGGACACCCTTGTCCCCGGAGGAGGGGGCACCTGACAGTCTGACACAGTGGGTGTGTCCCAGCTCTCTTTAGCTGAGTGTTTGCAAACCTTCCACACCTCTGACAAAACCAGCTCTGATCCCCTAAATGATGTTTCAAATTTGTTCTCTTTTAAATAACCAAGGACCCAGGCTGATAATTCGAGAGCCGAATCACACCTCTGAAGGGGTCTTCTGCCTTTTACGGAAGCAGGTAAATCCTCAGAAAGTGGGGACAGCCCTCAAGGGGAGGTTTGGGCTGAACGTGTGTCATGAACTTGGACCTTCAGGGCCCCTGACCTCGTGGGGACCTCCCCACACGGAGTCATGCTGGACATATGGGGGCATCCACGGGGCTCTTGGGATCCTCAGCCTGTACCCTGGAGGCCCTCGCTCAGGGAGAGGTGCTCACACACACGGCACTCACTGGTCCTTGATTTTATTGGCTGCAGTCCGTCCGACCTCCTTCGTGTGGGCCTGGGCTTTGCATCCGTGCCACAGGTAGATGAGGGCTTTGTGGACGTTGAGGACGACCATGGACGTCCTAGACCTGAGGCTGCTGCAGTGACAGGCCACCTCCAGCAAGTTCCCCTCCACAGGCACCTCTCCGCGCACACAGTACAGCCGCCACTCGCCTGCAGGGGGCGCCAGTGGCACAGTTAGGAGGCGACCGAGCAGGGAGGGGACCCTGCCAGGCAGCCCAAGCCCCACTCCTTCCTGTGTCTGGAGGGGCAGGTGGAGGCGAGGCCGGTTTCTAACTCAGGCCCAGAAAACAAACCTTTGTGGACTCAGAAACAGGTTGCCAAAAGTTCACAATGCAGAAAAACCAGTTTCACAAAATTTATAAAGACCTAGGTAAGTTGTAACCAGGCACATTTTAAGAAGCTTGAAAGCTGTGATGATTTTTTTAAGATGTTGCTCAACAGAAATCTCATAATTTAAAAGATAAAGTCACTGATTTTTTTTCCCTCCAGGATCCAGTTTAAGGTCAACTTGTGGCCTTGTGCATGCAAAGCTGGATTCTGAAGGCAACTCCACAGAAGGAGGGGGAGGGGTGTGGGCGCCCCATAAAGCTGATTTATAAGGCAAACTTATAAATTTGCCTTCAGCTACATGAAGAGAGACTTACTCCAAACCGCCACCCCTGTAAAAATACCTTCCCCGAAGGAAAAACAGAAGCGAATTCCAGGAGTGAGAGTGACTCACTCTGTGTGTTTTCTTCCTCCTCCTCCCGTCTCCCGGAGTGGACCACCATCCCCCCCTGGAAGCACTGCAGGAAACAGGGGGGCTCCTTGCCCTGCAGGACCTGGACCTTCCGATTGAAACACATGACAGAGTGATAAGTCACGGGCCCGGTGCTGCGGTCATACAGCTAACACATGCCCACGTAGAAAATCTGAGAAATATTGAGAAGGACAAATAAAAGCCAGTGATAATACCGTGATTTATAGAGAACACTATTACAGTTCTAGAGTACAGCTTTCCTATCATACAAAGTATTTTTCAGGTGTATATTTTTCCAAGTAGGATTGCTGTTTTATGTTGCTTTTATACCTTGATTTTCTTCACCTAGTGTTTTTCTATCATCACATGTCCTTTACAGCATGAATTCTGATATTCTGCAGTAGGGATATAATGTGATTAATTTAAACATGTTTCTAATAAAACGTCTCAGCAGTGAGAATGACCAGCCACTGACTCAGTGTTTCTGGGGAAAAGAACTCTTTTGCAGCCTCTCATCCCCTCAGAGGCCTGTCACCCAGGGCACCTCAGTCACTGCATCTGTTAACCCATCAGCGTGAGATGCAACATAGTAACAGGAACCGAGGCTTGAGTCAGCTGACTCACTCTGCCAAAGACATTTTCCCTTAAACAGGAAACTGTTGAACAGAGCCTGGCAGTTGGGCAGCATTGAAAGGCAGGAAGTGTTTCTCACTATAAGTTATCAACCTCAGGACCTACTGTGCATCAGTAAGGGCCATTTTGTGCGAGTGGTTTCTGTTTCTTCAGTGATTTTTCACCCATTGGATTGATAGAAAATGAAATGCTCCAATTGGATTAAGACTCAAAACCCTAAGGATGATTTCCAAGGTATGATAAAACATTTGTTTATGGCCTCTACCCGCCCCCCCCCCCAAAAAAAGCAGTTGAAATGATCCACTATGAGGAATAAATTAGCTTTCAGAGACGAACAGCTATTATGTGGAAAATAATAGTCCACAGTAAAAAAAAATGCATTAAATACTTTTAGGGAAGAGGGTTGGTTCTTAGGAACCTGAAGGCTGAGTGCTTGTGGATCTGTTTCTGGAGAAAATACCTCTGCTCTCTTTCCTGATGTTTTTCTTCCAAGACAGTAAAAGGATGCTAAGATCTCCAAAACGCCAGAATCAACTCTTAATTACCCATAATAAAGGAAGGGACCCAAGGTTAGATAATCCAAACGTTAAAAAGGAATGCTTTCAAAACCTTTGACTTTGGGCAGTGGTACCTGCCACGCATCACACAGGCTCTGGGGTTATGGGGTGGGTAAGACCAGGATAGACACAGTTTCTTTCATGCTTAGAGAGGAAGACAGAGAATAAGTAAACAGTGACCGTCCTTTTATGTTGGGGTAAGTGCTGTGGAAAAATAAAGCAAAGGGACAGAGAAGGTGGAAAAAGCATGAGGAGGTGACATCCAGACAGAAACCCAGGGGAGTGCCAGGCCAGGGAGATCCCTGCAAAAGCCCTGCAGTGGGCAGAAAGGGGGAGCCATAACAAGATGGGAGTGGCCTGAACAGGTGTACAGATGAGCGAGGTTGGAGGGTGCAGGACTGACACCCGCAGACCCTTAGATGGTGGTCTGGGTGTAACGGAGAACAGAGGTCTGGGTGTGACGGAGAACAGAGGGCAGGGCATGATCCGAAGGGTCCTAGGAAAATCACCCAGTGTGCCATGGGGGATGCAGGCCATGGGAAGACTCAGTCTTTACATGTGTCTCTGATATTTCCTGAGGATGGATTTGTGTAAGTGGAATAACTGATCAAAGTGTGTGAGCACTTTAAGGTTCTTAAGCCAAAGCTGCCTTTCAGGGTGGCTGTTTCAATTTACACTTTGCAGCAGAGACAGGCACGGGCACCCATCCTCCTGAATCCTCACCAGCCCTGAATCCATTCTTTTAAAACACTTGTGCCATTTTAGGAGTGGAAAGTGGCATCTTTGTCCTATTTACAATTCCTTGATGATCAGTTAAGTGAAACCTTAACGCTTATGGGCTCTTTAAACTTAATTTTGTAGATTTGTTATTTGCAGATAAACTTTGCTGCTGCTGCTGCTAAGTCGCTTCAGTTGTGTCCGACTCTGTGCGACCCCATAGACGGCAGCCCACCAGGCTCCTCCATCCCTGGGATTCTCCAGGCAAGAACACTGGAGTGGGTTGCCATTTAAGGCCATATTATAAGAGGTCTGCCTTCCTGGCCAGGGAGGTGATGAAAGAGGAGACGGAGCCTGAAATACAGAGAAGCCGGATCAAGACTAAGGAGGCTTTGGACAATGCTGTCCTTTGTTCATTAGAATCAGGTCCTTAGGGAAACAAGCCAGGCACCCTCCTTTCCCTTGTTTGCGGCACATCTGCTTCCAGGACTTACCTGGGCCCCCCTTTCCTCGTCCAGCTCCACTGTCATCAGAGCTGATGTGCCCTTCTCACTCACGGTCGACTGGCGGCCTTGCCAGAAGAAGTAGACACATTTCTCTTTGCCAGCCACCCTGACCGAGTGCTCCCCCTTCTGCCGGCTTCCCACTGCAAACACAAAGAAGAGCAGAGTGTGGGGTGGGCAGGGGATAAACCGCAAGAAGAGCCAGTGTGCAGCTCAGGCCTCCAGACTCTGAGGACAAACAGTAGAGGCACAACCCTGGGGTGCAGGGCTGGGGATAAATCATTTACAATGGAGGGAATGTCGATCTTGGTTGGCCACTGGAAGGGAGAGAAACCACCTTTCTTCCAGCTAATGGACCCCAAGCCTCCAAACTGGAGGAAAATGATCTCCAGGCCCTCCTGATACCCCAAGATAAACATCTATCATCTGGGGAGATAGTAGGCCATCCAGGTGCGTGTAACAGAAAAGTGCGGACGCCAGAGCAGGCCTGGGCCTGATTGTGCCTGATGACACAAGCACAATTTCCGTGTTTCACCAACCGTTGGCAACGATCCGCTGGTGGAGAAAAGATACTGCAAACAACAGTTGGGCCAGCTTTAAGCACAAAGGAAGAAATGTCATCTGCTAAGACTGTTCAGTAAAAAAAACTTTGAAGTCTCCAAGTTATGTCAGAAATGGGAGAGACAAATTGCGGACCTATCACTTTCACAAAATAACCCAGGATTTAAGTGATGACTGCCACCAGGGCTGCAGCCAGGATGAAGGGCTGGTTAGTCTCACCGCCGGGACCTCGCAGGCACTGGAGAGACCACAGCAGTGCATGGAAGGCAGACCCCACTGAGGGACAGTCACGGACAGTGATCTGGGTGAGTGGTCACTTCAGACAGGAGTTCAGACCCCAAACCGTTACCTTTAGGAAGAGATCTGTCTCCAGACTCCCTCATGTGTTCAGGAAATATTTACTGACCACCTACCATGTGCTAGGACAACGATGATGAGCAAGGTGACTTCAGAGGGTGTCAGCACTGAGAGGAGACGGGGGATGTGACAGGGGCAGGCTGAGCACTGCTGGAGTGCCTGCTGGGGAAGGCCTTTGCAAGGAGGTGCATAAGAGAGGCCTGAATGACCGTGACCAAGAGGCAGAGTGTTCTAGGCTGAGTGACATCAGGAGACTAAGATCTCCACTCATGCCCGGGTGGTCCCGGGTGCGATCAACCCAGGGAGGATGCAGGTGCCTCTGATACCCGTATATGTTAAAAATCAGGAAGAATAAACGTGGGCTGGGATCGACGTTTATATTGTAATGTGTATAAAATAGGTAATTAATGAGAACCTACTGTATAGCACAGGGAACTCTACACAGTGCTCTCTGCGGTGACCTATATGGGAAGGAAATTTTTAAAAGATGGGATATACATAGATACACACACACAGGTAATTCACCTTGCTGCACAGCAGAAACTAACACAACATTGTAAAGCAACTATAATACTCCAATAAAATATTTAAAAACAAAAATACCAAAAATAATAATCGGACTCTCTGGTTCTATATGATCTCAATTTTTCTCAACCCCAATCTCATTGACAAAATCACAGTTGTCTTAAGGTTTGAAGGTAAGAAGAAAGCTCAATTATTTCAAGTTTCTAAGTGGTCAGGGGCCATATTTATGTGATTTCTTTTGGTCTTTTTATCAAAGTACTCAAACAGCTTTCATAAATGATTATGATAATTCTTAAAGGATTCTGACCAAGCTCAGGCCTTAGCACCTTCTACTGTGAACCTGAAATCGTCAAATCTGTGTACTTCTAGGTGCACCAAGCAAATAGAAACCACCCCCTGAATAGATGTTACATGTCCACAATTACTTTGGAAGCCACTTGTTGAAAGTTTTGCGAATTTAAGTAGGAACAGAAGTTATCTTTGTTCAGCAATCCCACACTCTTCAAAGCAGTGAAAATTAGTCACATCAGTTAGACTACTACTAGGGAGAGAGATGCTTAAAAGTTATCACAGCAGTTTACACGTCTTGGAATTTGTTACCAGTCTGTTAAATATATGTTCATACTTAAATAATCAGTGTTGTGCACCCTAACATTCTAAAATGGGCTTGCCTACATATACCTAAAATAGGACTATGTTCCCTTAAAAATATTCCATAAAAGTTTTCACAAATTTTCCTTGCAATTTTCTTCAGCATACCCCGAATTTAATCCTGTGTACAACTTACTTTTTGATGCATGTATTGATTTTTAGTTTTAGCAAAGGTTAAGCTGTATTAGTTAAGCTCTATGTTAAGAACTTCTGGATTGTCCTCTTTGCGGCCCTGACCCGAGGCTGAATGTAACGTGTTGCTGCATGCTGCCATCCACCTACTTCAGAGAGGAAGGTCATTATCAGGAGTTGCGTTTAGAAGAAACAAAAAACAGGTGGTGGCTGTTCAGCCACGTGAACTGCTCAGCACGTGGTCTTGCAGCCAACCTCCTACAATAGGAACTTGACTCCTGCATGGGGCCCCGGTGGGGCCTGACCCAGCATCACTGGGTACCCCAAGCTGCCTGTTCCCTGACCCTGTGGGGACTTGAGCCACATCCTGCAGCACCTGAGGTGGCATCTGGGGCAGGACACTGACCACTGGGGCCTCTGGTCTCCCTGGTCACAGTTCACATCCCAAGGAGCAGACTGCCCAGAGTCAGCCAAGAGGGTGACAGTGCTGTGTCACCAGGAGCTGCTTTCTGCTGGGCCTGCCCACAGGGCACCTTGAATTCAGTCCCCTTTGCAGGTGCAGCCCCTGTGGGTCTGAGTGATGTGGGGACTGGACCAGCTGTCACCAAGGGGCCAGGGCTTCTGTGATGACCACAGAGCAGCTGCAAATGCTGTTAGGCTCTGCTTTTCTGCTCCCAGAGGGATGGCCTGGAATCTGAACGCTGCCTGGCTTCCCTTAATCCTCCGCAGCTGGGCTTCATCAAAGCTGTCACTTTGTCCATAAAGGTGCCTGCCGCAGGGTCTGGCTGTGACATGTACCCTGTGTTCACTGGGGAGAAACACAAAGTATTTGCCCAGGTCACATCAGCATTTCTCAGGGGCCTCTCAGAAATCTGAGATCTGTTTTTTAAATTCATTTTCATATAGTCTTAGTCATCCATTCACTGACCTTTATTTTTTAAGAAAAGGAGACAAGTAAATTTCAGATGGTAGCTCCCCCGTCTGGTTTTGTAAAACAGCAAGCCCCTTCCCTTCCTCTACTTTTAAGGCTGAGGACAGCGGGTGCTCTTGAAAGTGGCTCCTTACTGGTCCCATGTCCACAACATCAAAGGTTAGTAGGTCTTTTCCCACTAAATTCCTGCTGATTGTCTCAACTGCCAGGCAGCACAGATGAGTACTCAGTGTCCAACTTGGCAGTTCACCCCAGAGTTTAAACCCACAACAGAGACCCTCTGGGAACTGCTATCACTGGGGTGGACCCATGGTATCTCATCTTCCAGTTCAATGCAGGAGCTATGCTGAGAAGGTCAGCAATGATGATGTCTGCACCTCTACATGCTAAACATCCCACATACCCGATCCTAGGACCCTGGCAAGCAGGGTATTATAATCTCCATTTGCCAGGTGAGTAAACCGAGCCTCAGACAGGTTATGTAAATTTCCCCAATTTGCACAGTTAGTGGCTCCTGAGAAGATTCAGACCCAGGCTGTAGGGTCCCTGGGTCTAGGGCCTTTCCTCCAAGCTGGGAGGCCTTCTTGGGGAGAAAAGGGGTCTTGAGTGTCCAGTCCTATGTCCTGTGACTGTCCAGTCACATGGTCCCTAAAAAAGTCTCTTATTCCTTAAATATAAGACCTGATACCATAAAACTCCTAGGAGAGAACATGGGCAAAACATCCTATGACAGAAATTACACCAGTGTTTTCTTATGTCAGTCTCCCGAGGCAACAGAAATCAAAGCAAAAACAAATGGGACCTAATCAGACTTACAACCAAAGGAAAAGACAGCCCATGGGATGGGAGAAAATACTTAAAAATGATGTAACTGACAAGAGCTTAATCTCTAAACTATACAATAGCTCATACAACTCAACAACAGAAAACAACCCAATTGAAAAATGGGCAGAAGATCTAAATAGACGTTTTTCCAAAGAAGACATAAAGATGGCTAGTAGGCAGTTGAAAAGATGCTCAACATCATTAATTATTAGAGAAATGCAAATCAAAACCACAGTGAAGTATCACCTGTTACCATTCAGAATGACCATCATTTTAAAATCTACAAATAAATGCTGGAGAGGGTATGGAGAAAAGGGACACCCTCCTATACTGTTGGTGAGAATGTAAGTTGGTGCAACCACTGTGGATAACAGTATGGAAGTTCCTCAGAAAACTAAAACAAGAATTACCATATGATCCAGCAGTTCCATTCCTGGGCATATATCCAGGAAAAAACTGTTAACATAATTGAAAAAGATACATGCATCCATATGTTCATAGAAGCACAATTTACAATAGCCAAGACATGAAAGCTACCTAAATGTCCGTGGACAAATGAATAGATAAAGAAGATGTGGTGTAAACACACACACACAATGAAATATTCCTCAGCCAGAAAAAAGAATGAGATAATGCCATTTGAGCAACAAGATGGAGAGATTATCATACCAAGTAAGAAAAAGACAAATGCTGTATGATAGCACTTGGCATCTGGAATCTAAAATACAACACACATAACCTTGTCTACAGAACAGAAACAAGACATAAAGAACAGACTGGCGGGTGCCAAAGCGGGAGGGGATGTCGGGGAGGGGTAGACTGGGAGTTTGAGATTAACAAAGACAAACTAGTAATACAGGAAGGACACACAAGGTCCTACTGTACAGCACAGAACTGTATTTAATATCCTGGGATGAACCATCATGGAAAATCATGAAAAAGGATATATGTGTGTGTATATATATTTGAATCATTCTGCTGTACAGCAGAAATTAATACAACACTGTTGATCAACTATACTTCAATAATAAATTTTAAAAGTGTCCTCTTTATAGAGCAGGTGCTCAGTAAACGCCACCTGTTGATTAATGGGTGTATAGTGGATAAATTAGGTAAAACCAAATGGTTCTAAGTCAGTGTTTGAAAGCCACCAGTGGCCTCCACCCTGTGCCTGGTGGGCAGCCACACCCGGACGGCAAGGGGGCCAGGAGGAGGTGACTAAACTCCCTTGGCAAGTGAAACTCGGAATCACCAAGTTGTGCTAAACTGTCTCTAAACGCGTAGGAATGAGGGACACTGGATCACTTGACTTGTGGCGGCTTCTTGGCAAGAAAAAGGGATGATTTCTCCCCAATCCACCGCTCTCCACCCTCACTGCCCCTAGTGCAAATCACACCATGGAGAGTTTTGCTCTTTTGCCATGTGACGAGCACAGCACTGTGGGGTCCATGGGGAGGTGGGACCATGTATTTACCCTGCCAGGTACATAGAGCACTGTTAGGACTCTCAGCCTTAGAGGAAATACTTCTTTCAGTCTGAATAAATCTTTCCGTGCACGGATTGACTGTGACGACACCGTTCGGTTTCAGTTCTGTACCATCGGCCATGTGTTCCTTCCATTTCGGCAGCATCCAATCAAGGGGTAAATACTAATGTCATGCAGGGGCAAATCATTGCTTTTCTAGAAGACCTTTGGGGATGGGGCAGGGGAGGGGCCGAGGGCGGCCGGGAAACCTCACCATGCCAGGCGACTAGAGGGAAGCACCAGGGATGCTAGCCAAGCTGGGGTGTTAGGAATCTATTCCCAAGGTTCTCATGAGGAATGACTAGACTGGCCCCTGCGCCGGCGGCTGGGGGCAGACACGCACTCAGTCTGGATCCGGCGGCTACGATGGCCACGGTGGGGCTAGGAGGACACACAAGTGCTCACTGACCTGCAGTGCTCACGATGAACTTCCACTTGACCACGTAGGCATCACCCTCGTGGAACTGCCCGATGCTCTGCTTGGGGAGCCTGCTGTAGTCGAACTCCAGGATGTGCCAGACGTCCACTGAGACGCTGGCGATCTCGAACTGCCTCCGGTCGTCCCCTTCCACCAGCCCGTAGCCTCGGCCCACGTTGACCCCATCCAGCACGGTGCCGGCTGTCGTCTGGGGCACCGGCACCATCCGCGTCACGTCGTAAGGCTTGACCTCTGCCCGGGCATCATCCTAAGAGGGAACACAGACATGCTGGCTCAGCTGCCTCTGCATTCGCAGCTATAGCATCACTGCTTCCCTGGTGATGGGACAGCCTCAGAGGATGGCGTTCAGGCTGCCCAGCGCATTTCAGGAAAGGATGCATTTAGGGGACACACACCATGACTGTAAATGTGACACCTATAAACCTGGAGGTGGAAACACAGCTATTTTCACCTCCTGGAGTCAGAATGTAGCTGGAAACCGGTTTGCTGTTCTACTAGCAAACGCCAGGAGGGCTTGTAGCATCCAAGCCCCTTTGGCATGGACTCAAACCGAGCTCTGAGGTTTGGGGCTTGATCACCCTGCATACCTTGTGCTGCGCGAGTTCGCTGGCGGTCTTCTCGTTAGGTCTCTTCAGTTCTGTCCAATCAAGGAATTTCTCTTTGAACAAGATCGTCTCATTGTGTTCTGTAAGTCTCCCAAATATTGCCCAGTCGGGCCGCCCCTGTCCTTTCCTGCAGGGTGGGGGTGGGGTGGGAGGAGTGGATGGGAAAAGAACCAAGATTAAATAAGTCACATTGAAATTAAGAAGTCCAAACCCAGCACACATGGCTAGTGAGAAAACCAAATATGTAAACAGTATATAGAATGGATGGTTGGTTTTCACTGATGTGACCCGATAAATGACACTTTCTTATTTTAGCCTGAAGCCTTGCATGGTTTTGTTTCCTTGGAGTTGATGTGCCTGAATGTGATGTGATGCACCTCAGGACTGGACCTGCCTTGCATTCTAGCAAATCCTCACGTCGGGGTCCCGGAGGGCAACAGGCTAGTCTGGGAGTTCAGCAAAGGCAGGAGTCGCAGGCGGGTCGCTCTCACCTGCTTTATTCTGCCCACGGCCATCCAAAGGGCCTCAGCATGTTTCCTTCAAGTCCATGAATAGAGGGAGGGATCTGCGTTCACCCTGAGTTCTCTTCTTAAGTCATGTCACAATGGAGACTACCAGTCTCCAGGAACAAATTCTCCTCTGTTCCCTAAATGAACATACTCTCATAGATCATAGAGTGAATTTGTGCACATTTATGTCTAGGTCACTGGACTGGAAGCAGCTGAGCAGAACACAATGAAAAGAGAAAGGAAGCCACCCAGCCCAGCCAGGAGGTCTGTACTGTCTCGGGGTCTCAGAATCCGGCACTGAGCTTGGAACACAGCTAACTTAGAAATAGGGAGAGCTGAGAAAAGACGTGCAGAAGAGGGTGAGCCCTAAGGATAAGGTGAAGGTGTTTCTCATCCTTCCTAATCAGCCTTGGCTTGTGAACTGGGTCCCTCAGATGGACGGGCAGTACTTCCTGGGCCCTGGGGTGGCCCCTGCTTCATCATGTCCTATTTGGTCCAGACCACAGCTTCTGGCATCACAGCTAAGGCACAGCAAGGGGCTGCCTGTTTTCAAAGGGACCCAAAAGGATGAGGCACTTCATGCAAACACTTCCATTGCAGACTCTGGTGGGACTTCAGGAACCAAGTATCAGCAACTGTGGAAAATTTAGGACTACCTTAAAGACTGTGGTCCTTAACAGAAAATAGCTGAGTGACTGTCTTTTATATAAATTCCACTTTGCAGACTTGCTAAGGTGCTTACAGAACAAGCACTTTGGTCTCAGCTTAGAAATTCATCTTGGATACTGTGAAGCCAGGGAGCACGGCCAGCAGTGTCTGCAGTGTGAGGGCGTGAAGCTGGTGACCCTCCCCTCTGTCCTGACTCGTGGGTCTGAGCTGGGTGAAGCCATGACTCCTCAGTGGTTTCGGTCTCCTGTCTGTTAAGAAGGGCTGGGTGCTCTATTTTGGCTGCACCTTAAAATCCCTGGGGAGCTTTTAAGACATGCTGACACATGAGCCCCACCCACCTAAATCGAAAGCACATCTCCTGGGCTGGATCCACCAAATGCATTTTTTCCAGAGCTCCCCTAGTGCTTCTGGTCTCAGAGGTGCTGAGAGCCAGCAGGCGGGATACCCACTCCTCTGTATTTTCAGATCTCAGATGACATCATGACCGAATTGTCCATCAGACAGATTTTATGCTTTGGTATTTTTTTCTTTTACTATAGCAAGTAAAATATTCCTGTTAGTCTTAGCTTTCGTTCTTAAAAAAACTAGTTGTTTCAGTACTAATTGTGTTAAATGTGCTTAAAAAGGATTTGAAAACTTTTCACCTACACTGACATCATTTTGAATTTTTTCTATAATGACAATGAATAATAAAATCAAGAATTGGATTTTAAAACAGGAAACTAGGTAGGTTAGTTGAAATCTGTATATAAGTTCAATGGAAAACGTTAAAAAGCAGTTTCAATGTGCCATTTGCATCAATTTCTAATGTATTATGTGGGATGCATAATTTAAAGGCACTTCTTTTTCCTGGTAGTTAAGAAATAAAAAACACTGATCATTTGGATGTAAGAATTTTTTCCTCAAGATCATCTTTCTGAGAGTTTTGTGCATCTTTGGCTGTTTCTCCAAGAT
Organism: Bubalus bubalis; assembly: GCF_019923935.1. Lineage (NCBI taxonomy): Eukaryota > Metazoa > Chordata > Mammalia > Artiodactyla > Bovidae > Bubalus > Bubalus bubalis. The sequence continues at coordinate 49,277,009 of NC_059170.1, read as the reverse complement.
GACTTTGCAAAGTCCAGTAGACTGTAGGAAATAACTACAATCATTACTTCAATACCACATCCTCCCTTCCCCTAAAAGGGCAAAAACCTCATCTAAACAAATGGTGGATCCTGGAATTCAAGGGCTATGCTAGGGAGGTGTGAAACCAGACAGAGAGGCATGGTTTCCACAGATCCATGGCTGGATTCCAGGACTTGGCAAGCTTTTCAGATGAGCAAGGCATTTGTTTAAACAACTGCTATTCATCTGGCACAGCAGCACCTGAATGCGGCAGGTGGCACCAATTTACTTTAAGAAATAAAATACAACAGGAACACCATCCAGACGACCTCGCCATCCGTACTTCTGTATTTGTTAGGGAAAAGCTAAAGCACCGTTCCTTTTGTGAATAATCAAGGTACTGCATTGTGATCATTTATGGAAAGTAAAATCCAAGAAAGGTGATGGTTAATCACTGCGGTGGGGGGAGGTGGCCGAGGGCCCGGCAGTACCTGGGAATGAGGGGATTGCATTCCCCAGGATCCAGCGGGTTGATGTCACAATTCTCGTAGTCAAAGGTTCCATTCCACAAGTGCTTTGCCAGCTGAAAGGCGATTTTCCGTTGTGCTAATGTGACTTCTTTTCCATGCCACACGTAAACTTCACTCCCAAAATCAAACACCAGTACCTGGGGAAATGGCACAGAAAAATCTGTTAACTCCAAGGACAAGTTCTAATTGAACCAGGGTCTCTAGTGACAGTGAGCCAGACAGGCGATGATTTAAATCCTAATGGAGCATTCAGTACAGACACAAAGAGACCTGGCAGCTAGTGCCATCCTGCCAAGCCAGCCTCCACTCCGTGGGTGTGATTTCTATCTTGTTGACCTAAGTGCCCAAGTTAACCCTTCCTCTGAAGGCTCAGGCCATGTAGCACTTCTGAGGCATAAGAGCTATTTAAGCATGTCTTCCTCCGTCCCCCTTACTCTCTCCCCTCCTGTCATTCACTCATTTAACTTATACAGGCAACCTCACGTGGCACTGAGCACCCAGTGATTGTACAGGACTCCGCCCTGTACAATTCCGAGACCCTCAAGGGCAGAGACAAACCTGTACTTATATTTGCAGTTGGGCTCACTAGGGTTTGTTGAATGAATACATGAACACAATGCTATTTCTTATTTCCATGCCTGTTGCTTGTTCTTCCTAGAATAATTCCTGTCTTCATTTCCAACCTTCCCTGATAACTCAGTTGGTAAAGAATCTGCCTGCAATGCAGGAGACCCCGATTCAATTCTTAGATCAGGAAGATCCCCCGGAGAAGGGACAGGCTACCCACTCTAGTATTCCTGGGCTTCCCTGGTGGCTCAGCTGGGGGAAGAATCCACCTGCAATGCAGGAGACCTGGATTCGATCCCTGTGTTGGGAATTCTACTTAAGAATAGTATTATTATTACTAAGCAAACTAAGTTACTAAGCAAACTAGACTCAATTTCACCTTATCATTAAAATTATTCCTGATTACTTCTTTTTCCGTGACCGTGTTTCTCCCTTTAAATGCCCATTCACATCAGACAATCAATTTAGCTTCAGATGACATTCTTTCTAATACTTTTCTACCCAATGAAATTTAAAGTCCCGTTGTGTCTTCCACTTTCTTCTCAACATTCAGAATACTTAATGGTTCTGCATATATATACTCTATCACACACATACACGCAAACATTTGTACACATACATACAAACACACGTATGCATGTGTGCTCATTTGCTTCAGTCACATTTGATTTTTTGTGACCTGGACTGCAGCCACCAGGCTCCTCGGTCCATGGGATTCTCCAGGCAAGAATACTGGCGTGGGTTGCCATGCCCCCTTCTAGGGGATCTTCCTGACCCAAGGAGTGAACCCACGTCTCCTGTGGCTCCTGCATGGCAGGTGGATTCTTTTACTGCTGAGCCACTGGGGAAGCCCACATATATAAAATATTAAATATAAAATTAAATTAAATATTTAATATATTTAATAAATACTTGTCAGAAAAAACAATAAAAATATTTATTGTTTATATTTAATAAATCTTTACTTATGTGAGATAAAAATTCATGGGTTTACTTGGCAAACCTAAAAATTATATATACACCTATGATTCCTGAAACTCAAGGACTGAAAGATGTTTAATGTTTATACAGAAATCAAAAGACAGGCCTGAGTCATATTTATGTTTGGCCTAAAACAGAAAAGCCTTCACTGCCCCATGCCTCCTCGGAACAACATCTGTAACTCTGTATTAACACCAGTTGGCGCAGTGGTAAAGAATCTGCCTGCCAGTGCAGGACACTTGAGACATGGGTTCAATCCCTGGGTTGGGAAGATCCTCTGGAGGAGGAAACGGCAACCCGATCCAGTATTCTTGCCTGGGAAATCCCATGGACAGAGGAGCCTGGTGGGCTACAGTCCATGGGGTCGCAAAGAGTCAGACACAGCTTAGTGAATAAACAATTAGCATCTAAGACAGCAGCAATGATTTGAAGTCACAAATTGGGAGCCTTTAAAAAGATGTTTCTGGGGACTTCCCTGGTAGTCCCGTGGTTAAGAACGCTGTTCTTCTATTTCAGGGGCTGTGGGTTCGTTTCCCGGTTGGGGAACTTAAGATCTCACATGCTTCAAGGTGCAGCCAAAAAACCCCAAACAAGATGTCTCTAGTCTGTGATGTGCACTAACCCTGGCTAGTGTCTGTTGGGCACTTTTGTCTGTTTTCCTGGGCAGCCCAGGGCCAAGGCAGAGCCCTTGCCATACCTCTTTTGATTGCAGGAGGGAGCACTTTGGGATCTTCCCCCAGTAGTCATCATCAGGAACGAGTTTGTCATCCATCAGACGGTAAATGCAGTTGGTTTCTATTATGGCCGTTTCATAGAGCTCATCCTCCTTTGGGTCTCCGGCGGCTTTGGGATAAGAACAGTAAGGGGATGTTATGTTTTCCACTGGAGAGCGGCTGGTTTGGAAGAAGGAAGGAGGAGAGGAGAAGTAGCCAGTCTTCTTCTCTGAGATACAGTAAACTCTTACATTGGTAACTGGCTTGGCCGCCCAGAAGCTTCCAGAAGTCTTTGGCTGCATGTGTGTGTGTATTAATTCCTTCTTCAACAGTCTGGATATAAGTTGCTCTACAACCAAGTTCCCTCTTGGTCTGAATTAAACTCGCGAGTTCTGAGGCCTAAACAGAGAGAGGAGCACAGTTATCTGGGCAGACAAGTCCAAGGCCAGGTGGTGGATGGGCTAAGGCTGAAATCAGAGAAGAGAAATGGTGCGTGTCTGAAAGGAAAACCTCGTGACCACAGGGGCCAGGGGCACCACTGGTTGGGGGTTGTCTACAAAGTCAAGGAAATGTAACTCAAGGACTAGAGGGAATGCATTCTTTAGAGCAACAGGTCTTAGTCTTAAATTCAACAGATCATCCATGGTGCTTTTAAAAACACCCATTCTACGAATCGGCCATAAAAAAAACAAAATTTGCAGCAACATGGATGATCATACTAAGTGAAGTCAGAAAGAGAAGGACAAATACCATATGATGTCATATGTGGAGTCTAAAATATGACACAAATGAAGCTATCGATGAAACAGAAAGACTCACAGACATAGAGAGCAGTCTTGTGGTTGCCAAGGGGGAGGAGAGGTGGGAGAGGGATGGAGTAGGAGTTTAGGATTAGAGACGCCAACTGGCATATACAGGATGGATAAACACTGAGGTTCTATTGTAGAGCACAGGGGACTATACTCAGTCTCCTGGGAAGAAAAACAATATGAAAAAGAATGTATGTATAACAGAACCACTTTGCTCTACAGCAGAAATTAACCCTGTAAATCAGAAATTAACATTGTAAATCAACTATAAGTCAATTAAAAATCAGTAAGTCAATAAAAAGAAAAAAATTCCCATTTCCTGGCCTTTTCCCATTAAAATCTCACTCAGTATATCAGAGAAGGAACTTCATTAGCACCCCGGATAAACAACTTGGAAGTGATGTAGAGGAAGTTTCTTCCTCTACAAACGATGAACCAGGACTTAAAACCTGGGGGCATAGGTCAGACTCCTTTGAAAACATCTCCCTGAAGCACTTAATGAGAGGCTTGTTGCAGAGACATTCTGGAAAAGAAATAAGACTATCCCCTCTCACTTGAATGAGACACTGAGGCTTTGAGAAGCTTTCTAGGGGTCTGGCCACTGGAAGAATGTCCTGTGTCTAAAGGAGACGCAGAACCAAGCTACTCTCATTGCTTAGACACTGACCTTCGCCTTCTCGATCACGTTGGCAAACTCTCCGACCCACAGGAAGCAGTGATGGGGCGAGAGCAGGAGGAAGCAGTCCCCGCTGTTGAGGGAGGGGGCGCGAGGCTCCACCAGCCGCGTCTGCACGTGTCTTCTTCCTGAACACGGGGCAGAGGTCACGGTCTCCCCGAGAGGAGCCCTGGCCCCAGTCCCAGCAGGACCCGCCGGGATGCACCTCACATCCAGAGCAACCCTGCTCCTGACTCTGCCTCCTGACCAGTCTCTGCTCACCTGAGCTCCCGTGACCCGGGGGGCGTAGGTCATAGCCTCGTGGATGACTTTCCCTGGTGGCATGTCCCAAGAGTCACCACCAGGACCACTAGCGGTGTCCTCTTACAGCACGTGGATCCACTAAGGCTCCCTCCACAGGGATGTTGGCAAACTCCCTGTTTCCCCTCTCCCACTCCTCTCCTGGTCTCTCTCCACTCAGCCCACCTCCTACACTTAACAGCCTCTGTGGGCTGGGCGATCAGAACGCCCTTCAGAGAACCTCTTGGTTCTCGGAAACCCTGAGTCTATAGAGGAACCAGCTTAGAGGGAAGCCTTGCCTTGTGCAGCTTCCAACACCTTCTCCTAAATGGCTTTCATCTTCCCATAGTCACACCAAGAGTGCCGCCCTGGCGCTACAACATGGGAATGGAGGCGGGGGTCTGCACTTGTCACTGGTCTTTTAAATATGCTACAAAGGACAGTGGTCGTGCAGACACAAACTGGAAACCACCAGCGAAGCAGAGGATACGCCCTCCTTGTCTTGAGCCTGAATCTACAGCAGTACTGCTGGGGGGGCAGCTAATCACTGCAGGGCAGCCCAGAGCCCTCTGGTTGCAGAGGAAGGCTCCTTGTTAAAGAGGAGGGGAGGGAGGGTGTTGGCCACCTCTCTGCACTCCCTCGCTCCCTTCTCCAAGAGCCCATCTCTCCCTCTGGCTCCCTGACTCCTGCTGACCTCAGTGAGGACGACAGAGTGGGGCGAACACTCTGATGGCCGCGGGGGCATCTGGTGACCACAGGCAGTGTGTGGCCAGGGTCACGGGAAGGGGCACAGCAGCAAGAGCTAGGATTCTGGGATCAGGTGGACCAGGGTCACAGTCAGCTCTGCTGCTCAGCAGCTGTGGGGACCTGGGGCCCGTCACCAAGCTCAGGAGCCAAATGCTTCCTACCTCGTGGGATTTTGCAAAGCTGGGGTTAGATGTGGTAGTGCCCGGTGGGCTCTCCAGAGCATGTGTCCCCTCCCCGTCAGGCAAGTGGGGGGAACTCAGGCCTCCAGACAAAACCTGGGGTCATGCGTCATCTTCTCGGCTCTCAATACCTTTGATCTGCAGCAGCATCAGCTTCTTGTAGGGCACCGCGCTGTTGTTGGAATTCTGTTCCGTCAGGTTGACGCTCCGCAGGCTGACGTTGCTAAAGTTTTCTTTGCTGGCTAACCCTGCCAGGGTGACTTCTGAGAAGCTGGAGTTGGCGGACACTGGGAGGATTGAAGGATGAAAGAGAGCACAGGGCAGTGAGACATTTGGGAGAAAAGACAAGGTTCATACTCTGTGATCATGCATAACAATCACTGCTTTTTTCTTTTCAAGCTAGTCCTGATGGGGAAAACATACTCTCGTCTGATGAGCTCTGTGAAGCTCTGTGTTAGGAATTAAACACAGGATTGAAAATATAAATGCTTGTTGACAGGTGTCAACCCATCCATGCAGAGAGATAAGAAATGAGTGTGGACCAACAACCTCAGTATAAAATTAGGAGCTGAACTCATTTGCTGCAATTCCACTAAAGCTGTTATAATTCCTAACAGGGTTCAGATGTTGAAATGCTTTCCTGAGGGGGACTGTTGGATATCTTCCATCCAAAGTCTTTATATGCAGAAAAGCAGGCACTCTGTAAGGCTTGGTTTAGTTCTCATCTGTTCCTGGAGGCAAAGTGAACAACTAGATGATCTCTTGGGATCCTTTCCTCTCAGATTTAAGATTGTATTAAGACGCTAGGTTCTCAGTGTGAACCAACAAATGTACATATGCCTCTGAAAAGTGGAGGCAGAATTAAAGTACACAGAATCTGTGCCAATAAATCTTTATTTCTCCAGTTCTTTGTTTTAAAAAATATGTGCATGCTGCTGCTGCTGCTAAGTCGCTTCAGTCATGTCCGACTCTGTGCGACCCTATAGACGGCAGCCCAGCAGGCTCCCTCGTCCCTGGGATTCTCCAGGCAAGAACACTGGAGTGGGTTGCCATTTCCTTCGCCAATGCATGAAAGTGAAAAGTGAAAGTGAAGTCGCTCAGTCATGTCTGACTATTAGCGACCCCATGGACTGCAGCCTACCAGGCTCCTCTGTCCATGGGATTTTCCAGGCAAGAGTACTGGAGTGGGGTGCCATCGCCTTCTCCCATGCATGCTAGAGAGAAACTTGGAAAATTACTTCGCTGGGATGAAGTTCTAACACTGAAGACATATAACACCACTTCACAATTCATATGGCTCGGAATTTGAAATATACGTATTTAGTAAAACAATTATAATGAAAAGACTCAACCACCTCATCTAAATATTCTATTTCTAAAAACAAAAAACAACTTTGGTAAGTAGGTTTATGAGTGCTATAGGAAAATAAAAATGATAGCAAGAATATTCAGACTCGCAAGATTATGCATGCCACTACCCCACCAGGACAACCGCTGTTTCAGAGCTGGACCCCCATGTGGCTGGGCAGAGGAGAGCTGATGGCTGAGCCCGGAGTGGAAACAGAGCCTGGGGACCGCTTCTTACTTTCATCATTGCCTACCCCTTTTGCCCCCTCCCACCACTCCTCTCAGCCCACATCCCAACTTCAAGGAGCCCGAGGTCCTCTCCAAAGCAAAGTGAAAAGCACTGGTTTGTACTTTAATTAACAGCATAAAACCTAGGATTAGGCAAAGCAGGGATGTGGGACACTTGCCCAGGAGAGATCAAATTTCCTCTAGAATCAAATGGGGTGGAGAAATGCCAAGTTTGGAAATGGACTAAATTACAAAGCCCAACCTCCCTTTCCTCCAGCCTCTGGAAAGAAAACTCAAAAAGACTTAAATGAATAGAGGGCTTCTCTGGTGGCTCAGACAGTAAAGAATCTGCCTGCAATGCAGGAGACCTGGGTTTGATCCCTGGGTCGAGAAGATCCCCTGGAGAAGGGAATGGCTCCCCACTCCAGTATTCTTGCTTGGAGAATCCCCATGGACAGAGGAGCCTTTTGGGCTCCAGCCGATGGGGTCGCAAACTCAGTCACGACTGAGTGACTAACACTTTGACTTTAAGTGAACAGATGGGCCACACTTAAGAGTTTCTGTGAGAAGCCTTCACCTTCTAAGCAGGCTTTCTGCAGGTGTGCATGCGTGTGTGCAAACGCGCTCATTTGTCTCTCGTGAGTGTCTCGGCACTGTGGCTGGCCTTTGCAGGGCAGGAAAATGAGAGATGAAGTCACCTGCTCCCCCAGTTTCCGAGCACACAGCTGGGGGTGGGCCCCACACTCACACTTTTCGACTTTCATCCGCTTTGACTCCACAAAGGCCACGTTCAGTCTCTGCTCAGTGTACTCCTGCAGGAGATCTTCCCTCGCAGCCAGCATCTTCAGGGGGTTTTTGGAAGCCTGGACCCGGCGCTTGGGCCGCACAGCACGCTTGTGCTCAGCCACCGAGGATGTCAACCTATGGGGCAGAGCAGAGCTGCTGTGGCCAGGGCTGCAGTCTCACCCACGCTCAGGGGCTTGTAGGTCTCTGGCCTGGAGCACCCAGCTCCACAGTTTTATTTCTCCATTGCATTATAAATCTTATAGCGCCTCCTCCTCCTCCCGCCACTCCACCGATGGAGTCAGAGGATCTTGGAAGGTTGAAGCCCATTTGGGTCCAGATCACAGCCAATCCTAGGAGCCTTGCTCTCACCACGCCCCTGGGACTTCACCTGGAGGAATGGCTGGCGCCTCTGGGGCAGCCCACCCCACTCCTGGTCAGAGCTGATGGGTGGAAGTCCTTCCCTGATATCATCACCGCCCCCCACCCTGCCCCCTACACAGCATCCTGATCACTTCCTGTTGGAAAGAACTGCCTTTCCTTCTCTGGGCTCTCTAGCAAGCGCTCTGAGACTAGTCAGTCACTGCTTCTCGATTTAACCCTCCTTCCTGCAGACTCAGCTTCCTCTCCATGCCAGTTTTGCAGTTTCCTCCCCCAATTCTCCCATCACTATTCTCCTCCCAACCCACTGCCCCACTTTGGAAAATAAGCACTATTTTGAAGAGTATATAGAAATAAAAAGAGGCCCCCAAACTATGATCCTGTCTCTCTCTCTCACACACACACCTCTCTGGGCCAAACACCAGACATGAAGATGGGGGTACACTCTGTCCCAGAGTTCCCAGCTGCTTTTAACATCCAAGTGCATGGATCTCTGTCTCCGGAGGTCCTCTTTCATACATAACATTATCATGTGTGTATGTGTTCAACACGACATATCAATGTTCAAATTGTATGTAACAATTTAAACAATGACATTTGGATGAGGAGGAGATTGAGAAATGGTCCAATAACCATGTATGAAAATAATACCCAGAATATTAAAGGTGGGAAGTGGCAAATTGTTCATTTTCTTAAGACAGCAAATTGAAAAAACAAAAACAAAAACAACACATTGAAAAATGCAGAATGGGTATCAGGAACAGCTTAAGGAAACATTTATGACAACCTTGCATACTTCTGGAAGAGGCAGGCTCTCTCACAAATTGGTGGGAAGCAGATAAATGTGGTGGATGGCTGTGGGGTAAGCCCACCCAGCACGCTCTCCCTGCTTCTGGTAGGTAGTCCTGGATTTGCCTTTGTGGGGACTGCCTCCCTCCACGCCGCACCCTCTATCCCAGCTCCAGAGCTGGGAGGGGATCCAGAGACCACCACTAGCCTATCAGCATCTTCCATCTCCTTGGCTGTAATGATGGGTGCAGGGCTGCGTGCAGATCTGGGAAAATCAAGCCTGAGCTCCTCCTAGGACTGCTGGGCAGGGTGGCTGCCTGAACGGGAGTGCCCACACAGCTGGGCTATAAATCTGGAGTAAGGGGTGACCATCTAACATGTGGTGACAGCCTGAGAGGGAAGGACAGAGGGAAGCTGGCACGAGAGAGACCTTATTCTGAGCCCCCCGAACCTGAGGTCACACCTGCACTTTTCACGGAGTGAACCTGTAAATCCCTCCACACTTCTCTTCTGCTGAAGTTGGTTGGATTTGCCTTTCTTTGCAGCACTTGAGACCAAAGGAATTCTAACACCATGAACACTTTTCTTTAGTGGTGTAGCCAAATTTCTGTGTGAAGAGGGACCTGAGACAGCACTGATAAAACCCTCGGATCTATTGATCTTATCACTGGTGGCAAATTTCATTGATTTTCTAGTTAGCTGTATTCATCGGAGCCTGGGTGATCCAAATAGTTTTCACATCAAATGAAAGAAGGCATAAAAATGTTGGTTAACCAGTGTTCATGAAGTCTGAAAGCAATAGTTGAGTGACGTGAAAAACCCATCACATTATTTTTATGGACCAGGCACGTGGTGTGGATGCAAGGCTTTCTGGCAGAGAGGACGTCTGTCCTGGGCACACAAGCTCCATCTACTCCAGTGTCTAGTTCTAGAGAACAGTGATTTTGAGACAAGATGGGACCTGGGACTTGAGAACTTTTGCTGCAGTGAGGACAGCTGGACAAATATCTCCTCCAGCAACAAAATACGAAGACACTCTAAGGGACTAAAAATAACTTCATGCATGTGCAACTGGGGCAAATTATGAGCAACAAGATACAAAAAGACCGAAAAAACCCAACTGCCACTTCTGAAGAGCTGGGAGCAAAACCTGGGCACTGCGCGTACCTCCTGCACTCAACACCACCAAAGGGGGGTAAACCACCTAAGCCACCCACCCTCCTGGTCCGAACCCTGGACATACCCCTTCCCTTACCCTATACAAGGAACATGCTCGCCCCACCTCGGGGAGCCAGCAAGGGCACCCATCACTTGTTCTTCCTTCCTCCTGCTGCAGCAGGGGCCCCAATAAAGCCTTGCCTGCATTTCCTGTCTGGCCTCAGATTAATTTCTATTGATTGGGGAAGGCCAAGGACCCTGGTCAGTGTCAGTCTGGCTATTCTATCGCAGAAGGTGATAACGGTGAGAGAATAAAGTGCTATGCAGAGGCTGGTGAAGGGATCCATTCTCCAGGGGTGAATGATGGGAATTGAAATAACTTACTTGGGGGCATAAGGATCAAAAATGACATCGAAATCCTCGTCCAGCTCCACGGGGCTTCTCGGTAGAGAGGAGTCCACGCTGCGGTAAAACTTGGCAAAGGTTTCGTCATCGTCCGGCTTCATCACCTCTTTCACCGATTTCCCAGTGACAGTAAGCACTGTTTCTTGCATCCCACCAACTATCAACAAACAAGCAAATCAATGACCCGAGATGTGTGTAAAAGCATGACTTCAACTCTGCTTCACTAGGTTAAACGTTATTTTCTTCCCGCTAAGGCCAGGAGTGGAGCAAACGCGACAGCACTCCCAGATTCCGCAGACGCTTCTCAGGCACCGGCTGTCTTCTCAGGAAAGGACTGAACAAAGCCTGTGCTGGGAGTGGTAGGAGATGGAGGCTGAAGCCACTGACAATTTCTGAACCTGTTCTTTATGCTCTTGGAGACAGAACTAGCCTCAGCTTTGTTCTAGATCAAGGTTTGGTAAAATCTTTTTCTGCAAAGGGCCATGTAGTAGATATTATAGGCTTTGCATGGGAGGCTATTTGACTTGCATTGCAACTTGCATGAAGCTGTGGCTATAGCACAAAATTAACTATTACCAATAAGCTAACAGATGGGCATGACTATGTTCCAATAAAACTTTATTTACAAATACAGGTGGGGAGCTGGATTAGTCTGCTGGCCTCTGGGTTAGATACCTGTTACACACAGGTAATAAACTGTGAATTGTTTGTATTCTTTGCCTTGCCAGCTTGGTTATTATATGACACTTTTATATTTTTAGTTTAAAGTGGTTGTTTGTATTATTTTCAACCTATAGGGGTCATTGTCAATAGTAGGTGCTTAGTAACAGATAAGTTTTAAGTACTGGACATTTTTCTTAAGAGATGAGGCTACTTCTGCATGTTATTCTTTAATTTTATATACTTCATAGTCTTTTGTATTGAAATCTTTATTTATTCACTAGAATTTTCTTCTGGAAACTATTTGTGACAATCAGATATAATAGCAGCTGCTACCTTATTGGAAAATGACATATACAATCAGATCATGTTGATTTCATGTCATAATCTATTTTCACGGTTAAAAGCAAAATTACTGAGTCTACAATCCTGACTGGATGACATCCCAAGAGTTTAGATCCAGGTACAAATGTGCTATTGGGAGCCACCTACTGAGTACATTATCTAGTGAATCAGAGCTTAGTAATCTAATCAGTGTTGACCAATAAATTAACTTTTAAAATATAACATGAGCTAATGCTCAAAGTACGCATTGGTTGAGTCATAATAGAAGACAATTTAGCTGAGGAGAAAAAGCAAACCATGTTGGGATTCAGAGATTCTGCAAGTGGGGTAGGTATTTTTAGGTTTCCTGAGCTACCCACTGAAACTTGAGCCACGCCGGCCACACACACGTGAACCACAGCTTCCCTCTGGCTCTTGGCATGTACCTTTGTTATTCAGCCTTCTTAGGAAGGTTTCCAGCCTGTCCAGCTTGAGGTCCGACTCTAACTGCATGTCTGGTCTGGCTTCGATATCTGGGCAAGGAGGAAACACAGTGAGAGAAGCACTGAGGGCTCTTCTGACCACAGACCCCTTCCACGCCAGGGCCTTGTGACTCACCTTCCAGGGGTCTGGAAACTGGTGTAGTGCCCCTTGCTTTGTTGCAAACAGGGGATGCTACCGGGGTGATGGCAGTGGGGGACGCCAGACCTGCAGGAAAAACAAAGGAGCAACTGAGCATCTCAGGATCACTTCTGGAAATTCCCAGGACCCTGAGGGAGCGCCAGGAGCCCCAACAGAGACCTAACAATTTACAGAATTTACAGACAGACATGGGACACGCATGGGAAAACTGCCCACACAGACAAGGTTTTATTGTTTCTAGGGCCTGCAGCATCTGTCAGTCTGCCATTCCACACTGAACAATGAAGATACATCCCTAACATGCAGACAGGATAAGAGAGTGCAGGCGGCGATCGGAATGTCCTTGAACAAAGGGAATATTGACTTCTGAAGGCCTTTCGGGCACTGGAGGTAGCTGAAGAGAAAGCGTACAGTTGTCCCTCAGTAGCTACAAGGGACTGGTCCCAGGACCTCCTGCGGGTACCAACATCCACATGGATACTCAAATCCTTTATATTAAATGGTGTACTGGCATATAATCTACACACATCCTCCCATATCCTCTAAATCATCTCTACATGACTCCTAATACCGAAGATGATGTAAATGCTTTGTAAAGAGTTGGTGTAGCAAATTCAAGTTTTGCTTTTCTGGAATTTTATAAAATTAAAAAACATTTTTTTTGGATTGTGGTTGGTTGGATTTGTGGCTGCAGAACTCAAGAAGGCGGAGGGCCAGTTGTTTCTGTACCATCTCTCCAGAGGAAACAGAGACCCGGTTTGTCACGCTGGCCGGTGAGTTCCCCAGCCCTGGAGTCATCTTCCTGGCTGAGGGGACGTGGGGACAGTCTGACCTTTGGGGGCATCATCAGAATGTGATCTACTGGGCAATTACCCAGAGAGTGCTAGGCTTTGTAAGAAAGACACAAGAGTAACAGTTTACACCTGTGTGGATGTTGGAAAGTCATATTGGTCTTGGGTGTGGCTGGGAGCTAGGGACATGCTTTCACCTGCATCTTTCGAGGAGCTGGACGGGGACTCTCTAAGCAGAGAAATGATAAGAGACACATAGAAAGGGAAGACAAACATTCCAGCATGAAGACGGCATCTTATTAGACCAGAAAACTGAATAAAGACATAGATGAGTATTTTTTCCTAAACTTAGAAGGGATTTGCAAGGGGGGCAGAACGGGTAATTGGTACACATACAAAGAACAAAATGAGATGTTAACATTCTCTGTATCCATTTGTATTAAAAGTGAAACCGTTAGGTGACATTGCTACGTTATCGCATCCGAGAGACCACATCTGAGAACCACATCCCGAGAATGTGTAAGTCACGATCACTTACAGGACAAAAAACCAAATGAACGGATCTGCTCCTCCCTTGTGTGAGTTGGAGAGGAAGATGTTTGTTATACCATAAAACTTGGAAGGAAAAATACTGAAATGCAGTTTACAACTGAAATTTTAGGTGACATTTCAGAAGCTTCTCTGGTAGCTCAGATGGCTAAAGAGTCTGCCTGTAATGCAGGAGAACCACTGGGTTGGGAAGATCCCCTGGAGAAGGGAATGGCTACCCACTCCAATATTCTTGCCTGGGGAATCCCATGGACAGAGGAGCCTAGTGGGCTGCAGTTCATGGGGCTGCAAAGAGTCAGACACAACTGAGCAACTAACACGTTCCAGAAGTACTTCTCAACATGTACATATAATTCCTTACTGATGTCAATAACATTTAAAAAAATTCTTTAATTACAAGATCTGCAAAGAGTTTATATCTGAGTGAAAGTCAATTTTCTTGAAAGATACTAAAAATAAGTAAAATTTGGTATCAAAGGCTGAGACAGTAGCTCATTACCTGCTAAAATGATGTGTAAGAGGCATGGGGACGTAACATTAGCACAGAGGTTATTCACTCTGAAGCCAATAAACAGGCTTGACACCAGCCCTTTGTCCAGTTAGGGTGCCCCCTGCTGCCCATTCAGGCAGCTGCACCCGTGAGCTCTTAAAGGTGCACCCGCTCTTTCCAGCTAGAGACAGGGCTTGTCTGTGATGGGGGCAGGCATATAGATTTAAGTTTCACACTGTTAAATCACTCCCCATAGCTCCTTTCAATGAATTCTATGGACAATAACCAGTCACCTGTTCTCTTCAAGAACATTTTACATCTTTTAAAAATAGTACTTATTTAATTTCTTGGCTGTACTGCACAGCATGTAGGATCTTAGTTCCCTGACCAGCAGTCAAGCCCGTGCCCCTCCCCTCCGCATTGGAAGCACAGAGTCCTAACCACTGAACTACCAGGGAAGTCCCTCAGCTCTCTCTTCTTCAAAGGCATACTCTGAATATCTTCCAGGAGAAATCTAGAATACCACAGAAATCTGGAGTACTCACTCATCTGTGGACTCTACGAATACAAAACAGGGGACAGCCCTAATGAGGTGAGGGGAGAAAACAGCTCCTGGGGTGAGAGAATGAAAACCAGGCTACAGAGGCCTCTTGGCCACTCACTGCTACACTGTCCTCTGATGAGACAGGAAGTCCTGGTGGCTGCAGTGTGGGGACAATTTCATTCTTTGGCAAGTGTAGTGAATTGGATGTTCCACCACTGCAAATCCAAAAGAGCCAAGGACTCAGTGAAACACACGACTGTGCAGGTGATAACAAACACCAGAAAAGCAGGCTACCGATTTTTCATTAGATTGAAAGTACAACAAAATTATTTCTCGAGCAGAGTCATAAAGCACCTGTTAAATAAAGATCCCTGATTTATTCAAGAACATGTGAAAGGAAACTCATCCACTAAGGGAGGAGGAATGTCCCTGATTCTGTTTTCCATAACTGCCTAGGAGCAAGGCTACTTCCTCTGATATCCCCATGGACAGGGACAGTGGTATCCGGGAGTAAGGACCAGGATTCAAATACATTATGATTTTTAAGATGAAAGACAAAAAATGAAACCCAAGTAAAAGGTCATCAGGATAAAAGTCCAGGCTAGAAGCTGGAAGATCTGAGCTATGGCTCAAGTTCTCATTGTGGGCCTGAAGAATCTGCTTTTGTTAACATAGGGATGGGAGTCATGCAAAGGAGATAGTTCTGTGACTTGGTGACAAAAATCCTCAAATGCCACCTCATTCTGAGAGTAAATTACCTTCTTTTATCCTTTGATAATTCCAAGATTGTTGTTGTTGTTTAGTTGCTAAGTCATGTCCGACTCTTTTGTGACTCCATGGACTGCAGCCCTTCAGGCTCCTCTGTCCATGGGATTTCCCAGGCAAGAATACTGGAGTGGGTTGCCATTTCCTTCTCCAGGGGATCTTCCCAACCCAGGGACTGAACCTGTGTCTCCTGCATTGGCAGGCGGATTCTTTACCACTGAGCCATCAGGGCTTCCCTAAATTCCAATATTAGTTAAGAATAAATTCGTTAGAAAGGATTCTTCCACCAATATTTGGGTTAATCTCAGTTCAAGAGTTTCCTCTCCCTCCCTTCCTTCCTTCTGCAAATACTTATCCCAAGCCTACAATGATGTAGGCTCCATCTATGACTGAGGATCCCAAAAGGTATTGAGAAAAGCAAACTGCAAACCTACGAAGCAGATGACAATATAAGTTAATTCTATTGATTGAGAAAACCTTCATCACTAAATCGAGAAATTTACTCAAAACAATAGCTTAGAAAATGAAGGTATGTGCGTGCACGTGACAAAGGGACCCGATTTTAACCATTTCCAACAGGCTGTGGAGCTGCAGAGCTTTCTGACTGGTTCGTCAGTTTCACAAATCTTTGGATTCCCACTGAAAATCAGTTTCAAGAGCTCAGCTGCAGAGAAATGACCTGTCTTCAGGGAAATCTCACTTTCCTGGAAATGGATACATCTTTTAGACATCCAATAAAACATCTCTGGAAACAGGGCTTTGTAGCCAGGGAACTCTGGGTTGATGGAAAGAGACTTGGGAATTACCCTAAAAGGAAGACGACGAACTTCTGCACTGAGAAAGGCTTATTTGAGTGAACTGATTGCCAGATGTCAAGAAAATGGAAATAATTTCCAAGCAATTACAGGAAAGGACTAAAAGTTTGATAGCAGATCTGCAAAACTGCTTTGATGCCTGGGCATTTCCAAATGACTGTTCTGAAATGTGACTAACTGAATCATGCATCACATTGAAGACGATGTTGTCATAGGAAGATTTTCAGTTGGAGTAGCTCACAAAATGTGTACACAGCTTCAGTTAAGAGTGAAAACCAGAAAAGACCAAGGCTTAGTTTTTTAAAGTGAGCTATCCTACGCCACCCTCCCCTCCGTGGGTGATGGAGCTCACATACAGGTCCACACTCGCATACACACACACACACACACACACACACACTCTGACCTCGCTTCACCATGGAGCTCACACACAGGTCCACACTCGCATACACACACACACACACACACACACTCTGACCTCGCTTCACCATCCTGCCGGCCACGGTAAACTGGGTGGAGTCGTTGGCTGCTCCTTTGCCCCTGGTCTTCCAGGCGTCCTCTCTCACGGTGATGAGATGCTTTCTCTCTTCGATAGTCATCTGGCTCTCTCGACTTTCTGTGACCCGCTGTTTGCAGAGTGTACCAGGGAGAAAACAGGAGAGGAAGTCACAGAGGCAAGAACGTTAGCATGAGCATTTCATGAGCTGGAAAGCAAAGACGAGTCCTGCACTACCCCTAATGTCCACAGCTGTTCTACCTGAAATAGGTCTGGCTTCCTTATTTCCAGCTTGGGTTACAGATCACCACCACCAACCCTGGAACTGCAGGTTAGAACTTGGTTTTTCACTTGTTTGTTTGGAACACCAGAATATCAAAATGATGCTTTGTAAAAAGAAACAGGAAGAGAGAGACCGTCTTCCTGCCATGAACCTTATGGAGTTTTCAAGTTGCTCTGTTTCACTTATCTAAACTCAGTTGACTAGGAATCTTTGTTCATCATGCTCAAAGAACACAGTTTGTTGAGAAAATCTTACCTACTAAAGATTTTTATCTACATGGTCAACCATAAAGTAGAGAAAGCTGATTAGGAGGAAGGTGAGTTATTAGAAGGTTTTCTGGAACTCACGTGCTTTTTCCTACAGCAACTATTTTATATGGGCAGTTAGGCAACCAAAGTAAACCCACAAAGATGGCTTTTAAGTCACAGAATATCTGACATTGAGGCTGAGCTGTGCTATAGACATAAACTACATGTATAGTAACATTTCTACGTAGAAAAGGCTTACAAATGTGTCTCACTGGGGTTTTGGAGACAGTTGCTTCTTTAGTGTCTAAGCCCTTGGTGACATTATTTAGTCTTATTTGGTCTAAAAGGCAGAAGCTGGAGGATTCTCAAGGGAGACTGAGGAGGACAGGGATGGGCAGGAAGGAGGTGGAGGTGTGGCCTGAGGAGATGAGCGGCTGTTCGCAGGCTGACAACTGGGGAAGGTCCTCCAGAGTTGGCCCGAGAGTTTCTGTTCCCTCCTCCTTTGCCCATCCCTCCTTTCATGACAAAATCTCTTTGGGGATGGGGGCAGGGCACCAGGCAGGGAGTGGGGGACAGTGGGTGGGAGGGGTTGCGGGGGTCGGGAGGAAAACTGCTATGGGAGCCAATGTTAAGGCAAGAAAAGCATTGCCAAAGAGCAGAAAGCACTTCTGCCTCCAGGTCCTTCCTAGGAAAGGGGTCCTAAGGACGGTGATGACCCCGGTTTGTGCTTGCGCTTTAACCGCAGTATCTTCTGAGGTCCGAGGAGGCCCTTTCTGGTGGAGCATCTGCTTTCAAACCACAGGCGAGCTCTCCTTACTACTCTGTGGTCTCCCCAAGCTCCTCTTCCCGTGTAAGGAGTTCTTTCTTAGATAAGAAGTCAACATAGATCAAAATGATCCTCAGGGTCATTTCCACAGACACAGTGGAAGGACCAAGGAGCCCTGAGGGGGAAATTCATCCCTGGGGACTCGGTGATGCTTTTGTTCTCCATTGCTGTCCATCCCACGATGGCAAATTAGCGTCCCTTAACTGACCAATAGGAAACACCTCCAGATTCACTCAGGAAGATGACAGAGGTCAGCACCCTTACTCTCTTTAAGGCTCTGGGAGGACGAAGAGTTGCAGGGTAATGGGGCGGGGGCGCGGGGGCGCAGGCACGGGGAGGCTCTCCTTCCTTTCCAGCCACATAAAAACCAAGTCTGCACTGGTAAGATTCAGCTTAAGCCATGGACATGAATTTCTCCATCACTGTACCTATACATCTTCCTGTTACAGAACTCTCCTACAGAGCAGTCACAATCAGGACTCATTTTGAGATCACTGGCAATTAAACTAGGCTAAAAACCATCTCCTAAAGAGACATGGTGACTAAATGTAACATATGATCCTGGTTGGATCTTTGATGGGATGGAGTGCGGGCTAAAACAGATATTATTGGGGAGAAAATGAACACAGTTGGGATACAGTCTATGGATTAGATAAACAATGTATCAATATAAGATTTCCTCCTCTTGAGGTTATGGGAGTATGCTGCAGTCTAAGGCTCTGTGTCCCCTGCTCCCCACCAGTTCACATAGTGAAACCTAATCCCTACTGTGATACTTAGGAGGTGGGGTTTGGGAGGTGATCAGGTCATGAGGCTAGAGCCCTCAAGAATGTGATTAGTGCTCTGATAAAAGGGGCCCCAGAGTTCCCTCGCTCCTTCAGCTGCACGAGGACATGGTGAGCAGACAGGGCTCTAAGAACCGGGAGGTGGACCCCACCAGACTCTGACTCTGCCAGCACCCTGATCTTGGACTTCTTACCCTCTAGAACTGAGAGGATTACATTTCTCTTGTTTATAAGTTACCCAGTTTATGGTGTTCTATTACAACAGCCCAATCAATCATTCAATCCAGGAGAAAAGGGTGAAGGGAGACGTTGGCAGCAGGGATGGGGGATGAGGGGGGTGGGGGAGGGAACAAATGCCAGCAATCGGTGGGTCTGTTCAAGGGTATATGAGAGTATCCTGGCTATTATGACATCATTTCTATAAGTTTTAAATTTTATCAAAATAAAAAATTATCAAACAAATTAAAAACCCTTTTCCTTAACTTTCCTACTCATGATTGGTAAGATGACCCTGGTTCCAAGTAATTCTCTGAATCACATGCCCTCATAAACTAGATGGACTTACTAGGAAAACCTCATCAAATTTTGAAAAAGAAGATAAGTTTTCTTGAAAAATTAAGTTTCAGGAGTGAATTTTAATCAAAAATATGATATTTGCCTTAAAATATTTTAAAAAATATATAAAATACCAAGAAAGTTTTTTTTTCCAAACACCCAGACTTTACCATTTATATGGTGAACTCAGTAGAATCTCCCAAGTCCTGGGTGTGGTGGGAGGGGTGCTTAATGACTCAGAAAAACAGTGTCCTGAAATCAGCAATTCCATTTTGGATTCTCCTGCAGCTCCTGGGAGAAGGTGTGTGGGCCCTGGGATACACAGATATTCCAGGATTTAAAGTGTCCATAAATTTGCCAAATCTATGTTAGGGAGCATGCTTTTCATGTGCCATGTGCCTCTAGATGATATTACTAAACGTAAGTCTTTGCTTCTCTAGAAGTTTCACCTTAATTTTGCCACTTAGTTGGGTTACTCTCCAGGCAAGAACACTGGAGTGGGTTGCCATTTCCTCCTCCAGTGCATGAAAGTGAAAAGTGAAAGTGAAGTCGTTCAGTCGTGTCCGACTCTTCATGACCCCATGGACTGCAGCCCACCAGGCTCCTCTGTCCATGGGATTTTCCAAGCCAGAGTACTGGAGTGGGGTGCCATCGCCTTTTCAACTAATTCCCCTTATCTGACCTTAAATGGCTCTATAATGTAACAATAAGTATATACACACACATATATGTATGTATATATGATATATATACCTTATATATAATACATATATCTTATGCATATGGTTTATTTATTCACTGTAGAAATGAATAAAATGCATTACAAGTTGCTATATAATTTTAGAACTCAAAATGTGTAAACAGGTAACATGGACCTCTTTCCCAATGTACTTTTTTTTTTAGCTTATGACATCATGATTCTCTTATCTTGCTTTTCCCTTCAAAGTTTTTTCTTCCCTCATTTAGAGAAGGGCATAATTCATAGTAGAGTAAGCACTGTGTCATTTTTCAGGTTTTTCTAGGTCTAACTGATGAGATTTAGGATTTGCTGGAAGAGTGAGGGAGTTGGGGCAGAACAGGAATAGAAGCCTTACCCCTTCTAGCCTTTACTCTTTTAAATATAGATCTCATGAACATGGTACAGAAAGAGGAGGGGTAGGGGAAGAGAGAGAGAGGGAGGAAATGCAGTGAAACAGCTGGGAAGAAAGTTGGGTCTTAGGGATGAACAGAGACTTTAGGAAACTGTGCAAAGGGTCAATAGAGAAGAACGTTTTCAGGTTACCATGTTGTTACTTATGGGTTTGTCTCCATATACCTCAGAAATCACATTTCATTAAGAGTTTCTGACACAGGAGGTGATACACAGAGAGAGAACTAATGTGTGACTAGGATTAGCGTAGCTCTAAGGGTAAAATTCTCCTACAAGTGGAGAGCTTTGTAGATAGAAAATATTGTGATCTGGCTTTTAAATTTTTATCTTACTCACCTTGAGTGAAACTACATCACAGGGAGAAACCATAAACGCATGTGTTCAGTGAAAGAAGTAAAGTACAGCAACAAATCAGCATTCTCCGTTTTCAAAAATGCTGTCACCTTTCAAACCCTGTGCACTGTTAAGGAAATTTAGCTTTGCCACCTCCTTAAGTGATTTCTATCCGTCACCAGGGCCCAGAGCCTAAAGTGACCTGGACAAAACATGGAGAAAGATTTCAACTAGGTTTGGATTTCAAAGTGACCATAATTTGGTCTTGTCATCATTTACCAGCAACTAAGATGAAAGGAGCGCTTCCTACAGGGCTCAGTGGCAAAGAATCTGCCTGCCAAGCAGGAGACGCAGGTTTGATCCCTGGGTTGGGAAGATCCCTAGGAGAAGAACATGGCAACCCATTCCAGTGTTCTTTCTGGGAGAATCCTATGGACAGAAGAGCCTGGTGGATTACAGTCCATGCAGTTGAAGAGTTGGACATGACTTAGCAACTAGAGAATAACAAGAGGAAAGGAAGGGAACAAAAGGAAATCTTATTTTGCTATAGCCCTGAGGCAAGCAGAGGAAGAAAATACGTCAAGGCGCTTCTCCACAACTATCAGAATGGACAAAATTCAAAGCACTGATACCACCAAATGCTGGCGAGGATGTGGGGCAACAGGAACACTTATTTATTGCTGGTAGGAACGCAAAATGGTCCAGCCACTTTCAAAGGTAGTTTGGCAGTTCCTTACAAAACCAAGCTTAGTCTTACCATATAATTCAGCACTCATGCTCTTTGATATCCAAACAAGTTGAAAAATTATGTCCACACAAAAACCTGCAATGGATGTTTATAACAGCTTTATTCATAACTGCCAAAAGCTTGGAAGCAACCAAGATGACCTTCAGTAAGCAAATGGATAAATAAACTGGTCCAGGCAGACAAGGACTATTATTCAGCGGTAAAAAGAAATGAGCCATCAAGGCATGAAAATACATAGGGGAACCTTAAATGTGTATTACTGAATGCAAGAAGCCAATCTGAAAAGGCTACACCTTGTATGATTCCATCTGTTGGAGATTCTGGAAAAGACAAAAACTATAGTAAAGAGATAAGTTTCCTGGGAGAGAAGGAGAAGAGGGAGGGATAAGCAGGCAGCGCACAGAGGGGTTTTAGGGCAGTGGACTGACTCTGTACGATACCATAATGATGGATACATGTCATTACACACTTGTCAAAATCTTAGCGTGTACAGTACCAAGAGTGAACCCAACTATAAACTATGGACACTGAGGGATAACAGCTTGTCAACCGAAACACATCTGCCATCTAGTGGGGGATGCTGACCGTGGGGGAGGCTGTGGGGGAGGTAGGGGGAGGCAGGAGGTGTGAGGGAAATTTCTACACTTGCTGCCTAATTTTGCTCAAACTACTCTAAAAAAATCAAGTCTATAAAAAAGTATACTACATATACATATAATATGTGTATTATATAAGTATGCATGAGTGTGAATTCCAAGTCACTTCAGTCGTGTCCAACTCTTTGTGACTCTATGGACTGTAGATCGCCAGGCTCTTCTGTCAAGGGGATTCTCTAGACAAGAATGAAAGTGAAAGTCGCTCAGTCCTGTCTGACTCTTTGCGACCCCAGGCAAGAATACTGGAGTGGGTTGCCATGCCCTCCTCCAGGGGATCTTCCCCACCCAGGGATCAAACCCGAGGCTCCTGCTCTGCAGGCAGATTCTTTACTGCTGAGCCAGCATGGAAACAGTTTATATTTAAAGATTTCAATAAGGGTGGTGGAGGGAAGGACTGGGAGTGTGGGATTAGCAGATATAAACTAGTATATACAGGACAGATAAACAACACAGATCTACTGTAGCACAGGGAACTATACTCAATGCCTTGTCATGCACCATCATGGAAAGGAATGTTAAAAAAAAAAAAAGAATGTAAAATGAAAGACTTTAATAATATATCTTTTCTTTTAAAGTTTAACATTAACATGACTTCCCTGGTGGCCTAGTGGTTAAGAACTTGCCTTGCAATGCAGGGATGTGGGTTTGATCTCTAGTCAGGGAACTAAGATCCCACAAGCCCGCAAGTCACAAGAGAATCTGTGTGCAGAGCAACGAAGTCTGTGTGCCACAACGGGAGTCCCTGGACCTCAAGGAAAGACCCTGCATGACGCAACTAAGACCTGAGACGGCCAAATAAACAAATAAATACAAAAAAAATAAGTTTAACATCGGCTTATTTCACCTCTTAGTGACACAACAGCAGGTTTGCTCCAGAGTTTATCCTCGTTTTTGAAGTAGACACCAGCTGGTTATGCAGGGCTAGGTTCCTATAGACCTTTACTCCTAACTTCAGAGGAAAGGAGTTAAGGCAAGAACAAGAAAGGCCTCCTTCGGGGGAAGAAATGGGGCGTTTCCCTTTATGAAAATGCCAGATGAAGCAGGAGGACCCTGCAGACCCTCCCTCTGGCTAAAATCCTGCCCTTCTCCCTCAAAGACCAGTCTATCACCACTAGTCCTAAAGGGACAGAACGGTCATAACCTTAGAGGCCACCTGACCAGCCATGGTCCCTGAGCTGAGGAGACAGAGGCCCTAAGACGGGAGTGACTGGCCAGGTCCCACAGACGAAGGACGACTAGCACCTGGGGCTCGTCGCAGCAAAGGGGATGCCGCCACTTTTTCTAACAGTTTTGACCCCAGGGACATTCCAAGGGGGAAAAAAACCCAATTGTCGGTATTTCTAGCTTTAAACATCATTGCATATTAGGCACTAACAGAATTCCTCAGCCCAGGCTAGGTCTCCCTTCTGGTAGAGTTCAGACAGGGTGCAGCAAGGTGGAAGTGGGGAAGCAGGACTGTGGTTTCCATGCCAGCAGCACCGCAGCAGCCAGCTTGCATCAGGACCACGGCTTCTGCCTTGTCTCTTCCACACCCCGAGTGCTTCCACCACCTCCTCCTACTTGATCAAGGTAAGCAAGATAATCTGTCTCCTGAACTGGAGCCAGGAACACCCTGGGCTCCTTCTTGGGCTCTGGACTCATTTTAGAATACTAATTTATGGGCTTATGTGGTAGTCTGAGTGGGAGGGGGTTGGGGGAGAATGGATACATATATATGTATGGATGAGTTGCTCTGTTATGCACCTGAAGCTATCACAACATTGTTAATCAGCTATACGCTAATATAAAATGAAAAGTCAAAAAAAAACCCAACCCACAACATAGATTAGAGGGGAAACTTTCCTATTCAACCAGTTTCATGACTATGAGATGAATTAATACCATAAGTCTCCCTAGAGGTCTAAGCCAAGGTTGCGACGCATGTGTGTGCTCAACTGCATCTGACTCTTTGTGACCCACGGACTGTAGCCTGCCAGGCTCCTCTGTCCATGGGATTCTCCAGGCGAGACTGGAGTGGGTTGCTATGCCCTCCGGGTGACTGACCCGAAATATATGAAGTAACTACATTTACTTACACACACGCACACACACACACACACACAGAAATGCAGCAAAGGAGTTACTTTCCCAAATGAAATCAGTTTCTCCCTGCCACTCAGAAATTGCAATGAGGCTTAATACACGTAGGCTTTTCCTCACCTGATTAATAGATACAAAAGACAGGTATTTATGGGCAGCAGGTAGAGCAGGAGAATAAGTAGAAGCGTATACAGGTTCCTATAGAGCAAAGCAAGAGGATTAGAGATGAAAAAAGATGATTTACCAGAGCTGGGTGGAGGAGGGGGAAGGACAAAAACAAGGCTTTCTCTCACAGAAAGTTAATTTACTCATTGCAATTTCAATTCTCTTCCCAAGAGAGTCCTTCCTACTTGTTTTGTTTTAGCCTGCTAATAGAAATTCCCACACAAGCATAGTAAATGTAACCAAAATCAGTTCTGTGCAGTACCTGAGTTATTGGCAAGACGACTGCAAGTTACAGAAGATATTCAGACAGGGGATCCCTGACGTTCATGGACCATTTTAACACTGAATATAAACTATCTTTTTTAAAGCCTTTCACGTTTTCTCCATGATTAAAACAAAATTTCACGATGTTTTGATGATGGCCACTCTGACGGGCATGAGTTAGCTAATGGAAAGCTGCTGTATAACACAGGGAGCTCAGCCCAGTGCTCTGTGATGACCTGGAGGGGTGGGATGGGGAGGTGGGGTGGGAGGGAGGCTCAAGAGGGAGGGGACATACGTATACTTACGGCTGATTCCTGTCGTTGTATGGCAGAAACCAACCCAATATTGCAAAGCAATCATCCTCCAATTAAAAATAAAATTTAAAGAAAGAGCAGGAAACAGGATAGCTTTCCATGCTGGACTGAGGTGACATCTCCCCTTGGGCTAAGAAAACCAAGCAGAGAGGGGTACCCAGGGGAACCATCTAGGATGAGAGCTACACGTGGTGAGGAGACCTGTGTTAGAGTCAGGCTTACCCAAAGCAGATTAGAAATGTCATTATCATCTGTAAATCCTCCTTCTTCCTACAGGTTAAAACAAATAGGAGATGTTGCAGAGTGTCGGAAGAGTAGGGTCAGGTTACGGTGTCACAAGCATTTTCCAGAACTCTGTGCTGGGTTCCAGGAGAAGCATGCACATGCCCACACAGTCGGGTGGCACAAACAACAAGTGAGCTCATCCCCCATCCGAGGGGTGATTATCTGTAATCTGGGGGTCAGACAAACAGCCTTCCTCACCCTCCTACCCTTTGTCCTTCAATTGACCGCATGCTCTTGAATCGTAATTTGGAATTTCAACGGCACAGGCAATTAGAACATGAATGTGGCAGACTGACCTGCCTAGAATTTTCAGGCACTTGTTCTGAGGACAGCACAGAGCTTAGCTTGATTCACTGACTGGACACTTTGATGGAAGCACAGCCAGGTATCAAATCCTAACCTGTGGCTCAGACACAGATTGGGGGTTGTAACCACAAACTCTATAAACGGTTCTGACTTCCGGAAAACGCCTACAACTTTGGATGGTTATTTTGATCAAAGGGCCTGGAAGTCACTGTCTCTGCCTAAATATCAAAGAACAGGCCAAAATGGGGTTGGAATTTTAAATAATGATTTGGGGAAAATACATAACTGCAATTTAGGTGAAACAAAGAGACTTCTGCCAAATCCCTTTTCTTTCAAACTTTGCTTTGTTTCATTTCTCTCCGTCTTGGGATGGGATGAGTGGCTCCGACAGGATCATGTTCCTGGTGCTGTGAGCCCAGCCAAACCTACAAACTACGGTCTTTACGATCTTTAGAACTAATTCTATATGCTACAAAAGCAAAGATGTATAAGTCAGGTTAGCATTGTCCTAGACTAAACCAAGCACAAGAGGAAGGAAAAAGGGACAGCAAGAGCAAGAACCCGAGCTATTTGTCATAGGAAATGACAGGGGCAGCAAGGTAAATAGCACTCTTAAGTTACAAACCATCCATCCTAATTTTAGGGGGATAAGTTTGGAAAGTAAGGAAGTGATGTTAAGTTACATCGTCTCTTGAGACACGATTGATCTTTTTGTAGGGAAAGGAAAACACTAACTTATTCCCCAAATTGATTTATGGACCCAAAGAATACATTTTTTTTTAACCTTACAGGACCCCAAATGAGATGCCAGTTAGAGCACCAAAATTTTGTTTTGTTTTGGGACAAACCCTTCAACAGAAAGAAAAACAATTTAAGATTTTCAAGGCATCCCTCACATCTTTTTTAATGGGGTTATACAACAATCTCTAATTACTCATGGGTTCACATTATATTTTTATTGGATGGCGTGGATTTTCACAGGGTAAGTGATTTATATAAAGGCCCATCTCCATTTCCTGCCTCCTTTGCTTTTCCACAAGCTGTAACCCATGGGACCCTGCTTAGCATACACAATAAAAGCTCGAGGAGGCCAAACTGTAAAATGTTTGGTAACCACGAATATGTGCCTTCAATGAATTCAGAAACTGTGCAGGAAGTGATGACCTGACAGTAAATCCAGTCCCTTTTCCCTTGGAGGAAAAGATGGAAGGTTCCAGAGCTTGTACCCCTAGCAAGTCTGGCTGCAGCCCAGGCAGCAAGATCCTAACTGCCTGGAGCACATGTCATGAATGCCCTTCCTTCTGCAGAGAAGCATTCAGATACTCAGCAAACCTTGGCAATGTCTCAAGCTCCCCTGTCTGCCTTCCAGCTGCCCCTGGGACTGACTTAAGGCAGATCAGGTTCAAGGCAGCTCTTCTACCACATCTGAGCATGGCTAAGGTGTGGCTGAAATACACAGCCTGCCCTTGGGAAGACATGAAACCGAGGGCACTTCAGAGGCCATGGGAAAACCACATGACCTCAAGAGAACCCACGATTTCCCAATGCCTGCTACAGAAGCCCAAAATAGATGGGCTTATTTCAACTTCAAAGAGCTTATTGTCTTGGGCCAAAGTGAACTAGGTTAGGAGTAGGAGAGCAATGAGTTCACTGCTGGTGCAGAACCCCTGAGCCCAGGACAGCACTTCCCACTCAAGCCATGGCTGCTGTGGGCAGGGTTTACCACCCCAGGGGCAACTGCAGTCACTTTCTCCCATCTCTTGCCTCCTGAAAATCTCAGTCTAATGTTAAGTCTGTTCTGATCACATCTACTATTCTGAGCCTTCTGGTCTACCCAGCTTCTGCCGATCCCTGTCCTCTAAGTGGGGCAAAGTGTTGAAATTGATTCTACTATTTGTAAGAAATCTACCTGGCTTTGTACTTTGTAGCCATCCTTTTTACCATGCCATGGGGTACCTGCTTGGGGAAACTTCTTTGCCTCTTTCAACATGACCAAGAGTTAAGAACTAAAGTTACCTTGGAACCAATACTTTCAAATCAAACTTTTACATAAAGTTTGTGGGCAATGGCAGTCAATCATTGGAGGGACCTAGTTTTCTTACACTTCTGGATCTCATTCTGGAAATACAGATTTCCTATGTAGGCTCTTTAATATCCAGTCATATTTGAGAGATTTGCAAATGGCTGAGCGTTAACTGTCCTTAGTGATTATCTTTGAAGTCATGTCTGACTCAAAAGAGAGAATTCAAATTGCTGTTCCAATTTAACCTAGGAAAACACAGAAGAGCCATAGGAAATAGTGTCAGAACTCTGTCTTCATGGCCCCATGGACATACCACCTTCTTATGTACGTTTCTGAGTGCATCAAGGTCATGTTCATCACTTCTCTCTTCCCCAGAGGCTTATTACATTGTTTTAGAGCTGGAAGGGGTCTAGGTGGTCATCTGGTTGGAAGCCTTTTTCCTTTTTGTCTGAAGACCTGTGGCCCTAGCAGTCGGCCAGCGGTGTGGCACAACGCCCACACTGCCCCAGCCAGCAGGTGCGTTTGCCATCACAGGCCCAGGCAGCAGGAAATCACTGTTCACTTTGAAAGTGTGCACTGACTGCTCAGAAGCTGCTCATTATGACTGGTCATCTAACAACTCATGGGTACATTTGCATAAGAAATGCTTGCCCAGATCGACAACAGTGTGTTACTGAATTTTCTTGAAACGTGTAACATACTTTGCTGTACTTTCTCAATAAAAGGCTTACCTGATCATCATGGAACATGACTTCTGTGACATGTCCTCACTGACCACAGTTGTGTCCTCTTGTATATGCATGTTTTAAATCTAGGCCTAGGACATTCAAACCCATATTCTATATGCAACCAATAAACGGTTAGCAGTCAATGAGGTTTTCATTCTAAAGGCTTTAATAAGGTGACTTCCTGGCAGTCCAGTGTTAAGGATTCCATGCTTCCACTGCAGGGGACACAGGTTCAATCCCTGGTTGTCAGAGAATTAATATCCTGCATACTATGTAGTGTGATCAAAAAATATATATATATACACACACATACATCTATATCTATAGCTACATAATATAGATATCAGTTTGGTTCAGTTCAGTTGCTCAGTTGTGTCGGACTCTGCAACCCCATGGACTGTAGTACGCCTCGACAGATATAGGTATATAGATATAAAAGGGTTTAATAACACTGTAAAATCAGACTTCATTTTAGAAGATTTGAAACAGATAAAAGTGCACACTTCCAAATATAGGAACCTGCCTGCTGATGCATTAGGTATGTGGCACTGTTCCCAATTCTAGGGCATCTCAAGACCTCAGCTGGTGATTAACTGAAGCTGCTGTGGGCAGACTTTAGGTGTGGACCCTAGTGGCAAGAGAGAGCTGATGCGTGCCAGGGTGGTAACTAATTAAGCTATGCATGCTTGCCTGGTGGATGCACATCCAAGCGGGATGTTAGTTAGAATGCTTTTTCTGAGCACAGACAACGTTACCTTCTTCTTGAGTGACTGCTCCGTCTCTTGGATGTGCAGGCTGCTGGTGATGGAGGCTTTGCCGTATTCCTGCTTTCTGTTGAGTCTGTTTCTCCAGTCTTCCTCACCGCTCTTCTTCAACAGTGCTAATCTAAGAAGACATGCCAACCAAAGAGTTCAGCACCAATCCTTCCTTGGAAAAGAACCACAATTTAAGTAAGTTAGCCATAAGTAAGAAATGACCATAGCTGCCTAATTTGAATCTTTCTGAATGGCATTTATTTGGAAGAAAGTATGTCTGGAAAACTAATATAATTATATTATGTAGAGTATTATATTTTCTAAGATGGTCCCAAAGGTTTGAAAGTTTGAGGGAAAAGCAAATCTGAAGCCTGACTTCCCAGATAAAAGATGGAACATCATTTTACCAAAAGACTATCTCTGTTTTTGCCTTGCTTTTGGGCTGAGGGCACAAAGGAAAATAAAAATAAATGTCTACAGAGAAAAATGTCTTCTGGTGACCCCTTCAGGTCACATGAGGAATTAACAGGTAATACCAAAGGTGGATGGTACTTATTTGCAGAAAATATAGCAGAAATGAGTTTAACAATTTAAAGCAATAGAATATAGACAATCTCTGGATATCATACGTTTATAATTACAGGTAAAAGCTGATGTTTAAGAATGTTTCTGTTCTTGAATTCTAAGTCATGCTATTTTCTTCCAAATGAACTTGGTCTTTCCAATCCGCCTTCTTAATACAGAAACTTCTCTAGAAACCCATTTTTAAAATGATCACTCCAACTTTCCTCAGGAGATAGCTATATACAAAAAAAGAATCTAATTAACTGAGGTCTTTATCTAACCTACTTTAGGTCAACTATGGTATCACTTGATAAAAAGCTGCTTGGATGTGAAAATTTGTGAAAGGTTATTCTCATGAACACAAGGCTGTTTCAGTCTTGGACAGTTAAGTTGGACAAACACAGGAAAGATAAAAGGCACAAAAGTGGTGATCATTAAACTCATTTGAGCTGGTGCTCAAACAATTTAAAGATTAGGGGGAAAATGACTGGACCCTTTCCCTTGCAGCTGGGTCTGCTGGGCTGGGTCTTTTAAACATTTCATTAATACATGCCCATGAAGAGTGTATTTTTAAGCAACATATAAGCCCTATTTTGGCTGCTAAGTCCTGTCAAGTCCCTTCCTTATTGGTCACAATGGAGACTGAACTAGATGGTCTCTAAGGGCCCTTTGACCAAACGCCCTGACTCCATTAAATAATGGAATTGGACATGGGATGAAACATATCACACTCCTCATGGAGATAACCTAAATGTCCATCAACAGAGGAATGGATAAAGAAGATGTGGTATATATATACAATGGAATATAACTCAGCCATTAAAAGGAATGGAATTGGGTCATTTATAGTGATGTGGGTGAGCCTAGAGTCTGTCACACAGAGTGAAGTAAATTAGAATGAGAAAAATAAATATGGCATATTAACACATACATGTGGAATCTGAAAAAATTGGTATAGATGATCTTATTTACAGAGCAGAAATAGAGACAGATGTAGAGAACTAATGTATGGATACCAGGGGGGAACAGGGGTGTGGGGTGAACTGGGAGATTGGGATTGACATGTATATACTATTGATATTATGTATAAAATAGATAACTAATGAGAACCAACTGTAGAGCACAAGGAGCTCTACTAAATGCTCTGTGGTGACCTAAATGGGAAGGAAATCCAAAGAGGGGATATGGGTATATGTATAGCTGATTCACTTTGTTGTATAGCAGAAAGTAACATAACATCATAAAGCAACTGTGTTGTTTTACTCTGTCATGTCTGACTCTCTGTGACCCCATGGGCTGCAGCACACCAGGCTTCCCTGTCCTTCACTATCTCCCAGAGTTTGCTTAAATTCATGTCCATTGAGTCAGTGATGTCATCCAACCATCTGTTGCCCCCATCTCCTCCTGCCCTCAATCTTTCCCAGCATAAAGGTCTTTTCCAATGCAACTATACTCCAATAAATTTTTTTAAAAAAATTGAAGGAGAGGTATATCACAGTGTACAGTAAAAGTTTAGTTAAGCAAATAAGAAAACAAGTTTTACAGTAAATATGAGCCCATGTACATCTACAAATTCATGTATAACCATACTGTATACTTGTCTATTTGTTCAGTCAAATAAGGAAGGTAAGCCAGGAAGACTTTCCAAAGGGCACAAGAGCTTCAAACTCCGGACCTTTCCCCTCATCCAACCTCTTCCTCTTCTTCCTTCCCTTCCTTTCTCTCTATGTGACTGCAGATAAGACCCAAATGTCTACTCTACGAAACTATCACTTATCTGTGATATTGTGATTTATAATATACACTTGGTTATTGTCCTTTTTGCAGGTACAGAGCTCCCACAACTTGGAATTTCCTAAATGATGAGAGTGATAAACGTGTCAACTTATGTGAATGAGATGACCTTTAGAGGCATGTATGTGGGGATGTGTTGCTGGGAGAACCAAACATGTGATTAGATGGTTAGAACTTTTAGTCCCACCCCCTGACCTCCAGGAAGGAGAAAAGGGCTGGAGAGTAATTAAGTCACTGGCCAATGGTGACTCAACTCAATCACATCTATGAATTAAAGCCTCCACAAAAAGGCCAAAAGGACAAGGTTCCAAGAGTTCTTGGTTTGGTGGACACGTGGAGGTTTAGGGAGGGTAGCACACCCAGGGAGAGCATGAAACTCCACACCCTTTCCTCACACCTTGCACTGTCCATCTCTTCTAGCTGGCTGTTCCTTATATTGTTTTTTAAAAAGTTATTTATTTTTGGCTGTGCTGGGTCTTTGTTGCTGCTTGGGGGCTTTCTCTGGTTGCAGAGAGGTGCATGGGCTTCTCACTGCAGTGGTTTCTCCTGTTGCAGAGCACAGGCTCTAGGCATGCAGGCTCCAACAGGTGCAGCACATGGGCTCAGCAGTCGCGGCTCCTGGGCTCTAGAGCTCAGGCTCAGCCATCCTGGTGCACGGGCTTAGTTGTTTCGTAGCATGTGGGATCTTCCTGGATCAAGGATCGTGTCCCCTGCATTGGCAGGTCGATTCTTATCCATGGTACCACCAGCGAAGTCCTACATTCTTCTATAAAAACTTGAGGTCTAGTAAATTAGAATATTTCTCTGAGTTCTGTGAGCCCCTCTAGCAAGTGATTGAATCCAAGGAGAAGGATGTTGGAACCTCCAGTCTCTACCTGGGTAATGGGCTGGGAGCATAGATAAGGGCCTGGACTTACAACAGGTGTCTGAAGAAGTGGGGAGGGACTGTCTTGCAGGACCCAAGCCCTTACCCTCTGGTCTGATCCTATCTCTGCGTAGACAGTGTCAGAATTGGGTGGAATTGTAGGACACCCAGCTGGTATCAGACAACTACTCAGTGGTGGGGGCGGGGGGAATCCACTTGGAAATCAGAGTCAAAATCTTGTATCTAAGTCAGGCCCCGTGCTGTGCTGTGCTGAGTCCCTCAGTCGTGTCTGACTCTTTGCGCCCTACGTGCTCTCATTCAGCCCCAGATTCTATCATATGTGACGCTTGGCAGCGCTCCGCCTTCTACAAGCGCTAGTTCATGTACTTAAAAAGAGATTCTAAATCCCCTTAAGGGTTTCTATCTGAAGGTCAGACTACATACGGACTACGATCGATCTTTCCTCCAATTATTCTGAAATGAGTCAGTTTTCTTCTAAAAGGAAAAATAATTGAGTAAAATCAAATTATGAAACGAAATCAAGAGCATTTGCATGCTGCAGTAGAGTCTTCAAAGTGTCTATAAAGAAGACTTCCAAAAAATAAGCATGCCAGCACTTTCACGCCCAAAGATGTATTTCTAATTCTTCATCTTGTGAACACAGACAGTTGCTTCACTGATATTCTCCTTACAGCTCAGAACCAGCTCTCTGACTTCACCCTTGACCCACCAGTCGTTATTCATCTTGGCTACCTGACCTTTCGAATCAGATTAGAGTCCAATGATTTCAGAGAAATTAAAAAATGCAGCCTCAGAAGTTGGGTTTATGATCTACTCTGGGTCTTTAAAGACATTCTCAAAAATAAGATCCCAAATACCTGAAGCAATGGCAGCAGCATCTAAAGAATCACACCCTTTCCTCACACCTCGCACCGTGCAGCTCTTCTAGCTGGCTCTTCCTTGGTTGTAGTCTTTTCTTTTTTAACTAATAAATTTATTCTTGGTTGTGCGGGGTCTCTGTCGCTGTGTGAGGGCTTTCTCCAGTTGCGGGGAGTGGGGGCTACTCTCTAGCTGCAGTACATGGACTTCGCACTGTGGGGTTTCTCTTGCTGCTTACCTTAGTGGCTGCTTTGGGAATGGAGCACTGACTTAGAAAAAGGCAAAGCGTGGGTCTTTCATCACGCTATGGTCCACCATGTATTCTGCTGATATGCCCCATGACCTCTAAGAGCCCAGATATCGTTATCCTGTATGAGGCTAGGATGCACACACAGGCCAAGGATGTCACTCACTCAGGTCACCCTGCATGTCACGGGGGCAGGGAGCTATGGTTCCATCCCGGGCATATCCTGCCTCCCATCCTAGGGCGTGGCTTCACTACTTGTGTGTGAGCTCACCAGGCATGTTTTCACTCTCATGTGTTAGAAACAGCATTGTATGTATGTGTGTGTATGTGTGTGTGTGTGTATATATATATATATATATTTTTTTTTTTTTTTTTTTTCTTTCCCTGCTGGGATGGCTTTCAAAGAATTCATCCCTTCCAAGAACCTGAAATCTTGCTTGCTGGCAGGGTCATTCTCAGGATGACCTTTGGAAGTCTCACTTCCAAAGACTACAGAGTAACCAAAATAATATGGAAGAAACTGAGCTTCACTTGAGCCCACATGGTCTGAATCCAGCCCAAGCCTGCAGAGTGCAGGTAACAGAAAACTTGAACACCCACTGAAACACACATGTATTATTCCCAGCCCTCTTGATTTCCTACTTGGTGTTGAACAAGCTCAGGAAGGTGGGGGACCTTTCCAAACGCCTTCTCTCCTGCAGTCTCACAACCCTCCTGACTCCCTGCAGACCCACTATGCACCACAGAAGGCTGGGGAGCTGAGCGTCTGGTCCTACACAGATGCGTGCTGTCACTTCAGTTGTGTCCGACTCTGCAACACCATGGACTGTAGCCTGCCAGGCTCCTCTGTCCATGGGATTTTCCAGGCAAGAATACTGGAGTGGGTTGCCATGCCCTTCTCCCAGGGATCTTCCCAACCCAGGGATCGAACCTGCATCTCTTGGGTCTCCTGCATTGGCAGGGGAGTTCTTTACCACTAGCGCCACCTGGGAAGCCCACATGCCATAAATTACTGCCTAGGCAATTCAAACAGTCAGTGCTTTTAGCATCCGCCAAGTCCAAGTGCTATTTGCAGGGCTGGGATGTTGAGAACTGGGCATCTGCTTAGTTTACTACTGCTTAGTTCACTACTACCAGTGAGTAGTCCCTCGTTATTTACCCCGAGACCAGGCCCAGGGCCACCACGTGGGTATCTGCCCTGCCACTGGGGAAGTGGCTCTCCCTCCGGCCATAGCCCATGTGTTCCCAGCAGGCAATACTGGCCCAAGGCAGGACATTTCAGCAGCACTGGTCTGAGAGCCTGACTTGATTGGAACAAGTTCTGCAGGTTCACGGCAGTCAGCATGGAGTCAAGTGTGGGCCGGGCAGATCGTGTGCCTCTAAGCTGCTGTACAGTTTTTTCTTCCTCCTTTAAAAATGTCCTGTCATTTCAGAGAATCACAGGTACCACACAGACGTGGCTGAAAAGAGCATAGACTAGTCCTTAGACCAGATCTTGGGTTGTGGCTGATTTATAGGCTGGAGGAGTGAACTAATAGGTCTTTTATGAGGACAAATGAAAGATCAGAAAAGGAGGCAGCAAAGGAAAAAAGGCATGCCTGCCCCAAGCTCTTACATGAACCTGGGGTCCTCTAGTGGCTGAACTCTGAGGCTGCAAAGTAAGAACCTCCAGTCTGGCTGGGTGGATAGTGGGACTCACAGGGAACACAGGGGACCCCCGCCGGGGCCTTAGAAGGCAGGAGTTGTAGGCTCAGCAGAGGCACGGGTGGCCTCTTCAACATTCCTGGGAGTTCAATACCTCCTTAAGCTCCATCAACATCTCAGTGGAAGGTGGATCTTTTGCTCATTTTAGTCATCTTCTCTACCCCAAAATGAAAGCACAGATGCAGGTGTTTCAGTAACTGTGGAAATCAGATTTCTAAAAGCCTAATCTACTTTTAAAGAGGTATCAAAGATTTTATCCTTAAGCAACACAAAATGTATCTGATTTACCATGGTTTTCAAAGAAGTCCCCCATTAGGGACAACTGAAACCCAATACTTTGGCCACCTGATGTGAAGAGCTGACTCATTTGAAAAGACCCTGATGCTGGGAAAGATTGAGGGCAGGAAGAGAAGGGGACGACAGAGGATGAGATGGTTGGATGGCATCACCAACTCAATGGACATGGGTTTGGCTGGACTCCGGCAGTTGGTGATGGACAGGGAGGCCTGGCATGCTGCGGTTCATGGGGTCACAAAGAGTCAGACACAACTGAGCGACTGAACTGAACTGAAACCCAAACCATGTAGGCTGTTATGAAACAGTGATGTTATCAATTCAATGGGGAAAGCAAAATATATCCTCAACTTTAGGCTAGTTATGATCCAAATTTGACATTCTACATGTCGGAAAGATGAAGAAAGGAAAGGAACTTACAGATATGTTTTCTTGAGCAACACATATATTGTAAATAAAAAAGAGGAATGTATGGAAGAGTTCCTCTAATTTCTCAGTTGCTACGCTTTTCTAAGTCTTAGTTTATGTCTATGAAGCAGGGATATATTGGCTCCTTCGAAGGGCCATCTTCAGCACTCTGTGATGTCACACGAGAGAAACACAAGAGGCACCTCTGTGGTCCTCGGGAGAGAGGACTTAAGATGCTCAAGTCCTGGGTTTCCCTGCTGGCTCCTTGGTAAAGAATCCACCTGCCAATGCAGGATACACGGGTTTGATCCCTGATCCAGAAAGATCCCACATGCCACAGAGCAACTAAGCCTGTGTGCCACAACTACTGAGCCTGTGCTCTAGAGCCCAGGAACTGCAACTACTCAGCCCATGAGCCTCAACTACTGAAGCCCGCATGCCCTAAAGCCCATGCTTTGCAACAAGAGAAGCCGTCGCAATGAGAAGTCCGGGCACCCGAACTAGAGAGTAGTCCCTGCTTACTGCAATTAGATAAAAGCCCATGCTACAAAGAAGACTCAGCATAGTAAAAACTAAATAAATAAAATTATTAAGAGAAAAAATAGTCAATTCCAAGAAAATCTCTGAGTCCAGAGAATTTGCCAGTCCACACCGCCAGCTTTAAAGAAACAAAAACAAAAACAAATGATGCTCAAGTCCTGAGCAGGAAAGAGACAGACCCACAAGATCAAGGAAGACCGAACTACATCCTCAGGCTGTAGTTGTTTAGAAGAAATGATGAGGGAAACTGGCAAAGTCCAAAGTCTGGTCTCCAAGAGTCTGAACCTTGAAAGTGAAATTCGAAACAAGTGATGTCAGGAACACATGAACTGAGAAAATTAGTACAGGAAGAGGATGGATTCTTCCTAGCACTGTTGTCTAGTTAGAATTTCTGTCCTCCAGGGAGAACATGTTTGCTGCTAAAACACAGCAGCCTTGCCTCAAGTATGGAGGGAGAGAGACTAAGACCAGCCCCTATTAGGGTTGGCCCTATTTACCACGTGGCCCCAGGGCCCCTGGAATTCAACCTCTCCTATGGTGAAGCAGGTGATCGGAGGAATTAGAATAAGGTTTAAAAGGTCTACTTTATATGTCACCTCAAGAAAAGCAAAGCCCAAATAAATATTATATGAGGAGCATTCTTATTTTAAATGGTCAAGCCTCATAATTATTTAACAGGAGGAAGGACCAATGTCCCTCCACTTCTTGGGGAAAAGCTATTGTGTGGATCATAAAGAAATATGTAGCTCTGCTATTTCAGCAAAGTGCAAATAAAAGTACCATTGAGGTAAGGGGGAAAGATCTCTGGCCATATATTTTGTCTTGGCATAGTCTATTACCAACGCAGATGTTAAATCAAGTGTCCCTCTTTCCTTTTTAAATGTGCAGTTTGTCAAGTAAACTGAATAGCTGAATATTTAAGAAGCATTCTCACGATCATGGGTCTGGACAGACTGTGGCCGGGAGCCCCTTGGGTCTGTGGGAAGGACTGTCTCTCGCCGGCCAGAACGTCCATGTGTACACAGCTAGTTGGTTTTCATCCCCCTTCCGGGCAGCTAATAGCAACCTTACAGCCACCCTCCAACTCCTCAGACATCCACAAAGACTGGGTTAGGAAGCTGCACCTTTACAGCATCTCACATTTTTTTTTATTTAGAATTTTACAGTAGAATTAAAACTGCTTTCAGAAAAAAAAAGAAACTAAAATTTGCTAAGCACAGGCAAGTGAGCCAAGAATGACTGTATAGCAGTTAGACACAAAACTTCATTAGACATCCTAACAGACAGAATATACCCCAAGACGGGAAATCTCTTTCCAAAGCCTTTGAGAGAAGGGAGTATATTAGTATTTTCTACTGGAATTTTACCCCAAGAATGTTTTCTGGTGTGTCAAAGATCAGAACTTGTGTATTAAGTGATATTTATCATTAATTTCCTTAAATGATACTTCATCCTTTTACCTAATCAGTTATCTTTGGATGGTGCAGAGAAAAGGGTACCCTCCTACACTGTTGATGGGAATGTAAGTTTGTACAGCCACTATGGAGAACAGTATGGAGGTTTCTCAAAAAACTAATCCAGCGTCCCACTCCTGGGCATATAACTGGAGAAAACACTAAGCCTACAAAAGCCATGCCCCCCAGTGTTCCATAGCAGCACTCTTCACAGTAGCCAAGACATGGAAACAAGGTAAAAGTCCATCAGCAGAGGAATGGGTAAGGAAGATGTGGTCCATATACAGTGGAATACTACTCAGCCATAAAATGGAGTGAAATATTGGCATTTGAAGCAACACGGATGGACCTAGAGATGATCATCCTAAGTGAAGTACGTCAGACAGAAAAAGACAAATACTATATGATATTGCTTACATGTAGAAGCTAAAAAATAATACAAATGAACTTATTTATGAAACAGAAACATACTCATAGAAATAAAAAACAAACTTACGGTTACCAAATGGAAAAGCAGGGAGACGGATAAATGAGGAGTATGAGATTAACATATATACACTACCATACATAAAATATCAATCGATAAACAACAAGGACCCACTGTATATAGCACAGGGGACTATAGTCAACATCCCATAATAACCTAAAGTGGAAAAGAACCAAATCACTCTGCGGTATACCTATAACTCACAACAACATTGTAAATCAACTATACTTCAATAAAGACATAGTAAGGACTCTGGATCAAGCCCCCTATGAGCTAGGTTTCCGTGGAGGAGGACTTCATGCCAGAATAGGCCAAACACCTTCTAGTTAGCTCACCCCAACATCCAAGCCTCCTCAGTCTTCTAGGTATTCTATACTGTTTATTTTAAATAAGCAAAGGTGAAAGAAAATAAGCTTTGGCATTCTCATTAACTTGTTGGTTGAAAAAGTCTCCATCTATCTAACATTTTGTGAATATTATTCCAAGGTTTGACTTGAAAAAAATGAATGAAGAGTTTTCACTGTGGTTTATTACATTGTCTCAAGTAGTTGGAAATGTACTTAGAGAAATCAGAGTTGCCAGTGCAGTTCAGAGGAAGAAAACTTCTGAAAGGTGGAAGTGCTAAGGGAGAGGGGTGGGGATCCAAGTGGGTGGAGCCATACTTCTGCCAATCAAACTAGGAAATTGAGGAGAAGCTTCTTCATCCAGTCCTCCGGTCACTTACATCTTTTGCTAAAGGCTAACAAGGAAAACACAACCCCAAATATTTAACTCTGATTCTTTGTACCTGCCCTCTTTCAGTACAGTTCAGTTCAGTCGCTCAGTCGTGTCCAACTCTTTGCGACCCCATGAATCGCAGCACGCCAGGCCTCCCTGTCCATCACCAACTCCGGGAATTCACCCAGACCCACGTCCACCGAGTCAGTGATGCCATCCAGCCATCTCATCCTCTGTCGTCCCCTTCTCCTCTTGCCCCCAATCCCTCCTAGCATCAGAGTCTTTTCCAATGAGTCAATTCTTCGCATGAGGTTGCCAAAGTACTGGAGTTTCAGCTTCAGCATCATTCCCTCCAAAGAAATCCCAGGGCTGATCTCCTTGCAGTCCAAGGGACTCTCAATCTCCTCTCAACCCTCCATCACTCTTTTGAATGAAATGAGATTTTCGTGTTATTTAATCCTCAGATACAGTCTTCACAGCTATTACCTGATATGAAGTGTCTAAATGCATTGCAGAAGTCATCCATTTTACTTTCTGTAACATAAACAAAACTTTGATTCAAATCCCAAGGATTTGTGTCCTAAATCTGAATTTATCTCCAATCCCTCCACACATATTTTCCATCGATAGATAGTCACAAGCAGCTATGCATTCAATTTCAAGCCATGCAAACCTGAAAGGAAAAGAGCCACCATCTCTGCTTCCATCCCTGGCTGGTCAGAGAATTTAGTATTAAAAAAAAGAAAAGAAAAGAAAACAGAAGCAGCAACCAAAGCAGCAGGCGAAAGTCTGTTTGCTTCCTCACAGAGTTTTAAACCAGCACCTCCCAGCTTTATCAGTCCAGACACCAGAATAAACGTGGTTAGCTTTCAAACTTCCTGGAAGAACAGCACATTCCCTTGTGTAGTTGGCTTCATGATTTTCTCCCATTGCCTGTTCCTCGGATCTTTGTCTGAAAGCAAGCTGTAAACTGCCCATCCCACCCCAACGGAATTCCTTCTCAGTCATGAAATCTCATTACCTTTCTTTAATGGACATGGTTTTGCTGGGGGAGTCGAGGCTGCCCTCCACCGCCGGGGCTTTGATCTCTCCAGCAGCAAACATCGCACACGGGCTCTGATACCGCTTCTCCTGAGGCTGTTCGGAGGGATCCTGCGGCTTCCAGGACACCGGGGTTGCAGTCGGAGCAGCCGGTTTCCCAGCAGCCGCGCTGGTCTGCTCAGAAGTGGGTTCCCCGAACTCCGCCGCTGGGAAGGAAAGGAGCCCTGTCAGCACTTACTCCCCCGGGCAAACATTCTTCAAGCCCTTCACCCCCGGATGATCCCGCACTTAAGAGTTCAATCCGTGGGCACGTGGCAGGTTACCCAATCCCCTGGGGCTTATGCAAATCTGGGGCACGCTCGTCCCTGAGAAAACCAAACTTCCGAGCGGATGACCCCACCCAGCAACTTGTTCTGTGACAATTGGTCTTCTCCTATGTGCCAGACACAGGAAGTTGGTTTGGATGACACTGCAGAAATGTCTCTACGCCTCCTAAACAATACTTTGACATTTCACATGTACAGTACTCCCCAACCAAAGCCACTCATAACTGACACACTATAATTTTATGGAAATGCAGAGACAGAATTACAGTCCTGTGCCGCACGGCTTGCTAGTCTGCACAAGAAGGATCTAGAAAGAGAACCTGAAACTCCAGAGACTGGGTTCCTGCCCTATTCCCTGTACTTTTCCAGCCTGGGACCTTT
This sequence comes from Bubalus bubalis, assembly GCF_019923935.1. NCBI lineage: Eukaryota > Metazoa > Chordata > Mammalia > Artiodactyla > Bovidae > Bubalus > Bubalus bubalis. The sequence goes on along the minus strand of NC_059170.1, from coordinate 49,236,157 downwards.
GAGGTCCTCAATTTAATTTTTCTTATTTTTATATTTTTATTTTATTTTATTTTTTTGGTCATGCTGCAAGGCACGTGGGATCTTAGTTCCTCAATCAGGGATCGAACCTGTCACCCCTGCATTGGAAGCTCAGAGACTTAACCATTGGATTACCAGAAAAGTCTTGTGAGGTCATCAATTTCTAAAAGGAGCCAAAAGAGCTAGCAGTTTAGTTAACATGACCAAGCCATCCAAAACCCTTATGAAGATGTATTAAAACACTTCAGGTACTTTTATGGCAGACATTCATGAGTCCTCTGAACAGGTCAAGTTCAAGAGGAAGAAAAGTCCGGGAAGGGTACCATTCACACCAGACTTTCATTTAATGCTTAACACTCAGCTGTCAACTGCCTTCACAATTCAGTTAAAAACAATCCCAAACACATGCAACCCATCCAGCAGAAAAGAAAGAGCAGTAGTAAGTTACCTTTCAGCGAAAACTTCCTCTTTGTGACATTCTCCAAGTCCACCTTCTCTTCAAAGAGCTGCCTCTCCTTCCAGTCTGGGCTTGCCTGCATGGTGCTCTTTGGGGTGGAAAATTCCTTCAGCTCATCACCAAGCTGGGCGATGGGAGGATGGACGAGCTCCAGGCTTCCTTTCCTCGGAAGGGCATAGATGGGCTCTTTATAGTTGTCTCCCTCCCGGACTCTGCTGAGGACGGGGTAGGACAGCTCTGCTTCCTCGAAGGACCCATACTTTGTAACTCCGCCATCTCCACCTGTCAGGCCTCCCTTGCGTTCTGTCTCTTCAAATTCTCTCAACATTGCTTTGCTCCCAGCACCCTCGACCGAGGGCTGCCAGCCTTGGGATTTCAGGATGCTTCTAACTGGGGAGTCGGAGGTTTCTAGCGAAGAAGCAAACTTCTGCTCAGTGGCACCAAAGCTATCATCTGGAAGTGGCTTTGTCCGAAGATTCCCTGCGTACATGGGGGGCACGGTAGATGCCACGGTGGACACGGACGTGTTAATGGTGGGAGAGAAAGCCATGAGCTTGCCACTCTGCACCTGGGAGGAGACAGTTCAAAAATAAAAGCTGATTTAAAAACACTGCCTGGGTAAATCCCCATGGATGGACTGACATGGATGGAGACACTACATTTGGGGCAGTTTTCCTGCTTCTGTTGATGAGAAACCAAACCTAGATGTAGTTGCACAAATGCGTCTCGATAATCCAATCATCTGGGTGAAAGGCAGGTTGTGCATTCTGTTTTTCTCCCCTCGATGGACTCAACTTCAGATGATTTCAGCCATAATGTGAACAAGAGAAGAGAAACATCCTCGGCATGGTTATCCTCCTTAAGAATGAAGTTATGACCAAGTAGCGACAGGTAACACAGAGTACAAGTAGAGCCCCTTAATCATATCATTAACCCCCGTGGGACAGCATGCTCCCATATTTTCAGGACACACGTGCAACCTTGGAGCTGGATCGCAGGGCACCCACCTGTTCCACCTCTCCAAGCGTGACCGGCTGGGTTTGATAACGAGCATTCATCCTCCTCTGTCTCATGTCTAATCTGTTCCGTGTTGAAATGGCTTTTGAGACCGGCTGGGATAGTTTGTTAAACAAGGCCAGCTTCTCCGCTAAGCTCAGAGTGGAGGAGTCAGGTTCTCCCTGCTCAGCAGAATCTTTGCTCTCGTTTGTCTGGTCTCTGGCTAATGCCTTTTGGTGAGCAGACGCCTGCAATCTGAAAGCGGGGAGACGTCAGCCCCACACAGGGAGAGAAACAGAAGCCCACCGCTAAGTTTGTCTGTTAACTTTCTTCAAAGTGTCACTGGAAAAGGGGCTTATTTTCCCCTATCTGGATTCAAGACAGGTATGGGCAGTTGGTCAGTTATTAATAAGAGAGTGAACACTCTAGGCTGAGGGCCCTTGCATGGTCAATGTCACACAGATTTTCAGCTCTGGATTATTTCTAAACATTGAGTTTCCTAATTACAGAATTAAACAAATTAAGGCTTAGGTATACCTTATCTTGCTGTATTGCTAGTATCAACAATAAATACAGCTAGGAGGAGTCCTCAGACCTTGCCTGTGGCCTATTTGCTGCTGCTGCTGCTGCTAAGTCGCTTCAGCCGTGTCCAACTCTGTGCGACCCCATAGATGGCAGCCCACCAGGTTCTTCTATCCCTGGGATTCTCCAGGCAAGAATACTGGAGTGGGTTGCCATTTCCTTCTCCACACAGCCTATTTAGACATTATCTAAATGTGTGGTTCAGAAGGTCTTTACATTTTTTTTTAATTCTTTTTTTTTAATGTGGACCATTCTAAAAGTCTTCATTAAATTTGTTACAATATTGCTTCTGTTGTTTATTTTTCTTTTTCGTAGGAACGGGCAGAATCGCATATCTTAGCTCTCTGGGATCTTAGCTCCCTCACCAGGGATCTAACCTCCACCCTCTCCATTGGAAGGCAAAGTCTTAACCACTGGACCACCAGGGAAGTCCCTGCATTTTAAACAGTTAGGAAATAATACAGTTATTCTATCAAAAGCATTAACTACAACACAGGGTTTTGATGTTCACTTACTACACACAAATAGTTTCACTGTAAAGATCATTCTCCTCTTTTAACCTAGGATTTTCTCTTGTAGGTTTCCATTTGTTTCCTAAAAGGTACTAAAAATCTGAAATTCCTGGTAACTTGAAAGGTGAAGGACATTTTGGTGCTGATAAATCCCTCCAAGAGGAGAAGGCTTCCAGTTACCTGGTCTCGTGAATCTTGGAAAGTCTAAGACAATGTACCTTCTGCCACAGGCACATCCAATTCTCAAGTCCAGGAGAAGAATATGTTCTGCCTTGACTCCGATTAACTAGTGCTTTACAAGTTGTCCCAGACAAGAGTTGTCAGTTTTCCAGGGCACAGTGAGGTGGGAGTAAGGGGACCTGAGTCTTGGCATCTTTCCTGAGGTCCAGAGAAGAACTGGGCTTCCCCGGTGGCTCTAGTTGTAAAGACACCAATTCAGGAGCCGCAAGAGATGTGGGTCCAATCCCTGGGTGGGGAAGATCCCCTGGAGAAGGAAATGGCAGCCCGCTCCAGTATTCTTGCCTGGAAAATTCCATGGAGAGAGGAGCCTGGTGGGCTACAGTCCATGGGGTCACAAAGAGTCGCACATAACTGAGCACAGGGAAGAACTAGGTGTGCTAGAAACCTGCTTTCCCAAAGACAGCCCGCATCTCGACAATGCCAGCTTTCTTTCTGAACTGTCATCTTACTCGTTTTAATCTTGCTTTAGCCTTTGTGTTTTGGCTGTAACAGTGAAATAGAGGGGATATTTACCTGCCTTAAGGACATCTCTTTAAAACACCACAACTTATAACAGTAAAGCATCTAAGTTCAGACACTATAAATTGTTATTGTCTGGATCCTCAAATATAACAGCATTGTCTATCCATTAGAAAACAGGTAAGGTTGTTTGTAAGCATGTATTTATGTCTAGAAGTGTTTAAGCATGATAAGACTTTCAACATTCAGGTTAACGTCCTATTTTTCTGTTAATCTTTATTAAGTGCTAGTATTTTAGATGAAAAACGAAATTTTTTAGGGATGACCAGGGTTATGTAAAACAGAAAGAAAACAAATGGATGAGTGGGTTAGTTGGGGTTGAGTCCCAGGACAGAGAGAAAGCAGATGGATGAAATGCCGGCATATGCAGGCCCACGTGAAGTCCCCCGGTGTGAGACGGCAAGATGCCACACGCTTCGCTGGGACAACTCCTTGCGCTGACTTGTTTGTCAGACAAACGACAGACATTCAAGATCGGAAGATGCACCTCTGCTCTCAGTGCGACATGCAGCAACTTCTGTCCAGTACCTGGCAGGCTGCACGGGACTCTTAGCTACAGTGGGGCTAGGATGTCTTGTCATTACAGGGTGGGTGGCCACTGAGCACGAAGCGGGGGTAGGTTCACTTTAAAAGCAATTGCCAAAGGTGGAACATTCATAAGGAGAGAGAAGAAAAGAAGCATTAAGGAGAGCGTAGTTTTCAATTCAGAAACATTACGTCAAAACATACTGGAACAAAATTGTTCGCTTGTTTATTTGGGAAAATCACAAAAGAACTTGAAAAGCAATTACAAACTGAGGAAATAAGAGACAGAGACGACCCAAAGTCAGTGGAACAGGAACAGATTTTTTGAGCTTGGAAAGGATTTAGAATATTTAGAATAAGTGTCCCAGTTTAAAAAAAAAAAATTAAAAAGAAGCTAATATATTAACCACCAGCAAAGCAGTAGATTATGTCTCTGTTTTACTAAGTTGTCCTAAGCTCTTTTTTTAGAAAAATCATGGCCCTCATATGATCTATAAGCACATCCAAGTACGTTCAGGGAGTCTGACAAGTGGGTAATTTTTGCTTATATTTACTGTTTTGCTCCTAGGGTTAGTTGTTTCTTATTTTACAATAACCAAATAGTACTATTATTTTTTGATTTGCCAAGAGTTCCCAGTGAATAGAAGATAAACTTATCCACAAACAGGAAGTGCAAGTGGCTGAGTTAAGAGCAGCTTCACATGTAGGCTGTTGATGCTCTAAATGATATGAACTTCATTTTTTCAGGAAGGGTGTGTGCATGTGTATGTCCAGCAGGAGAAACTATTTTTTAAAAAACTAATAAAAGTTTTCACTTAATGGAAGCAATGATCCCTGGATGAATTACTTTGGGAAATTCATACTGAACACATGGGAAAACATGGCTCAAAACCTACTTCCCACCGTTTGGAGACTTCCACGGAATTAAAAAAAAATAAATCATGATAATTTAAAAGCCAAGAGAATCCTTCTGTACCTTTAGTCTGTTTTGAGATACAGACTAAAATATTTATGGAGGAAACGATATATAGGGTTTGCTTGAACATAACTACAGCAGGAAACGGGTAGAGCGAGATGAGATGGGCTTGGGGTTCTTGGCTCTTGGGTGATGAGGACATGGGGGCTCAGAACATTAACCCGTCTACTCTTGTATTTTAAATTTTCCATTGTAAACGGATTAAAAAAGAAACCAGGCAAAAAAATAAAAAGAAAACTCCCCTTCATGTTCTTCTAGGAGATACAATAGGTTAACACACCCCTTTACAAAGTTCAGGGACACCAGACACCCAAACACCTACTTTTTGGTGGCTTCTAACTGAATCGTCTTCAGATCGCCTCGTTTTAAAAGTCTTTAAATTTCTCTTTACAAAGAAGGCCTTCCAGCCAAGGCCCAGAGGCCCTGGAGGGACTTACGTGGCTGCAATGACCACCTCCTCGGTGGTGACGGGCTGCGTGTGGGACCGGTCCTGGAGGCGCCGCAGCCTCTGCTCCACAGCCGCATTGCGGGAGCGGCGCTTTGGGACGCTCTTCTCGTCAAACGACTTCTCCATCTCCTAGGATGGGAAACAGTGTAGAAGCCTGAACAACTGGAGGAAAGGAAGCTGGGGCGGCAGAATGTGGCTACTCTGTAGACCCTGCAGGGTCTACAGGAGGGCCCCCCACCACCGCCCCAGGAGGCAGCATCGCCATCAGCAGCACACACACCAGCCACGTGGGAGGAGAGATCACACCAGAACCCAGGGCCAGAGCGGGCTGCAGGCTGGCTTACCCTGATGACCTTTCAGCACATCTTACCCTGAAGAGCAGCCTCTTAGCAGCGACGCTCAGCCTTGCTCGCTCATCGACCTTTTCTTCATCTGTGAAGAGTCACAAAGACTGAGCATCATTAGAAAACGTAGGGAAAGTCTCTGAAAAGTTTTCCAAGGCAGACTTGGAAATCTTCTAAATAAAAGAATCAATATGCTAAAGGAGATCGTCCCAATCCAGGGATCAAGCCCAGGTCTCCTGCATTGCAGGCAGATTCTTTATTGTTTGAGCCACCAGGGAAGCCCAAAAATAACAAGAGGCAATATTTTCCTCTGGGTGAGGAAGGCTATTCTTCTGCTCAGTGAAAATGTACTAATCCCCATTGCAATTCACCAAACAAAATTCTTGTCCAGGCAATAATTTTCTACTATCATATTTGACTTAAGAATAGATATTATGGAATTAAGAAGAGATTTTAAGGAAGGAATTTCTCTTGTTTATTATTAAATAGTAACAAGAAAGTAACATGAAAAACCTGCTTCTTTGATTCAAATCAATGGTTTTAATAAATGGTTAATATCACAGCTCTCTCTCTCAAAACTAAAGAAAGTTCTTGTGAAAACCTCAACAGATTTTATTATGTTCACAGGAAGAAAATCTGCTGAAAAGAAAGTAATTGTTCCATAATCTCATTCTTTTCAAAAGCAAAAAATCTCATCTAAATCTAATCTGGGGTGAGATGATTAAGAAGAAAAAGACAGATACTTGCCCTCGGCAGCTGGCATTTCTGAATTTGAAGTTGACCTAGGAAAGACATGAGTGAAAAAACAATAACAAACAATTAGCTGGTTGGAGTGGAAGATCCAAGGATCACATTAAAAGTGAAAATAAAAATTCAATTAAAGCCTCTTAAAGAACATCCTCATGGTAGCAACTTAGTAGTGACTACGCATGGGCAACTATTACAGACACTGTGGGGTATGTGTGCACACAGCCCGGCCAGGTGCTTCACCTTGTGGGGACAAACCAGGAACACGGGGGACTTATTAAACACAACTGACAATCGTCTTTTAGACAAACGCTTTCATTTCTCTGTGTTAGCATATGATAAAACTCACTCACATACAACATGCAGATAAGACACTGATAAACTGAATATGAACCCCATTAGTCATTTTCACCATATAATCTAGCGGACAATCTGGATTCTAACTTAAGGGCATAAAAATTTAAAAACATCAAATGTTTAACGTTTCTCATTTCTTACCAACTGAATGCAATTTAAAACGGTATGCTGATATTGGCATCATGGTCAACATTCTTTAAAGACACATTTATACCAGCCCAACAAACATCACTTATAGCTTGGATAGAAGAATTATGGAGTCATTACATCCCATTGAAACAGCATCAGAACCATCCCTGGGGTAGAAGTTTCTATAGGATTTCTTATAAGTTTCTCGACCAGGGAACTTGACAGACACATGCCTACCTATCCGATTCCTTTCGTTCTGCCGAGGTTATGGGTTGAGTTCTAAATCTCTCGGAAGTCTTTCTATTTTCACCAGGAGAAAAATAGCGCCTTGGTTTCCGGGACCCTCTCTCCCGCTCCACACCAGGGCCTTCGCTTGACCCCTCAACCCGAGAATGGCTTTTGGAGTTGGTGGGGAGGAGGTACACAGAAGGGAGACAGAGAGAGGGAAGAAAGCAAAGGTTTATGTACCCTGGTGAGTCAAGGCATGGACAGTGCAAATCCCACCACATGCCTCTACCATGCATGTCGGGAGGTGGAACATTCCAGAGTCCCGATACTCTAGAGGCACCTCCCACCCTCCGCCCCAGCCCCGTTAGTAGGCACAAGCAGACTGGTAGTTGTGGAGCCATGTCCTGGATGGTCTGCCCTACACACACTGGTGAGCTAAGCTGGTAAGACTCAAGGCAGGATGCCACACAAGTCGGAAGGTGAATAACTCTGCCAAGGACGTGCAAGTGACACATTGGGAGGACACGTGGACATCACCTACAGCTCGGGTTTCCTGCTGGCCCTGGCTGACTCCAGGAACGCATTGCGGAGCTGGGCGACCGAGACCTTCGTGTCCAGCAGGCCCAGTTCCAACTCGGCCTTGGACGTCTGTGACTCGGCATCTCGCTTGGGAGCCGGGGCCTTGGCCTTCAGAGCCTGGAGCTGCGGAGGGCCCGTGTAGTCGGACAGGGAGCGGGTGAGGACCCTGTGTTTCCTCGTGGGCACCTCCTTCCTGTGACCTTGGGACACAGCCTCGCTCTGAACATACATGACCATCTCACTCCTGCCCATCCTCTCAATGGGCTGCTGCTGAGCCGTAGGCGGGCGGGCCAGGCTTTCTGATTCCTTCTGAGGTTCTGCGGTAACTATGCCAACAGCAGGCTGACTCAAGTCTTCAGTTCCAGGGGGGGCTTCCTGGCTTCTCCCAGACCCACGATCCTCCAAAACTGCAAGGGTCTTCCTGCTTTTCTCCAGAGCATCAGAGAAGAGCACATCTTCTGCTTTGGATTCGCAAATATGGAGAACCGGGGTGTCTCTTCTTTCACCTTCTAGACCCTTTGAGGGGGGAGGCTTTGTGACAGTCTGGGGGGCTGGGCCCACCCAGCTGCCCTCGGAGATGCTTTCTGGGGTGTCTGAGGTCACCAGCGTGATGGTGTGGACAGGCTCTGCTGGCTGGACGTAGCCACGGATGGGCTGTCTTGCGGAGCTGGCCACCTTGCCCGAGACCCTATCGAAGGCCGAGTTCTCTGACTGAAAGGCCAGGTAATGGCCTGGTGCCGTCTGGTGTCTCCTCTGAGTTAAGGACTCGGAGGCAAGTTCAGGGCTGCTGCGAGCGCTCTCCTCTCGCACCAATTTTTCTCTAACTTTAACTCTTTAAGAAAGAAAAAGGATTTAAGTTGCCAAGTGTGGTAATGGTTCTGGGGGAAGAGAGCATGTGTGTGCAGACCGGAGATGCCTGGAGACTGGATAAGCATCTTGGGGTCCCACTCGCCTTGCCAGAGGAAGGAGTTTGTGTTGAGTTTACAAACTCGCTCTTCCTTCTGTAAAGCTAGGAGGGGCCAGATGCTATCCTGGGAGAGAATGGATGCCTTCCGACTAAATGAATACTCAGAAGCCCAGGAAAATTCATTATTATGCACCACTGGTATGCATGAGGGTGCACTGAGGCTGGGCACACGGACAGGCCCAGTATATGGACTGGGGTGGGGGTGGTTTCCAGGCATATATAAGCCTAAAGACCAAAAGTAATTGCATTGTCTCCTATAAATGTCATAGCATTCATGATGATGGTTATTTTTTTTGAGCTCAAGATACAGCAAACGATTACCCTTTTTCAAGCATTTAAGAGTCACAAATATTTCCATGCCATGCAGACAACATTCATTCATTCAGAAAACACATAACCAGTTAAGACATCATCACTTCCAGCAACTCCAGCACTAAGAGGGATGTCAGGAAAAAAAAGATTTTTGTTGAAAGAATGCACTGAACATGTTCTCCTCACTGGAATGGTCATTAGGCCATCCGTTAAAAACCAATCCAAAAAGAGAGGGCTCTGGTTGTTTCTAGAGCTATTTAAATAGCCGAGAGCAAAACTGAAATCCACTGGAAAAGCTACCAACCTTTTCTTATTACTGTGGAAGCAAAGTAGCCAAGACCTCTGGCTGAGGGGCCCAGGAGACCTCTTTTCAAAGCCTCAGTCAGCCAGTTTGAGCTGTGTGGTCTCAGATAACCTACCTGCCTCAGCTGCTTCATCTTTCAAATGGAAATAATAGTAACAAGATGTAATGTGATGCTTGCCAAGTATGCAGTTTAGCACTTAGCAAAGGGTAAACATTCAACAGTGCAAACTAGTTGTTTTTACTTTTTTTTTTAATACCACATAGTGAGGAAGGACAAACCATTCAAACTGCTTATGAATGGACTCTGGACTGCGGATAATCGTTAAAAAATAAAGGATGCTTTTGAAGTGGGAGAAGTGATTTCTCGGGGAATGAACGTAAAACCTTTATTTGCTTAAGATTAGTCAGCAAAAATAATTGCTTGTGATATTCATTTTCTAGAAGGGAATTTTTCCTTAGATGACAAAGGCATCCTACTAAGTTTGAAATAAACACCTACGTGTCTTTCAACATAAGATGCAGGATATGTATATTTCATTAAAGAAAAGTCAAAGACACACATAAAAGGCAGTTACTGTGAACCATTCGGGGGAAGAGAAAAGCATTCTGAGTTGTTATTTTTCCCAGAGACTAGCGAGTGTTGGAGGTTTTCATATTTATAAGCTTTGTTAATTTGTTCAAGTTCTCCTGCGGAATGTGTCCTTGTCATCGGAGACAATCTGAATGTTGTCCTCAGCCAAGAACAAAGTGACTGTTAGAAACTCGATATATGGGTGCTTTGTCCTGCCAATGACTTACTCATTCTTAACTCCTTCTGTCTCTCCCTGCCCCCAACCTTAAAAATGAAGCAAGATGGGGTTTTGTCTGCTTTGAAATCCAGATGCCCTATACGTAGCTGTGGAAATTAACAACTGGTTGAGAGACAGGCAACATGGAAAGGAGGAGGCTGTAAGGCCAGGACAGGGGAGCTGATGATAAGATGGGACCCTGGGTAGGTTAGCCTGGTTCAAGGGAGCAGCCCAGAGACGCTGGTTATGTGCTCACTAACGCTCCCTCCTGGCAGCATGTGAGTGGTGAGAAAGGAGAAAAGCCCGAGATGGAGTCAAAAGATTTTTCAAAAGAGAAGCAAAGGGGAACAGTATGAGCAGCCATTAGGGCAGTAGAAGGAGAAAAAGGAATGATTAGAAAGCAACTTCCAGCAGCCCCCTTTTGAACACGTTATTTTCAAATGCCCTGCCACCAAAAAGAGGGTAAAGGCGAGTTAGTTTCGGTGACGTGCGGAACAGGGACACACGCACTAAACACGAGCTGACAGCTTGGGAGGTACCTGGACGGCCAGTTGATAAGTGAAGGTGTGTCCCCTTCGGAATCTTTCTGGAGAAACCACTCATGTTTGGGTTTCCCGGTACTATTTTGTACAAAAAACAAAACTTCAGGTAAAGCCTATGAAAACGTCAACACATACACAGACGTCATTATCATCATTTAAAACCCTCAAGGCTGACTTTTCTTAAGAAAGGAATAATGCTGGCTTTTGAAAATGTCTAAGCATGTTTTGCCATAGGGTTTCTATTTGGTGCACGGAATGTCCAAGATGTTCATTTATTACAGATATCAAGATAGAACCAATACATCTGAAGCCACCAAATAAAGTGTTTTGTGGGATCATTTGGAAATATCAAGAGTCTGCTACAGTCATATTCTGCCTATAAATACCAGACAATTCTCTTGTAGGAGGTTGAATTAAAAATACAAATTATCATCTGTAAGTTCTGTAAAGGTACATTGGTAAATAGCCAAATATAAAAATAGTGTCCATGCAAAACAATACATATGAATAAAAAAAGAAATTCCATAAGATCATATCTTTAATTGCTAGTCTACATTTTTCTTTTACATTTATCACTGAATAATGCAACCAACAGTTACCAAGTACTAATACAAGTCCATTTGATAAATGTTTATTGAGTTCTGACTATGTACAAAACACTGAGCTGGGGCCTGAGAAGTAGCCAAGGTAAATTAGGCATCACGCCAGCCATCAAAAACTAACAGTGTGTTGGGCAAGATAACACAGGATTGACACATTCATTCTTCAACACACAATCAAATATAATGCAAGGTTGAATATGACAAAGTCGTAATGTCAGGTTGAAGATATCTTACCAAAAAATCAGTGGCAAGCAAAATCTTGCCATCAGTATATAAAGCAAGACACAGGAGGACTACCCAAATCATTGACCTGCATGCTGTTACAAAACAGAAAAAGAAGCATGGGAACTCTACATGCTAGTTAAAATGTTTACCAGCTCAAAATCTTACCAGCCTACCTGTGAGAGTCCTTCAATACCAGACTGGAAACACAGATCAAAGACATTTCCCAAAGAACAGAATAATAATTAAAACGAAATTCTCTTAGTTTCTAAAAATCATTTTAATTTGGGTTTTGTTTCAAACTCCCAGGCAAGAACCTGTTGGCCATCCCTACTGTGCATTCTGTTGTGACCACTGCAATCTGTCACACTTAGGCATGGATCCCTGTTCTCCAGTCTGTCTATACCCTCATCTATGACCCACCTTTCTGTCTCTAGTATTATAGCCATTGAGCCCATGGCAAATAAAAAACTCAGATTATGGAAAGACATTTTTATTTCCAATGATAAAGGATCTAATTTCCCAGCATTTATTTAAACATAGGAATAGTTCTGCATATTGTCTGCAGTTTAGAAAGGAGGCAATCAGTATAGCTTGGGATAGAGAGAGGACAATGGATACTTGGTTTTGAAAATCATCAGTTAATAACTCATATGCCTACCTCACAGTTATTTTAAGGCCCAGATGCTTTTTGTACAATAGAATGAGTTGCAAACTCTGACATATGCCGTACAACTTTCTGAATATAATCTTCATTAATCAGAATAAAACTTGGTCAATAGAACCCTAAAAAATTATCAGGCCAGTTATAAGTAAACAGGTTCTAGGGATGTAATGTATGACATGGCAAATACAATTAACAGTGCTGTATGATATATATGAGTTCTCATTACAAGCAAAAAAATATTTTTTCTATATCTTTGATTTTTTATCTATACAAAATGATAGATATTCACTAAACTCTTTCTCCCTGGACTCGTCCACCCCCACAGCTACATGGGCTGGCTGCCTTTCATTCCATAGGTCTCTGCTCAACTATTATTAGAGACACTTTCCTAAGCATTTCGTATCAAATAGCAACCTCAATCTCTTCCTTTTTTAAGTTTTTTATTTTTTTCTTGAAGTATGGATGATTTATCATGTTGGATTAATTTCTGCCGTACAGCAAAGTGACTCAGATATACACATATATATTCTTTTTCATATTCTTTTCCATTATAGTTTATCATGGGACATTGAATGTAGTTCCCTGTGCTATACAGTAGGACTTGGCTGTTGACTCATTCTCTACATAGAATAGTTTGTATCTTTTAACTCCAAACTCCTGGTTCTTCTCTTCCCTTCCTCCCCCTCCTTGGCAACCACAAATCTGTTCTCCATGTTTGTGCCAATCTCTTCTGTTTGATTAGAAGCATGCCTTGGGTCCTAAAATGATGAATTGAAGTACAGCATTGGGACTTCCCTGATGGTCCAGTGGTTAAGAATCAGCCTTGCAATGCAAGGGAACTAAGATCCCATATGCCATGGAGCAACTAAGCCCATGTGCTGTAACTGCTGAGCCTGTGTGCTCTGGGGCCCTCGCGACACAACTCGAGTCCCTGCGCTGCAAAGAAAGATTCTGAATGAGGCGATGAAGATACCAAGTGCCACAACTAAGACCTGACACAACCGGGAAAAAAAAAAAAAAAAGCGCAGCACTGATCTGGGAAATTCACAGGCACCCGAAAGTGTGGAACATAATGGAAGTTAGGGACCAAGTTTCCCACCATGGGAGCCTGCAGGGTGCCCAAGAGAGGCCCAGACTCAGATGAAAAGCTACATCATTTCATGCAAGTACAAAATGTATTTCTGGGGCCCAGCAGGTACTGTTTTTTTAAGATGTAATAACAGTAGGTGAGCATTTTAAAACATGAAAAAAATAAAGAGATCACATCTGGATAGTGGCAATGAAACCCTGGGTTCTTTCGTATTTTTTAAATCTTGCATGGATAATGTTGTTTTATGTCCCTTAACATTATGCTTAACTATTTTTAATAATTAAGACTTGGTTAAAAAATTAACAGTGGGAAGGATTAGTTTCATATGAACATAATGACTTCAATAGATGATACTACCAGCCTATGAGAGCTAAGTGAGGCCCTTGCAAAGTCAAGAATCAACGCTGGTGGCCAGAGATACAGCAGTGACGGAAACCTTCTCTCTCTCGACAGGGGGAATGGTTATACATTTCCCCAAACTCACTGGCCTGCGTCCTTAAAATACTATGTGCATCCTGATGTAAATTATATCTCAATTTAAACCTATATCACCGCTGGGACAGAGAAGAGACTTGTGGTTGCCAACAGGGAGGTGGGGGAGGGAAGGATTGGGAGTTTGGCATCAGCAAAAGCAAACTATTATATATAGAGAGTGGATAAACAACAAGGTCCTACTATACAGCACAGGGAACTGTATTCAATATCCTGAGATAAACCATAATGAAAAAGAATATGAAGAAGAATGTATGTGTGTGTGTGTGTGTGTGTGTGTGTATAACTGAGCAAGTTTTATAGCAGAAATTAACACAACACTATAAATCAACTCTATTTCAATAAATTTTTTTAAAAAGCCTCACTGTTGGACCATCGAGTAAAGACTTTCTGAGTAATCAAAATGTAGAAATAGAGTCTTTTGGGGGCAAAGTTAAGTCACTCAGTTGTGTCTGACTCTGCGATGCCATGGACTATAGCCTATCAGGCTCCTCCGTCCAGGGGATTTTCCAGGCAACAGTACTGGATTGGGTTGCCATTTCCTTCTCCAGAGGGTCTTCCCGACCCAGGGATCGAACTCAGGTCTCCCGCATTGTAAGCAGATGCTTTACCATCTGAGCCACCCAGGAAGAACTTTTTTGGGGCAGGAGCAAGATAAACATGGGATAAACTTTATCCCAGTTTCCCTCAGGGCTAATCTCAGCGCTGAAGGCCTAAATGCTGCAAGGCTGGCTGATGGACCAGAGAGTCAGAGGGAACAGCTGAGTCTGGAGAAGGGATTGGAGGGATCTTCAAAGGGGATCCGTGTCTCCTACTTGACTTCTAATGAAGTAACCAAAGTAAGGTAGGAACCTGACTGCCTTGGTTGTGGGACCAGCCTAGAATCAGCCTTTTGGGGCTGGAGACTTGAGTTCAAAAGGCCCCCAGAGCAGCCAGCGACTTTTTGGTTCATGTTTCACAATCCCCACTCACAGCTGAACGGTATTTACAAGCACATGGACTCAAGACCATGTACAAGGACTCCAAGCCCAGACAAAATGGAAAGAACCCTGAAGTACAAACAAGGGCTGCTCCAAGTATACGCTGCTGATTGGGGTCACTGGTCCACAGTGAGATTAAAGGCTTGGACCAGAATGTAAACAATGGTCTCTGAGCCTGCTGTGTAGGTCAGTGACCCCTTCTTCCCATCACAACTTTCTTGAGGAAGGTAAAGACCCATGGCCTACATTCCTTGCAAGTCCCTTATACATTGAGGGCTGATACTGAGTTTGCAGACTGGCTATTTCAAGCAGCACTGCTATCGTTTTTTGACACTTCATGAAGACATGGAAAACAGCAGAACATTCGCTCAGAAATAACTGATGGAGGAGGCCCTTGGTATGTGTTAGATGAAGGGAAGGAGTTGGGAAAATGACTGAGATGCTGTATCTATTCTTCCTGCAAGACTTCTACAAAAGTAATGCTATCACCAAGATCATCCTTATCAATCTTATGGATTGGCTTAATATCAGATTCATGGTGCCATATTTGGGGAAATCCTGACAAAACTGCTAACATCCTTATCTGGGTGTGTCAGCTTTGTTGTAGGATACTGGGCATCTAGATGTCCCTCTTCCTGAGACATGAGGCACAGGTGAAGCTGCATTTGTGAGACACCTCATTTGGTACATGAGGTCTTTCTCCCTTTTCCCCCTTTTGGCAGATAAACTTAGGGCTCCCTGTGGCAAGTCAAGTTTCAGCTTTATAGCCATACTGGGAAAAGGACAATCTGATACAGAGAACAGACTGGTTTGGGAGTCCAGCAGCACAGAATATGTAAGACACTCCAAAAATGACTCTGGTTTCTATTAAGACAGGGAGAAAGGTATACAAACTTGGCAAGGGAAGATGCAAAGGTGACTCTCTGAAAGTATTCTTATCGGTCAAGAGCTCAGTGAGAATGAGACCCCAAGATGTGACCTGACCGCTGGAGAACACAAGCGGACTAGTGCTACCTGTGTTATTGACAATTCACATTCATTAATGTCCTCCAGGATTGGAACAGCCATCTTGGCAGTCATATAAAGAACTTATTGTCAACTAAAACTCCTAGGTCTGCTTCACATGAACTGCTATTAAATCAAGTTTCTCCAATCCTGAATTTATACACTGATTTTTTTCCCCCCTTCTAAATACAGGACTGACTTTGTTAAATTTCATCTTGTTAGCTTCCTACCATTATTCCAGGTACAGGCGCTCTCTTGCCTCCATGTTCCCGTAGTCTCTTCCTTCTTTCTCTCTTTCCCCCATCCCCTCTAATCTCTTCTCTCTCAATCCCTCCCCCTCTTCCTTTTCTTTTTTTTCCTACCATCAAATTTATTTACAATCCCTCCTCCAGAAATTGGTATCTCCCAGATCACCAAATGCCAAATAGGACCAAGTTAAGAACCATGGCCAATGTGGAATCAAGACTTCATCACCTCACGTGTAGGTAACTGCAACCACCTCTTCAGTGGCCTCCCTGACTGGAATCAATTCTCCTTCAGCCAAATCCCCCACACTCCTCCAAACTATTCTTTCTGAAGTACATAACCAAGCATGCTTGCTGTCAAATCCTTTGGGCACTTCCCATCGTACTGTCCACCAGGAGAAGGCCAAATTCCTTGTCATAAGTTGCCCCATGGTTGGTCACCACCTGACTATCTCAACTCATCCCATCCCCTTCCTTCTAGGTCACCTGGAGCGGCCACCTCTCCATGTCTAGCAAACTCACCACATCCTTAAGGACTTAGTTCAACTACGGCCACTTCTCCAAGGAGGAAAGATGAACAACTTATCTTGGTATTCCCATGGCACCTAACTTTGGGCTCTATAATCTTATTTACCTGACTGTGTTGTGGTTAACTCACACACTTAAAAATAACATGCCCACCCAGAAACACAGTGCCTGGCACAAGATAGCTTTCTTGAATGAATAGCTAAACTACTTCAGAGCTGAAATTAACCCATGAATCAAGACCTCTCAGGTTTGGGTGGATGGACAGATGCCTACTGAGTTTGAGTTTTCCCCCACCCTGACTACAAGTTTTCATTTTGTTTATGGGGATGAGGTTTTTAAATACCTTATGTAAATCCACATAAATGTTTTCTATAATATCCCCAATCTTATATCCTAAAGTTTCTAGCCTTCAAAGGGCAAAAACAGCTACCTCTTTTTTCTACTATGATGGAAAATAGAACTGACATTAATAACAAGAGCAACGTGTCATGGAAAGAACTCTGATGGATTCAGAGACCTTGAATGACTGACCAGACCGTGGACTCAGCTATATGGTCCTAATCCAGTTACTTAAAGTCTTTCATCTTCAGGGCTTTTCATGTATAAAATAGAGTTTTAAACTAAATAACCTCCCAGCTTATTTCTGATTTTAAGAATTTAGCATTCTTTAACACAGTATCTATTCTGTGGGGTCCTGGGGTGAGCCAGCTCTCTATTGGGCAGTGGCTACCTCCCCAGGAGAGGGCTACAGGGTTACCTGTGAAAGAGATGGTGACCTTGAGTGTAAGAAAACTTTTTTTTTTTATGATGTGGCAACTGGAGAATTATATCACCAGGAAATAAGAACTCACCCTAAGTTGTCATGGAAAGGAGTTGCTCTGGGTTTGTATCCCTAAGTATCTAATAAAATGACATGCTTTGACTCCTCACAACCCCTAAGAGTTAATGGACGAAAAAGTGATTCCTGCCACTGAAATAAAGTCAAATCCAGCACAGTAAAATTGGTTTCACCCTGTGGGTGTCTAGCTCTAATTATGTAACAGCTCCTAATTATAAAACATGATTCAGCTTAAGAAGAATAGCTATTAACACCAGCATCTCATTCAAATTAACAGTTTATTTGCTGAAAGTTGCTTGTTTGGAAAAACTGTTAATGATTGCTTTGCACATTCACACGGGTGTATGAATGTGCAAAGCCACAAGCACAGAGGCAAAATACTGTATTTTAAAATCTATCAGACATTTGAATTTTTTGGACATACCAGCTCGTATTTTCGGTGACATCATCTTATTTTGTTCAGTGGATAGAAATGGACATTTGACAGCGAAAATAGAATAAAATGAAGAAGAAAAAAAAAAAAAGGCAGTGAATTAACCGTAAAAACAGCCCAAAGCTAGAAGAACAAGACAAGAGTGATGTCTGGGGAGACAGGAAGGTGAAAGCAATCCTGTGCCAATACAAACACACACGTGAGAAGTATCCAGCAGTCTCTTTAGAGAGTAGATCTTCAGAGATCTCTGTTCCCACGACATTCTGCCCCAATGTAGACTCTGTGTTAGGAAACTTCCTGCCATGGCAGAGACAGAAGCTGACCCAGGAATGCCAATGGTCAAGAGGCAGTTGCCTCACTCAGCATCTCGCCAATTAACTAAAACAATGAGCTCCAGGCTCTGGAGACGGTTTTTAGATGCAAACCTCTCTCTGGGAGATGCGCAAACGATCAGAAATAAAGGATAAAAACTCTTGAGAAGCCACGTGCACCCTAATGTTCATAGCAGCACTATTCACTATAGTTGAGACATGGAAACAGCCTAAGTGTCCATCAACAGATGATGGATAAAGAAGATGTGATGTGTACATACACAATGGAATATTCCTCAACCTTAAAAAAGAATGAATATCGCCATTCGCAGCAACATGGATGGACCTAGAGAGATTATAATACTACGTGAAGTACATCATAAAGACAAATACCATAAGGCACCACTTATATGTGGAATCTAAAATACGACAGAAATAAACATATCTATGAAACAGGAAGAGACTCACAGACAGAGAGAACACACTTGCGGTTGTCAAGGGGGAAAGGTGGGGGAGAGATGGATTGGCAGTTTGGGATTAGCAGATGCAGATGATTATATACAGGATGGATAAGCAACAAGGTCCTACAGTACAGCACAGGGAACTATGCAATATCCTTGATAAACCGTAATGGAAAAGAACATGAAAAAGACTTCAGTGTACAGCAGAAATTAACTATACTTCAGTAAAATTTAAAACAAAACAAAACCTTTTATTTGTTTGTTTATTTTGGCTGCAGCACAGGGCTTGTGGGCTCTTAGTTCCCTGACCAGGGATTGAACCCCGGCTCCCGGCAGTGAAAGAACAGAATCCTAACCATTGAACCATCAGGGAATTCCCAAAACAAAACAGTTTTGAATTAAAACAGAAAAATAAAAAAAGAAAGGGTAGGACTGCATCATAATCCTGCTTCCTTCCTGGATGGCCAGAGTCTGCATGTCACAGTGTTGCAGAAATGGTTCATTCTGGAGGGGGCCATGGCCTACTGTGCGGCCAGTGTGCAGCTCTGAGGAAGCCCCGTTCAAACCATCATTCACCAATGGCGGCCACCCCCGATCAAAGGTCAGCGTCAGCGCTGCATGAAACCCCCACCATCAGTCTTCTGGCATAAATGATAGTTTGCTAAGTGGGAAAAGGAGTGGCGGGGATCCCATGAGAATAATAATAATAATAAAACCCCAGGGTTCTCTAGAGCGGATCACCACTAGAAAATTAGGTGTGCTTCTCTTCTTTCCAGTTCCTGTAGGGAAATACACATGCTCAGGAGAAGGGCAGGTGCGGGACTTGGTGTGGGGGGCGGGGTTTCTGCACTCACAGAATTAACCCAGATGGTGCACTTTATTGTTTGTGACATTAAGAGATGCACCAAATAGCAAACTGACAAGAGCTTTGGATTTAAGATTTTTAATGGAGCTCAGACTTTAAAATTTTAAATAACACAGAGGCTCCCAATACCTTGAAATTTTATTCTAAAATTCACAGTGGCCAAATTAACAAAGAATGGTTCATTTCAGTTGTACCATCTATTTGGAAAACACAATTCTTGAAATTCCAAATTTACAGAATTTGGTAGGACAAGGGAATGGTGGTTGGCATGTGATTTATTCTCTATTACCAATATAGCATATATAGAGATAAATATGTAAAAATATAGTGTGTGTATATATATACACACACACACACACACACATACTGCTGTTACTATGTATGTTCTTAGTTTGCTAAAGAACAATATTTTCATATGAATTCCTGGACAACTGACAGGATTTCTGAACTAAAGACTCTGTTACTATCATACATACACACACATATATAACATGCATACATACATACACATACATACATATCTTCTCTATCATATAAATGGATCATTGTGAAAGTGAAAGTGGAAAAAAAAGAAAGTGAAAGTGAAAGTCGCTCAGTCGTGTCCAACTCTTTGCGACCCCATAGACTATACAGTCCATGAAGTTCTCTAGGCCAGAATACTGGAGTGGGTAGCCTTTCTCTTCTTCAGGGGATCTTCCCAACCCAGGGATCAAACCCAGGTCTCCTGCATTGCAGGCAGATTCTTTACCAACTGAGCTACCAGGGAAGCCCAAGAATACTGGAGTGGGTAGCCTACCCCTTCTCCAGGGGATCTTCCCAACCCAGGAATTGAACTGGAGTCCCCTGCATTGTAGGTGGATTCTTTACCAACTGAGCTATTAAAATAAACTAATCACTCAGCTAAATATTGCCCTAAAAACTGTTACTGACCTTATAATGCTTAAAAACACTATAGTACAAGAACTAATGATTATTCTGTTTGTACATATATTTGCATTAGCATATATGAGAACATATAAAAAACTATGCATTCAATATCTGGCTCACATTTGAATTTTTAGGACACTGTGTGAAGTCTTTGGATGCTATTGTCATGAGTGATGTATTCCAATATAATTAATGAAACAAACAGCAGCCTCTTCCTAGCAAGCACAAAATGAAATGATGGAGCAGGAGTGACAATTCAGAGATAAATAATCCCAAAACCGCCTAATTCAGAGATTCACAGGGATGAAAGAGTAAAGCATAACAGAGAGAAAAAGATTCCATTTCAGTGATAGGACAAATCCAGTATGCTATTCAACTGTTTTGCCATTTGTAGATATTTTTCTAGTCATTTCTTAATATTCTAAACTTCTCTGTCACATATTTCCAGGTCAGATACCATCTTATTTTCACTTACAGTTACTGGGTCACCAAGAGTTCTCTGTTGTTTTAATCCACAAAGTATTTTTTGGCTCTCTTCTCCCCGAATGGAAGTCAGACAACAATGACTCCCTGACACCTGAATTTCCTGGCTTTAGAGAAAGGACTACCAGCAGAATGTTAATCCACTTAAATCCATCTTTAAAAGCTGAACAAATGAAGTCAGTGTGGACTAAATCCCAATGCTATTTTAACATCATACCTGTCACACATTACATTCCTTGCTTTTTAATGTAAACACATCTCTGGTTTTTTCCTTCTCTATATGAAATGATTTGTGTTTCTCGGCCTGCAAATTTGTATGTCTTGAGTGGATTCAAAAAACAAGGCATGTGCTTCCTTGCAAACTCCTTTACAATTTCCTAATTCCTTTAAGCCTTTCTTCTGTGAAAGAAAGGCACTGTCAAGCAGAGGCTAGGTGTATGAACACTCCCAGGTAACATGCCTCGTCAAATAACCAGGAGGGGACTTCCCTGGTGGGCCAGTAGTTAAGACTCGCCTGCCATTACAGGGGACGTAGGTTTGATCCCTGGTCCAGGAAGATTCCATGTGCTGTAGGGTCTGCAGCCCGGGCACCACAACTACTGAGCCCGTGAGCCCTACAGCCCGTGCTCTGCACGGAGAAGACTGAGCACCTCAACTAGAGAGCAGACCCCACTCTCTGCAGAGAGAAATCCCACACACAGCACTGAAGACCTAGCGCAGCCAAAAACTTAAACAACAACAAAACCTATAAGGAAGTGGGCTCTTAAGATTTTAAGTGATATATATATTTGAATATTGAGATTTTTACAGAACTATCACGTATCCTATCATTTTACCTGGGATACTCTGCACAGTTTTTATTATTATAACTGCTTCAAAAATCTTGTTGAGAACTGATGATATGTGATGTAGATGGGTAACCCAAACACCGCGATGATAAACAGTTTTCATGATATGGCAATCAAAAATTGGATTCCTTGTTATTTTTTAAACCATGTAACCCACACAACTCGAACTTTCTTTCTAATTTGTGATGTTAGGTTCCTTTGTCCTGCTCACATAGCTCGCCAAGAGTTTGCTTTGATAGAGTATAACTAACCCAAGAACATTATTTTTACTACGAAATGCAAATTTCCCAAAACAAAAGAATATGACTATAACATATGTTTGAAAATACGAGACAGTAAGTCCCTAAACTTTGAGCAGTTTAGTCTGAAGGATGAACAAAGGCCCTCAAAATACAATCAGGATCCATACTATTGAATTCTCTTAGAAGCTGCTGCTGCTAAGTCACTTCAGTCGTGTCCGACTCTGTGCGACTCTGTGGGACTCCACCAGGTTCCCCCGTCCCTGGGATTCTCCAGGCAAGAACACTGGAGTGGGTTGCCATTTCTTTCTCTAATGCAGGAAAGTGAAAAGTGAGAGTGAAGTCGATCTGTCGTGTCTGACTCTTAGCGACCCGATGGACTGCAGCCTACCAGGCTCCTCCATCCATGGGATTTTCCAGGCAAGAGTACTGGAGTGGGGTGCCATCGCCTTCTCCTCTCTTAGAAGCTAGTATCTCTCAATATTCTAGTGTAGGTGTCAAGCCAGTAGCGGCCAGTCTTGGAGTCAATACACTTCAATAACTGAAATAGTCTGTTTTAGATGTAAGACTGCCACGTGAAGATGGCCATATTTACTTTGTCCCAATGTGGAATAAACAGCAGTATTTTCCATCATGTTTTCTTTTCTTTTTTTTTTTTTCTAGAATAAATTTGCCTGATCTCAGGGTCTTATTCCCCTCAATTCACCTGCAAACCTAATGTTTATTTGAACTGAAAAAATACATTTAGGAGTCTGCCTAGACAATTAGTCTAAACCATGAAGTAGGAGATTTATGTAAATTGCATCCTAATTGTTCAGCACACTTTTTAGATTTAAATATCTAAACTGAACTCAAATTTAAACTTAGATATTTAAATTGAGAGAGAAACATATATCCTCTTCGGGCATCTGACTTTATGATTTTATCCATTCTCTGATTTTCCATTTGCTGACTCTGTGACACAGCAATTTCTCCTACTGGTGGATCTTTTCAATGAGGTGCTTTGATACATAGCAGTATCCTTAGCATGCTGATATACTTATGTAACATATGTTATAGTCATATTCGGTATATATTGGGCATACTTCACATAACCTAAATTGAGACCCAGTGAAAATTGGTTAGTGGTGCCCTTCCGCTTTGTGACTTTAAATGACAGCAACAAGTCTTGGGTATGATCACAGGAAAATGAAGGAAAAGACACTTGTTAAAGGCAGATGAGAAATAGAAGAAAGATCTTGAAAATGTGTCGCCATAACACCTGTTCAGTTTATTCTTTTAAAAAAGAACAAACCAAGAACTAAATTGATAAATTTAAGACTGGGAAGCTTTCTGCTTTGGTAGAACCTGTGTTGACATTGTGAAAATGAAAAAAAATCATCAATATCATTATTTCTGTAGTTAGCCCAGAACTTTGCAGAGCACCGAGGACCCCAAATCTCAGACACAGAAGCGACAGAGGGGACGTAGGTGACGGTGGGTCAGCACTTACCTGGCTCGAGCCTCCGCAGGGAGTGGCAGGTCACTGGTGGAGTGGCTTGGGGAGGCCGGCTGCCCAGGCGATGGACTGGGCAGGCTGTGCACTGGCTTTGGAGACCTTGGCACTTCACCGAGGGCAGAGTCTCGCCCAGAGAATGAGAAGGAAGAGGAGACCTCCCCTGCAAGGGGCAGGTCTCGGGCCAGCCCAGTGGCACTGGGCTCTTGACCGCGTCTTTGGTTTTCTGCGTTGAGCAGCACCTCTGTGTCGGAAACACCGTCGCTCCGGTGCAGGCCATAGTCCTTGGACTCAGCCACGCAGGTCCTGAGCCCCGAGAGCTCAGTCCTGGAGTAGGACGAGCCGGAGTCTCTGCTGGACTCGGCCGATCGCTCGCTTCTTCCCCCCCTTTTCTCCGCAGCCTCAGGGTCCTTTCTGGACCTGCTGTATCGAGATGGAGTTTCAGAGTCCGCTTCCGGATCCAGGGTGAGCCCATACTTTTCTGCCAGCTGCCGTCTTCTCTCTGCTTTGTACCTGGCGATTCTTTCGGCTTTGGACTCGAGGCTCTGGGTGTCCATGATGCCTGAACTGTAGGGGGAGTCAGCATGGATGCCTGAGGTTTCTGTGCACTGTTTGGATCGAGTCTGCTTTTCTAGTGAAGAATCTGAAGTTTCTTCTTCTTCATTTGATCGACCTACAAGAAGATCACATATACAGAATTCAATCAAAGACATACATTTATTCTACTCTGCTATGTACACAACACACTGAGTGGCCAGGCTGTGAAGAACAAATTTCTCACCTCCTTGAGGTTGCCTACAATGATTTACCTGGGAGGCTGAAGAAGTCTGAGGTCTGCAGGGAAATACATTAAGGGCTGAGATGCTCTGTGCGCCGCACAAGCCATGTCAGGCATGGCCTCGGCTTAAAGCTCAACCTTGACAGTCTTCACTGCTGCTCAGTGTCATTTCCCCTTATTCATCTACTTTTCTGCTTTTGAGTTTAATATTTCATGTGTGAGGCCAGAGGATGTGTTCAGAGTCCTCTAGAAAGGATAACAGATATTTGAACTGCTGTAATTTGACAAGTGACAGAGTGTGGTCTCTCAGCATCTGATAGTAACTATGATAATAACGGGCCATGTCACTGTCCGCCAGGTACTGGTGGTGCTCTCTGTTAACAGAAGTGGCTTTTTCCAATTACACTATGCATGTGTGACGTAGAAAAGATCTACAATGAAAACACAGGAAACTTAGCCCCCAAGTCACCAATAATCACTAATCTATAATCATCAGTAATAAATAAATGCATAATTTGCTAAACTTTCCTATATACTCTTTCTAGTCAGTGATGGTTTTCTATATAACTCATATTTTATATAAACCTAATGTTCTACATAAAACATTTCCCTGCTTGCAAATCTTATTTTGAAGATATCATTTTTTAAGACTTTATACTATTCTATCCAACAGGCATTTTAGAATCAATTTAAGCCATCTCATATTTCTAGGCATTTAAGTTGATTCTAACTTTTAATCCATCTTATTTTCTGATTACAATGACAAAAGATAGTTGCGTAAAAGTAGAATTGCTTTATCAGTAGGTACCTCATTTTAAGATACTTGCTATATTGTCAAATTAATTTCTATAAAGTTTGCATCAGTTTACAATGAAACCTGAAATTTATGTTCTCTCAGAAACACTGCTAATTAAAAAAAAAATCACCTTTGAAAATGTGAAAAAGAATGTGTATATATGTATAAATGAATCACTTTGCTGTACAGCAGAAATTACCTCAACACTGTAAATCAGCTATATGTAAATAAAAATAAAGAAAGCATACTTGTAATATATAAAACTATAAATGAGAATATCAAATAATCATATAATTTATTATCTATCTGTATCTGTTGTACTTCATTTTACACCACTATTTTGGATTTATATAAATAGTTCCATATCTAAAAATGTTTGTTATGATGTGATGTTTCTCCAAAAAATTAAAAATTGCCCTAGATTACCAGGATAAAAAGGATGCATGCATTTTTCAGTTATTTAGTAGCCATTATCTTTTTCTCCTCTAGAATATCTGGTCAAATTTGTTGCTCTATATTCTTTTGATTCATAGTATCATTTTAATCAATTTATGTAAAATTTTATAGGTATATGAGTTCTTTATATTTTTCATGAATATTTCCAAACTTAATTTTTTGTGAATTCTATTGAAGATTGTCTTTGAAACACAGATGTTCATTATGTAGTCAAATCAATTGACCTGGTCACTGGTGATTTCAACCACTATTTCTGTGTTTTGGAAGTCCATTTCCATTCAACTGGACCTAAAGATTCATTTTTGCTTCCATATTCTTAATTATTCTCTTATAATTAATGATGTGAGTCACTGAATCTTATTTTTGTGTTGAGTAGGAAGTGAGGATCGGATATTGTCTCTCCCCACTGCCATCCCATTTTTCCCAAGACAAGTTTGTTAAATAATTCTTCCTGACTAACATGATGCTTACATGATCATATGATACATTTTATATACAGTAGGATTTATTTATGGCCATATATTTTGGTACTCTGGCTGTTCTTGATTCATCATGTGTGTAATGAGGAAAAAAAATCTTAGTTCTCTAGTTTTCTGGCCATAGAAAACCAGAAACTGTAGAGACAAGCAAACTGATCACATTATGAAGGGAGACTAGCAACTCCCTCTGAAGAAGAAACTAGAAGACGCTGGCTATTAAAAGCAGTAGCACAGAGCAGCAGAACCTGGGATGCAGACAGGAAGAGCAGCCCCGTATATGCCATCCTCTCCTAAGGACACGTGGGATATCTGATACTCATACCGACATCTGAGAAACCACAGAAAAACTAAGTCATGTTTGACATGCTATTTAACAAGAAATAAATATACGATGCATTTAAAATTACACCTATTCAAATAATTTAAAGAGGATATTTGTTGCATAAACACAGAGTGAGACCCCCTCTCGCAAACTTATATGCGCTGGGCATCAGGGCATTCTGTTTAAACTTATTACATATAAGAGATGGCTGTCTTATTCAGCCCTTTCCCAAACAAACCTGAGGATCTCTGACAGCTGGGGCCCTGAGGAGATGGAGAGAAAGAGCCAGTACCTGCCCCTGGTGGGGCCCAGGCTGGGGTGGGGGAGAAATGACTGGTCATCAATTACTCAACAGTGGGGTCCTTTCTTCTTGTGACACCAGGGGACCACACCTGGGAGGCATGGTGGAGCTGACGTGGGTGTTGCTGCTGGTTTTAACAAACACATAGCTTAAAAAACATTACAATCTGCACAGTTCACTTGTTGCAACATCTCCTTTTCCAGGAGTGCTGGATAGAAAATGCTGATGATAGGGAATTCCTGGTGGTCCAGTGGTTGAGAACCAGCCTGCCAATACAGGGGACATGGGTTCAATCCCTGGTCCAGGCACTAAGATTCTACATGCTGTGGGGCAACTAAGTCCATGTGCCACAACTACTGAGCCTTCACGCCTTGAGCCTGTGCTCCACAACAGCAGAAGCCACTGCAAAGAGAAGCCTGCCCACAGAAACTAGAGCGGCCCCCGCTCACCACAATTAGGGAGAACCTGAGAAGCCACGTAGACCCAGCACAGCCAAAAATAAATAAAGTTAAAAAAATTTTTTTTTTTAAAGGTTGATGAGAGGCCTGCAGGCCACAAGCTCACCAATGTGCGGGCTGGCCGGGTCTGTGGCACGCGTGTATCTGGGCGTGTCCTCCTCCAGCAGGCGATGAGTCACCAAGCCCGTGCAGCTCTGCAAGAGGATGGGCTGCGTGTCGGTTTCAATTCCTTCTAAGCGCCGCGCAATTCTTTCTTTTCTGCACAAGACACCAACAGAGGCAGAGTGAGTCAGGGGCATCGGTTTCTCCGGGAACACTGGCTACTGCTCAGCAAATTCTTCTCCCTCTTCATTAAGTACAATGAACATCTTACCTTTTCATTTCTAAAAATTCTTTCCTCTTTGGTTCAAAGATTTTTCTTAATTCTGCAACTAAAAGAAGACAAAAAAGAAGAAGATCTGGTATTTAGTTGTCATGCATTCATTTTATTCATTCATTCACACATCTATCTTTGGAACTCTGTTTATGGCTCCCTTGCAGCAGTGATGTACAAAACGGACATAGTTCTTGCAGACTGTGTAATAACAGGGGAGGTAGGTGCCAAAGGAGTAGGTATGTACGCAGACAGAGACACAAATACACACTCACACGTACATGTCACAGGTTGGTCTAAGAAGTAATACCATGAGAACAAGAGATGGAAAAAAGAAGTGAGCTCTATTTTACCCAGGAGAACCAGAGGAGGCCTCACCAGTTTCTCTTTAGGTTTTTCTCTAGTCAGCAGAAAGGTCACACTATCTGGTTTTTAGTTTTATATAGTATTTTAAACTTTCCATCCTGCAAAACTTCAAACATTTGCAAAAGTAGAGACTGGAGGACTATGAGTGCCATGTGCCACCAGCAGGTTATACCACGCAAGAGCTCACAGCAGTCTGGCGTCACCCATCACTGAACCTGTAAAGATCTGCAACCTCCTTCCTGCTTGGGTTTCTAAGGTTACGTAATGTGGTACACCATCTCCAATACAGTTTAGATTAGCCTAGTTCCTGTGCCGCCCCTTCCAAGCTTTCACTGGGAGGAAATGTCAACATGTTTCCTTGCTGGAATTTAGGTGGATGGTAGAAAGGTGATGACCCTCACTCCTCCGGACAACACTGGATGATCAGACAAACATTTTGCTGATCTTGGGAGGGCCTCATATAACACTGACCACGAGGATATTTTTATTGAGAGGCCACAGGTTTCTGTGGAAATGACCAAATTTGGTAGAGAAATTCTTCTTGCCTCCTCCTCAATCCCGTGAATTCACAAGGGTTCCTCTGAGCTTTTCCTGCTGATGTCCCAGGAAGAGAGGAGTGGTGATAGGCCCGGGGCCCATGAAACATCTGCAAGGCTGAGTCAAAGCAGAAGCTCAGAAGAAGGGATATAAACGCTTGGGATTTAATTTGCAACTGCTTCAATTTCCACTTGAAAATTGGAACTTCAATTTCCATTTTTTTAAGTAGCTATTTTTATTTTTGGCCACATTTCGTGGCTTGCACGATCTTAGTTCCCTGATCAGGGATTGAACCTATGCCCTTAGCATTGAAAGCATGGAGTCCTAACCACAGGACTGCCAGGAAATTCCCTAAGTGGTTCTTTTTAGGAAGGAGTCAAAACCATACATGTGCATGCACACATGACTTTTAAATTGTCCTTTGATTGTGTTCAGAGATACCAGCCATGTTTTTATTTATTAATTTATTTTTAAATGACAGCTACCTTAACAGTGGGCTGGACTGACATTTTAACAAGGATAGTTGGCTTCACAGGTATCTCTGTCACCAGTGGCCTTCCCGGGAGTAGCTAAGAGCAAATGCTCGCAAGTAGAAGACCAGGGTCCAGTGACAACGGTACGTCCTGCCTTTGGAGGAAGTGTGGCTTATCACTGCTTCCCAGTTAACAAATGAGCTCTCACGAGATGGTGGTGATAACACTTTCATGGCTGGTAGCACAGATTCTGGAGATATTTTCAAGGACAAGTATCAATGAATTATTTAAAACCCAAAGTGGAAAACAGAGCTCTATTTTTCATAAAACTGCTCCAGAAACAGTTGACACCAAATTCCAAGGACTCTGGGAGGTTTGTCTTAAACCTGTGCCCCAAACCCATAACTGAGAAATGGAGCGTATGAATAGAGTCCGAGTGGTACAATGACATGTTGCCTTTTCTCCTGAATTATTTCAACTAGGTAGATTACAGTCTGAAAGTGTGTGTGCAGCTCAGTCATGTCCGACTCTCTGCAACCCCATAGACTATATAGCCTGTAAGGCTCCTCTGTCCATGGGGTTTCCCAGGCAAGAATACTGGAGTGGGCTGCCATTTTCCTCTCCAGGGGACCTTCCCAACCCACGGATGAAGCCAGGTTCCTGCCTTGACAGGCGGATTCTTTACCACTGAACTACCTGGGAAGCCAAATGTGTGTATCCCCCTTACCAATTCATATGTTAAAATTCTAACCCCCAAAGTGATGGTATTAGGAGGTGGGACTTTAGGGAGGGATTAGGCCCTGTGCCCATGAATGGGGCTGGCCCTTTAATAAAGAAGCCCCACAGAGCTCCCAAGGGCTTCCCTGGTGGCTCAGACAGTAAAGAGTCTACCTGTGATGCAGGAGACCTGGGTTCAATCCCTGGGTTGGGAAGATTCCCTGGAGAAGTAAATGGCGACCCACTCCAGTATTCTTGCCTGGAGAATTCCATGGACAGAGGAGCCTAGTGGGCTATAGTACATGGGGGTGCAAAGAGTTAGACACGACTGAGCAACTGACACTTTCACCACTTTTTCACAGAGCTCCTGCACCCCATCCACCACATGAGGATGCTATGAGAAGTTGGCCATCTGCAACTAGCAAGAGGGCACTCACCAGAACCTGACCATGCTGTTGGCCTGATCCTGGACTTCTAGTCCCCAGAACAGTGAGCAATAAACTTCTGCTGTTTATAAACCATCTGAATGAAGTAAGCCAGAACAAGCATAAAAAATAAGAATGCGATGCATTCGGAGAGGCACACGATGTCCACTCTGAAAAATTAAGTTGACTTTTCTGGTCCTCACTTGCGACTGAAAATCATTTTTATCTCATTAAAACTTGAACATTTTCTATAGAAGTTGTGCACCTGAAAACATTTAAAGAAAATCCAGCAGTACAGTGAAAAAGATAAGCAACACGCTCCATCTTGACATTATTTTCCATAATCCAGAAGGAAAGGTCAACTCATGGGGAGTTGACACACGTGTAACATAATCACTATAGTATATCTATTCCACAGATAACACTTAGATTGTGTAAAAGAGAATGACTTTTTATTTGTCTATGTATGTTTCTGGTTGTTATTTTGTTTCTTTCATTTTGCTGGTTTAAAAAAATTTTTTATTTACATATAGTTGATACACGAGGCTGTGTTAATGTCTGCTGTACAGCGAACATATACATATATTCTTTTTTATATCCTTTTCCATTATAGCTTATCACAGGATATTGAATACAGTTCCCTGTGCTATACAGTAGGACCTTGTTGTTTATCCATCCTATATATAACAGTTTGCATCTGCAATGGCAACCCACTCCAGTACTCTTGCCTGGAAAATCCCATGGACGGAGGAGCCTGGTAGGCTGCAGTCCATGAGGTTGCTAAGAGTCAGACACGACTGAGCGACTGCACTTTCACTTTTCACTTTCATGCATTGGAGAAGGAAATGGCAACCCACTCCAGTGTTCTTGCCTGGAGAATCCCAGGGACGGGGGAGCCCGGTGGGCTGTTGTCTATGGGGTTGCACAGAATCGGACACGACTGAAGCGACTTAGCAGCAGCAGCAGCAATCCCCAAAGTGGAGAAACAGTGGAAACAGTGTCAGACTTTATTTTTTGGGGCTCCAAAATCACTGCAGATGGTGACTGCAGCCATGAAATTAAAAGACGCTTACTCCTTGGAAGGAAAGTCATGACCAATCTAGATAGCATATTCAAAAGCAGAGACATTACTTTGCCAACAAAGGTCCATCTAGTCAAGGCTATGGTTTTTCCTGTGGTCATGTATGGATGTGAGAGTTGGACTGTGAAGAAGGCTGAGCGCCAAAGAATTGATGCTTTTGAACTGTGGTGTTGGAGAAGACTCTTGAGAGTCCCTTGGACTGCAAGGAGATCCAACCAGTCCATTCTGAAGGAGATCAGCCCTGGGATTTCTTTGGAAGGAATGATGCTAAAGCTGAAAGTCCAGTACTTTGGCCACCTCATGGGAAGAGTTGACTCCTTGGAAAAGACTCTGATGCTGGGAGGGATTGGGGGCAGGAGGAGAAGGGGACGACAGAGGATGAGATGGCTGGATGGCATCACTGACTTGATGGACATGAGTCTGAGTGAACTCCGGGAGTTGGTGATGGACAGGGAGGCCTGGCATGCTGCAATTCATGGGGTCGCAAAGAGTCAGACACGACTGAGTGACTGAAGTGAACTGAACTGAATCCCCAAAGTCCAGTCCTTCCCTCCCCTTCACCTCCTCCCACTTGGTAATCAGAAGTCTGTTTTCTATGTTCGTGAATCGGTTGCTGTTTCATAGGTTAGCTCATTTGTGCCATGTTTGAGATTCCATGTACAAGTTGTATCACATGGTATTCGTCTTTCTCTTTCTGATGTACTTCACTTAGTATGATAATTTCTAGTTGCACTGAATGATGTTTTATTTGAACTGCGAATGCAATTCCAAAGGAAAAAAACTTCAGATGAGCACTTGTAGTACTCCCCACGCCCACTGAATTTTGGTCAGGTATATTCTAAAGCACTGTAAAAATAAAAAGCTAGTAAGAAAGCATGGAAGTCGCCCCTACTGTGGAAACACATGGTCACTTCATGTCTTTTGTACAGAGTCCACAGACTGCTCTATCACTGCTCCATCTTCTGACTGCCGGCCCTGAACATAGTTTATTACTATTTATGATCTCCCAAAAGAAGGTTTCCTTCCTTTAAAATTTTTATATAATTTCAGTCTCAGAGAAAAATTAAGACATTTTCCATTTGTAAACATTTGTTACTATACTTATTTTTACCCCCCTTTTCTATCTCCATATGTATATTTACATGTAAATATATACGAAAATATGCATATATTTATGTGTATATACACAGGGATATAGCACTTCCCAGGTGGTAAAGAACCTGCCCGTCAATGCAGGAGATGAGTTGGAACCCTGGGTTGAGAAGACCCCCTGGAGAAGGGCATGGCAACCCACTCCAGTATTCTTGCCTGGAAAATCCCATGAACAGAGGGGCCTGGTGGGCTACAGTCCACGGGGTTGCAAAGAGTCGGACACGACTAAGCAACTGAGCACTGTGAGCACGAATGCACACACATTCTCATATTCACATATTAATTTTTCTGAACCATTTAAGAGTAAGTTGCAGCCTGATGCTCCTTTTAACTCTAAATCCTTCAGTGTCTCTTTCCTAAAAACAAGGGATTTTGAAAAATTAGATTCAAATGCCATAATTCAATTGATGGTATGCTGTGTCATATGTATATAACTAATACATGGTTCAGAAAATAGCAATATTCGTCATCATAAATCCAGATAGAAACTAGCACAGCTGGTCTAACTTCTGTTGCAATAAATTTTCAAGTGCACTGAGACTTGTATGTACACTAAATTATCCCTTGCTAAAATCCCTGTGATTTTAGTCTGCTGCCCTTGTCTAAGAAATATGGATTCTATGACTCTATTTCTTCAGCAGTTTCTGACGGGACTTGCATTGGTCATTTTCCAAGTAAGGCAATTTAAGAGGATTTGACATCAGGGGCTATAATACTTTATAAAACTATTTAATTGCCTCATATACTTTGTAATAACGTATAATAGCAATATGCAGGGTAATTTGGTCTGTTAGGTGCTTTTCTTGGGAAGCATGGTTTCTTCAATTAGCTCTGAGAACAGGCTTTCTGGTAAAGTTATTGTTGATTTCAGTCCCCCAAGTCTGAATACAGTAGAATCTTCCAAAGAAATATAAGTAGTGGGGGGACTGCCAAGAACAACTCTCCCCCTGCCTGCATTTGATACCACGGGCCAGGTCCAGAATATTCTGTATGCTGATCTTTCTTCCCCAGGAGTAATCCACTTTAACTTTTACACTTGGATGGCAGCCACTAATACAAAGACCAGCAGCTTATAAAAGAAAATCATTACAAACCTAGAGGAAAGAGGGGGAGGTGTGATGGCTATCAGAAGGGTTTTTGGGGGGATAATGAAAATGTTCTAAAATTGACTCTGCTGATCAATGCACAACTCTGTGAAGCTACCAAAAGCCACCAAACTGTCTACTTAAAATGGATAATTGTATAGTATACGAATTATATCTCGATGAAGCTGTTAAAAAAAAAGTAGAATCATATATTTTGTCCATTTCATAACTCCTAAATGGAAAATCTATTTTAATAGGATAAGCTTTACACTGGTAAAGGGTTTTAATCCCTTGATTCCTTGTTCATGATACATGGGTAAAGGAAGTTCCTTAGAGAAAAATCAAAGATCATTTAAAAGCTCAATTTCACAGAAGCATAAATCCCGTCACTAAATGAACAGGAAGAAGCTTCTGTAAACTTATAAACCAACATGAAACTCCATGACATTAAACCTCATAATCAATTCCTATTTTTAACCTGCTATTACCAAGAACTGACAGAATACTGAATACATCTGTTAAGGTGGAGAAATAAAAAGACTTCAGGTAATACCTGAGGTCTTTCCAAATGTGTCTGCCCAAATTCATAAAGAGTAAAGACTATGAAATAAATCTATGGGAATTAAGATGAAATTAAGGGAAGGAGGGATCCTAATGCTTAAGAAGTATGTTTGAAAAACCTTGTTAATTTAGAAACATAAATCTGGTGAGTACATAATCATCTTGGATTAGGGAAAATCATGATTTTTAATGACCAATTATGATAATGTCTAATAAAACTGGTTAATAAGTTTATACATTTTAAAATTGTTATATGTAGAGCTCTAAGTCATTGAGCTTTGAGGAATCTAGCATCTCACATTGTTCTTAATTTTTCTGATCTTCTTATTTATTATTCACTAAGAGAAGGAAAGAGGGGACAAAGAGAAGAGGAAAACTTTAGCTTTATGTAACTTTCCATAATGAGTCAAATCTAAACCGCTGCTAATATCAGTTTGTTCATTCTTGCTCTTTGTTTTGATCACCTTCATAGATTTTTACATTTGGCTTGGCCTTCCCTGGTGGCTCAGATGATAAAGAATCAGCCTGGAATGCAGAAGACTTAGGTTTGATCCCTGGGTCAGGAAGATCCCCTGGAGAAGGGAAGAGCTACTACCCACTCCAGTATTCTTGCCTAGAGAATCCCACAGACAGAGGAGCCCGGTAAGCTATATTCCATGGGGTTGCAAAGAGTCGGACATGACTGAGCAGCTAACACTTTCAGTTTCACTCAGATTAAATTGAGTCTGTCTGAAAGAGTCTTACAAATTGGAAGGACTTTTCCATTTCACACCTGGGGTTCCAGGTGGGAACCCCGCTCATAGGTGTCCTACCCTTGACTTGAACAGTTAATGAGATCACAACGCAGTGCCTTTCATTTCCAGGTACCATGAACTATCAGAATTTTCTTCCTCATATGAAATCTCACCTGCCTTCTTGTAATTCTACACATTCTTCTTATTTTGGACCTCTGGAGCAAAACAGAACAAGACTCTGTTTCAGTTGACAGTTTTGTTAAACACTTAAAAATTGAAAAATGTCCCTTCTTGAAGTTGTCACCACCAGGCCAAATCCCTGGGGTCCTTCTTCAAGCATCCATCCTCATAAACCTGTGTCCAGGAGTACGACTGGTTCAGTTCCTCAGGATGCATGTAAATTTGTCAGTGGGACTTTTAAAATTGATTTTGTTTCTGTTAAGAGAATATTTTTTCTGGTCTAATTTCGTCTGGGCTTGATCTCATGATTTGCTGCTGCTATTTTTGGTTTTTATGTTTTTTTTTGTTTTCAGGATAGAAGAAAACCCCTGATCTTCCACCAGAAATGTTTCTTTTTTTAATTTATTTTTATTGAAATATAGTTGATTTCCAATATTTCAGGAGTGTAGCAAAATGATTCAGTTTTATATATGTATGTCTGTATATATATATACACACACACACACATATATACATACATATATACATTCTCAGATTCTTTCCCATTATAGGTTATTATGAGATATTGAATACAGTTTTCTATGCTAAACAGTAGGTCCTTGTTGTTTGTCACTTTTATATACAGTATGCTGCTGCTGCTGCTAAGTTGCTTCAGTCGTGTCCGACTCTGTGCGACCCCGTAGACGGCAGCCCGCTAGGCTGCCCCGTCCCTGGGATTCTCCAGGCAAGAATACTGGAGTGGGTTGCCATTTCCTTCTCCAATGCATGAAAGTGAAAAGTGAAAGTGAAGTCGCTCAGTCGTGTCCGACTCCTAGTGACCCCATGGACTGCAGCCTACCAGGCTCCTCTGTCCATGGGATTTTCCAGGCAAGAGTACTGGAGTGGGGTGCCATTGCCTTCTCCGATATACAGTATAAAATCTTATAATTGATAGGATTAATTATAATTAATTATTAATGAATCCCAAACTCCTAATTTATCCCTCCCCAGCTTTCTCTTTGATTGCCATAAGTTTGTTTTCTAGGTCTGAGTCTGTTTCTGTTTTGTAAGTTCATTTGTATCATTTTTTCAGATTCCATGTGTGAGTGATATATGGTATTTGTCTTTCTCTCTCTCTCTTTTTAATCCAATCTTTTTTAATCCATTCCTCTGCTGATGGACATTTAGACTGCTGCCATGTCTTGGCTGTTGTAAATAGTGCAACTTTGAATGTTGGTGTGCCATGTATCTTTTCAAATTAGAGAACTATATCTTTTCTGGGTATAGGAGTGGGATTGCTGGAAAAGCTGTTTCTTCTGAAGCAAGGTTTACACAGCTCATTTGGGATAAACCCAGTTTGTGAGCTGGTACTCCCCTGAGTTAGTGTTACAGTTGGTAGAAACAAATATCAGGTAATGCTCGTATAATTCCACGTGCAATACTAGAGGTAGAGGGCTGGTAGCTGATGCGAATATTTGACTGCATGTACATCTTAACCAGTCAAAGTGTGAATTCACAGATGTGAGTGTCTACTTGGATAAGAAGAGAGACATTTAAGATGCACTTTACACGGCTTGCTCAGTGTGTTGCCCAGTCAGGAGCTGAAAGATATCCTAGCACTGGAAAGCCTCAGGGAGCTGGAAGCAGTGGGAGGGGGTAGACAGGAAAGAAACAGGCAAGTAAGCAGAACTCATCACCCTTGGAGAAGGTGAAAAGTAGAAGAGAGATGATGTGAGGCTGATTCTAGGACTGCTCTCTTATCCTCGGTGCCAGCCTGCAGCAAAACCTTGAGGATGCCTAAAATGAAAGGAAGGGACTCGTGGTAAGGTGAAGTCCATCTACAGAGGAATGGATAAAGATGTGGTACTTATATACTATGGAATATTACTCAGCCATAAAAAGAAATCGGATCATTTGTAGAGATGTGGATGGACCAAAGACAGAGTGAAGTCAAAAAGAGAAAAAGAAATATTGTATACTAATACATATATGTGGAATCTATAAAAAATGGTGTAGATGATCTTCCCTGCAAAGCAGAAATAAAAGACACAGGTGTAGAGAACAAGTATATGGACACCACGGGCAGAAAGGTGGAGTGGGATGAACTGGGGGATCGGGACTGACATATACACACTCGGTTCAGTCAGTTCAGTTGCTCAGTCATGTCTGACTCTTTGCGACCCCATGGACCGCAGCACACCAGGCCTCCCTGTCCATCACCAAGTCCCGGAGTTCACTCAAACTCATGTCC
This sequence comes from Bubalus bubalis, assembly GCF_019923935.1. Lineage (NCBI taxonomy): Eukaryota > Metazoa > Chordata > Mammalia > Artiodactyla > Bovidae > Bubalus > Bubalus bubalis. Next base: position 49,199,352 of record NC_059170.1, on the reverse strand, counting down.
ATTGAGTCAGTGATGCCATCCAACCATCTCATCCTCTGTCGTCCCCTTCTCCTCCTGCTTTCAATCTTTCCCAGCATCAGGTTCTTTTCCAATGAGTCAGTTCTTTGCATCAGGTAGCCAAAGTATTGGAGTTTCAGCTTCAGCACCAGTCCTTCCAATGAATACTCAGGACTGATTCCTAACTAGTAAGAACGTACGGTATAGCACAAGGAACTCTACTCAGTGCTCTGTGATGACCTAAATGGGAAGGGAATCCAAAAGAGAGTGGATCTATGTAGAGCTGATTCACTTTGCTGTACAGAAGAAACTAATGCAACACTGTAAAACCACAATACACCAATAAAGAAGAATTTAAAAAATAAAAATGTGACAAAAGAGGTTATTTAATTAAGGTTGCTTTCTTGATGAGGCAGAAAGGGGCACAGAGGAGAACCAAGCTGGAGATTAGGGAAAGAGTTCTCCAGGAAAATCAGATAATACATTTACATACTCTAGATACTGGTCGACCATCTAGAAGTCTTACCTTTAGGAAGGGCAGCTAAAAGCTGAGCATCGATCCTTCTTTTGTGGTTAGCAAGCTGTTCTTTGTCTTCAAGCAAGAACTCTTTCTGAAAGCTAAAAATGATTCCATTAAGAAAATGTTTACAGAACAGTCTTTTGGACTCTGTGGGAGAGGGAGAGGGTGGGATGATTTGGGAGAATGGCATTGAAACATGTATAATATCATATATGAAACGAGTCGCCAGTCCAGGTTCTATGCACGATACTGGATGCTTGGGGCTGGTGCACTGGAACGACCCAGAGGGATGGTACGGGGAGGGAGGAAGGAGGAGGGTTCAGGATGGGGGACACATGTATACCTGTGGCGGATTCATGTTGATATATGGCAAAACCAATACAATATTGTAAAGTTAAAAATAAAATAAAATTTAAAAAAAAATAAATAAAATAAAGAAAAAAAATAATAATTTAAAAAAATAAAAGAAAATGTTTAAAGTCCTTTTAAACCCAGGTATCTGATATGAACTGAGATATCACAGAACATAAAAAATTATGTTACTATTGTACATAGTTAAACATGTGTGTATAGATTATAAGTAAAATAGTTTATTTGGGGGAGTTAATAGGTAGCTTTTTTTTAATTATTCATGGTTATATTAATATGATTTTTGGGTGCAACTAAATAATTACATCAGCATAGGTGGCAGGGGGTGGGAGGGATGTGAGGGTATGTGTGGCCTCTGGTGGTAAAAACATCACTGCACTAGGAGATGGATGCCTCTGTTCAGACTGACAACCTCTTCAAGGGCCACCAGTAGCTGTGCAAACTTGAACTAATCACTCGACCTCTCTGTGCTACAGGCCTCCTCAGAAAATCAGTGACTTGTGTAGGTGATCTACATGCTCTCTTCCGCTGTTGAAACTAAAGTAACAAACATCTTCAATCGAAAATCAAAGAATGGAGAAGAGGTGTGAAAGGTTCATGAAAATTTGTCCAGGGGAAAAAAAAGAAATGGGACTTCCCTGGTGGCCCAGTGGTTAAGACTCTGCCTTTCCAATGCAGGGGGTGAGGGTTCAATCCCTGGTTGGGGAAATAAGATCCTGTACGCTGTGTTGGTACAGGCTTACCAACCAGCTCCTTGCTCTGCCCACCATTCCCAGCCTCCCAAAGCACCCGTTTCTCAGTACCTGCTGGTGGTGTAAATACTCCCCCCACTGCTGCTCTTCAAGCTCCCACAGGACTCAGCAATCTCTAAGTTGGAAGGAACATGGGCACACTCACCAGGGTGCGTGTGTGTGTGTGTGTGTGTGTGCGTGTGCAAACACACCCCTGGGACCACTGTTGTCTTCGGCTTACATATCAGGAAACTGCCCAATGCTTTGGCCAAGGACACACACGCGGCAAGAACAGTACACAACGTGCAAATCTAGCTTCTGCTCTGACACTGTGCGCACACACCTGGCCCAGGACTTGGAGCCCACAAGTTCAAGGCCTCCAGGGGAATGCTCCTGGAGTGGGCAAGACCAGAGCTGCTGCCTCAAAGGAAGAGAACAAACCTAGGGAAACAGGAAACTCATCTTCCCCAACAACATGATCACCTCCAGAGAGGTGGTGATAAACCCATAAACGAACCCAGCACCAACCTGACCTTTCCCATGGATGGTCCCCTGTCTGTAGCTCTGCCCTGCAGGGGTGTGTCCACAGAGGCCCAAGGGGAGACTGAGGAAGTGCTGCGGGCGCTATGAAGGGGGCGTACCAATCACTTATATCCTAGATACAAATTAAATTTCAAGGATTGTCTGTATACTCCAAAATATTGCCATCCCATCTTCCTAGAACCAAGCTTATCAGAAACCCTTAGTTACTGCTTATAAATGTGGAATGCTTATACTCGTAAACAGCAGTGCCATATATTCTTATCAGTTAATAAAAAGTCTTGAGAATAAGTAGGCTTTGAAAACCATACTCCAGGTGGCTTGAAAATCCTAAGACACCCCCTGCTCAGGTCAAAAACTTGGAATAAGCACTGACTTCTCAGTAGTGAGAACCCAGTGACGGTTCTCAGTGTTTTTTCATATGATTACATCATACCATCATAGAGGTATGATATAATCTAAACTTAAAACATTAAACAACTGCAGAATGGCACCCTACTTAAGGAGTGACATGCTATCAATATTTTAATTGACTATTTAACCACTTGAAACATTCCAACAAGTTCTGTACTTTCTTTGGGAAACAAAAATCTCAGGAAGAAAATTCTGTATTACAAGGAATGATGCAAACCCTGAAGTATTCAGCTCCCAGACCACTGACCTTGGAGCACAAATATTATCTCATATTTTCAAAACTGAACATCTGTGTTTCTATTTCCCCCTTTTATCTGCTCATCAAAAAGCTCAATGAGGCTGCTTAAGAAAGACTAAAAAACTACCCTCTTGTTAAACATTTCACTGAACTTGCACAGAGTGGGGTTCACAATCCATCACCCTACACCCCTGGCTTCACACACATTTCCTTTCTTGAAACAAACTACAGATGTGTGTGCATTGATGGGCAGGACAGCCTCTCACGGGTGGTCAGAAACCATGAAAACCATAGCACGTTAGGGAAATCTCTCCTGCCTCTTCTCATGGCTGACTGTGAATGCTGTTTCCTCCTCAAGTCTCTTTCTCCAGCTGCCTTCCATCCTGGCTAGTCTTGCTCCTGGTCTGGGCCTCAGTTTAAGGTCATCTCCTTAAGGAAGAACCCTGTGACCCCGTGTCCACCTACTAGCACCAAATCTACACTATGTACCTCTGTTTATTCTCTCATGTGACCCTGTTTTCCTATTTATGGAACGTATTACAAGTGTCTCATTTTAACTTGCTGATCTTAAAAAATACTTTTAAAAATCAATAAATGTACAGTGAATGAATTGGCTCCAATAAAATATTTCAAATATTTATGACAACTACTCTGAAGTATTTTTTTTAAAGATTTTATATTTTTGATGTGGACCATTTTTAAAGGCTTCGCAACACTGCTTTTGTTTTGTTTTGGTTTGTCTTTTTTGACCACACAGCATGTGGGATCTTAGTTACCCAACCAGGGATTGAACCCACAGCCCCTGCACTGGAAGGTGAAGTCTAAACCACCAGACCACCAGCGAAGTCTCCTGAAGTATTTTATGTATACACTTTACACACTGTGGATATGATGGGGCAAAGAACATGACAAATACTGAGACTCATTAGAAGAGCATGTATTTAATAACGTCATCCCTTCCTCCCTTCCTTCCTCTCCTTCTCTTCTCTTTAAAATAACACGTAATTGGGAAAACATCGCTCCTCATTACCTTTGCCCACCTTGCCCATATGTATGAAAGTATGTGTATGTTTGCATGTTTATAAAGTATTTTTCAGGTCTCCATCCTCAAGGTAAAATTTTCTTACTGGAATCCACATGGCCACCTTTATACGTCTTTCTTGCTGTTAATACCTCTCTCTCCAATTTCCTCAAGTAACTACTAACCTCTGACTGCTAACCAATGACTACTAACCAAAGATGACTACTAACCAATGAGGAAGTAGATGAGCCATAGTTAGAATACGGAAGATGGGCTGGAACCAAGGACTCTGACTTAGAATTGTCACAAGAGTTGTGACGGATGCAAGTTTCCCCAAATCAATACGAAACCAGACTGAGAAAAGTCATGCCTCTATCCTGGACTTCTGACACCTGGGGGCACCAGTCAGCAGTGAAAATGCAGGCAGGACACACTGGTGAAGCAATCTGGGCCAGTCACTAACGAGTAACTCACTTGCTCATCTAATGGCCGGTTAAACACTTACAAATGTCCTCCCCCACAGCCCTAGCACCACTCTCTTTTCATTCTCTGAATCAGAGGCACCCAGAGCAGCATCACTGGGGGAGCCCAAGCCCTGGATGCCAGACTATGTCCCTCCTCATTATCACCTACATGGGGATCAGGGGGTCTCTGCCCAGACCACCTCTCTGGGCCTTGGTGGGTTGCCACAGCTCCAGTAAAAGGTGGGATCCTCTATTTCACCATGAAACTGTCTCTCCATATGTAACTCAAGTATATGCAACAGTCTTCATTTTGGGGAATTAAAATTTTTAAAGCTTCTAATATGAATACAATGGGGCTTTCCTGGTGGCTTAGTTGTAAAGAATCTGTTTATCAATGCAGGAGACATGGGTTCAATTCCTGGGTGGGGAAGATCCCCTGGAGAAGTGGCAACCCACTCCAGTATTCTTGCCTGGGAAATTCCATGGACAGAGGAGCCTGGAGGGCTATAATCCATGGGGTCACAAAGAGTTAGACATGACTTAGTAATTCAACAACAACAACAATATGAAGAAACACCTTTAATATGTTTTTCGTCTCCTGTGAAATGGAGCTCCCTTCTTCATGACTAATTCTTTCATACTTCTAGCTCTTTCCTCTGCTTCAGTGATCCAAGAAAAGATTGCCCTTCATGCTTCCATGATAATTTTTTTTAACATGTCCCATTAACCTACTTAAATGCCCAGCAAGACAAAAAAAGGACATTTTATTAAAGTGAGAGCAGCCTATCCTGCGGGTATTACCTTCTATCTTTTTAAAAAAATGGGATGTCCTAATAAGGAATATTCTGTTCCACACCGTGAAGGGCTTCCCGATAAATAACTCTTCTACTGAAGTTTAGTTACAAGACAGGGGAGGGAACATCCCTGGTAGTCCAGTGGTTAAGACTTCATGCTCCCAATGCAGAGGACATGGGTTTGATCCCTGGTCAGGGAACTAAGATCCCACAAGGCCAAAAAAAAAAAAAAGGGAGATGTAATCCGTTACCTCATGTTCCCAAGTCTGGCGTCTGGGTAACTAGATTTCTTTGAAGGAGGCAGGTACTTGTATTTCCAGCCCATTTTATATTTAGGACCAGAGCCCAGGGGCCATTGTTTTAATAGGTGTACATGAAATAACACCACTGTTTCAGAACCGCTGTGTCCCTCTGAGTCTCTCTCCTTGAATTGACTGACCTGCACTCATACATCATACTTTCCCTTGAAAAAACAGCACTTTTCTGTGTCCTCTTTTTTTTTCCCTGCTCTTCAGTTCAGTTCAGATGCTCAGTCGTGTCCGACTCTTTGCGACCCCATGAATCACAGCACGCCAGGCCTCCCTGTCCATCACCAACTCCCGGAGTTTACCGAAACTCATGTCCATTGAGTCCCTGCTCTTAGTCACGTATTAAGTCTACAACAGCTAAACCAACCTGCTAGTGATGTATTCGAAACAAAGTTGCTATGATCTGAATGTTTGTGTTTCCCGGAATTCATAGGTTGAAATCCTGACCCTCAAGGGTGAAGATATTAGGAGGTGGGGCTTCTGGAAAGTGATTAGGTCATGAGAGTGGAGCCCTCATGAATGAAACTGGTGCCCATTCCAACAAGAGAGGATGCAAGACACAGGGCAGTGGGCAACCTGGAGGAGGGTCGTCACCCCACGACAGTGCACCCTGACCTCAGACTTCTAGCCTCCAGGTATGAGAAATAAATTTCTAGCCACTTATAAAATAAATGTTATAATCCACTCAGTCTATGAGAGTGAACAAATTAAGACACAAGCCTTAGCTTCTATTAAAAAGAAAGCAAAGATGAGAAATACAGGAGATTGTCTCAAGTACTAGAAGAGTAAGGTTTCATAAGTCAAGTAAGACAGCCTTACTGATGACCATGCCTCCTCACTGCTCTGGTTTACCTTATACTATTAAAAAGATCTGGATGAGATTCATCAAAGTTTACCCCATCCAGTGTGTTCAGAAGGTCAAGTCTAACGTTCTCAAACGCAGAGCCAGGCTTGCTTGGCCGGGGCACTGGTGACACAACAGCTTATCCCAGTGTTTTGAGATGCAAACTTTTCAAGTAAAGAAACAGTGTCTCACGTCATACATTAGGAACAAAAGCATCTAAGTGGAATGAAGGGTGGATCTGGGTTGTAGCCTTCCTGCATAATAAAGTGGATGCTGAAATCCACATCTCTGTGTGTTCAGAGACCATCATTTTGTGTCTCCACTTGAAAATCTCAAAACCTGTTAGGGACAGCCATCTGTGAGGCTACATCTGAAATATAGCTACCTTATTAGGCACAAAGTTTAATTTTTCTATTATCTCACCTCAGTGATGTATGTACCACGGAATTTTAGCATATCAGGTACATCAAATAGATACCCATAATATCCTGCAGCCAATGGAATTGAAGGGCAGAAAGGTTAAGAGAACAGGCAACTTGAACTTACCTGGACAGGTGAGTGGGTGGATGGGTGGAGGGAGAGAAGTAAGGGGAGAAGAATGGGTCAGAAGGAAAGGACAGAGGGAGGAAGAACAAGACTAGATCCTTTCTTAAAAAACTAAAAGCATATATGTGGATAACTGATTCACTGTGCTGTATAGCAGAGATTGGTACAACATTGTAAATTAAATATACTTCAATTAAAAAAAAAAAAAAAGAACAACAACAACAAGCCAAAAGCTCCCTTACTCAAAGGATAGACTGCAAAAAGGGTCTCATATCCTTAGAGGCAGATATAAGAAAGAAACAAACTTGTAAAGAAAATCCCTTTACAAGTTTGCAATTACAGAGACACCAATAGGCCATTTTGCAAATAGTTCCCATGTGTGTCTTCAGTCTGCTCTTTGCAGCCCTATGGACTGTAGTCTGCCAGGCTCCTCTGTCCATGGAATTCTCCAGGCAAGAATACTGGAGTGGGTTGCCATTTCCCACATCAGGGGATCTTACTGACCCAGGGATCGAACCCATACCTCTTGTGTCTCCCGCATTGGCAGGCGGATTCTTTACCACTAGTGCCAATACAAAAAGAATCTTTGCTGGCTGAGTGCACTGCTAAGTCAGCCTGCTTCACATGTTTTAATAAGTTAACCTCTGGAGAGAAAATACTTTTTTTAAAACATTTAAAACTCAAGGATTAGAAATTTAGGAGAATAATTTCTAAAGCTCCTACAAATCTTCGAAACTTAAGATTTCTTGAGCAAAGACTTCTTTACCTTGGAACTTTTCTTTGACACGGGAATCCAACAAGGCTTAAGTTTTTCTTGTTCAAATCTAAGGGGAGAGAAATAATGTAAGAATGAAATACCCACACAGTAACTTAAAACCAAAAAAATAAATAGATAAAACTCCAATGGGGAAAAAAATTCTTCACGCTCCCTTTGAGACCATTTAAGAAAAAGTAAACTGTGAACCAGAAATATGAATATAGAAAATACAAACACCTTTAAGCATCAAACCCCCACCACATTCATTTTACTTAGGAATTGTTTTGTTTTGTGTTTGGTTAATAGTAGCCAAGATACTTCATGGGTTAAAAAAGAATTCTGACATAGTTCAATGCTACCATTTAAATTCTCTATGGTTACAAGAAAAACTCCAAAGCAATTAAATACTGAAAAACATAGCTATTATCCTCAGGGGCAAAAAAGGAGAAAAAAATTAAACAATTTTGGTCCAGGTAACCAGAAAGGTTTAAAATCATCACTGCCTGGTATATTTGATGTTTTTAGAGAAGGCACAACAGGAGTTGGGGTGCATGAGGGGTTGATGAACAGTGGAGGGGACACTTCAGCTGTGTTTTTATTGACTTCATTAAAATCTAAATGATAACGACACCTCAAATTCGCCACTTACTTATTTTTGAAGACAAGACATATATTACGTAAAGACAGCTGGTAACAATCATATCCAGCAAAAACACACATCCGAGTGAACTGGTTAATGAAAACCAGGCACAGGCAAATTTATAACCGGCTTTGGGTAAGTAATCTGTTTTACAGCTTTTGGCATAGCAACTGTTTGTCCACCCAGAAAACCACAATTAGACCACTTACAGAAATTTCTTCCCCTATGGAAGAGCCTTTTACTGCTTAATATTTAGGGACAGAGCTTGAGGAAAAGGAGGTACAAGATATACCAGATGCTGACATGTTATTACCTACCAAATACATTCCGAATCCTAGAATTTGGAAATTCGGACCAACTAGAGAAACACAATACAAAGGTATAATGCCAATTAAACATCTAGGCTTTTTGGCTAATGACACAAATATCCTTGTTATGTGCTTAGAAAAAGAGAACTTGGTTCAAAAAGCTAGCAAATATTGCAGAAGCAAATTCCTAAATGTGATGCCTCAGTTGTCCAAATCTCTTCCCAGTCGTGCATTTGGACTGGAAAATACTTTCATAGACAATGGCCAAATTTCCAATGTGATATTCAAGATAACCTGAAGATTTCTTTTTAGTTCAATCTGTGAACCTAATGTGAGATGCCACTTCAGTAGTTAAATTGAAAGCACATCTTTTCCTCTGGGCTCAAAAGGAAGCCACTAAGAAGACAACATTTTTTGTTCCAAACAGCCTCCCATGAAGATTTCATAAAAAGGCAAACACACACCACTGACTACTGGGAAAAATTTAGTAGATATAACATTTGGTTTAGAAAAATATTTCAGTTAAAGTATAGCACATCCAGAACTTAATCCAAAGTTTGAGCATTCCAATATAATCTGCAATGTTTCCTTCATAAAGGCTTTAGTGGTTTAGCAATTTCTTTAACGTACAACAGGAAAAAAAAGCCACCTTTCTCAGAGATCCCAATATAAGCTAATTTATAAAGTCAATGAGATATTTAAAGCATCCTTTGAGAAAACCACAGAATAGTATAACGGGGCATCCAGGGTAAAATGGAAGATGCAAGACATTCATGATGCTATTAAACAGACACTTGAGGGCATTTTCCATTTCTCTTGCCTTACCTTGTTTCTCAGAGAACTTGAAAGTGCCCAGGTAGCTGGGAATCCCCGGGCTTCTGAACATGGCTGCACACATCAAGTTCGGGGACAGAGCCTGCTCTACAGCTAATTCTCAAGCAGCCACGGCCTGCAGCCCGTCTGAGCAAAATTGGGTTGAGCTTTTCACAGCGCAAGGCAGTCAGACACTGGTGTCCTTGAGAGTAGAGTAAACGCAAAGCGAAACACTGTAGGCTAGAAGAGCTCAGACCCCGTAATCAGATTACAAGCAGAAATTAGGCCTGTGGATGCTGAAATAGACTGGATTCCAGTGATGGGACATTTATGAGGTTACACTTCCGAGCCATGGCTGAACCACAGCTCTTGCGTCGGCTAAGGAGACGACGCTGTAAACCTAACCACTATCAGGAGAGGCAGGACAGCTCCTCCCTGCTCTAAAAGCAAACAAACAAACAAAACCAAAACCATCCAGAGATGCTCCATGTACCGGGACAAAGGAGAGCCTCTGAACTATTCCCAGGCTGCTCAGAGTCTGGCTTTGGCTAAGTTCAATGAAACACTTGATCGAACAGGGAGCCAAACCCCCCGAGTTAAGAGTTAAGGTTGATGAACAACATATGAGTGAAATTGTGGGAACAGAAAAAGCAGATATTACTAGAGGTTCAAAAATTTTAATTTGAGACAGAAGCTCCTAAGTATAATACTACTTTTTCTACTCAAGCTGTTTATCTTACTTTCTTAAAGACATTTTTTTTTCCAACAGGTTTAGGTTTACTACAAAATCGAGAGAAGGTACAGAGTTCTCATGTACACCCTGCCCCAACCCATACACAGCCTCCCATGCCATCAACATCCCCCGCCACCAACATCCCCCGCCAGACGCTACATTTGTTAGTTACCAAGGATGAACCTACGATTGAACCTATGATTCACCATAACCACCAGAGTCTACCCTCTGAGTTCACGCTTGGTACTGTCCATTCTGTGGTTGTGAATACACCACGACACATATCCATCACTCTACTATCATACAGAGTACTTTTGTCCTCAAAAGCCTCTGTACTCAGCTTGTTTATCTCCCTCCCCTCTCCCCTCCCTTGGCAACCACTGATGTTTTTATGTCTTCATAGTTTTGACTTTTCCAGAATGTCATATAGTCGGAATCATGCAGTATGGAGTCTTTTCAGATTGGCTTCTTTTGCTTAGTACACAGTATGCATTTAAGGGGTCTTCCCAGGGGGCGCTAGTGGTAAAGAACCTGTCTGTTAATGCAAGAGACATAAGAGATGCGGGTTCCATCCCTGGGTCAGGAACATCCCCTGCAGGAGGGCATGGCAACCTACTCCAGTGTTCTTTCCTGGAGAATCCCATGGACACAAGAGCCTGATGCGCTACAGTCCATGGGGTCGCACAGAGTCGGACACAACTGAAGCAACTTAGCACACACATACATTTATGGATGCTCCATGTCTTCATGGCTTGATAGCTCATTTATTTTTAGTGCCTAATAAGCAAGAGAGTTCCAGAAAAACATTTCTGCTTTATTGACTATGCCAAAGCCTTTGACTGTGTGGATCACAATAAACTGTGGAAAATTCTGAAAGAGATGGGAATACCAGACCACCTGATCTGCCTCTTGAGAAACCTATATGCAGGGCAGGAAGCAACAGTTAGAACTGGACATGGAACAACAGACTGGTTCCAAATAGGAAAAGGAGTACGTCAAGGCTGTATATTGTCACCCTGTTTATTTAACTTATATGCAGAGTACATCATGAGAAACACTGGGCTGGAAGAAGCACCAGCTGGAATCGAGATTGCCGGGAGAAATATCAATAACCTCAGATATGCAGATGACTCCACCCTTATGGCAGAAAGTGAAGAGGAACTAAAAAGCCTCTTGATGAAAGTGAAAGTGGAGAGTGAAAAAGTTGGTTTAAAGCTCAACATTCAGAAAACGAAGATCATGGCATCTGGTCCCATCACTTCATGGGAAACAGATGGGGAAACAGTGGAAACAGTGTCAGACTTTATTTTTTTGGGCTCCAAAATCACTGCAGATGGTGACTGCAGCCATGAAATTAAAAGATGCTTACTCCTTGGAAGGAAAGTTATGACCAACCTAGATAGCATATTCAAAAGCAGAGACATTACTTTGCCAACAAAGGTCCGTCTAGTCAAGGCTATGGTTTTTCCAGTAGTCATGTATGGATGTGAGAGTTGGACTGTGAAGAAGGCTGAGCGCAGAAGAATTGATGCTTTTGAACTGTGGTGTTGGAGAAGACTCTTGAGAGTCCCTTGGACTGTAAGGAGATCCAACCAGTCCATTCTGAAGGAGATCAGCCCTGGGATTTCTTTGGAAGGAATGATGCTAAAGCTGAAATTCCAGTACTTTGGCCACCTCATGCAAAGAGTTGATTCATTGGAAAAGAGACTGATGCTGGGAGGGATTGGGGGCAGGAGGAGAAGGGGACGACAGAGGATGAGATGGCTGGATGGCATCACTGACTCGATGGACGTGAGTCTGAGTGAACTCCAGGAGTTGGTGATGGACAGGGAGGCCTGGCGTGCTGCGATTCATGGGGTCGCAAAGAGTTGGACACGACTGAGCGACTGAACTGAACTGAATGAGGAACCAGAAGGCAGAGGAGCTGCTGGAAAAAGAGGAAGTGGAGGAAACTGTAGAAGCAACTGATTCTGAAAGTGAATAATTAGATAGGATGGAATACAGTTTGTGTTTATAAATAATCCTCTGAAAAAATTTAGTTTATAAAGCATAATATTTACATTCCTAAAAACTATTCTTCTTACAGAATCCTCATCCTAAGGGACTCTCAATGCTTCTTTTGAATTATTATAATGGGATAATTTTAGTTAAAAATCTTAAAATACAATTCCAGTACAGAATAAAAAAAATTTAGGAACAGGGGGCTGTGCCCCTTGGCTTCTGGGATCTTAATTTCCTCACCAGGGATCAAACCAGGGCCTACTGTAGTAAGAACATGGAGTCCTAAGGACTGAACTGTTAGGAATTCCCAGAATAAAAAGAATTTGGAGGGAATTCCCTGGTGGCTCAGTGGTTAGAACTTAGGCTTTCACTGCCATGAAACCCGGGTTTGCTCCCTGGTTAGGGAACTAAGATCCTACAAGCCTCAGAGTGTGGCCAAAAATAATGAATGTGGATATCCTCTTTAAGTTGGTCATGTATCTTCCTACAATGACTTGCCTCACCCAACAATTATGAAACAAAGCAAACAAATTTAAATAGGGCTTCATAGCTATTAAAAAAAAAATACAGAAGTCTTTATTAAACTATGGATATGCAATTTAACCTACTATTTAAGTACCCCGTCCACCCAATTCACATTCGACTTAACCTCCTATTTAAATACCCCATTCACATGAAACAAAAAAAGACTATGAAGGGGACTTCCCTGGTAACCCAGTGGTTAAGAATTTGTCCTGCAAGGCAGGGGACATGCATTTGATCCCCAGTCGGAGAACTAAGATCCCACAAGCCTTGGAGCAACTGAGCCCGTGTGTCACAACTACTGAAACTGTGCACCACAAGAAAAGATCCGTGCAATGCCACAAAGATCCCAGATGCCGCAACTAAGACCCAATACAACCAGGTAAATAAATGATACAGAAAAGAGAGAACTGAAGGGGGAAGAGCGCCAAGAGGTTTTTTAAAAAAGCATTTGAAAAACAAGACTACAAAGAAATCTACATTTTATATCAATAGAAAGTAGCCATGTTTCTTTTTCATTTACTTTCCAATAATTAGACGTAAATTAAATCCCTTATGATTATACAGTGGAAGTAACAAACAGATTCAAGGGGTTAGATCTGATAGAGTGCCTGAAGAACTGTGGACGGAGGTTCGTGACATTGTACAGGAGGCAGGGATCAATACCATCCCCAAGGAAAAGAAATGAAAAAAGGCAAAATGGTTGTCTGAGGAGGCCTTATAAATAGCTGTTAATAGAAGAGAAGTGAAAGACAAAGGAGAAAAGGAGAGATATACCCATTTGAATGTAGAGTTTCAAAAAATAGCAAGGAGAGATAAGAAAGCCTTCCTCAGTGATCAGTGCAAAGAAATAGAGGAAAACAACAGAATGGAAAGTCTAGAGATCTCTTCAAGAAAATCAGAGATACCAAGGGAACATTTCATGCAAAGATGGGCTCAATAAAGGACAGAAATGATATGGACCTAACAGAAGCAGAAGATATCAAGAAGAGGTGGCAAGAATACACAGAAGAACTGTACAAAAAAGATCTTCATGACCAAGATAATCACGATGGTGTGATCACTGACCTAGAGCCAGACATCCTGGAATGTGAAGTCAAGTGGGCCTTAGGAAGCATCACTACGAACAAAGTTAGTGGAGGTGATGGAATTCCAGTTGAGCTCTTTCAAATACTAAAAGATGATGCTGTTAAAGTGTTGCACTCAATATGCCAGCAAATTTGGGAAACTCAGCAGTGGCCAGAGGACTGGGAAAGGTCAGTTTTCATTCCAATCCCAAAGAAAGGCAATGCCAAAGAATGCTCAAACTACCACACAATTGCACTTGTCTTACACGCTAGTAAAGTAATGCTCAAAATTCTCCAAGCCAGGTGTCAACAGTATGTGAACTGAGAACTTCCAGATGTTCAAGCTGGATTTAGAAAAGGCAGAGGAACCAGAGATCAAATTTCCAACATCCATGGATCATTGAAAAAGGAAGAGAGTTCCAGAGAAACATCTACTTCTGCTTTATTGACTACGCCAAAGCCTTTGACTGTATGGATCACAACAGATTGTGGAAAATTCTTCAACAGATGGGAATACCAGACCACCTTACCTGCCTCCTGAGAAATCTGTATGCAGGTCAAGAAGCAACAGTTAGAACGAGACATGGAACGACAGACTGGTACCAAAATGGGAAATAGTACATCAAGGCTGTATATTGTATCCCTGCTTATTTAACTTACACACAGGGTACATCATGCAAAATGCCGGGCTGGATGAAGCACAAACTGGAATCAAGATTGTGGGAGAAATATCAATAACCTCAGATACACAGATGATACCACCCTTATGGCAGAAAGTGAAGAAGAACTAAAGAGCCTCTTGATGAACGAGGAGAGTGAAAAAGTTGGCTTAAAACTCAATATTCAGACAACTAAGATGATGGCATCCCATCACTAAGCCATGGTCCTATCACTACATGGTAAATAGCTGGGGAAACAATGGAAACAGTGAGAAACTTTATTTTCTTGGGCTCCAAAATCACTGCAGATGGTGATTGCAGCCATGAAATTAAAAGATGCTTGCTCCTTGGAAGAAAAGCTATGGCCAACCTAGACAGCATATTAAAAAGCAGAGACATTACTTTGCCAACAAAGGTCCATCTAGTCAAAGCTAAGGTTTTTCCAGTGGTCATATATGGATGTGAGAGTTGGACTATAAAGAAAGCTCAGTGCTAAAGAATTGACACTTTTGAACTGTGCTGTTGAAAAAGACTCTTGAGAATCCCTTGGACTGCAAGGAGATCAAACCATTCGATCCTAAAGGAAATCAGTCTTGAATATGCATTGGAAGGAATGATGCTGAAGCTGAAACTCCAATATTTTGGCCACCTCATGCAAAGAGTTGACTCATTGGAAAAGACCCTGATGCTGGGAGGGATTGGGGGCAGGAGGAGAAGGGGACCACAGAGGATGAGATGGCTGGTTGGCATTACTGACTCGATGGACGTGAGTCTGAGTGAACTCTGGGAGTTGGTGATGGGAGGCCTGGAGTGCTGCGATTCATGGGGTCTCAAAGAGTCAGACACGACTGAGTGACTGAACTGAACCCCAAACTCCCAATCCTTTCTTCCCCACCACTTGGTAACCACAAGTCTGTTCTTTCTCTATGTCTGTGAATCTTTTTCATAGATAAGTTCATTTCTGCCATAGTTTAGATTCTACCTATAAGTGATATCATATGGTATTTGTCTTTCTTTTTTTGAATTACTTCACTCGGTATGATAATCTCTAGGTCCAGCCATGTTGCTGCAAATGGCATTATTTCATTCTTTCTTATGGCTGAGTTAATATTCCATCATATATATATATATACACACACACACACACACACGTCACCTATTCTTATTTATAAACCTCTATAAACCTCTATCTTCTCTATAAACCTCTTCTTTATCCATTCATCTGTTGGTGGACATTATTGTTTCCATATCTTGGCTATTGTGAATAGTGCTGTTATGAACATGGGGGTGCATGTATCCTTTTGAATTACAGTTTTGTCTGGGTGTATGTGCAGGAGTGGGATGGCAGGATCATATAGTAGCTCTATTTTTAGTTTTCTGAGGAGTCTCCATACTGTTCTTCACAGTGGCTGCACCAATCACACTCCCACACCTGCCTTTCTTTTTGCAAAATGTTGAACAACTCTCTCAGGATCACACAGCTTATGGTGTGGCAGTGCCAGACTGGAAATCTACCTCCTCTTACTCTTCCCAGGACAGCTCCCATGTTGGCCTGGGCACAAAACGACAGAGGCCACTGCCCTAAACTCCTGGATTAAGGTCATAGTGTCTCCCAGCGTGAGAGCCCATGTTGCCTTAATTGGCAAAAAGACCAATCTGACCCCAAGAGGGGGAGCACACCAGCTGTTGGTTGCTTATCTCATATGATTTCCTGGTCTGGTTTTGGTGCCACAGACGTTCCTCAAGACCAGGGCTGACTCCAGACATGAGCAATTAGGGCATAGCTGAGACCCAAGGCAAAGACAGAAGTCAGTGTGCCTGGTAGGGGTGAGTGTCACAGAGAAAGCAAGCAACTGAGTACTCTGATTCCTCCTCCCGCTTCCCCACGCCCTTAACTCATGGCAGAATCACAAGCTGAGGATGTTATCAGCGACTTTGGGGAGCGTGTAAAACAATGACTCAGGAACTCTGCTTCTGGAGATGTGCTCAGTGAAATTACAGTGAACAAGTACAAGGCCATTTACCACAGCTGTGTTTATAAACGTGCAAAACTTGACCCAGCTTGCACAGAGGGACATGGAGAGGAACAGGTAAACAGATTACAAGAAAACCATGTTTGCAACTCCACTGGTGATCTGAAAATTTTTCATGATATATTACGTTAGAGACACACACACACACCTTATCAGAAAGTCAACACAGAGCCCCAAACGTTAATTATCTCCCAACTCATAGGTAAGTCTCTCCATATTTCCCCTCATTTTCAAAGTTTCCACAATAGGCATGAATGACTTCTATAACTACCAAAACAATTATGTACAAATAAAGATGACGGTAATAAGAAAAACAAATATCATATATTTATGCATATAGTATGGAATCTAGAAAAATGGTACTGATGAACCTATTTGTGGGGCAGGAAAATACACACACAGACGGAGAGAACACACAGTGGGGGAAGGAGAGGGTGGGACAAAGTGAGAGAGCACCATTGACGTATATACACTACTATGTGTAAGACGGGGCTTCCCTGGCGGCTCAGAGGTTAAAGCGTCTGCCTGCAATGCGGGAGACCCGGGTTCGACCCCGGGATCGGGAAGATCCCCTGGAGAAGGAAATGGCAACCCGCTCCAGTATTCTTCCCTGGAGAATCCCATGGACGGAGAAGCCTGGTGGGCTACACTAGTCACATGACTGCAGTCATGTGTAAAACAGATGCTAGTGGGCAGCTGCTGCAGAGCACAGGGAGCTCAGCTTGGTGCTCTGTGATGACCTAGAGGGGTGGGATGGGGCAGGCGGGAGGCTCAAGTGGGAGGGGATGTATGTATAAATGTGGTTGATTCACTTCATTGTATAGCAGAAGCTAAGACAACATTGTAAAGCAACTATACTCCAATTAAAAAATAAAAAGAATTTAAAAATCATTAAGAAAAAAGATGAAGGTAATAGGTCCTTCTGAAATCCCAAGGCTTAGAATTGGCCTAAAGATTCAGGAACAAATCACGATTGAAAGTGTGCCTACGGGCCTGTGCGCAAGATCAAATTCCCCGTTTCTTTTAAGCCTACTTTATTCGTTTCTTGGCTATAAATAGGAGAGCTGACACAGAGATTCGCCAACATCTTCAATAACATGCAATACTTGAGGCTTTCTCAAACTTGACTCCAGGTGGGCCCTGACCACTGAGGAAATGTCTGGATCAAACCCCTATTCCCCGCCCTACTACCGCAACCAGCACTGAATCCACCCTTGAAAGCCCCTTATTAATTCCATCTCCCTTGGGACTTCTCTTCTGCCAATTAAACTTTTCTGGCTTGAAAACCATCATTGTCTCCTGGCTAAAGGATTATGTAAACTTGAGGGAGAACACCTGGACACTTCTAGGCACATCCCTAGCTTAAAACAAGGACCTGTGAATATCAGATGAATGCATGAATGAGTGGTTGAATGAATGAATGAAGCAAGAAAGCAGACAAGCAATGGAATCACTATGGTTCATCCCCAGTCTTAGATTCAGTCCCATTCCCGGCCAACTTCAGTTCTTAACTAGGTGGCTTAGAAAAGGAGTTCCCCAGCCTCCAGGATCTAATGCCTGATGATCTGAGGTGGAGCTGATGTAATAATAATAGAAATATAGTGCACAATAAATGTAATGCATTTGAATTATCCCCAAATCATCCCCCCTCTCCCCACCCCCACCAAGTCTGTGGAAAAACTATCTTTCATGAAACTGGTCCCTGGTGCCACAAAGGTTGGGGATGGCTGGACCACTCCCTCCTTTGAGACTCCTTCTAGAGTCATCTTGTCTTTTCTAAAATGTGAGGCAATGACGGGGAGCATGAATGTGTGTGTGTAGGGAGAAACAGGAAGAAAAAGTCAAAGATTCAAAGCCAGGGAGATAAATTTTGTCGTACAGCTGTGGACATTATCGCCAAGCAACCAGGTAAGAAGTACCATCTTCTACATTGCCAAGGTCAAATGATGAGGCATCAGATGACAAAGGATCAAGTTGATAAACCCTCAGGGAGTGTGTGGCCTGATCACGGCTGGGGCGGTTCTGGCTGATGCCAGTCATGCATCCCTGCAGGACGAGGGGCAGCTGTCCTTTGGGTGGAACAAATGGAAACAAAACCAACAAAAAGGGAGAGAGTCAAATACCCCAACCGGCAACTAGCCATTTCCTACCACAGTTGGTGTGATAATGGGAAGAAGCCAGTTAGACCTGGACCCTCGCTGACAGCACGGTGGGGTAGGTGCAATGCTAAGTGCTCTGCGGGCGTTAACTCGCGTGGAGTTAACATTTCTGCTCCAGGAGATGCTACTACTGGTATCCCCATCTGCAGGTGAGCAACAGAGATACGCTGTGGTCTGGGAGAAACACTCAAACCTAGACTGACCCCTTAAAATACATCTCTAAAGGCAAAAACAGCCATTCACACCTACAACAAAATCAGAAGAGAAATAAGGAGGTAGGGATGTGACTGGGTGAGAAAATGATGTGGAGGCACTCTGAACAAGGGAGTGTGTTAATTACTCTGTGTGGGGTGGGAATCTACGTGCTGAAAAGAGATGCAGATACCGGGCGCACCACTATATGATGTCATCCTGAATTCCCTATTGTGTGCACAGCAACTGGGGCAGCCCCGGTGGACAGGAAAATGAGCTGAAATTCAAGGCAGTACAGGGCAGTGAAATGATGACTGACAACTGTTGGGACGCATACTACAGTGAGTTATTAGTGCATTTCTAAGATTACAAAGTGCCACGGCATGGTTTTCATGAAATCTACCATAAGCTACTATAGTTGATGGCTGGGCTGACATTCCAAAGTACAAGATATATTTTTACAGCCTTCGAAAGGAGTGTTTTGTATGCTAGCAGCAGCTGTAAATGGTATTCCCATTTTCTTTGGTGGATTTTACTTGCGTGTTCAGACTATTAATTTTGGGGCAGACTCCCCATCCACAGGGCAATCCCTTCATCTGGGAAGCCGCCCCAACTGTTTCGTTTCCTTTTATCACATACTGGTTATTTGTACGTTCCAGGTTCCTCATTTTACTGGCATTGTGAAACACTTGGTGATTTTTAGTTAGTGGTAATATTTAGGGCAAGTCTGCATATAAAATCTGGCATTGTGTGATTATGTAAAATAATTTAAAACAGGCCATGCAGGCAGAGATGAAAAGGCTTAAAAGTACTTTCAAAAATAAGAAATATTATGACTCACAGATATTTCTTTATCAGATGGGTAGAATGAAACATGTCAGTTTTGCTATATTCAAGAATTCATTTTTTATGGGACTTCCAGTGGTTACGACTCCATGCTTCCAATGCAGGGGACATAGGTTCGATCCCTAGTCAGGGTTCCCACATGCCACACTGTGTGGCCAAAAAAAAAAAAAAAGAAAAGGCTTATTTTGATCACTCAAATGACTTACTAATGCTTTATATTAAATGTTCAAACAAGGAATATTAACATTTGTTGTGAGAATTTAATCATTTGAATTTCTTGCTGATTTTGAATCTATTGCTAATGAATCTTGGGCAAAACAATCCAGATAGCTTAGAGGAAGAGAGGATAGTTGTCAGTTTCTCAGAGGAGGAGGTGAGCTTCATGTTTAAGATATACACTGAAAGATACATACAGTGCAATATTATTCAGCCTTGAAAAATGGAATTTTGACACACGTTATGAACATGTCATAGATGAACTTCAAAGACCTTACGTTCAATGAAACAAGACAGTCATAAAAGGTCAAACCTTGTAAGATTCCACAGAGAAGAGGTGAGCAGAAGAGTCAAATTCACAGAGACAGAGAGGGGAGAGTGGTTACCAGGAACTAGGGGCAGGAGACTCGGGGAGCTGGTATTTAATGGAATAGATCTAGCTAGGGAACGAAAAAGCCCTGGAGGTGGGTAGTGGTGATGTCTATATGACAATGTGAAATGTACTTAATGCCACTAAACTGTGCTCTTAAAAATAGTTAAAAGTATTAAATTATATATATATATATTTACTACAATTAAAAGAATGTACACCGTAGGTAAAGCACGGACAGATACAAAATGTAGGCAGGTATAGGGCATCCAGGGCACAGCTCCCCTGAGGGGCAGGGGACCAAAGATAGATGTTGACCCAGGTTAGGGAGATACCGAGGATGCTTTTGATCTGTCGGGGCACCTACACACAAAGGGTCCTTATGCAGTGATGTGCTAGACAGACACCTAGGTGTTTATTGTATAAGATCAGAATCTGTCTCTTAGATCATCATGAGGTGCAGACACTCTTTCTTCAGAGCTGCAGGGACCAAACTCTCCCCTCACTAAGGGGGACCCCCTGTCCAAGGGAAGCGGGCCTGACACAGAACAGTGATCCAGGAAGGCCAGAGAATGCGCCACTCGACACTCACAATACAGTTTTCAAACAAACAGAAAACTAGGGAATACTAAATCATCAGGCAGGAGAATTGTTTTAAGAGTCTCAAATCCAAATGGCAGACAAGTAGACAGGTAAAGTCAGTGTTGACACCTGATAGATCCTAACTACTCAGAGTTTTACTGAAGTGATTTGAAGGAAAGAGCTCTGAGTAAAAGAATTTCTGGGCTCCCTTGTCCTCAGAAGGGCATCTTAATGAAAACAACCACCACGGCCACCTCCACAACGACACTCCATCATGAGAACCCAAGAAACGTGCAGCAACCTGCCATTCCCCACACCTCTCGTGTTTCCCTAAGGTCATGTTACCCGATACCCAGGAGACCTTATCTACAGTCTCAAAACAGGTTCCCAACACATTTGCTGGTTGACTGAGGGGAGGAGGCATGTCATCGACCACTGACTGTTCCTGGTGGGCTCTCTTTGTACAAGAGTCACCCAGAAAGCAGATCCTGTCCCCCACTGAGTGGTGAAGGAAGGTTATGACAAAGAAGTCAAAGACGTATTCTGCTCTGCTCACAGAAATGACTAAGGATACGCTTACCCTTCTGAGTCAGTTGCCTATCTGATATTAAGCATGGGTGCCCCATGGGTGCTTGCTAAAAATGAAAGTTCCTGGGCCTCCCTGGCTCAGTGGTAAAGAATCAGTCTGCCAATGCAGGGGACAGGGATTTGATCCCTGATCCGGGAAGATCCCACATGCCATGGAGCAACTAAGCGCGTGTTCCACAACTACTGCGCCTGTGCTCTAGAGCTCGGGAGCTACAACTTCTGAGCCCACTGAAGCCCGCGCACCCTAGGGCCCATGCTTTGCAACAAGACAAGCCACTGCAATGAGAAGCCCGAGCACCACAACTGAAGAGTAGCCCCTGCTCACTGCAACTAAGAGAGAAACTTGTGCAGCAGCAGAGACCCAGCACAGCCAAACATAGATAAAATTAAAAAAAAGAAGAAAGTGCCCCCACCCCAGGTGATTGTGAGATGGTCCGAAGTTCGAAAACCATTGGTCTGAACGATTTGCAATACAAGACCAGGAAGAAGCAGGAAAGTAGATCAGAGGGATAAGTATGGTGAAGCAAAGCTTCTAGAAGGTAAGACCGATAAGGATAGGGTTAGATGGGGCAGGAGGAAAAGGGGATGAAAGCATGAGAAATGGGATGAGAACGATGCTTATAGGAGGGGTGAGCTTAAATGGGGAGTTAAGAGGGGCCTGACCAGGCCGTTAAGAGGTGGGGGGGAGGGCAATGGAGAGCTTCCCCGACAGCAGGGTGCAGGATTCGTGTGCTGCAAAGAAACACAGGAGCTGTCACTGAAGCCAAGCAAAAAAGATATGTCAGGGTCCCTTTCACACCCGAACACCAAGCTGAACCACATCGTGCTGCTTGCTCTGCAGGTGTCGAGGGAGCAAATGCTCTCTTAGGAACAGAGAGAATCGCCTGACATCTAATATGCGGCTTGTGTGCCTCTTAGGACTTCAACCTCTGAACTGGGACAGAGGTTCAGAGGTTGAACCATAGACAGTGAAATGTGCAAACCTATACATACCACCTTTTTCGTATAAGGAACCCGGCGACTTCGATCCCCCCCCACCTGGCTGCCCACAGCACAGGTGGGGCTTCGTCTCCATTAGGCGTGGCCAGCCAGCCTTCCTGTCCCAGCCACCTGAGGCCGGCGACACAGAGTTAAGTCCCAGGGGACTCCAGGATTGAGACTAAGATGGAAAGTGGAGGTTGACACTTCTTCATTACCTGCAGAACCCTTCCAGTAGATGCTTAGCCAGTGACCTGCACCCTACATACAAACAACAGATGTCAAAGGTTTACCCTGACCCCCTGCTGGCCCGAGCCTTTCCTGTCTCCTGAAGAACATTCTCTGCATCTCTGGACCCATCTCTTGTTCTTGCACAGGATTCACTGAGCAACAACTAGAGGTCAGGGGCCAGGGCATCAGTACTGTGAACACATTCATGGTCTGCACAAGGAGATCACTGGATACACCAAGGGTGGATGTTTGCACATGGTCCATTCCACCTGTTTTCCTTGACTCCTTGAAGGTTTCCCTACTTGTTCCATTACTCTCATCAGGTACATGTATTCGTCTTCCCAAGTATGATACATTCTTCTGGGGTCTAATGGGAGAAAGTTCCAGGAGCTTCAGATGAACCAAGAGCCCAAGTAAAACGGAAGCAAACGGTACATAGTTCCTGCCCGGCTCAGTCCCTAGAACAGAAAACGTACAGCCCCCTCCTTCCTCATTTTGCCTTCAAATCACCCAATGCCACGAGCTGAAGCGTTTCAACTGTGACAACACATGAAAATAAGCATGTAAACGGCAGTGTCCCAGACAAATGTACATTACAATTTGTCTTTTTGATGACTCAAATGGTAAAGAGTCTTTTTGTCTTTTTACATTCATACTGATTTGGGAGTCAAATAATTATTGCTGCTCCACTATAGCTAATCACACATTTAAGTGATTAAAAAACAGTCAAAGTCGATTAAAGTCGTATAACTCGTTAGAGTCAGTGGTTAAGTCACTTTCCTGCCCTTTGAAAAAGTCAGCACTCTCACTTTCCGCAAGCAGTGGCTGGTCCTCAAAAGCAAAGACTCTTTATCATTAAATCTATATACACAGATTTTAAAATCAGATGGGAAAACTCAATTGCCCACCTGCTAGAATTCTAACTCCCACATTCAAGATAACTAGGACTTCAAAGATTCAAGCAACGGTCTTGAAATTTACATGCAGTAAACTTTTGCGGCATCTAACTCAGAGCTTGAGTATGTTCTAACAAGAAGTCACTTCCCGTCTCCTGACATCTCTGTGAGGCATAAAGAGAGACTTCTCTGCTCCTCCTCATGGACACAGTTCATTTTTTTCTCTTTAAAATGTG
Organism: Bubalus bubalis; assembly: GCF_019923935.1. NCBI lineage: Eukaryota > Metazoa > Chordata > Mammalia > Artiodactyla > Bovidae > Bubalus > Bubalus bubalis. Next base: position 49,175,739 of record NC_059170.1, on the reverse strand, counting down.
AAATGCAATCATTTTCTCCCTGGCCAATGAGCTTTTTGCCTCAAGTCCCAGGGCCTTAGAACATCCCAGCAGAGCTTGGCACCAAGCTAACAGGTTCCTTTTTGTAGACGTCAGAGGTTTATGTATTAAGAACAAGTCAAAGCCATATGTCAAAGCCAAAGTTCATGCCCTGGGAGGCCAATCAGCTAAACAATTCATAGAGATGGAAACAGACACTTTAAACAGGAAAAGATATAAGATTTCTTTAATAGGATGGGAAAAGTCAATTCACCCCTTCCCTGAATGACAAGAAGCAGAAGTAGGTCAATTAAAGGTCAACTCTAGTGGCTCAGTGGTAATGAATCCGCCTGACAATGCAGGAGACACAAGTTTGATCCCTGGGTTGGAAAGATCACCTGGAATAGAGCATGGCAATTCCTGTATTCTTGTTTGGGGAATTTCATGAACAAAGGAGCCTGGTGAGCTACAGTCCATGGGGTTGCAGAGTTGGACACGACTTTGTGACTAAACGATAACAACAAGGTCAAACTAGCCCTTTGCCCCTGTGTGTGACAGTCCACACACAGGAGCCTTATCTAACTCCAGCAGGAGGAGCGCCCCCATTCACAGAGGCAGCCGGGGAGCTTTGCTACCACAAGATTTCTGGAAGGAATCACGTGAGTGAGGGTACAGGGCGGCTAGAACAGCTGCTGTAGTTCTAGGGAGACTGCCCTAGAACAGGGAGGCCGTTCACTGGGAGGCTGCCCAGTGTCTGCACCAGGTACAGACAGGAGGAGGAAGCCATTTAGACCAGAGACATGAACTTGAACCCATACATCACCAATTCCAGCTCCGTCTCTATCCACCCCCCACCCCCTCCCCCCACCCCCTGATCACTGCCTTCTGCACAGCTTGGGTTCACGAGCTGCTTAAGTTCAAGAACTTGCGACATCTGAACAAAAATTTCAGTATAGAAAAGTACCCTCTTCCCTAGTTTCTAGCTACTGCCTCAAATTTTGGGGAAAACACACACACACACACACACACACACACGAGAGAGAGAGAGAGAGAGAGAGAGAGAGAGAGAGAGAGAGAGAGAGAGAGAGAGAGAGAGAGAGAGAGAGAGAGAGAGAGAGAGAAGATGGATTCAACCTAAAAGATTCAATCAAGTTTGACATCCCTGGAAGCTGAGCCGTGGTTGCCGTCCACCTACGCTCATTAGACTGTATTATTGAAGAGAACGAAGCGGACGTAAGGAGTGCCATTTATGGAAGAGAAATTCACACGGACAGGTCACTTAAGAGCTTGTTCAGTCGAACCTGCATTTTCAGGGACCGATGGGGGTGCCTGATCCCAGGCCCACCCACAACAGCCTTCAAACCAGATCCCCTGCCCCCAGGACTTGCTGCCCCATGACAGTTCCCCAAGCATGACCTCACCCCTAGAAAGACTTGACTATAAAATGAGATCAAGATTCTGACTCTCCAAAACATCCTGAACTAAAAGGAAAGCATTAAACATTTCCAGGCTAAGCCCATATTTTGTAGAATGAGTCCTGCCACAGGACTTGACAGGACAAGCTACACAGTAAGTGGAGCTCTAGGAAAAGGAGTTGTGCCCCCCTGTCCTTGGGGAAGTCACCTCCTGCTTTCCGACCCCACCATAAAGTGTGTCTGCCAAGGAGAATGCCTATTCTGGCATCAGCGACAGAATTAATTGAGCGGTTCTAGGCCATGTCTCCAGGGCTTGGGCTCCTTACAGGACGCAAGCCCACTGCCACCCGCTCTGCCGGCCTGTCCCCAGGTGCCAGCCTCCCTGGCCTGCCTGTCTGCCTAATAAGGCCATGTGCAAGTGGTCAGGCTGGCTGGCTTGTAGGTCACCTACTGCTCCCCGTACAAACCCTGGGCTGGCAAGCAAAGCCACCGCCTACCTTTTGGCAGAAAAAGGGTTACCCTTTGCCAAAGCTCTTAAAAGCCTGCACAGTTGGTCCATTTACATAATAATAGAACCCAAGGCTGCTGGAGCCTGCCAGGCTCAGGATTGGCTTTCTGGGTTAAAGGAACTGATCTTCAGCTGTTGCCTCAGGCGAGCGAGAAACTTCATTGCCTCTGCCTCCCCCAGGCCCTTCTAGGTGCCATCAGAGAACACACACCACCAGGCTTTGGAGCAATCTATTTGGCACACTTCCTGACTCCCCCAGACGTTCTGACTTCAAAAATAGCTGCCGACTGTCTACAAATAGATTGCATGTCCTGGGTCCTTAAAAGGGAGTCAGTGGGTCAGGTGCAGGGACAATGCTTAGCATTCCAGAAAATCAACTTCTGTATTTTCAAATAAGGAGGCCAAGCTGTCAGCCAAACCACGCCTGAATACCAACACCCGTTATTTCCATTTCTGTTTTGACCTGGGCTCCTTGGACTCTTATACATACAAGGAAGAGGCTGTGCATATGGTGATGAATGGCAGCACGGCCGTCCGTGCCACCAATTTCCTTTTGCTTCTAGCCATCGGTCTCTGTCCTTCAGAAGGCGTTCCACCCCCTGGGTCACCCAAATCTATGTGTCTCAGCAGAGCTTCCAATGCTACCAGAACTTCGAGTTTTGCCCGTTGACTGGTGATGCGAGATAAGGAGCAGGAAACAGCAAACCCTGAGGATGCCCCCTCCTCCCAACTAGTTCACATGTGAAACTACATATACAGCCACGATGCTGATGGATTATAGCAAAAGAAACTAACCCAACAGCCTCATCCTTCCACCCCTCACCCCCAGTGCTAATGTCCAATGTGAAGTTTTCCCTATGAACTTGGGGCTCCTTCTGAGTATCTCAGAGCCCCAGTGAAAACAGGGCAGTCATTCTGTGCTTCTCAGAAGTCTGCAGGGGCTGAAACCAGAGTCATGAAAACCAAAGGCCTCCTCTATGCTAAGGCTGGGGATGTAAACATTAGATCAAGTTTTGGTTTCCATGAATCCAGTGTTTACCTATTCAGTCTCCAGGGAATTTCCTAATAGAGATATTAGGGAATTCCTGTCTAGATATTCCCTGGCAAAGAGCAAGAAGGAGAGAAGGGGGATACTTTAGACCGAAAGCTTGGGTGCAGCCTTGGAAAGAAGAGTTTTAAAAAGGACCATCAAGAACTTGTTTGCAAAGCAGAAATAGAGAACAAATGTATGGACACATAGAGTGGAGGGGGAGCTGGGGGTGGGATGAATGTGGAGATTGGGACTGACATAGCCACACTACTATGTAAAAAAACAGGCAACTAATGAGAACCTACTGTATAGCACAGGGAACTCAATGCTCTGTGGTGACCTAAACAGGAAGGAAATCCAAAAAAGAGGGGTTATATGTATACCCCCTTACATGGGCTTCCCTGGTAGCTCCGCTGGTAAAGAATTCGCCTGCAATGCAGGAGACTGCAGTTCGATTCCTGGGTTGGGAAGTTCTCCTGGAGAAAGGGAAAGGTTACACACTCCAGTATTCTTGGGCTTCCCTGGTGGCTCAGACTAAAGAATCTGCCTGCAATGAGGGAGACCTGGGTTCGATCCTTGGGTTGGGAAGACCCCCTGGAGGAAGGCATGGCAACCCACTCTAGTATTCTTGCCTGGAGAATCCCCATGGACAGAAGTGCCTGGCGGGCTACAGTCCATGGGGTCACAAAGAGTCGAACACGACTGAGCGACTAAGCACAGCACGTCTGTATACATATAACTGATTCACTTCGCCGTACAGCAGACACTAGTACAACATTGTAGGGCAACTACACTCCAATAAAAAGATAAATAAGAGGATGATCAGCCCCATCTGTCCCTCTACTCTCCTCACAACCTTGACTCTGAAGGGGTTGGCTTGCTCTCTCCTTTACAGTCTCTAAAGTCGGCAAAGCAGGAGAGGACCCAGGTGGGGCCAGACTCTGGAGGAGGCGGAGAGCTGCTCTAGGACCCCCATCAACCCTTGGAAAGCGGAGACAGCCCAAGCTGACAATCCCTGGACTGCTTGGCTTTTGCAATTATTTTACTCCTAAGCAGCTAAATTCCCATTATTTAAGGCCCCATGAAAGAGCCCAGCAGAGAGCTCCCTTCTTCCACTGCCAGCTCTGTGGCTCTTTGATTCCAAATTTGTGCTCCCACCAGGGACGAGGCCATGGAAAGGAAAAAGGTGAGGGGCCTTAGCTATGGGCCACAAGCTCTGTCCACTAAGACTCCTCGAGGGGAGGACACTGCAGCTAAAGGCTGGGGTGGCCTGGATCTACCTGTAAATGGTTAGAAGGCCAAACCTCAAGATGGTTGGAAAGACAAACTGAAGATAGAAAACAAAAAGAATAAGTTTCTCAAATAATCAGCCATGACCACTGAGCCAAATTCAGGTTTATGCTAATAAAATGTAACATTGTAATATAAAAAAATCCCTCTCTCCCAGTCCCTGTGACCCTCCCAGTTAACAATGGAGATATTGCCTGACCTCCTCTCCCACGGGCATTTCTATCTTAAGCTGGGTTGTCCAACGGGTTTCCACACAAGAGATCTATTCATAGACTTGACTATATTAGATGAGCAACTGACACTTGGTTTTGACGGCATATATTTAGTCAACAGCCACTTAGCAAAACTAGAACCACTGCATTCCCCCCATGAAATGACTACTGCACCATTCACATCAGCAGATGATGGATTTTTTAAAATCAGATCTTTTCCTGTTGAGAGGAGGAAAGAATATTCTCTTTAATATGTACATGACATCTTTTTTTGCTATTAGACCATATATGCAATTTGATTGGGTGACAGGAGGGGACTTTAAAGTGATTAAGCACTAAATCTTCATTTGCTACCTTTTTATATGGTACTTTATTTTTAAGCATATTAACAGACTATTTTTATGGATGTATTTTTAACCTGGGCACATGCTTACCCTGTGTCCAGCTTAAAATATGCTGATGTAGCTTTAAGCCTCCTCCTGCAATACTGACTTGACTTAGTCACAGTTATCAACAAGTATTAGCTCTAAGTACTAACCTGTTTTTAAAAATAGTCTTTAAAAGTAGATTTCTTTACTGCACTATGTTGCCCTCTAGTGGCGGAAAGGAGTTGATGCACTTTCTCAAGTCAATATTTTTACCAACACAGTTCTCTGTGAAAAGCCCCAAGTCAAGACAATTTAGTTTATGGTGACTTTGATATCTCTAGGCTATGTAAGAGCTTGAAATTGAAAATCACTCAGTCGTGCCTAACTCTTTTTGACCCTATGGAATTCAGCCTGCCAGGTTATTCTGTCCATGGGATTTTCCAGGCAAGGATACTGGAGTGGGTTGCCATTTCCCTTCTCCATGTAAGAGCTTAAATGTTAGCGAATTATTTCATTCAATTATGCCACATATATATACTGAGTACCCTATAGACCAATTCCTGTTCTGGGGTTGGGGAGATAGATTTAGTGAGGATATAATGAGAAAATTCCACTTCTAGCAATGAACGACTAAACTGCTTGTGATTATGGAACACTTTTTTTTTGTTTGTTTTTTGGTTTCCTATTATACAGATGTTAACTTTTAAGAAATAAATGTTATTTTAAAAGTTTTAAAAATAAAAATAAATAAAACAAAAGGTCTGACATAACATTCCATGCACCCAATGGCTTTTATTTTAATACACATGAAATGCATGGTTATGTAGCATAAATATCAACTGTTCTGAATGCTACTGGTTTTGTATTACTGGCTCAGCTCCTAGACTGTCATTCCCACCTGCCTTTATTTCCCTTTGTCCCAGCCAGGCCTGGAACTTTTCTATCTGTACCCTCAATAAGTACCTGCTGAACAAAATGACTGTGGGCTATAAAGGACCCGTGAATCCAAACTAACAAGGTCTCATTCTCAGCTAAATAAAAGAACTTTTGCTGTTTTCAGTCAACCATATTATAAAATAAAATATTGGGAGTTATAAAGTTGAGGCCATCTCATAAAAAAATAATAGGTTCAGTGCAATAATCTACCACAATCATATTTTTTTGTAGATAAACATTACAATGCGGGGAACATTTTGTTCAGATTCTCACATCTGATCATAAATTCCATGATGGAGACTGAAACGTCAAGGGGCCCACAATCATAAATTCCAAAGCTGCAGACGATATTGTGTTTATTTCTTCCATCACTCCTCTTTTTTCAAACTGGCAGTGTCAGGATGAATGGTGCTACATGTGTGAGCCCTTAGAACGTGAGTGCCACGGGACAAGCCAGGGCAGTAGGGAGCACCTTGATGTCAGACTGGAAACCGGGTCTTAGCTGTGTGAAGCCCCACGCTGACAAGGGGTCTTACCCAGCCACACACGGGGGAACCCAGGTGCCCTGTGGGTGGATGCTGACGTCAGTCCTGGGCTCAAAGGAAGGATGTGCAGGATACCCACCTCCACCACCCATCCCTGCTCCGGCATCCTAGTTCTAGGTATGGGACTCTAATGCTCAGGCATGTTAAGAGGCTTCTTGGAAACAATGCTAAGGTTTTCAATCGCCTCAGTGTCACAGACACCCATAGTCTATTTTTTAACCTATTACATATCTTCTAAAAAGAAAATAAAGCCACTTGAATATTTCACAAGAATCAAGAGAGTCCCTTACAAGCACTGTATTGTCCAGTCACTAAGTCATGTCCGACTCTGCCACCCCCATGGACTGCAGCACACCAGACTTTCCTGTCCTTCACTATCTCCCAGAGTTTGCTCAAACTCATGTCCACTGAGTCACTGATGCCATCCAACCATCTCATCCTCTGTTGCCCCCTTCTCTTGCCCTCAATCTTTCCCAGCATCAGGGTCTGTCCCAATGAGTCAGCTCTTCACATCAGGTGGCCAAAGTATTGGAACTTCAGCTTCAGCACCAGTCCTTCCAATGAATATTCAGGAGAGAGAGCATAAACTCTCACAAAAGCGGACTACATGGAGGTTCTCATTTCTCTTTAAAATCCTACCTAACTAGCCCTAACCCTCAGCTTCTTGCCGCCAAGATTCTTCCAGTTAAGGGTGAGGATGGAGACTGAAACATCAAGGAGCCCACAGTCACATCTCTGAGAGTCATGTAGGAAGGTGGTAGTTTGAAAGACTTAACACGTGATCCAAACAAACAGAGACAACTACAGTTAAAATTACAAAGTAGCCTTGTTGGGTAAAATGTTATCTTGGGAAAAATAGCCAAGTTGATTTTCAAGCAAAGTCTGTGTGACTATTATAATGGAAGTCCAAACAAACTTCAAATATTTTCCCTACAGATTTCTTTCACGGCCAAGGCCTAGGTTAATCTCCATTCCACTCACTTTAGATCCTACCTTGTTGTTTAGGGATTTTATGTAAGGGGTAGCTGCAAATATGGTATCTGCCTCAAAAGCAAAAAGTCTCTGAAGTTCTAAATGATTAATCTGTTAAACTGAAATTTTAAGTAAAACCAGACCTTTAGATATTCAAGGTCATGTTGAAAGTTATCAATATGGTGATTCGGGCTTAAATATACCTGGCAGATTGTGGCTGTAATCTCTGTGCTATATTTAGAGTTTTTGATCACACCTAATGTTTGTATAGTTAGAGGGCACTTGTGAAAAAGGACAGGTTCTGTAATTTTAAACTAAAACTATATTATGATGCAACATCTTATAAAAATTTCACGCCATTTTAAAAGTATAAACCAGGCACAAATTGTCCCCTGGTCCCTTGCATGTTCTTCAGGGAGCCAATGGCAGTTGGAAGTAAATCATTAAGTGCCTGAAGCTAGTCCTGAAACCTCCCCATGAGGAATATAGGCCTCTGTCCCTGAAATTCCCAAAGTATTTCAATTGGGAACCTGAGGGGTTTATCTCACGCTCCATCTGCCCTCCAGGAAGATTCCAGGCCAAGGGAACCCATCCATGGTGGCCTGGCTAACTGTCCATCAGACTCAGGTTCTCAGAAACCAGGCTGTCTTCACTAGCCTCTGATCAGGCTGGTTCAGTTCAGTTCAGTCACTCAGTCGTGTCCAACTCTTTGTGACCCCATGAACCACAGCATGCCAGGCCTCCCTGTTTTGATAACCTGATCAGGCTGGTTATCAAAACCTAAATAGGCCAGATGCCTGCTACTCTGACTGCCCTGCTTACTTGATCACATGTAGGAATTCAGTGCTTTTTACCTGCAGCCCAAACCCTCTAAGGCAGGGGTCCCCAGCCCCTAGGGCCACAAACTGATTTATGTCCTGTTAGGTACTGGTTTGTTTCCTGTTAGGAACCATAGGAGGTGAGTTAGCAAAGCTTCCTCTGTATTTACAGCCGCTCCCCATCGCTCACATTACCACCTGAGCTCTGCCTCCTGTCAGATCATCAGCATGAGATTCTCATAGGAGCGCAAACCCTACTGTGAATAGCACATTCAAGGAATCTAGGTTGTGTGCTTCTTATGAAACGCTAATGCCTACTGATACGATTCTGTATTATGGTGAGTTGTATAAATATTTCATTATATATCACAATGTAATGATAATAGGAAGAAGTACACCATAAATGTAATGCACTTGAATCATCCTGAAACCATCTCTGCAGTAAGAATGATACATTATGGAACTTCCCAAAGTAACAATATAACATCTTGGGCAATGTGTCAAATTAAGAATATTTTAATACTATCCACATATTAAGCTACACTCAATACACAAATTCTTTGGGTTTAAAAAAAAAAAAAATCTTGTTACAGACACTGACTCCAAATTCCATATTTGGGGATTCAAGAAGCCCTTTGATTCGTAATGTACACACAATTCAAAACAGCTTGGTGGTCTGATCCCCCAGCCTCTGTTGAGAAGATTCTGAGAAGCTTCTGTAAGGTTAAGCTTCCCTGGTGGCTCAGATAGTAAAGCGTCTGCCTACAATGCGGGAGACCCAGGTTCGATCCCTGGGTTGGGAAGATCGCCTGGAGAAGGAAATGGCAACCCACTCCAGTACTCTTGCCTAGAAAATCCCATGGATGGGGAAGCCTGGTAGGCTACAGTCCATAGGGTCACAAAGAGTCGGACATGACTGACTGAGTTCACTTCACTCAGGGAGAGGGGGGGAGGAGCCAGTCAGGTGGTGGAGGATACCCTGGCATCTCCTAAGGTCTGTTTTTGTTCTCTGACATTTGCTACATGGGATGTGAGAGTTCGAGCTGGATCTGGCCCCTTCTTGTGGATTCTTGCAGACAGGGCCCCTAGGAGCTCCCTCTCCGTGTTTCCAGGGCTGAAGACTGAGGTTGGCACTGCTGCTCTGGAAGCAGTGAAGTAAAATTCACCACCCCTGGCCTCAGAGGCACTCCCAGGTAGGGGCCCTGGGTGGAGCAGAGTAGGCGCAAAGGGACCAGTGGGGAACGATGCCGGGTTCACCCCTTGCATGCCCAGGGCCCTCGCAGCACCAACAAAGGAGGTCAGTTACAAAGGATGCTTAAGTCAGAACTCATGGACCAGAGCCATCTAGTTACGTGGCAAAGTGAGCAAATCCCCATTTGTCCTACTGATGAGTTTCTCGACTGGGGGAAGAAAAAACCACTAGCAATGTAAAAACAGAACAAAACATGTTTTGGGTGGGCCAACCTCTTAAACTTGCTATTCAAGACAAAAATACATATGGCACAGGGGAGAAGGCTAGAGGTGGTCCTTGTTTGGAATTTCGGTGCTTCTTCCCTGTTTCTACCCAGATGGGCTGGTTCTATGTCCCACTGTCACACCCTGGTTCCTCAAGTGCCCCCTGGATGCAAACCATCCTGCCTCACCCTCCACGGATGGCTCCCAGTCCAGGTGCATGGATGAGGGACCAGAACCCAGGGCTCCCACCTGCCGCTCCCTGCAGGGACCTCCTGGGACCCCTTCACCACCAGGCTAGGATCAGGGGCCATGTGGGCCAAAGGGGATGTCTTTCCTGCCTTACTGTCCCATAGCTATGGACTCATCTCTGGGAAGGCCATGGTCAGGGAAGGGTCCAGAGTGCCTTCTGCAGGGTTAGCTGCCATGTCTTTATAGCTGTGGGTCAGGCAGAGTGGGTCTGATGTCTGAGAACACAGGCTGTGCCATGTGACCCTTCTTCTTGGGGTCTCCAGGAGAAGCTGGGTTGTGCTGGGTACACCCATCTGTCATCTGTCTTTTGAAAATTCCTCCCCCCCACCCTCTGGATGCAGAGTTCACAGCGGGAGCATTTCAGGCAGCCATCAACCACAGAGGCCTCAAAGGGCCTAAGAAATGAAGCCTCAGCTAAAGAGGTATTGGGGTCCGGCCCACAGAGGGTCCAGAGGGGGTCACCTCATCCTCTCCCACATCCTTCCACACCTCCTCGTATCTGGAAAGCAAGTCCCCACCCAGCGCTGAGCATAGATGACTAACCCCATCACTTTCCACGGATGCAGCCTTTAACTGCAGACACGGAGCTTTCGATGTCCCGTTTCATCTTCACTGCCCCAACTGGACACTGGAGCTCTTTCTAATTTACAAAGTGCCTTAGTCCACCTGCCTTCCTGTGATCCTGCTGCCACAATGGCGAGTACCCCGGTCCCCATTTCACAGATGACAAAACTGACCTCCAGACAGGTTTAAAATACAGTGTTTAGTGAGAGATGAAGAAAGATGGTTGTGGATGGGAAAGGGCTTTGTGGTCCCTGGATTCCAGCTTGACCTTTTTCCTTTTCTTTTTGATGTAGACCATTTTTAAAGTCTTGTTGAATTTGTTACAACAGTGCTTTTGTTACATGTTTTGGTTTTTTGGTCGTCAGGCATGTGGGATCTTAGCTTCCCAACCAGGGATGGAACCTGCACGCCCTGCATTGGAAGGTGAAGTTCTAACCACTGGATCACGGTGAAGTCGTGCAGCTTGAGCTTTACTAGGCAGAGATGACCAAGATGAATTACAAAGTCAAGCGTGCCATCATGGCTGGTGCTCTCTCTCTCCCAGCTCCAGCTTCAGTGGAGACTTGGAGATACTCCAGAAAGGATGGCCCCACAGGTTCTAAAACTCAACAGTAACTACCTTTGGGGTGAGAGGGAAAAAGAGCCTGCAAATGCATGTCTGGGGCAAGTGGAATCAGCACCAACCATTTTTTCTTATGAATCATGTGGAGAGCCTGATAGGTTTTATTCAAAACTGCTGTTTTCAAGTCTTGGCGATCATGGCTGTGTAGATGCTAGGCTCTGGTTAAGGAAGGGGCAGAAGTGAGAAACAAAAGATGGAAACAAGATTCTCACTACATTCTTCTGGTGACAGACTTGGAACATGAGCTAATAAGGTAACACACCAGCCCAGCCAAAGCTGAACAAAAACAATACTATCTACAGCTGCCTTGGGGCATCTTTCAGAGCACAAAATAGCCTCGCCCTACTCCCTCCCAGCAGCTTCTCTTTCTTTCTTTTTTTATTGATGCGCGGGCGTGGATAATCCTTGCAAGCCAATATGTCATTCTGTTTAGCTTTAGAAATACTTGATCATGCTGATTTGGCAAAGGAAAAAAAAAGTGCTGTACAGCAGGAATACTTCATCTCCGCAGTAACTAGTTTGAGCAAGTCAGGGGTGGTTCTCAGGCTGACTGTGAGGGTCTGACACCGAGGAAAGGGCTTCACTTTGAAGCCTGACTTTGACCCTCAGGCAAACTCACAGGATAAACAGCTGTTTTTTGGTCTTGCCCGGAAAATTCAGAACAAGTTCTGACTCCCAAAAATCTTTGTCTTGCTTTTATTTTTATTTTTTTGCAGTCTTTCTTTAAAAAAACAAAAACCAAACACCTGTTTTTGCAGCCCTCCAGTGGGAAGCAAGAATCACAAAATTAATTCCCAGCATGTCACATGGACAAGAATTGCTTTTCTCATGAGAGCCAAGATCCAAGGCCACGGGGCGAAAGTGATTTACAGGAAATGCGAAAGTTCTTCAGCAAGTATAGAGCTTGAGTCGGGTATTGTTCATAAGCACCCTCTTTTGTGTGGTTAGCTCTTCTGATGGAGGCAGGATTAGGATGTCATTAACATGTAGCCCATGAATGAACTGAGAACACGTCACTACAAGTGGCAGAAAAGATGCTCCACTGTTAGCGTTTGGGGCTAGAGGAGGTTCTTACAAGGCTCTCTGAGAACTGTCACTAAACTCTGGACATTAGTTATACATGACACAGGGGAGAAATAGGAAAGCAGCAATCACGTGCATCCGGGCCCCTGATGTTGGGTGACCTTTAGGGTTAGACCTGGCTTTGGAAATCCTCTGGTTTAGTCTGGAGTCTGGTTTAGTCCTGCCCCAGCCATTTTATGGACGCATGCAGGGAAGACTGGAGCTGAGGGGGTAGACTTTCCCAGTGAGACTTAAAACTGCCCAAGCCACACACAGACTGATGACATAAAAATCCCTAGATGGAACCCAGGCTTGGGGATGTAGTAAAGCACCCCAGGTGACTTGGGGTGCAGCCCAGGGCCAGAACCTTAGCTACCTGAAGTGGCTCATCTGATGGAGATGTGCACAGGCTGGCTCCAAGGATGGCAGCCGCAACATGGAAACTGTAAGAGCTCTGGTTCTGTTTCGAAACACCAGCATCATTTTTATAGCAAAGTTTGTTGCATGGTGATGCATCAAAACAAATATTATTACAAAATACGCGATTTGAATTTCATCAGTCCCAGAACTTGATAGCATAAAGGACCCTAACTCAAATATTACAGAGTAGAATTATGATAAAAACACAACCACATGAGCTCCCAGTGAACCAGGGAAAGGAGGGAATGAAACAATTCCAGGTCATCCTAACTAAACTCCTGCGGTTGCTACAGCCACCTTGGAGAACAGTATGGGGATTCCTTAAAAAACTAGAAATAAAACTACCGTATGACCCAGCAATCCCACGACTGGGCATAAACACTGAGAAGACCATAATTCAAAGAGACATATGTACCCCAATGTTCATTGCAGCACTATTTACAATAGCCAGGACAGGGACTCAACCTAGATGCCTATCCACAGATGAATGGATAAAGAAATTGTGGGACATATACACAATGGAATATTACTCAGCCCTAAAAAGGAACAAATTTGAGTCAGCTCTAGTGAGATGGATGAACCTGGAGCCTGTTATACAGAGTAAAGTAAGTCAGAAGAGAAAAACAAATATTGTATATTAATGCATATATATGAAATCCAAAAAATGGAACTGATAAACCTATTTGCAGGGTAGCAATAGAGGTGCAGTCATAGACTTGTGGACATGGTGTGGGGGGTGAAGAGGAAGGTGGGATGACCTGAGAGATTAGGATTGACATATACACTGCCGTGTAAAAAAATAATAAAACCCCACTGTGGCACTGACATAGCCCACTCTCTGGGTCTATGCTATGAGAGCCCTTTTAAAGGAGATTATAATTAGAAGGACCGGCTAACCCAAATTACATCAATACATATTACGATCAGCTTCTGGTTTATTTCTAACACTCAGATGGTAAGGAATTCACTTCTAGAAGTCCCATATACTATAACCACAGGACACAGGCACACCCTTGATATCTACTGTGCTCTTTCTTTAAAAGTCTTTTTCCCGGCTCCATTTCTCTCTGTCATTAATATATGTTACTCATGTGCTGACTTGAAAGGTTCATATTTTGTTGCGGTTTTCATCCTCTGTATCTCAGAAACATGTTACTACAATTATATAAGTTTGTCATCCAAGGAAAATTGCTAACAATACCAGCGTAAGTTCCCAGAGCAAAGGCATTAAAAAAAAAAAAAAATCCCTCCTAGAGTTTTATTTGTCCACTTTGCTTTCCAAAACACCACATGTCATGATTTTAAAAAATGCGCACATCAGATTTCCCAAAGCCCAAAATTGGAGCAAAAAGTGATTCGAAAGATCAAGATGGGCTGTTTTCAATTTCTGAAAGGATGCTTCTAAACCATTATTAGGGAGAGCTGCATTGTAACGTATTTCTCAGAAAGAGGTAGTGGTGACCAGTAATGTACCAGAGGTGACACATGCAAAGGGCAGCCCGGAGCTTAAGGGCCTGGGTTCTTCAGACAGACAGGCGTTCAAACCCCAGCTCTGCCCTTTCCTAGCTATGGGACTCATGGGTCAATTATCACCACCAATGATGGAGGCCAAAAGGTTTTTCTAAGGATGCAGGATGCTCACATCCAGAACAGAGCACTCAGCTCAGTGCAGGCTCCTCAGATACTGTACCCAGAGGCATCACCACTGACCTTGTATATCCCTCTCCCTCCCTTTCCTCTTCATCTGATTCTTCTCTTCCTGAACTCTTTCCTGGCACACATGCGCACACACAGACTCCTTTCTACCTTAACAAATCTATGCAGTAATGCCTGCTGGAATCAATATTATCCAGTTCGCTTTATACTGTTCTAATTGTTTCAACAGCTAGGATCCTAGGTTAACAGATTCCATTCCAACCTTTCTGCTTTTAACAATGTATGGAGCTCTTAGCAATACTAAACACCTACAGAAGAAATGCCATCCATGCCAACATAGTTTCAGTTATTTTGCAACAACCTACCAACAAGGAGAACTCCTGAAGCACCCCAGACCTGATCTTCCGACATCACTGCCCTGGCTTGCCTCGTCTCTACCTCCCAGCTCCACCAGCCCAGGGGGGCTGCATGCATCCATAAAATGGCTGGGGCAGGTTAAGTGTTCACCAGAATGATTTTTGGAAGGAAAAAAGATGCAAGTGCTTCCATTTGTGAATATAACATAAATGTTTGTGGGGTCATGCCTTCTACAGAAAAACCTATATATCTGTGAGACTATGTATACTGCAATTTTCCTGGCTTCGTATTATAATGTTGAAAGATGTGAAATGTCAAGTCTGAAAGATGACTAAATCTAATTTTAAGAAGAGGGGTGAGATACCAAAAAAAAATTTTTTTTAATATTTTCATTCCCATTAAGATGATAAGGAGGGATGTCTTAAGGGTTGGACTCCTGAACTCTGCTCAGAGTACCTTCTTGCTCCTCCTTGAATGTGCCTTTCTTTGGACTTAACACAAGTGCTGAGCAGGACAGAGTTGCTGACATGAATGAATGGCCTTTGGTCCCAGGTGAAGGAATAACTGAGAAGGATCCCCACCCACCTTGCCTTTCTCGCTTAGTCTCTTAGCCCATACACAGCATGAAAACGTGAAAAATATTTCTAACCCCTTCTTCCTTACAAAGAAAAAAGTAAACAGAAAGGAGGAGAGAAGTTAGCAATTTTGTTTCTGGAAAGACCAGAAAACTGTCATTTATGCCTTTCAGGGAAGGAGTTCTGTTGGGTGTGGTGTGAAGTCAATAAAATAGGTGCTAATTGGCAGCTTTTAAAACAAAAATGAAAGGGCATTCAGCAAGTAAATGCTTGATGTCTCAACCCCAGTAAAAGAGCTCTGGCTCCAGGTGGGGAAAAAAAACTCCCGAGAATCATGACATAATTTATGGCCAGATAGTTCATCAAATTTCTTCACCTGTAATTTTGAAACATATGTGGCATTCATATTTAATAGAGCAGCTGCCTGGACCAGGAGGCAGGTGATGAAATGATATAGCAGTGGGCAAAGGGAGCATTCTTCCCCTCGGAACAGTCACAATATCTTACTTAACTGAAGTACCCATCCAGGGTTGGTCCAACTGACCGCATTTTGAACAAAACATATATTGAGAAGCACATTTAATGGGCACCTGAGGTGTATGTTTTCAAATGACCTAACTGTTATTTTTGGATTTTTATTCAATTTATATAAAATTATACTGCTAATAGATGTCATACAGAAAGCCAGAACTTGGTCTGTAAAGGTGACTCTGGACTAAGTCTACAGTGCAGTCTTTTCAAATCCGGCTTATGTTTCTAATTTCTGGATTTATGTGATTCAAATAGAGCTAAAAAGTAGGAGACGGTTCACAGTTACTAGTTTCTGGTTTGTCCTTACAGACTTTATGCATGCAAGCAAATACAAATAAATGCTTCTTTTCCCTTTTATACCCAGATGTAAAGTATCCTTAGAGATGCATTGTGAAGATCTTTCCATAAAGGCACACAGCTTCCCCATTTGTTACACAGCAACCCATAACTTACTTAATGAGTCCCTTATTGATGGGCACCATAGTTTCTAATATTTTGCTATTTACCACAAAACTACAATATATAATCAGGAATGCAAGTGTATGTGAAGGAAATCTGATGGAAACTGCCAAATTGGTCCTCCTCAACATTGTATCATTTTATATTTCCATCAGCAATTCTCCCTACAGCCTGACCCTCAGAGCTTGTGATCAAATTCTAAATCTTTGCTTCTCTGAGGTTTCACAGTCATGGTACACTTTTATTACTGAGCGTAAGAGGTTGAGCATCTTTTCACATGCTTTAGATTCAAATTTAATTTTTCTTTCTTTTTTGGTGTGTAGCCATGTAGATGCATTGCTGATATTTTTACAGTGTGTTTTGCTTTTTTTTTTTTTGGATTTTTAGAAATTTACATGTTAACATATTATTAGCCATATATCTGTGATAAGAGTTGAGAATAGTTTTCCTAAATTTTCCCCTCTCTTTGATGTTTTTGTTTCCCAGTTCAAAAGTGTTGCTATTGTTTTTAGAATTCAGTTGGTTTTTTTAGATCAATCTTTTATTTCATGGCCTCTGGATTGTAAGCAGTTAGAAAAATCTGCAAAATCCAGAGCTATTAAGACATTATATGTTTTTGAAAAGATGCTCATCATTGCTAATCATTAGAGAAATGCAAATCAAAACCACAATGAGGTACCACCTCACACCGGTCCGAATGGCCATGATTAAAAAGTCTACAAATAATAAATGCTGGAGAGGGTGTGGAGAAAAGGGAACTTTCCTACACTGTTGGTAGGAATGTAAATTGGTATACACACTATAGAGAAACAGTATAAGAGATTCCTCAAAAAACTAAAACTAGAGCTACTATATGATCCAGTAATCCCACTCCTGGGCATATATCTAGACAAGACCTCTAATCCAAAAAGATACATGTACCTCCATGTTTACAGCAGCACTTACAATAACCAAGACAAGGAAGCAACCTAAGTGTCCACTGACAGAGGAATGGATACAGAAGATACGGTATATACAATAGAATATTACTCAGTAATAACAAAGAATGAAATACTGCCCTTTGCAGCAATATGGATAGACCTAGAGATTATCATACTAAAGAAGTAAGTCAGAGAGAAAAACAAATACCATATGATATCACTTGTAGGTGGAATCTAAAATACAACACAAATGAACTTATCTATAAAAGAGAAATAGACTCACAGACATAGAGAACAGACTTGTGGTTGCTAAGGGAAAGGGGAGATGGGACAGGGATCAGCAGATGCAAACTAGTATTTCTAGAATGGATAAGCAATAAGGTCCTACTGGATAGTACAGGGAACTAGATTCAATATCTTATAATAAATCATAATGAAAAAGAATATATATATATATATATGTATAAATAAATCACTACATGAATCACTTTGCCATACAGCAGAAATTAACATAACATTGTAAATAAACTACATTTCAATAAAATACATTAAAAAATTGTTTTATTAGGGTACTGTTTTTGATTTTGAAAAAATATAAACCTACACAAAGTAGAGACAAAGCTACAGTGAACCCCCTATACTCACCACTAGCTTCAACAATTATCAAAATTTTGTCATACTTGCTTCTCTTATCTCTCTCTCTCCATAACATTATTTTAAAGCAAACCCAAGATTTCAAGTGATTTCACCCCTATTTACATGCTTCAGTAAGCATTTCAAAACATTATGAACATTTTCTTGCATAGCCATGATATTACCATATGTAACAAATTTAATAAGGTATATGATGTCATTTAATACTTGATCAACTCTCCAATAACTCTCAAAAATTTCTTTACACAGTTGACTTGTTCATCTGTAAATATCAGATCTCTTGGAAATGTATCCTGATGTATGGTACAATTTATTTAAAGAAATAAATTTATTTGTTATTTTTTTCATGTGGTTACCCAGTTGTCTTAGCATTCATTTAATGGTCCATTTTCCCCTACTGATTTTAAATGCTTTTTCCCCCCATTTAAAAAATTTATTCCCATATATTTTGGGGACTATTTCTTGTTCTCTAATCTGTTCCACTGTTCTGTTTTATTCTATGCCAGCGTGTATGTTAGTAGCTCAGGTGTGTCCGACTCTTTGCAACTCCATGAACTGTCCATAGGATTCTCAAGGCAAGAATACTTCAGTGGGTTGACATTTCCTCCTCCAGGGGATATTCCCAACCCAGGGATCAAAGCTGGGTTTCCTGTATTACAGGCAGATTCTTTAATGTCTGAGCCACCAGGGAAGCCCTTTATGCCAGTAATACCTTTTAATTCCACAGTGTGTTTAGTAAGTAATAGCTCTTGTTTATGTGAACTGAGAATCTACTTGCCTACCTTTTTTTTAAGAGTTGGTATTTATTGGGAATAAGTTAAATTTAATAAATTAATTTATGAAGAATTGCTATATTCACAATCTTGAATTTTCTTATTCTAGAACACAATGCATGCCCTCCCACTTTTTTTTTTTTTTTCAAATTCTTTTTGTATCCTTTAGGCGTATTCCACAATTTTATACATGTAGATTCTACATATTCCATGCCAAGTTATTCCTAGCACTTAATCCACTTTGCTGTCTCAGTCAACGTGGGCTTCTGTTCCTCTGAAGTGCTTGCAGGGGTCATTGGAGGTACAGCCTTTAGCAGTCGAGGTCCTGCTCACTGCCTCGGAAGACGCTCAGAGGCCGAGGTTCACCTGAGCATGACAACCAGACTGCAGGCCTGAAGCAGAGCTGGAAGCAATTCAACTCAGTTCAAAGCCTTCCCATCCTTACTCTTGCCCCATTTAGGGGCAGGGCTCAAAGACCTGAGGATCTAGGGTGAGGAGAAGATGCAAAATAGCAGCTCTGGGACCCATGAGATACCTTATCTCCTGTTGAGCTTTTACAGAAGCTAAACTATCTCTAATCTGCAACTAACAATTTACTCTGTGATTAACTGTGCTGCAAGACAGGCACCTGCCTGATCACTCTTCCAGATTCCCAGGGAAGCTTATAAAAGGCTCTCGGCGGTCTCTGCACAGCACCAGACACGGCAGTCATTTGGGGCAGCAGACTCAACCTCCTGCCTCCCACCTGCCTGCTGTTTCCCACCATGGGGAGCCGGCAGCCACCTCTACAGCCAAATCCTTCTCGCTCGGGACACAGGGCTCTGCAGGCTTTTCTGCTGATCTCCCTCCAGAAGCAATAGGGAGAATGCAGCAAGCTCATCACTGTGACGTTGGGGCACCCCTCACCCTTTTCTCATGCATACTCTGTGGCTCCCCATGCACTTGAGGCAGTGGTCCCTTGCGTCTCCTCCATCCCTGCTGACCTCGGTACCCAATCAATCGCTCGAACTGGTACATTCCTCCCGTGCCCTACTCTGATCCCTTCCTTCCTCTCTCTGCTGCATCATCGTCATTACAGTTTGAGACTTGTCCAATCCCACAGCCTCCCCGACTTCAATAGCACCTCCTCCACCCCATCCCTCCCGCAGTCATCAGCATCTGCCCTGTCAAGATACCCAAGATTTCCTGTGGGCAGTAAACACACCCCAACTATCTTGAAATTCACAGCCCTCCTTGGTCCAATCAATGACCACTCCCTTCCACCTTTCTTCCTCCTTCCTTCCACCAACTCTCATCTTTCCACTTATCAAAACCCTCCCTCCTTTCCATCTGTGAAGTCTCCCCAGACTCCTGTTCTTCAACCTCAGCACACCCCCCATCAAATCGCCATCTTCTGTGTGCCCACCTATGACTTCCAAGCTTCCTAGGGAGGCCCTGACGTGTTCAAAGTGCTGCTTGCTCATAAAACACTTCCAAGCTGCATTTGTGCATGAAGCAATCAGCTATCTCACATTTGTCCTACATATCTGATCTCTACTCTACATGGCTGTTTGAATATGGACTAGCGAGCTTTTGCCTTTGGGGATAAATCACACTTATAGAACACCCACTGTGTGCCCGAGGGGCATGATGGTTCTCCATCCTCATCCATGTGTTTGCACTGCTGATAGTCCACCATCCAGCCGTCTCCTCCCACCTGCATGAATCCCTCTGACTGTAACGCTTGGTGTACTTTTGTTTACTGAGAAGGAAATTTATTTATTATCTCCCATACATTGAAAGTGAAAGTGAAAATTGCTCAGTCTTGTCCAACTCTTTGCGACCCCATGGACTATACAGCCCATGGAATTCTCCAGGCCAGCATACCAGAGTAGCCTTTCCCTTTTCCAGGGGATCTTCCCAACTCAGGGATCGAACCCAGGTCTCCCACATTGCACGTGGATTCTTTACCAGATGAGCCACAAGGGAAGCCCAAGAATACTGGAGTGGGTAGCCTATCCCTTCTCCAGGGGATCTTCCCGACCCAGGAATTGAACCAGGATCTCCTGCATTGCAGGTGAATTTTTTACCAACTGAACTATCAGGGAAGCCCAATATGTCCTGTACATTGCTCCTTCTCATTTATTTTAATGTCTCAAAGCACCCAGGAGCCCTTCTTCTTAAATGCTTTACCTGTTTCATTTATTTTTTTTTTAATTTCATTTATTTGGCTATGCCAGGTCTTAGTTGCAGCATGCAAATTTTCAGTTGCAGAATATGGGATCTAGTTGCCTGACCAGGGATCAAACCCAGGGACCCTGCACTGGGACATGGAGTCTTAAGGCTTTATCTGTTTTAAATGTAAAGGCTGGACACTGAGGCAGGCAGAGCTGCTAGGAACCACAGTCAGGAGGAACTGCCAGCCCATGTCAAGCGGTTACTCATCCCTAACTGCCCCCGTGCCAGGTAGGATGTGATAAGAGCCTCTTTTTAGCTCTGGCAGGTGTGTCCCTCTTATATAGGACAGATCAAATGCCAGCCCTTGGTAAAGATAAAAAAAAAAAATTACTTGACATTTTATGACATCCTGGGATATTTCAGAGAGGAACGGGAACCAAGCCAAGACCAAAGGTACAGAAGTCCTTGAGTTCAAGGGCTACCCGGAAGGTAGGACTGGTGACTGTCAGATCTACAAGGCACCAGGTCCCAGCCCTGTAGCGTCTCGGAAGAAAGGAACAGGAGTATCTCAGAGACTGGGAAACTCCTCAGAAAATGACTAGTCACCACGATCAGAGTGACTCCTTTAAGGTGGCTGGTGATGGCTGGCTCCCTGGGACTCTAGCACTTGAGGTAGCCTAGGGTTCAAGGTCACTTATGGATATTAAAAACAACAAAGGGGAACAGGTATCATGCCACGGACATTGACTCTAGACGTTAGCGGGAGGAAAGGGTGTGAGCTTTGTCAGCAAAATTTTCTCTGGAAATATTCTATACCTGCCCTAGGGGAAGGCTCAGGTGTTGGTTGGCAGGACTCACCTCCTTCACTATCTCAGAAAATATCAATTCTCAGCCCTTCCTATTATGAGCAAGAAGAGGATCTGCTTGGATTCGGGCAGCAGATGTGTGCCGCAGGGGCAGCGGGGTCACCAGAGCAAAGTTCCAGGGAATCTGAAGACCCAGAGACAATACAGCTCTGGCTACTGATTCTAAACGGCAGATAGAAATACATCCCCTTGTTCTAGTTATTCTCGGGGAAGCTTCTTAGAGCATCCTGCTGTTCCTTTACCCTGAGCTTCTCTTGTGCTGGTAATGACATCAGCGAAAAGAATGACTGAGTGTTCTTTACATCATACATGAAGGCAGTGATTGGAGTTGGCAGTAGCTCCTTCGTGAGCTGAATTATGGTCGAATCCCTCACAAACTGATAGACGATTCTCTGCTAGAGGGCTCAGGGTCTGCGTGCCATGCTGTTCCCCATGTATGCTCTGTCCATGTACACTGTAGTTCAACAAATAATTCGTAATTCAAAGGAACTGCCCTAGACTTAGATTTGGTAAAAATAAGATGAGGGCATCCTGAGTTCGCTTGGATTTTAAATATGATTTTTCTACAAGATGTTACATAGTTGCGGGAAAAAAAAAACAAACACAAAAGGTTAGCGAAGGAAAACTCAATTTTCAAAATAGCCTTTGACCCTTGAGTGAGTGTGCTTTTCCTGAGTGTACAGCTGATTAGAACAATGTTCTGAAGGCCCCACTGCAGGTGTGTCCATTCACACGCCAGTGACAGGTGGCACTGGGCCAAGATGCTGCATGGGGGGGAGAGAGAAGGCCAGGGACAGGGCCACCCACCGTGCTCACATCATACTGCCTGGGGGAGAATTACAGCCCCAACCCTCAATTACGTGTAAACAGCCTGCGGTGGGGCCCAGCAAACTGTATTTTTCAAGAACTTTACCAAGTGATTTGAATGCTGTTGCTGTTCAATCGCTCAGTCGTGTCCGACTCTTTGTGACACCATGGACCACAACACGCCAGGCTTCCTTGTCCTGCACCATCTCCCAGAGTTTGCTCAAACTCATGCCCATGAGTCGGTGATGCCATGATCATTCAGTTTTAGAAAACTATCGCCTTGATAAATTAACTATGACCTGTTCAATCTGACGCTGATCCAAGTCTAGCTGAAATATTTCATTTCAATTCATCCCGAATTTCCTCTGATGAATAAATATGTAGGTATTTGCTACAATTTCACATCTGAACCAAAAGAATATTCTCTTCTTTTATTTTTATTTTAATAAAAGGAACCCACCAATGGGTAATAAAATCCAGATAATCATCGTACATATAAGTTCCAAAACCCCACCCAAAACATAAGCAGGAAAGTTTTCCTTTCCCCTAGTGGGATGTACACGAATTATGACCAAGGCTTTCTGGGTGTGAACCAGCTAAAGAAGTCTGGTTAAATCTAATATATTGAGCACCACCTCTTCAGGAAACTGGTTTTGGAATGACTGCTCAGGCCTCAGAAGTAGTCATTTTCTATTACTGTAACTAAAATAACACATTAATTTCCCTAGATTCCAAGGAATCATATGCTCAAACTGTCTACTTTTAACACCAAGATTACAAAAATCATTGCAATAACATTTGAGATGAAAAATAAAAATTCCTTACAATGTAAATCGATGTAGCCACTATGGAAAACAGTATGGGAGTTCCTCAAAAATAAAAATAAAGTTGGCATATGATCCAGCAATCCCACTTCTAGACAAAACTCTAATTCAAAAAGATAGGGGCACGTTCCCCTATGTTCATAGCAGCACTACTCACAAGAGCCGAGACGTGGAAACAACCTGAACGTCCACTGACAGATGAATGAAGAAGACATGGTACATGCACAGTGGAATTCTGCTGTGCTCAGTCAGTCGTGTCTGACTCTTTAGAATCCTATGGACTCCCCTCTCCATGGGATTTCCCAGGCAAGAATACTGGAGTGGGTTGCCATTGCTGCCTCCAGGGGATCTTCCCGACCCAGGGATCGAACCAGCATCTCCTGCACTGCAGGTAGATTCTTTACCACTGAGCCACCTGGGAAACCACAAGGCAATGCAACTCAGCCATAAAAAAGAACAAAATAATGCCATTTGCAGCAACATGGATGCCACTAGAGATTATCACACTAAGTGAAGTTAAGTCAGAGAAAGACAAATACCATATGATATCACTTATATGTGGAATCTAAAATATGGCACAAATGAACCTATCCACAAAGAGAAACCGACTGATAGAGAGCAGACCTGTGATTGCCAAGGGAGTGGAAAGGAGGACAGATGGAGTAGGAGGCTGAGGTTAACAGAGGTAAGATAGATAAACAACAAGGTCCTAGTGCATAGCACAGGGAGCTATATTCAATATCTGATGATAAGCCATAATGGAAAAAAATATGAAAAAGAATGCATATAACTGAATCACTTTGCTGTACAGCAGAAATTAACACAACACTGTAAATCAACTATACTTCAATAAACTTTTTAAAAAAAGAAGTCCTTACAGTTTAAAGCTAAAACTGAAACTTACGAGTCCTCTTTGCCCTACTGAAGATTAATAATAGTACTCTCTCAATAAACATGGCCATGTGGCAAGTGCTACTTCAAGTGTCTTTTAACAACTCAACATGCCAGGTACATCACTGTCTCCATTTACAGATGAGGACAGGAGACAGGTTGAATTACTTCCCATGCTAATACAAGTATGGGTGACCTGTGAACAACATGGGTTTAAACTGCATGGGTTCACTTGTAAGTAGATGTTTTGCAATAAATACAGCACTATATGATCCGCAGTTGGTTGGTTCCACGGATGCTGAACAGTGGATCGGCATCCCATAGGAGGGCCACCTATGGGACCTGAGTATCTGGGGATTTTAGTACCCGTGGTGGGTCCTGGAACCAACCCCCTCAAATACTGAGAGATGCCCATTAATAACTAAGAGTGTTAGAATGGGAGGCTTCCCAGGTGGCGGAGTGGTCAAGTATCTGCCTGCCAATGTAGGAAATGCAGGTTTGATCCCTGGGTTGAGAAGATCCCCTGGAGGAGGAAATAGCAACCCACTCCAGTATTCTTGCTTGGGGAATCCCATGGACAGAGGAGCCTGGTGGGCTACAGTCCATGGGGCCACAAGAGTGTTGGATAAAACTGAGCAACTAAAGAAGAACAACAAACAACAGTCTGGCCCCAGGGGTCACACAGAGAGGCTGTAGTCACACAACAGGTCTGAACTTTCAGATAAGTGACTCACACAAGCAAACCTTTCAAGGTGAACAACAGCATCCACACCGTTTAAGGAACATACCAATTTCTAAATTGCTATTCTTAAAAACTACCACATCACAATGATCTTAGCTTGTTTGCTTTAGGTTTAATTAAACAATTTTCTAGACACTGGTCACCTGGCTTTTCAACCTTTTTAAATGATCCTAATTCTCTCAATCATTAAAAAAAATTTAAGAGTGTATTGTCTAGCATATTTCCCCCAGCAACATGCAAAGCAAATTTAACATGGCACTCGATTAAATGACAGATAGGATTCCAATTTTATCAGCAGTACCTTCTGGGCTTAATTACTCATTTCATTTAAAAGTTAAAACTGATTATTCCTCACTTGTCCACCAGCAGTATAAAAACAGAACTCTTTAAAACAAAAACACATAATTACCTTCCTTCTGGAAAAGGCTTGAATGAGTCAGAAGTGTTAAAAAGAGAAATTTCACTGGAGCTCAGCAGATAAGGACATCAAATGCTTTCAGAGTGAGAGTGTGTGTGTGTGTGTGTGTGTGTGTGTGTGTGTCCGTCCCATTCATCAGTTTCACCACCACACAGGTATTTATTGAACACCTGCAATAACAGTTAGGAGACCTAAATACCAGACATACCAATATCGACTATAAGTATCAAACCATTTTCCAAACCTGTTTAGATACACTTAGAAATTCTGCCACTTGGAAATACCCAATTTTCAGGATAATTAAGAGTTCACCATACTTCAAACAAACCTCCACACTGATTTCTTCTTATTCCTTTCACCAAGTTTAAATTGAAGCAGATGGTTGCCCTCCACAATTTGCAACAACATATCATACCTCTTCTAAATAAGACCAAATTCAGTCTTTGTTTAAATCTTGATCCACTCAAGGTTCTTTCAACAAGCAGTTTGTTGGTTTATTAGAATTTCACTATTTGAGGAAACTGTGTTTGTAGCCTTAAGACAAAAAGAGGTAAACCTGTTCTGACCTTGGAGTTCAGGCAATTAGGACAATAAATATGCATGATGTTCTAAAATCAAACAAAAATCTACAATAAATCGATCTACAAGGCAGATCTCAGGTACACAAAATCTCACATAGCTAACTTGTTAATCTGACATTGGGATTTACTGTACTGCATTGATATTTTTTATGTAAAGTGTATGGTGGATTTACTGTACTGCCTTGATATTTTTTTATGTAAAGTGCATGGCAGGTCATGTGTTTCTCTTAAGAACAACAGATTTTATTTTAAACTTCAAATAATATGTTAGTAAAATCCTAAAATGACAGTACAGAGGGCAGCCAAAGTGCACCCAGTAATGCTATCCTTCTGTGTGGTCTACACAGAGGCCAGGGTGCTGGTTGGCTCTTGGAATCTTCTGTCATGTGCCAAGGGGGTGTGTGTTTACATGCATGCATATATGTGTATGCTGTTCTCCATGCTGCTGTCTGTTTAAATCAAAGTCAACTACAGAATAAGCAAATTCACATTAAGAAACTCTGTCCTGGGGACATGGGTAAACCAATGACTGATTCTTGTTGATGTTTGGTAGAAATCAATGCAATACTGTAAAAAAAATTATCCTTCAATTAAAAATAAATAAATTTTAAAAAGAATTTTGTCCTAATAGGGAACTATATTCAATATCTAATGATAAACCATAATGGAAAAGAATATTTTTAAAAAAATGGATAGCGACTTTCCTGGTGGTTCCACTGGTTAGGACTCCATGCTTCCACTGTCGGGAGTGAGGGTTCGATCCCTGGTCAGGGAACTAAGATCCTGCATGCCACACGGTGCATGGTATGTGTATATATGTTGGGCTTCCTAGGTGGTACTAGAGTGGTAAAGAACCTATCTGCCATTGCAGGGACCCAAGGGAGGTGGGTTCAAACCCTGGGTCCAGAAGATTCCCTAGAGGAAAGCACCACAACCCTCTGCAGTGTTCTGGCCTGGAGAATCCCATGGACAGAAGAGCCTGGCGGGCTACAGTCAAGAGGGTGGCAGAGAGTCAGACATGACTGAGTATGCACACATATACACATACCTGGATCATTTTGTTGTGCAGAAGAAATTAACACAACATTATAACTCAACTATACGTCAATTAAAAAAAAAAAAAAAAGAAAGAAATTCTGTGCAATTAACTAAAAAGTCTCCAGTCTGAAAGTAAACGCTTTTTGAAGTTCTCCTGAAGGGATCCTCCCATATGACCATGACGTGGGGTTTCTGGGTGAACTCCAAGGTGCACAGTACACTTTTTGCCTGTGGGCTCTGGGACCCAATAGATATGAGACTTCTTTCAAATCAGTGTTTATGTGGCTCTCCATGGCATGAAGGATGAAAAATGGCCTGAGCAGGCCCAATTGGATAGCAGATGGGGAATATCTGATTTAGAAGACTGATTCCTACTTGAATATTGCATAATCTGGCCAAGATATAAAGAGGTTTTCAAGTCTTAACACACAGTATATGTCATGGGCCATATAAAGTTGTCCCTGTAACCTGAAAACACACAATATGACGACTGTGGATGCAGCCTACATGGAGACCTGAGACGACCACCAAGGGGCTCACATGAGCATGAGGGGAGCGGGCTGTTATCAAGGGTGGGGATGGCTAATCCAGCTCTCTTCAGGATGCGAGACTATTGAATAAATCTGATTTTATAGAAAGCTCTAGAATAAGCCTCAAACCCAACAGCTGCACCCTGCTTAGAAGAAGATTCAAGACCTTAGCACATGATCGCAAGGGAGTGGGGGTTTATAGCAGAGTTCATCACATTTAAGTTTTGCTTTATGTCTATAAGGTCACAGAAAGGAAAACACTGTCTTTTCTGACAGCTATGGGCTGCTGACAGCACCCTGACAAGGCCAGGCTCTGCTGTGGAGCAGGGGCCTTTTGGGGGCCTTGGGCAGAATTTTGTTTCTTTTCTTTTTTTTTTTTTTTTTTTAACATTAGTGGCTACAGGAAGCCAAGCCAAGCCAAGTCGAAGCTGGGTCAGACCCCAGCCCCAACGACCCGGCCTCTTACAAAGACCCATGATGCCTGGCACAGGCCTGGACCCTATAACCAAACCCGCTCACAAAACCCCGGGCTTCATCACTCATGTGTGACCATCCAGAGGCACTGGTCCGGCAGCCCTGGACCCTCGGCTGCCCCTCCACTTCCGGGTTACAGGCGTGGCCTGGCAGCAGGTGCACGGTGTGGTCACCACGTGCTCGAAGGCTCCAGAAGCCTGTGGGGGGAGGGGCAGGATTTGTGCTAAAAGTGGCAACTCAAGATCCAGGCCTAAGCAGCCCAGGATGACAGCCATCACAGTGGACAGAATTCCCCCAGTGGAAAGATGATCATACAGCCTCTGGAATCTAAATGGAAATGCTAGAGACACAGATGTACAAAACAAACATACGGTTACCAAGGGCGAAATGGGAGGCAGGGGGAGGGATGAACTGGGAGGTCAGGTTTGACATATACACACTTTCATACTATATATAGTAGTGTGTATATGTCGCTTCCCTGGTGGCTCAGACGGTAAAGAATCTCCCTGCAATGCAGGAGATCCCCCGGAGAAGGGAATGGCTACCCACTCCACTATCTTGCCTGGAAAATTCCAGGAACCTGGCGGGCTACAGTCCCTGGGGTCCCAGAGAGTCGGACACGACTGAGTGACTAACACTACGGCTACTACTACATAGAAAATAGATAGCTAATAAAGACCTACTCTATAGCACAGGAAACTCTACTCAATACTCTGTAATGACCTATATGAGAAAAGACTCTAAAAAGGAGGGGATGTATGCATATGTATAACTCATTCACTTCGCTATACAGCAGAAACTAACACAACATTGTAAATCAACTGTGATCCAATAAAAATTAATTTAAAAAAATAGATAGAAACTGAAGTGAATGATCCTTTGAATTCCCTCCTCAGAAGGCTGACAGAAAGCACTGCACACAAAACCATAGATATGTGTTTTTTTTTCCCTCAATCACCCATGTTTAAGTTCTTTTATATACATTATCATCTTAAGGACATGAATCAAAGGGGACTTTTCAATACCAAAGAAGAAATATCTTCATGTGGATGGTGGGTCACAGTCTGTAAGGAGAATGAGGAATTTGGGATAATTTGTTGGGCTGTCAGACTTTAATGACTCTTCTGCCAAAATGATTTGGTCCGTGAAAGTTAAGACTATCCAGATGTATGACAAATGTTTACGACCAGGGTCAAGTGTGTTTACTCTTAGGCAGTTAGCTTTTAAAACAAAAGAGCTTTGTCTAAAGATGAAGTGAATGCAGCCAAAGGTGGTATTTAAGGCTCCTTGGAAGAGTCACCAGCTCGCCACTGCTTCCAAAGCCCACCGACTCATAGGCATCAGCTGGCAGTTAGACGGCGGTATAGACAGTGAGGCCCATCTCTCATGGCAATGTCTATTTTTAAAGGCCAGCACACGCACACATACAATATGATAAGGTTTCCCTTAGAAAGTCGCAACGGCCAAATAATTACCACATTTCTAATTTTAAATTTGAGTTAACAAACACCAAAGCAGGAGCTGAGGTTCGATTTTAATTTTTGCGCTACTAAAATTAAACTAGAAATGTCATGGACTCCCTGCCTCCTCCTTATCAGTGGCAAACTACACTCTCAAAAATGTAAGTAGATATTGTTTGGCTTTATTCATACACATCCACGCAGACACATACATCTGTAAACACAGATAACAGGAAAGGGAAGTTCATAAGTTCACTCTAATGAGAAATCTCTGTCCACAGAATATCATGATGCCTAACCATCAGATTCCATGTTTCAGAATACAATAAATTTTAAAAGACCATAGTAACAGTGTTACAAAAACCATAAGAGCTGTGAAAAGGGAGAGTTTATGTCTATGTAAACAGATGTCATATACAGGTTCTAAAAATGATCAAGGCACTCATTCAAATCAGGAAAACTTACATGTATCCATGGCTGGGTTGCTCTATCTTGATTGCTAAGCTGAAAATGAAGAAGAGGCAGCAAGAGAAAAAGAAATATGGAAAAGTAGAAATAAAATAGAAAGAAGATGAAAAGGAAAGAGGAAGAAAGGAAAAGAAAGGAGGGAAAGAAGGGACAGGGGAAGGTAGGAGAAAAAGAAAGAAAAGGAAGGAAGGAGGCAGGGAAGAAGGGAAGGGAAGGAAGGAGGGAGCAGGAAAGAGTAGGCCCAGGAGGAGGCTGACTCCCCTTATATTGCCCCTAAATGCTTACCCACTCCTTGGACAAACCAAAGAAGGTCAGGTGGTGACTTGGGTGGTCACCCAAGTTGGTTATTTTAAAAACATCCAATCAGCGCAACAGCTCAGCTGAATTGTTTCTGATATATAGTCACCCGATCCAATTAAATCCATGCATTCACCCACACTGGACACAAGGGTTAAACAGGGGCAGTGGGAATCACCCCGACCTCTTCAGTCCAGGTATTTAATAATGATGACTACATTCTTCTAAGAAACTGGTAGTATGACTTGTTGCCCTTGTAGGGGGAAAAAAATCACTCCAGTCTGTTCGGATTTTCATTAAGAAATGCAGTGCAGATTTATCCGACCCTGGGTTAGTCTACACCCAAGGACACTGGCGTTTGCTCTGAGCTGTTCAGATGAGCCAGTGGCTGGGGGCAGAGCGAGAGGAGGCTCATCTCGTCCTGAGAAGAGCTTCTCAGGTAAGGCGGCCAGCACTCTGGGCTGGAGAGCTGGGTGGGTTGGTGGGGAGGCATTCCAGATAGAGAAGAGGATGCAAAAGGCAGAATGAGGAGGCCGTTGGTGCCTGGAACAGGGGCTGCCACTGTGGCTGGAGCACGAGGTGCAGAGGGAAGGGTTCATCAGGCGTCCAAAGGCCATCACACCAGCTCCCTGGGCTGTGGGCTCATGGGCAGGGCTGAGGGCCACAATCTCGGATGTGGCTGGTCCTTCTCCATCCTAATGCATCCTTCTGTCCTCAATTTCCTATGTTTTTCAAGAGTTCCCATCCTCATTTGCTATACACACACCCACGCACGCACCCACCCACCGGCTTAAGAGCACAAAGACCCCTAGAGATGCAGTAGGTCGGCACCTGGGTTTTAGTTGGGAGGCTGGGTGACGGGCAGGTTCACAGGGTAGCCTCCGTTCTTGCCTTCCTATCCACGTTCTCAACTGTCAGAGGTTCACAGGATGTAGACATTTGGGAGAAAATACATAGTACCGTCAGTAGCCAGGTTGGTACCCCAAAGAGACTGGAATGAATGCCAAGTGGTGGCGTGGTCCACAGGGTAAGTCCAAGATCTCACACGAGCCCTCATCACAGAAGAGTTCCCCACCGCACACAGCATGGCCCCAGCTCCCAAAGGACAGCTTTGGGGTTTGTAGAAAAGTTAAAGGCAAACACAAACCCCAAACCCCTATAACAGTAATTTCTCACAAAACTCCATGACCTCAAGCCAAAACGCAGACTGAGGAAAGAGCCAGGAAGCATCCAGAGAACATGCTGGCATGGTATTAGATGACAGCCCTCCGTTTCCAAGATGACTTTGGTGCTGGATTCATAGTGATTCTATCCACATCAAGCATGAAGCAAGAGATGCTTAAGGTGTTAGCCTGAAGGTTCAATGTTAATGATGCTAGTGATGGTGAGACTGCAGAGTGCCTCTCTTTGGATACATAATTCAAAATGTGCAAATGAACATTTGATGTTTTCAGGGCCACAAAGAACCTGTAACACCATACCCTGTGTGTGGGTATGCGTGTGCTTGTACCAGGAGAGTGGATTTGTGCACTGGTGGACTTCCCTGGTGGCTCAGACAGTAAAGCGTCTGTCTACAACGCAGGAGACCCGGGTTCGATCCTTGGGTTGGGAATATCGGCTGGAGAAGGAAATGGCAATCCACTCCAGTACTATTGCCTAGAAAATCCCATGGACAGAGGAGCCTAGTAGGCTACAGTCCATGGGGTCATAAAGAGTCAGACACGACTGAGCGACTTCAATCTGGTTCAGTGGCTCAATCTGGGAGGGATGGGGAATCCACAGAAAAGTCTCTCCTCTGAGATAGAAGCTTCAGTTTCTTTTGCATCACAAAGATGCCCTGAGATTCTCCAAACTGTCTTAGCACGTGCACAAAGCACAGATCCACTTCCCAGACCTGTGCTGTCCAACACATAGGCCTGTTGCCATCTAAACTAGTCAAAATAATTCAGGTTGGAAGTTCAGTTCCTCAGTTGCACATGCCTTATTTTTTAAGGGCCCAATAGACATCTATGCTTAGCAGCTGCCCTGTAAAACAACTCCCAACGGAGAACATTTGTATCAATACAGAAAGTTCTCCTGGACTGTGATGACCCACTTACCGGCTGCCCACACCTTGTGTCAGGGGCTGCAGGTGGGTCACTTCTGAGAGCTTCATTTTTATGCAAATAATCAGAACAAGACTTTAGTGTCTCTAAAGTCTTCATTTGTTCTTCACTTTTTAGGAGTCCAGTCCCTCTAAGAAAAATGCTGCAAACAATGACTCATCTCCTCTATGAAATGAACTTTCAAAACAAAAGAAACATTTTTCCTATACTTTTGGGGAGACATTCTAACCTCCTAAAGCCTGCTAATGCACCTGTTCAAAAACATCTGTGCAAGAAAACCATGATCATCATCAGAAACACTACTTGCCTGTAATGACAATTTTGACTCCCTGTCCTAAGTTATCTACCTATAAGTCTTATTTTTTTCTTTTACTTTAAGCTCATTAATGATAAAAATCATCATCAGTTTCATATCAGCCACAGAGACGCTCTGCATAAAGATGAGCTCTGAAAACTCTCTCGGTTCAAATACCAAGGTAATTTGTCCTCCTCCAGTCTTAGAGCATCCATTTACCATCTGATTATCGCTTTTATCTGGAGCTACTGAATATGCTATAATTTCTGTGTGTGTGCATGTGCTCAGTTGCATCCTACTCTTTGCGACCCCATGGACTCTAGTCCACCAGGCTCCTCTGTCCATGGAATTTTCCAGGCAAGAATACTGGAGCGGGTTTCCATTTCCTTCTCCAGGGGATCTTCTTGACCCAGGGATCGAACCCACATCTCTTGTTCCTCCTGCATTGGCAGGCAGATTCTTTACCACTGTGCCACCTGGGAAGCCCTATGCGATAATTTACTTTTAATGATATAATTACCTTGTGAAGCACAAATGTTGAAATGCTTACAACCCTATGAAATAAGAATGTGCTTTACAATTTGTGCAAAATGTAGTGTAAAAAACAGTGCTCACATACAATGCGGACAGAAAGGCAGCTTATGCACTACTTTGTAACACAGTCAGCTTTGCCTGATGGTAGAGGTGACCAGATGAATAATCTTAGCAAGGAAAATGCACAGAAAGTGAGATTACAGGTTCCAAAGCTTCTATTGTCAGACACTAAAATTCTTACACAACAGTTCATCTGTGATGCCCAAGCTCTATCTAAACTCACTTCAAAGTCTTCAAGTAAAATGACTTTTATTTAATTGTTTTCTAAATTTACTAAAAAGATTCAAGAGACACAAAGTCTGAAAGTAAGAAGTAAAGCCGATTCAATGACTTATTTCTAGAACATCCTGGTTGAATGATATCAATGTATACCTTTGTCTCGGCAATGAATCAATACTTTATAGATAGTCCTTTAGGACACTGGAGAGAAAACAGGTTAAAAAAAAGTAGAGAGAGGGACTTCCCTGGAGGTCCAGTGGTTAAGAATCCACCTTGCCATGCAGCGTTATGAGGGTTCAATCCCTGGTCGAGGAACTAAGATCCCACATGCCTCAGAGCAACTGAGCCTGCTTGCCACAACTAGAGAGTCCATGAGCAGCAAGGAAAGATCCTGCATGACGCAGTAAAGATCCTGCAACTAAGACTTACTTGATGCAGCCAAATAAATAAATAATTATTTTTTTTAAGTAGAGAGAGAAAGAGGAGCCATACTTGCCTAACAGAACAAGAGTTTTTAAAAAAGCTTGTGAACTTTTTAACAGTATAAATCCTAGGGGAAGAGAGAACTACAGAAAATGCAAACAGTAGGCAGATAATAAACCTAAAAAGCATCCCCTTTGGGCTAGGAACAAAGTGTTTTAAATTCTATCTTTTAAATATTTAAGGACACATGTAGGGTTGAAGATGAAAAGCTTCAGGGACCTTGAGTACGATGAGTCCATTAGAACTTAAGATCCATGAGGGCGGGGATTTTGTTTTTT
Source organism: Bubalus bubalis (assembly GCF_019923935.1). Taxonomy (NCBI): domain Eukaryota; kingdom Metazoa; phylum Chordata; class Mammalia; order Artiodactyla; family Bovidae; genus Bubalus; species Bubalus bubalis. The sequence goes on along the minus strand of NC_059170.1, from coordinate 49,141,824 downwards.
CACTATCCTTTTCCCAATACCTGTACCAGTTCCTGGCACATAGAAAGTGCTTGGAAAATAACTGCTAATAGACAAAGTGCCCCGCCTACTCCATTTGTGACCAGGAAAACTGGGTCTCAGGCAGACCTCCCAGACTTGGCATGGTGACCAATCTGGGGTCTCATAGCAGGAGAAACATAATGCCCTAAAGAAGGTAAGACTATGTCAAGTTAGAGAAAAGCCAATTTCAGTATTTAAATGAACCCAAGAGAAACGACCAGAGCTTAACCTGAAAAAAAAAAAAAAAGTAGAAAATTCCAGAAAAAGGGACTGAAGACAGAGAATGGTGATCAGACCAATGGAGAAGAAAGAAATTGGCTGCACATTTCAGGAGAAGCAAATACAGGGAGAAAACCCTTTAAATGCATATGGATTCTCCCTCAAGACATTTCTCACCCGCTCTCGCTCTTCCAAATCTTGGACCACCACCTTCTAGACTCAAGGTTTCCTTTCCAGGGAAGGCTGGCATATTTTCAAGCTCTGAAATCTTAGGATTCAGTTCAGTTCAGTTCAGTCGCTCAGTTGTGTCCGACTCTTTGTGACCCCATGAACCGCAACATCCCAGGCCTCCTTGTCCACCACCAACTTCCAGAGTCCACCAAACCCATGTCCATTGAGTCGGTGATGCCATCCAACCATCTCATCCTCTGTTGTCCCCTTCTCCTGCCCTCAATCTTTCTCAGTATCAGGGTCTTTTCAAATGAGTCAGCTCTTTGCATCAGGTGGCCAAAGTATTGGACTTTCAGCTTCAACATCAGTCCTTCCAATGAACACCCAGGACTGATCTCCTTTAGGATGTACTGGTTGGATCTCCTTGCAGCCCAAGGGACTCTCAAGACTCTTCTCCAACACCACAGTTCAAAAGCATCAATTCTTCAGCACTCAGCTTTCCTTATAGTCCAACTCTCACATCCATACATGACTACTGGAAAAACCATAGCCTTGACTAGACGGACCTTTGTTGGCAAAGTGATGTCTCTGCTTTATAATATGCTGTCTAGGTTGGTCATAACTTTCCTTCCAAGGAGTAAGCATCTTTTAATTTCATGGCTGCGATCACCATCTGCAGTGATTTTGGAGCCCCAGAAAATAAAGTCTGACACTATTTCTACTGTTTCCCCATCTATTTCCCATGAAGTGATGGGACCAGATGCCATGATCTTCGTTTTCTGAATGGTAAGCTTTAAGCCAACTTTTTCCCTCTCCTCTTCCACTTTCATCAAGAGGCTCTTTAGTTCTTGTTCACTTTCTGCCATAAGGGTGGTGTCATCTGCATGTCTGAGGTTATTGATATTTCTCCCAGCAATCTTGATTCCAGCTTGTGCTTCCTCTAGCCCAGCATTTCTCATGATGTACTCTGTATATAAGTTAAATAAGTAGGGTGACAATATACAGCCTTGACGTACTCCTTTTCCTATTTGGAACCAACCTATTGTTCCATGTCCAGTTCTAATTGTTGCTTCCTGACCTGCATATAGATTTCTCAAGAGGCAGGTCAGGTGGTCTGGTATTCCCATCTCTTTCAGAATTTTCCACAGTTTATTGTGATCCACATAGTCAAAGGCTTTGGCATAGTCAATAAAGCAGAAATAGATGTTTTTCTAGAACTCTCTTGCTTTTTCACATGATCCAGCGGATGTTGGCAATTTGATCTCTGGTTCCTCTGCCTTTGCTAAAACCAGCTTGAACATCAGGAAGTTCACGGTTCATGTATTGCTGAAGCCTGGCTTGGAGAATTTTAAGCATTACTTTACTAGCGTGTGAGATGAGTGCAATTGTGCAGTAGTTTGAGCATTCTTTGGCATTGCCTTTCTTTGGGACTGGAATGAAAACGGACCTTTTCTAGTCCTGTGGCCACTGCTGAGTTTTCCAAATATGCTGGCATATTGAGTGCAGCACTTTCACAGCGTCATCTTTCAGGATTTGAAATAGCTCAACTGGAATTCCATCACCTCCACTGTATAGAATCCACATAATTAGAAGGGGTTTAGAAATCCTCCAATCCAGTGCTCATTTGAATAAATGAAGCCCAGCAAGGTTAAGAACGTACCCAAGGTCACACAGCTGGTTATTAATCAACATCAGGGCTGCACCTACCTAATTCTGCCATTGCCCCCAGCACTCCTCAGGGTCACACACCTTCAATGTTCACGTGAGATTTTCCTTCTCCACTCAGAGCAGGGAAAATGCTTCCTGAGAGCTCTGGGAGGGAGCCCAAGGGTGGGGAGAGCAAGCAGCTTGTTTGCTATCATAGATTTCACAATATTCCCCACCATACACTTTTATTCCCCTTGCACCTTCATCCTGCAGCTCACTTTGGAATATTTAAATATTTAAGAACTGTGAGCTGCCTGCAAGCTCTCTGAAGTCTCGGGAGGGAAGAACGGATACCAATCCAAATAAATAAATTCCATCTCCCTGGGAGGCTCCTGTGCTGGGGAACAGGCTTCACAGGAGGCTTGCTCACCCTGGTCCCCCGCATCACGGCCACAGTCATCCAGTCACGGAACTGTAAAATATTCAACGTGTTCGATCAAAAATGTATGAAATCGTAAAGCCAAAGGATTATGTGTGTGTGCCTGAAATGAACATCTGGTGGGAATTAAGACCATGAGCACAATTTGCAGAGCTGTCTGCCTTTTAGTGGCTTGCCCCATTTTTTTCCTTCTTCTCTGTGCTGTGCTTAGTCACTGTTATGTCCGAATCTTTGCGACCCCATAGACTGTAGCCCGCCAGGCTACTCTGTCCATGGGAATTATCCAGGCAAGAACACTGGAGTGGGTTGACATGCCCTCCTCCAGGGGACCTGCCCAACCCAGAGATTGAACCCAGGTCTCCTGTATTGCAGGCAGATTCTTTAAAGTCTGAGCCACCAGGGAAGCCCTAATCTTGTTCAAATCTATAGTCATGAGCTGCATTAGGTATCCAACACAATACTGTCAACAAATGATAGACACTTGAACATCCTCTGTCTTTTGGTTTTGTCATACTGTTAAAGGAATAGAGGAATTGCAGAATTAAATGAATATAGCACTTTAGAGAAGGCAATGGCAACCCACTCCAGTGTTCTTGCATGGAGAATCCCAGGGATGGGGGAACCTGGTAGGCTGCCGTCTATGGGGTTGCACAGAGTCGGACATGACTGAAGCAACTTAGCAGCAGCAGCAGCTGAAATCTGGTGACCATCCTAGCACATGGTAAGCTGAAATGTCACCTTCAATTTAAGAAACTCTCTAAGAAAATCTGTACACAAAAAACAGGACTAAAACTTTCAGAAGTTATTTTTTCTCTTATAAGTGATTTCTTAATTCAACATATTTTAAGCTACTACTGAAAATCAATTGCTTTCCTGTTTGAGTTTCGGCTGGAGTGGCTCGTTCATTGTTGAGTGTGTAACGTGTGTGCAAATACAGTGTGTGTCTATTTTAAAATTTTGGTTTAATGTGGTAAAATTAGATACAGAATTTCAGAATTGTGAAAAGACCATGCCTTCAAATATTTAAACTATTTGAAGTCTTAAAAATATAAGAATATCCATACTATTTTTCTGTTTAGTGACCATATATATCTGAACCTAAGATTTCTGTCTACTTTCCATACTCAGAACATGATTGAGAGTCTGGAAAGAAACACGAGACCTCTTATAACCAAAACACCTCATGTACTGGATGGGAATGTGAACTGGTGCAACCACCATGCAAAGCAGTATGGAGATTCCTCAAAAAGTAAGAAGATTTACCAAATGATCCAGGAATCACACTTCTGGGTATTTATCTAAAAAATATGAAAACACTCATTAGAAAAGAAATATGCACCCTTCTGTTCATCCTGGCATTATTCATGGTAGCCAAGATAGGGAAGCAACCTAAATGCCCATCAATGAATGAAGGGAAAAAATGCAATACGCAAACACACACTAGATACTACTCAGCCATGAAAGAATGAAATCTTGCCATATGTGATGACACAGGTGGTCCTTGAGGGTATTACACTTAGTGAAATAAGTCTGATGGAGAAAAATACCATATGATTTCACTCATATGTGGAGAATAAAAAAACTAACTAAATGAACAAACCAAACAAAAACAAACACATAGGTACAAAGATACGAAGAACAGAGTAGTGGTTACCAGATGGGGAGGAGCGGGCAGGATTAAATAGGTATGCTGAAGGATGAAAAAAAATTTTTGGTGGTGAGCATGCTGTAGGGTACACGGAAGTTGAAAAATAATGTACACATGAAACATAAAATATTATAAACCAATGCTGCTTCAATAAAAAATAAATGGAAAAAACCAGTTCCATATTATAGGTACATTATTTATAAAAGCCCTTTGAATGAGAAACTAATTTTTCTTTCTTATGCATAATTCTAACAATACAGGTGATATAGGACATAAACTCTAATGAAGCAAGTCAATAAGCTCTGAAATCCAAATGAATATATTCCATCTGAAATGGACAGGTTGTACAATTAATTCAATGTATAACCAGCAGCACAAGAATTTTTATCTTAATGCGGACCCTCAGAAGATGAGCTGTGCAAATGATTCAGAAAACAAAGGCAAGAGGATGGCCCAAGCACACAGCCATCCAGGGATGCCCAGTGCAGGGGCCAGAGCCTCACAACCTTACTACATCCAAGGTGGCATCCTGACACAGAGATGCTCAGAAGGAAAGCTCAGCAAGGTCAGAGCACCCGGGAGATGGAGCAGTCTGGGAGGGAGAAGAACTTCTGGGAGTCGTGGGCGAGGAGAGATGGGTGGTAGGCCAGAGAGGGAGAGCTTGAGGTCAGGATGAGCTTTATTTAGGATGCAGGACCGGAGGAGGAGCCAGGAGAAAGGCAGACAGACATTGGAAATAAGAGAAATAGTGGCAACAACGCAGGCAAAGCATAGAAGGGAGGATGTGAAAGGCACAAGGAACTGAATCACTTTTTCCCGGGCTCCTTCGAATCCCCTGAGCTGGTTGCTTCCATCTTGAGAGGCGTTTACAACCATGCTACTCAAAGTCGGTCCTCAGACCAGAGATGTGAGCATCACCTGGGCTCTGGCTTGCTGACTCTCTCCCCCACCTGCTGCTGCTGCTAAGTCGCTTCAGTCGTGTCCGACTCTGTGCGACCCCATAGACGGCAGCCCACCAGGCTCCCCCGTCCCTGGGATTCTCCAGGCAAGAACACTGGAGTGGGTTGCCATTTCCTTCTCCAATGCATGAAAGTGAAGTTGCTCAAACGTGTCCGACTCCTAGCGACCCCGTGGACTGTAGCCCACCAGGTTCCTCCGTCCATGGGATTTTCCAGGCAAGAGTACTGGAGTGGGTTTCCACTGCCTTCTCTGCTCTCCCCCACCTAGACCTACCCAATCATAACCTGCACGTTAACAAGAGTGCAGGTGATGCTCAGTCAAGTTTGAGATGTGCTGGCTTAAAACGGTGCTTACGACGATAGGCATTGACATAAGATAGATCTGGGTTCCAATCCAGTTCTACCTTGACCCCACAATACATGCCCTTAGGCCCTAAGCCTCAGTTCTCCTCCTCTGTAGAACGGAGATAATGATAGTATTATGTCTCAAGGGCCCTGGGAAAACTTAAGCGAGGTCATGTAAGGAAAAAGCATGGCCTTAAGGCTGGCAAACAGTAATGATATTATTTTTGTTCATCCCTTCCAGCCGCCTTGGATAACAGCTCTGTTCTACATCTGAGCTCCTGTAGGGAATGAGTTCACTAAAGATGGGGAACATGCATTCAATCGGGCGATCTGTACCCAGGTATGCAATATTGAGATGAAACCCTCAACACACACGTGCTGACATGAACCCAGGGCTGGGACATGGGCCAGTCAATGACCCACAGCAAACAGGAAAGCGCTTTCTTCGACTCTGTGTACACAAAAGCCGGTTAGAAATGGGTTATGAACTTGCTTAGGATTAAAGGATCAACTTTCAGAAGAGAATAAGCAAGTAACGAGGTGAAATACACCCCTCTTTCAAAACCTCCTGCATCAGTGCATGGCCATGAAAAAGTGGGACAGAGATCCTTTTGAACCCACATCCAGCTGCTGTACCCCTCCTTTGGAGGCCAGCAGTGCAAACCACCCTGAGATGCTTCACCCTAGGGATGATGTTTAATGCTCAGGAAAAGCACCTAAATCAAATCACACCACGAGATGAGTTTCTTCATTTTCGGCAAAACTCCAATAATGAAGTGGCTGATTTCATTGCACGCACCTTAATTTCCTGTGTTGGCAAAAGAGCATATACAGAAACCCCAGCAGGCTTGTAATAGGAGGACAAGTCTTTCTGCTTGCATTATTAGATTGGGGAGGGGGACAGAACTTAGAACACAGAACACCCACTTCTGTCGTGAATAATACCAACAGCAAGAGTACGCCGTGCAGCTAAATTCTGATATGAAGAATCCACAGGTCATTTCAAGGCATTCAAGCAGCTCACGTCTGCGGAACAGCCACTGCGCAGTGGGTGCTGGGACCCAGGTGCCTCGTTGAACACCCCCTACAGAGGAAGGGGGCCCCAGGACACGGTGTCAGGGCCCCATGAGATAAAGCACAGGCTTAAGTCAAGGCCCCAGAACCCAGAGGCAGAAGGTCAGAGGAGGCTTCTGGGAAAATCTCCTTTGAGATCACTTCCCTGGCAAGCAGGGGAAAGCAGAATATTTCAGGGAGGGGTCCCAGCAAAAAGAGTGGCATGAAAGACCCTGAAGGGGAGGCTGAGGAGCTGGGCTTTAATCAGTGGGAAACTATGCAGAGTTTGGTTTTTGCTTTCCTCTTGGTTTGGCTTCCCTGGTGGCTCAGACGGTAAAGAATCTGCCTGCAACACAGGAGACCTGAGTTCGATCCCTGGGTTGGGAAGATCCCCTGGAGAAGGGAACGGCTACCCACGCCAGTAATCTCGCCTGGAGAATTCCATGGACAGAGGAGCCTGGCAAGCTACAGTCCATGGAGTCGCAAAGAGTCGGACATGACTGAGCGACTTTCACTCACTCACTCCTCTTGCTTTAGCAAGGTCATTCTGAGGATGGATAGGACAGCGGAGAACATGGGGCAAAAGGGTGATGCCATCATCCAGGTAAGGGGAAGGGGCAGGGAGGTTCAGGAGGTGTGGGGGCAGAAACATCCTTTCAGAGACTGACTCAGCTATCTTGGTGACCTATAGGGAGAGTGACCATGCAGCTTCCAGCTCAGAGTTAAAGACTGCAGGAAAGTTCCAGATCAGGGAATTCACCTGGTCACAGGGCAGCCCCCAGACTAGTGTATTAATACTCCTGGCAACAAAGAGCTGCCTGCGGGGGTCGCTCCCACAGCTTTCCATGCAGCCTCTGACCCTGAACACTGCTGCTCTCTTGGCCAACAGCCATCTTCTTTGGATATAGTTTCTGAACTGTAAAGCTGTAAATGACTTTAGGTGTTGACAAAGCTTTTCATTCCAAATGGAAATTCAAAAATCTTACAGTGGCTACCAAGAAACAAGATGTCCTAAAAGTACCAGCAGAGCTATCTGTGTGCACTGAGTACAAGAGCCGTAAGCTGGGTGCTTTGACTGAATGCTGCTTTGAATAGTATCCTTGTGGCTCCAGAGTTAGCATTTCCTTGGGGGATGATGAGAATTGTCCAGGAGGAAACAAGACGTGCAAACCGCCTCTCTGTGCCCACCTGTGTCACCTTCTCAGAGGACAGACAAGGACGATTACTCCTGGCAGGACACCCACTACTTGGCTTCCCAAGAGCTCTCCCAGGCTGGTGAACAGAGGCAGCCCCAGTGCGCCTAGTTTATGCTGCTTCGCCCTGGGGTCGGGAGGATCACCAAGACTCTGCCGTTTTCCTCAGCAGGGATACCGCCTGCATTCTGGCCAGGGCCATGCTTTACCTTACCACGTGGGACTGTCCCCCACTACAGGGCATCTACAGTCGTAGCCACATCCCCTCAAACGCCAGCCACAGTTATTATGAAAACCAGAATCACCCCCAAGCATTTCCAAAAGCCCCCAGGGTTGCGGCACTCAGTCTGATTGAGAACCATGGCAATATTCACCGATGAGGCTCATCTCTATAAATATTCTGTTTTTCTACCTGATAAAAATAATTACTGCCCCTACTGGTCCATCTGATACAGCATAAAGAAACCATCTTTAAAATAAAGAAATAAAAACAAAAAAAGAAACCATCTTTTTTTTTTCAGCACAAGCAAATCACCGAGCTAAATTACAAACAGACCACAGTTGTCTCTAGAGCTTTACAAGAATGATATGGCATTATTTTCTTGGAAAACAAAAAAATGAAATACAGCCCCAAACCTAGAAACTGGAGTGATAATTTTTTTTTTAATAAATAAAAACCTCTGAAACATCAGAGGTTCTATACATTAAACATAAAGAATCAGAGTACCAAGGTAAAGAACCCTCAAAACAAAGACCATACAAAAGGAACACTGATGATTTATATTGGGTTGGCCACAAAGTTCGTTTGGGTTTTTCCATAAGATGTTACGGAAAAACCCGAACTTTTTGGCCAACCTAATATTTCCACGTGGATTAATAATAGGAAAGAAGTAAAACTTGACCTTCTGAACTCCACCTCCGTACATGTGATACAATGATTGAAGTACTGTGTATTGTGAATATGCTATTAATTCCAAGGCTTCAAGTGGTTAACGTTTCGACAGGAGTACCTTCTAGACTGTAGGCTGAATTGTTAGTATCAACCTTTCTGTCACCATAAAGTTAGTTATTTTGCTTTTAATAAAAAAAAAAAATCCAATCATTCCGAAACCAAAAAACATGCCCAAGGGTACCTACAGAACACAACTAGCACCTACTGGCAGGAACATTCCAGCGTCTGACATCTACAAATCCTTCGGAAGCATGCTCAGACAAATGATACTTAGGAAAAAAAACAACAACTGCATTTAGATTTATAGGAAGGGTTTTCACTTACTTCAAATTTCTGTACAATCCTTGTTCCTCTAAGTTAAAGGGGGAAAAAAATCACACTGTAATTCCTTATTTTTCTAATTAAAAAAAATAAAACACGTATATCCTCTAATTCGGCTTTGGTTGTCCTCAAGTATTCTCTGTGCGTCTCCTTTCAAAGAATGCTACTTTCAAATTCTAAACAAAAAGCAAAACATCAAAAGTTAGCCCAAGGAACACTGTACAAAATCAACCACCACAACGCAAACAAGGCAACGGCATCTATCAGAAGTGATGATTCAGAAGAGGATAAATTTAGAACGGTGCTTTCCAAATGGCGTTTGGGTGCCAAATGCAATAAAACAGGTGAAGGCTACATCCCAAAAGTTTCTCTGAAAAAAGATCGCCAAAGTATTATCAACAAGTGTCTTCTTTTTGAAGCTGTGGGTCCCCTGCTGTCCTTGACGCTGAACTTCCGCAATCTGGCCTTGGTGTGGCCATCCATTCCTGGGTAAATCCAAGAAAAACCTGAGGACACTTCAGCCTCTGAGGACGCTGTCAGAAGCAGTGGAGCAATTCCACACGGGACGGGCCTTTTATGGCCTGAACTGGGAGAGCCTTGATCTCAGCTCATCTACCAGAAATAGCTCCTGAAACTCAGAGGGGCCCATCAGCTGTTGCAACAGGCCTGGCCAGTGGCAACCTCAAGTGCAATGAGAATTGTCAGTGTCTTTCAGCTTGTTTTACAGAGAAACTAAAAATGCAACAGCCATCTCCTGAGCAGGCTACAACCATACAGAACTGAATAGGCAAATGTTTTTCAAATGCTAGTCTTCGGATTATAAAAGAACACATAACCACGGAGAAAGCTCAGACACCAACATTCAGAAAGTAACATACACATACATGTATAAACAGTATGCCATAAAGGCACACGTCTCTCTACAAGTTTACAAGTGGTGTGGACATCTGTGGGTTTCTCCCCACTTCCAAAAAGAGAAATTTCCGATAGAAAATGAGTCATCAGAAGAAAGAATTGCCCTGGAAGTAATTTCTCTAAAACAATACAAATGTTTTGTCTTAAAACCAAAGACCATGGATGGATGGATCTCGCTTCAGATAGAGCTCAGGTTTTTCAGCTCACTCAAAGACCAGAAGAAACTTAACCAAGGGGCAAAAAAAAAAAAGAACTGTTGAGCACAACCACTTCTTAAAAGGCTATTTATGTTTTTTTAGGTATTCAAACTAATATTATAACCTTGCTTATAAAAGTACTTACAACTGTGGGTGTCCTTGCCATTGGGAAGATGAACAGAATGTCTTAATTGTTCATTCTAACTTCAGCATAAAGCATAGAACTCAGAATTCTGTGCTGCTCAGGGGCAGGCACCTGGCTGCTAGTTCTCTGACCCTCCAGCTGCATCAGTCAGCAGAGGCTCCCAGAGCAGGACCTGAATTCCGGTTAGTCATTAACCCTGCAGGACAATGCCTCTTTCTAAACAGACAGTCCTGTGGCCAGGGAAGAAGGCAGATACCCTGGGCAGCTGTAATGATTAAACACCGGCTTTGTGACTGTTTTGCACAAGGGTTAAAGACGCTTTGTCCAAACCAAATTTTTTAATCACCCCAAGATGACAAACAAAACTTCACAGCATGACTCCTTCCTAATCTCCATCCCTATGGGGCCTCACTTTATTTTCCCTTCAACCAATTTTGCTTTTTACCCTTTTTAAATTTTATTTGACTTTGTTTTATATATTTATAAATGCTGCTTTAAACTCCTCCTGGAGCAAGCAGGGTAAAAACAAAAACTGAGGTGAAATAATTAACTACTGAGGTCTTTCTTTTAAGAAAAGAGGAGACAATGAATCACTACTACCACAATGATACAGGCTTTTTTCCCAAAACAGATTCACTCCCACAAAATAAACATCTAACTTTTGGACGCCTCTGAGGTTATTGTTCCCTGCTGCAACAGAATTGGCCTAGCTTAATGCATTGAAGTCTAATAGATTAATTCTTCTCAAGTGCTTCTTTTATACATGCTTTTTATCTTTGTTCAAAGTCCAGTTAATTCTACCTGTGCAATGTGTTTAAATACTTTTTTTTTTTTCTGACTGCATCTTGAAATTAGGAAACTCTTGTCATACACATTTCTTTCCCAAACTATGACAGTATCAGAACTGACATACATGGCAGCAGATTTAATGATATACCCACGAAGAAAAGCGAACATCACATTTTATAAATTAATATAAGAACTAGACTTAGATCTCTCCAAGATATTTGATAATAATTTCTCATTTGCTATTATTTAATACTAGAATTATAATAACCATATGGTAGTCTATCATTCTTACTAGTAATTTCATTATATAAGCTTTAGCATGACTATTAATCTGGCTTTTGTGGGCTAATCTAAAAACTATGACTACATGACATTGGTCTTAAGAGAAACTACATTCTATGGAAACTATTTTATAATAATAATGAACATGTGGAAACCAAAATTAAAACAATGCTTTTACAATCATGACAAAAAATATTTTGATACAAACAACATATACAGAGTCTGTATGCTGAAAAATTTTAAATGCTGATAAAATACAACCAAGGAGACCTAAATAAACAAATACACATATACTCTGTTCATGGATTGGAAGAGTCAACATAGTAAAGAAGTCAGTTCTCCCCTAAAATGATCTCTAGATTTAATGCAATTCCTATCAACATGCCAGGGAGAATTTTTGTTAGAAAAAGATAGGCTTATTCTAAAATTTATAGGAAGAGAGCCAGGCTTTAGTGTAGCTAAAACAATCTTGAAAAAAAAGAATTAAGTGAGAGTAATCTATCCCATATTAAGCCTTACTAAAAAGCTATAATAATGGATTAGAATAAAGAATCCTGAAATAGACCACACAAATATACCTAATTTTTGACACAAGACACCATTTCAACAAATGGTTCTGGAGCAAATGGACAGACATAGACCAAAAAACCCTCTTACCTCTAATCTTCACACCTTATATAAAAATTAGCCAAAGTGAAGCATTAGGGGTAAAAAAAAAAAAAAAAAAAACCAAAACAGGAGAAAATCTTCAGGATCTAGATGAGTTCTTGTTCTCGACACAAAACAGACCTGGACCTGGACCTGGACCTCCCTGGTGGTCCAGTGGTTAAGAATCACAGGTTTCATCCCTGGTCCAGTAAGATCCAACATGCCTCAGGGCAACTAAGCCCATGTGCCACAACTACTGAGCCCAGGCTCTGGAGCCCATGCTCTGCAACAAGAGAAGCCAGCGCAACGGCAAGCCCAAGCACGGCAACTAGAGAGCAGCTCCGGCTCACTGAAGCTACAGAAAGCCCGCGTGCAGAAACAAAGACCCAGAGCAGCCAGAATTAAAATAAATAAAATTTTTAAAAAGGATATAAACCAAAGTTAAAAAAAAAACACAACTCATAAAAGTGAAAACTGATGAATTAGATTCATCAAAATGCACAACTTCTGCTTTTTCATAAGATCACATTAAAAGGATGAAAAGACATGCTAGGGAATGGGAGAAAATATTTGTGGTTACATATCTGAAAAAGGAGAACTATATAGAACACAGGAAGAACTCTCAAAATCAAGAGCAAAAAAAAAAAAAAAAAAAAGAAAAGAGAAGAAAAAACCCCAATCAGTCCAATTAGAAAATGGGCAAAAGGTACAGTGAGGCATTTCACCAAGAAGATGAAAGACAGATGGCAAAGTTCACGTTGAACATGAAAAGATGTGCAATGCCATTAGCCATTCAAGAAATGCAAATTCAAACAATGAGATATTCCTACACAGCTATCAGAATGGCAAACATTAAAAAAAAAAAAAAACAAAACTGACTACACCAAGCGTTGGCAAGGAGAAACTCGACCACACATCGCTGGTGGGGATATAAAATGGCGCGGCTACTCTGCGAAACAGTTTGGCAGTTTCTTCGAAAACTAAAGCTGCCAAAACAAACTGCCATATGGCCCGGCAACTGCACTCCTGAACATCTATTCCAGAGAAATGGAAACTTATTTTCATAAAAATCCTGAATACAAATGTTCGTCGTAGCTTTATTCACAATAGACAAAACCTGGAAACGAGCCAGATGTCTTTGATGGATGAACAGCTAAATAAAAATTTGGTGTGGCCATACCATGGAAGTCTGCTCAGAAATAAAATGGAACAATCTACTGATATCTGCAGCAACCTGGAAGAATATCCAGGGAACTGTGCTGAGTGAAAGAATGCTGATCCCCAAAGTTTGGACGCTGTATGGTTGCACTTCTACAACATTCCCTGAAAGCTAACTGTGCAGACGTGGAGGACGTAGCAGAGGCTAGGGCTGGGTGACAGGGCTGTGAGCACAGCGTGAACAGTTCTTCCCCTGTCCTACCAACTGCATCAAACCCACCACCCTGGTGATGATCTTATTTTATTTACAGTTTTGCCAGATGTTACCACTGGGGGTGAACGGGTCAAAAGTACACAGCGCTCGCTCGCTCTCTCTGTAGTAATTCTTATAAGCACATCTGAATCTATTATCTCAAAATTAAAAGTCTAAACATTTTCTAAAACCTACCTCAAATGAAACTTCCGAATGCAACCCATTTATAACTGGGTCACTGACCATAATTGTACTCTGAGTAAATCTAAGTGGATTTGCCTGTCATCAATGCCACCCTAAGAAATTCAAATTGGAAATGTTTCTTTTCCCTTACAAGATGGAAAGTCATAGCCCTAAGTAAAATATTTCATACAGAAGAAATGGAAAGCATTGCTTTCCAACTGAGCATGTTTATATGGCAGGTTGTCTGGATACTGAAAAGAGCATCTCTAATTCCTGGGGCCTATCTAATAAACAACAGGATCCCTCCCCTTCATTTTCAGCAGTTCAATCCATTGCTCAACATGATTTTCAAAACCTGATCAACCACGGACAAACAAGAAAACTCTTCAGAGAGGGAGGTGACCCGGCCATCTCAAACTTTCATCCCACTACAAACACATAAAATAGGTTTTTAGAGTCAAGAATTCTATAGTCTTGGAGGTATCATTCTTGAAAATAAAAGGACAAGATCAAAATCTAGCCTTCTGTATGGTGGGACAGGATGTCTGAGGGTCCTTCAGTGCTCTTTATCCTCTTAGATGCCAGAACGTGAAACTTAGATCCAAACGCCCTGAATGACCCTCCTGAGAGCCAAACTAACTCGTGCTGGACTTTTGTGTTAGAAAGGATCAGCTCTGGGGAAGCCACATAATGCAGGTATAAGCAGCAGCTTGTCTTCAGTTCATTGAACGAGGGCTGCCCGAGCCCAGGAATATCCATGCTCCTCCCTCTCTCATCTCCAGCCCCCCAAGTTCCTCCAGCCCACCTCTACCTTCAAGCCAGTGCACACCTTATTTCTCCCTTCCTCATCACTCATCTTCCACAACCACTGTCTCCTCCCCCACCCAACCCTAGTCCCTCCCTCATCAGGTTTACAATGGGATTCCAGCTCCCTCCACATCCCAGGAACTGCTCCCCCAACCATGGGCCCTCCTGGTGGACCTGGCCTCTATACGGCGTCTGACATCCTCTGCCCATTTCCACAGCCACCAAATCTGTTTCTCCCAGAGTGAGTTCTGTAACCCCCTCAGCAGAATTCCGGATGGCGCTGATATCCTGGAGTTCAGAAAACCAGGATATGAGACAGGAGACAAATGAGGCTATGCTCCTCCCCTCCCAACATGACCCTGGCTCCTGCTTTCCTGGCTGATCACAGCCTCAGCACCGGACCCTCCCTTCCAGCCAGGACCACATCCTGCGGCCAGGAGCTCAGCCTTCCTCCCTGCTTCTACTTCCTCACCCCTTCTCTCAACTGCCTCTTGTCAGAACTACTGCAAGAGCCTCCAGCTGAGTTTCCCTCCTCAAACTCATCCTCTTCACTCCTTCCAGAATGTGTTTTAAGCAGCCTGACTGACTGCATCACTCTTAGGGGAAATCTCCCAACTCGCTCACCAGCAGTTCTCAGCATGGACTTGGCTCGTAGTGTCTCCCTGGGCAGCCGGTTACTTCTCCTTACGTCTCCTGGATGGAGGCTCATGTGACAAGTTCTATGAATTAGCGGTTCTTGAAGAGTAAATGTAAGCATGTCCCCACAAAAGACTCACTTTCACCCTCCTGTAGATATTCATCAGGAGGAGGGAAAGGGATCAGGTTACACATGACTCCTGGGGCAATTGCACTTGACTCCCAAGAAGACTCCTGAGTCCCCTGGACGGCACGGAGATCAAACCAGTCAATCCTAAAGGAAATCAACCCTGAATACTCACTGGAAGGACTGATGCTGATCCAATCCTTTGGCCACCTGATGGCGAAGAGCCTACTCATTGGAAAAGACCCTGATGCTGGGAAAGATTGAGGGCAAGAGGAAAAGGGAGTGACAGAGGATGAGATGGTTGGATGGCATCACCAACTCAAGGAACATGAGTTTGAGCAAACTCGGGGAGATAGTGAAGGACAGGGAAGCCTGGCACGCTGCAGTCCATGGGGTCACAAAGAGTCAGACACAACTGAGCGACTGAACAGCAACAACAGAGATGATCTCATGGACCAAGATCTGCGGTGACTTACTTTGATGGATGTGTGGCTGATAGCTGTGTGATTTGAAAGGATTGCCATGTCTCGTTTTATGACCAGCTTCACATTTGGATACATCCAGGATCCTGCAGCACGTGCACACAACATCCGGGTGCTGGCGACAAACAGGGGCTGAGACTGGCTGGCCTGGTGGGTAATTCCCAAGTCCCTACTGTGACTCGCCCCTCCCACCTCTTCAGTCGTGCGTCCCAGCACCCCTCCACCCCACAGGTGGCCACCAGAAACCACACTGACTGAGGCTGCTGGATCCAGGCTGGTCTCAGAATGCCTTCCCTTCCTTGTCACTTAGAAAACCCCTCATTATCCTTTAAGGCTCAGCTGACTGCACTTCTCGATGAGCCCTTCCTAACGTGCTCTGTGAATTCCAGCCTCTAGACTGTTCGTGTCCAAAGGGCAGGGGCCCCATCTGTCTCTGCATCCATGGAATCCAGCAGTGTCCGTCACTCCCTACACATAATAAATGTCTGTGACATGCCTTTAGGTCTCTTTCTAATTTTAATTCAGCAACATGCTCCTCTTTTTTTTCCAGGAGTAACCAACAGACACTGACTACCCCTCTGGAGTTAGAAAGTGACAAGAGTGACAAAGTGGCTCCTCACTTTATAGGCAGGGAATGAAGTAGGTGGAGCCAGCTCATAGGCTTTTGGGCAGAAGCCTCACTGTCCAGTTTTCCCTCCATGAAGCACCTATTTCTGAAGAGAGGAGGACCTCAGAATTTCAGCCAGAACTGTCAGTGCGCAGAAAGCAAAACAAAGTTCTCCGCCTGACTGCTCCTGCCTTCTGCAAAGTTCTGCTTTCTAAATGGCGATGAACTTGAGCCATCAAGAGAAGTATTTGCTTAAGCTCCTCCTTTCCAGGGGCTGAAAACACTAAGCACCAGGGTCTGAAGTCTGTCCTCATTTCTGCTATGATGGGACCAGCCTTGGAATCACTTTCTTTTTCTCCATATAACTTGGGAACCAGACTTGGAATCACTTTCTTTTTCTTTTTCTCCATAAACTTGGGATTTCAACATCTGTGAGTAAAGACCAAAACATACCTTGTCATCTCTTAACACCTACACTAATACACCCCCATGACTCTGAGCTTGGGCTGCCTGGACCATGGACAAATAAATTTTACTGTGGGTAGATTTTTAAAAAGCAAAAAGGGGTGTTTTTTTTTTGGTTAACAGTATTTTTCAACCAATAAAGCACCCTCTCCCAGTTAGTCTAAATCAATCAATCAATGTCTGTCTGTCTGTCTCTCTCTCCCTCTCAAAGCTTAGGGAGAGCTTCACTGGTTTGGAGGACAATATTTCGAGCTCCAAGGTCATGTGTAGGTCACTGGCTTGGAACACCAGATGAGCAAGCCAAGCCCTCTCTCCCGGGCTGCAGCTTCAAGAACGATGGGTGTGGAGCAATGCGCAGCAGGAGCAGAATTGCTGGGCTCATGGTCCAGATGAAATGTGAGTTTGCTGGGAGAGAGGGGGAGGCCTGGCCCATGTTTTATGAGTCCTGGCTGCGGGCACACAGCCTCTCACAGGGCTGGACCAGCATTGCATTCCTGGACACCACACTCAGAGTCTTGAGAGTAATCGGAGATGTACAGAGTGTGACCTACTCTATTTCGGCTGCTATAGATTTAAACGTATGGGATTGCTGTCGATTCATCACGTGGCAGAAATGCAGAGGTGGCTTCTCAAGTG
The DNA here is from genome assembly GCF_019923935.1 of Bubalus bubalis. Lineage (NCBI taxonomy): Eukaryota > Metazoa > Chordata > Mammalia > Artiodactyla > Bovidae > Bubalus > Bubalus bubalis. Next base: position 49,124,508 of record NC_059170.1, on the reverse strand, counting down.
GGGACACTGGCTCAGAGGGATATGATAGAGCAGTGCAGGGAGGCGCTTGCACATGGGAGAAGACCCAGAGGCTCTTTCCTTTCCATGAGGGGGCTGACATCACAAAGCGTAGCACCAAAAGGGGTTCCTTGAGAAATATCGTATGACATCCCTTATACGTGAAGTCTAAAAAGAAGTAAACGGATGAACTTACCGACAAAACAGAAAGAGACTCACAGACTTAGAGAACAGACTTATGGTCCCAGTGGGAGGGATATGGGGAAGCGATAGTAAGGGAGTTTGGGATGGACATGAACACACAGTATATTTAAAACAGATAACCAACAAGGACCTACAGTACAGCACAGGGTAGTGTGCTCACTGTTACGGGGCAGCCTGGATGGGAGTTTGGGGAAGAATGGATACATGTGTATGTATGGCTGAGTCCCTTCGCTGTTCACCTGAAACAATCACAACATTGTTAATCGGCTATATTCCAATACAAAATCAAAAATCAAAAAATGGGGCGGGGGGGGGGGCGGTTTCCTCGGCTGACTCCAAACAACAAGAGAGAATGGACAGCCCTGATTTCTGCATGAAACACGACGTCCCTGTGGTCCTCCTTGCGGTGCCGTTTAAGAGTCCATCTCTGCACCAGGTTACAGAGGAGAACCAGGAGCAACATCCAGACCCCAGAGATGCACCGAGGACACACAGAACCAGGGCTGCTTGCTCTGTAACCACGTCCCCTGGCCTCTGCACACCCCCAAACCCCACGCAGCCCGAGGAGGGGGCACAGTGCATGCGCTCTGCCCACCACTGGGTTTCTGTCGTCACGATCCTTCTCCTCCTCCAGAAACACAACTCTAAGTGATGGCTGCACACTTGGGCCAACCCACAGAAGCCTAATAAACCTGTAATACAGCAGAACCACAGCACAATAATTCTATAAAGCTGAACCACTACGCGTTGTAGCTTCAAGTGTGTCTGTGGCTCCTGCTGGAGATGCTGGCAGCATGAGTGGTGGTGCTTCCTACCCTAAGGGGAACGCAGACACGGGTGGCTTGGGGGCTGGGGTGACAGCGCTGAGGAGGAGGGCGCTAAGCATGGGAGAACAGGGTGCGGGCTTGGGGCCAACCGTGCAGGCAACGTGGGGGCAGAGCTGGGCGGGGGTTGGGGGTGCATGCGAGTTCAGGAGGAGGAATTTCTGGGGTAGGTGGACGATGCTAAAAATTGAAAAGTTTCAAGAAAAGAAAATAAGGGAACAATATGGAGATCCACTGATTAAGTTCTGAAACAGAATTCACTTTCTGATCATTCTCATTTCACAGCCTCAGGTGACAACTTGGTCTCAGTCCAGAGGCCAAAGAATTGCTGGTCTAGGTTGACCCCAAAGTCCGGTTTGGTTCTAAAAACCTGAGATTCTGTGACTATGAGGCAAAGCACTGTCTCATAGTCACCAGAGAAAACTGGAGAGAATTATGAGAAAGAAAATAGTGTAATATAGATGGTGGAAAGGGATCCAAGGAGAGATCAAGTGGGTCAGCACCAGGCGTTCAGGAGTGAGAAGTATTTATGAGACAGCAAGACAGGAAATAAAGATAAAAACCCTGGATCACACCTCAGCTCCCTCAAATAGGGACTCGGTCTAGAGCGGACGATCCCCTCAAAGACCCCAAAGTCATCTGCTGGACTTGTTATACCAGCGTGGACTCCTTAGTAGCATGCATGGAGAAAACTCCCTTTGGAGGCTCTATTAGAAATGTCTGGTAACCTCATCTGTGGGATGGAACGCACACACTGTATCAGAGCGAGGAGAGGAGAAACATGTTGGCAGATACATCCTCAAAGGATGATGCTTATTTAGGAATTCTTCCAGGTTCTCCCAAGTCCTTAGCATGGCCCACATTCCCACCTCGGTGCCCTGGGAATGTGAATTCCACCAGGACAGAGATTTTTGTCTGCTGTGTAGACAATTTCATTTCTGGTACCCCAGAACAGTGCCTCACTCACTTCAGTCACTCAGTCAGGTCCGACTCTTTGTGACCCCATGGACTGCAACACACCAGGCTTCTCTGTCCATCACCAACTGAATGGCAAACCACTTCAGTATTCTTGCCTTGAGAACCCCATGGACAGTATGAAAACACAGTGGCTGGCTGGTAAAGAATCCTCCTGCAATGCGGGAGACCTGGGTTCAATCCCTGGGTTGGGAAGATCCCCTGGAAAAGGGAAAGGCTACCCACTCCTGTATTCTGGCCTGGAGAATTCCATGGACTAGTCCATGGGGTCACAAAGGGTTGGATGTGACGGAGTGACTTTCACTTTCAAGACACAGTAAAAGCTCAATAAATGTTTGTTGGAGGAAAGGGATGAATATCTATTTTACAGGGAAAGTACCAGAGTTTTTTATAAAGTAAAAAAGTTTTTTCGTTACCCCTCACTGCTCCACCCGCAGTCTCTAGTCTGTGATTACAGTCCTGCTCACTTCAGCAAGACAGTTTCACAAGCCTGAATTAGTTCACCTCCTCTCCACATTCCAAAATCTTTGGGGAAGAGTTTCCTTATTAGATGAGGCCTGATTTCCCTGCAGGGCTTCCTGGCAAAGGCCTCAGTGCATTCTGATCTTTTAGCATCACTTATGCAAATCCATGGCACCTGGACTCCCCGCACCGGGAGGCCTGGTCTGCAGGCCTTTTTGTAAGCTAATTGCATGGTGAGCCCTGAAGATAGGATTGCTTTCCCGAGTCACACTCCTAACCCGGCCCTCCCTAAATATTTTCTGCTGATGGCCAAGTGGGCAAGCTTGGCCTTTTTCTCCCTAGAAACACGATCCTGCTTTCTATACCAACAAGTATTAATTCAAATCCCCAGTGGGCAGTCCAGGATATGAAAATTACAGTAATCTAATCTTGTAGAGGAAGACGCATGAATCATCATTACACGGTCTGACAAAGAGCTAAGTGATTAATCCCAGGCTGCACAGAGGCTGGGGTCCACAGCCATGGCTTCCTGGGGTCTACAAACCAAACAAGCGGACCCACCCAGCAAACATCAGAGAGGCGACAGCATGGTGTTCATCCCAAGGGCACACGCTGGAAGTCTCATCATTGTTTGGAAAATTCTGTGACTGAGGGGCCAGAGGAGCTGCAACCTGGGGCTCAAAACTCTCGTCTTATCTTCTAATTCCAGTGTCAACTGCTTAGGCTCTGAGGTTTAATTTTAAGTAGAAACTGGGAGGTTTGCAGAATAATGGCTTCTCAGCAAGTGACAGGAAACCCCAATGGTCTCCAGGGAAAACAAAAGACTATGCCCTGGACAAGACAGGCCACCAACCAGGATGCACTCTGCACCACGTCACAGGAACCTACCTCGCTGAAGGAAGGTCCTGACCTTGTCCTGAAACTTTCAGAAAGAACACTGGAGCTCCCAGCTTCCACCCAGAAACCGCAGCCCCAACACCCTGGGAACCTTGGTCAGGGCGCCCGCAGCCCTGAACCATCCCTCCACTTTCTTTTTTTCCCCCCTACTTTTTCTCTTACACAGCTGTGTTCAATTTTCTGTCCTTGGGGTTTTTAAAGGAACATTTATTCTAGGGCCAGGATTCTCCAGTTTTATGGTTATACAACTCCCTCCCAGGGCCAAAGAATGTTTGAAAAGTCTAAACCCGGCAGAGAGAGTTAGTAATAGTATCCAAATGAAAGTGAAAAGTCCAGACTTGTTCCAATTTCGATCCAACCGCTTACTTGATTATATTGTACCTTCTGTTTGCCCTTCAAGACGCTTGCTACCTACTGTTTTTAAATCAGACTACAAGTAGGGTGTAGATATGTCTGTGTGCATGCGTGTCTTTGTCTCTGTGTGTGTCTATGAGGGCATGTGTGTGTGTCTGTCTCTGTGTGTGTCTCTGTGTATGTTTGTGTGTATCTGGGACCAGGTAAGGTGCAGAGAAGTCCAAAAGTGTATTTATATTCTTCCACAGTTACTGTTTCCTGCTTGATGGTAAGTTTTATTTGAAATAAGACATTCATCATAAATTGGATTGAATAAAAGATCACAAAGAATGATGCCTGAAGGATTTTTACAGACTTGTTTATTTTTCCTGCAGAGAAAGCCAGACAGGACTAGGTTTTTGGTAGTAGGACAGCAGTTTTTTGTTTTTTGTTTTTTTTTTAAAAGAACCCTAGTTTTTACTTAAACAGTCAAACTAGTGGCCTTGTTAGCTAAAATGCCCGAACCTAAGTACATTATCAGCATTCAAAAAGCAGAGACCACTCCCCTCACCAAACATATACAAACATACACACACACACCCCAACCCCACCAAGAAAAGAGCACAAGGCCCCTACCAGCCCGTGAAATGCTAACGAGGCTTCTAAATGCAGCCAAATGGAGTAATCTCAGAAAATCCAAAAGTCCTTACCTGGCTTCTCCTCTCTTCCTGTTACCTAGAGTCCTAAACCTCAGAGAAACCGGCCCAAAGGTTCTGTCTACACAGGTTCAAGAACATCCTTTTTGTTTTTTTTGGGGGGCCCCCTGGAGTCTCCCAAGGGCCAGCCGCCGGCTTCATACACACCCCACCGCCTCGATCTGATGGACAAAGCAAAGTTCAGGCTCCCGGGCTGAGGTCTGTGACACAGCACACACCACTCACATGAGAGGTCTGGCTGCAGCCCAAGGCAAACAAGACGATTTTGAGAAACAAAGTTATTTGCACAGACCCACCCTTGCACAGAGAAAATGGAATCAGTTTTCCTCCATGGATGGATCTGAAATGCTGTCGGTAGCACCTGCTAAATGCAGTCCGATCCCCTGCAAATGATTACAAGACGCCTGGACACTAACCTTGAGACCTGAGCATGATGGGGGACCAGGGCAGACTGTTCTCAGGGGCCGCGGTGAGCGGAGCACAACAAGACTTTCTCTTTTGACCATCTTCTCTTGCTCTTTTAAGATCAAGATAATAAACAGTGCCCTTTAGCCTGGCCTTGTAGGCAAAATGACAGGTTAAGGTTCAAATGATTCCTTCCAGATAACCAGACTCTAATTGTCCCATAAGTGGAAGTTAGTAGAGATCTCTAAACCCAGGGCAGAGGACAGCTGAAAAAAAAAAACAGATTGTGGACTCATGGTTTCTTTGAAACTGGTGATTTCCTCAAGTAGGGCAAACTCCTGATAGTGATTTCTCATAATAATTAAAAACCCTGTGGATCTGTGCTTGAGAACAAAGATGCTTCTTTCAGAAGAAGATTGTTTTCATGAAAGTAACCCTGAAAAATTCTTCCCTCAAAATCCCTAAACTGCACGCCCTCTACATGCACAAGGAAATACAACCAAACAACAATAACCACATCAAAATAAGTTTTCAAACCACACATACAAGGAAAAAATCCTTACAAGAAGGCTTTTAGCAGAGCTTGAAAAACCAGTGTGTTTTCCCATATCATGCCAAGCCAGTTAGGAAACACTGGGTTTTAAAACGAAGGTTTTATGATCAGCCACTTACATTCCATATAAGAAAAGGCAGAAATGTGAGCTGAGAGAAGTCAGATACAACTTTAAAACCAAAGTGTGCAGGGCTGCACACACACACACACACACACACACACACACACACCCCACACACTCCTTGTAAAACAGAAAACAAACACCACTTGGGCTCATCCAGAATGCACAGTCTTTAATCATGGTCTCAGGACATGATGTTTGCCCAAAATATCCAAAGTGCTTAACAGCCTAAGGAATAGTGCAAGTTCTCAAGACAAGGTTGTTACTTGAAGGACCATGTGTCTTAAACAGTTGCTTTCACACAATCTAAATGAATAAAGCAGCACTGGGGAAAGAATGCACTGATGCAAATGGTAAGGCCCACGGTTCATACACCTTTGAGGCTTTCTAGCTGCTAGTGATTTGTGTACAAGGATGACCTGCCTGGAAATGCACTCATTCTTCACCCTCACAAGTCCAGCTGCCCATGTGGCATTCCTATAAATAGGCTTATGAAACTGTACCAAACTCAGGCATTCCTAGGGGCACCTTTTGAGAAAATCACCCTGTTCCCCCCACCTCACTTCAGGATCGGCTGTAGTCTTGGGACCCCCAAAGCTGGGATCCACTAATGTCTGAAGAGCTGTGACGCAATGATGTAGGCACAGCCAGGACTTTCCTCTAAAAAGACCTACATGGCCTCTATTAACAAAAGCTTGTGGGATGTCTTTTCTTTTTTATCTGATTTCAAATGAAGATTATTTGTTTTTAACTTTCTTAATTTTTTATTGAAGTACAGTTGATTTACCATGTTAGGTTAGTTTCTCATTACAGCAAAGTGATTCACTTATACATATACATATATCTATTCTTTTTCAGATTCTTTTCCATTATAGGTTATTTTAAGATATTGAATATCGTTTCCTGTGCTATACAGCAGAGCCTTGTTGGTTATCTCTTTTATAGCTGGATGGCATCACTGACTCGATAGACGTGAGTCTCAGTGAACTCCGGGAGTTGGTGATGGACAGGGAGGCCTGGCGTGCTGCGATTCATGGGGTCGCAAAGAGTCGGACACAACTGAGCGACTGATCTGATCTGATCTGATCTGTACCTGTTAATCTCTAATTCACAATTTATCCCACCCACTTTTCCCCTTTGGTAACCATAAGTTTGTTTTCTTTGTCTGTGAGTCTATCTCTCTTTGCAAATAAGTTCCTTTGTATCATTTTTTTAGATTCCACATATAAGTGATATCATATGATATTTGTCTTTCTCTGACTTACTTCACTTAATATGATATTCTCTAGGGCCATCCATGTTGTTGCAAATAGCAATATTTCCTTCTTTTTTACAGCAGAATAATATTCTGTTGTATATATGGACCACATCTTCTTTATCCATTCATCTGTCGATGACCATTTAGGTTGCTTTCATGTCTTGGCAAATTGTAAATAGTGCTGCTATGAACAACGGGATGCATGCATCTTTTCACAGGAGAGTTTTTGTCTTTTCCAGATATATGCCCAGAAATTGGAGTGTTCAATCATCTAGTAGCTCTTGTTGCTCAGTTGCTCTATTTTTAGTTTTTTAAGGAACCTTCACATTGCTTTTCAAAGTGACTGTACTGATCTACATTCCCACGAACAGTGATGGAGGCCTTCCCTTTTCTCCACACCTTCTCCAGCTCAAATAAAAGATCTTTTAAACAATTCAACCTAAACGTCAAAAAAAATTATGTCAATAAAATCCTTCTCTCAGCTTTCTCCCAATCAAAATAATAAAAGAAAATCAAAATCATCAGAAGACAAAGAGTACAAAGTCTGAGGACCCTTCTCTGGACTCCAGCCCAGCACCACCCTCCTGCCTCACCTCTACCTACAACGGGCAGTGTCCCAGATACAGGAATTACACCCATAAGAGTTTGCCCCATGGAGGAGATGACCTCAAACCCGACCAGCACTTGGTGTTTCAGCCAAGCAGGAAATGATCCAGGAGCAATTTCCTCCTGAGTGTGGCTTATCAGAATTTCTAGAAACAGCTGCCTCACTGCTTTTCTGCACACCCCTTCTCAATCCACTCTGGTCCAGGGTCCCCACCTCTGAACTACCATCATCCTAGTCACCTGGGCTCAAGGACCCCGCCCTCTCCCACTTCCTGCCTCCCTGGCTGGCTGCCTCTCCTCTACCCCATCCCACCCTGAGCCTCATTAACAAACTCTTTCTGTTGTCATCCTTTAGATGAACTTACCTGTTACCTAAATCCCATCTATAGTCAGAGTTGCTCCTCAGAGTTCTGGCATCATGTTCAACCATCTACTTAATACCTCTTTGGGTATTCGACAGGCACCTCACTTTATACGTCCACAAGAGAAATCTCAAGTCTCAAAGCTGGCCTTCCTCATGAACAAACAAACCCAAAAAGAAAAACAAAGAAAACCCTCCTTCCCCCAGTCTTTCCTCTCCTCAGAAGCTGCCAGGATTTGGGAGTCATGCTTTCTGCCCTCCTAGTCCTCACTCCCCAAATCTCAGCTATCACCAGTGTTGACAGCTGTACCTCCAGGAACATTCTTTTTTCTTATATACAACAGCTTTATTGATATATAATTCACACACCATACAATTCACCAGTTTAAAGTGTACTAGTCAATGGTTTTTAGTATATTCGTGGAGCTGTACGACCATTATCAAATCAGTTTTAGACATTTTCATCACCCCCAAAGGAATCCACATACCCATCAGCAGTCACTCTCAATTTCCCCTTCAACAATCCAGTCTTGAGCGGCCATTAATCTACTTTATGTCTCTATAGATTTGCCTGTTCTGGAAACTTCATATAAATGGAATCACATAATACACAGTCATTTGTGTCTGGTTTCTTTCAGTGAGTATATTTGCAATATTCATCTTTGTCATAGGATGTATCAGTACTCCATTCCTCTTTATAGTCAAATAGCATCCCATCATATGAATGTACAACATTTTGTTTGTTCATCAGTTAATGGACATTTGGATTATTTTCATTCTTTGGCAGTTGTGTATAATACTGCTATAAGATGCAAACTATTATATATAGGATGGACAAACAATAGGGTCCTACTGTATAGCACAGGGAACTATATTTAATATCTTGTGATAAACCATAATGGAAAAGAATATAAAAAAGTATATATAACTAAATCTTTTTGCTTTATAGAAGAAATTAACCAAACACTGTAAATCAACTATACTTCAATAAAATTTAAAAAATAACACTGCTATGTTTTTTTGTTGTTTTTTTTTTTGCTATGTTTTTATATAGAAATATGCTTTCATTTCTATTGGGCATACACCTAGGAGTGGATATGCTGGGTCATAAGGTAAAATCTATGTTTAACTATGTTAGGAACTGCCAAACTGCTTTCCAAAGCAGCTGCTTGGGAAAGATTCTGCATTCCTACCAGCCATGTATGACAGTTCTAATTTCTCCATGTCCTCACCAACACTTGTTACTTTCCATCTTTCATAGAGGGTAGGAAGCAGTATCTCCTTTTGGTTTCAATTTATATTTCTGAGATGGCTGGTGATATTGAAAGTTTTCTCATGTGCTTATTGGCCATTTATATATCTTTGCCTGTTTCAGATAGTTGCTCATTTTTGAAGTAGGTTATCTTTTTATTCTTGAATTGTTAAGAGTTCTTATATATTCTAGATACAAGTATGTCATTAGGTTGTATGATTTGCAAGTATTTTCTCTCATTCGGTAGGTTTCTTCACTCTCGAGAGTGTCTTTTAATCCCCAAAGTTTTTAATTTGGTTGAAATCCAACTTACCCATTTTCCTTTTGTCACTTATCTTTTGGTGTTATGTCTTAAAAAACTAATTGCCTAGCCCAAGGTCATGAAGATTAATACTCCTGTTGTCTTCTAAGAAGGATGTAGTTTTAGGTCTTACATGTAAAACTTTGATTCATTTTGAGATAATTTTTATACACAGTGTAAGGTAGTGAATCCAACTTCATTCTATTGTGTGTTGATATTCAGTTGTCCTAGACTATTTGTTGAAGACACTATCTGCCAATGAATTGTCTTGGCATGACTGTCAAAAATAAATTACCATAAATGTAGGAGTTTATTTCTAGTCTATCAATTCTATTCCAAAAATTAATATGTCTATCCTTATGCCAGAACCACTGTCTTGAGTACTTTAGCTTTGTATTAAGTCTTGAAATCAGGAAGGGTGAGTCTTCTAATTCTGCTTTTTTTTTTTTCAAGATTGCTTTAGCTATTCTGGGTCTCTTAAATTTCTCTATGAATTTTAGGATCAGTTTGTTGATTTCTGCAAGAATTCATCTGAGATTTTGATAGAGACTGCATTGGCACCCCACTCCAGAACTCTTGCCTGGAAAATCCCATGGACGGAGGAGCCTGGTGGGCTGCATGGTGTCGCTAAGAGTCGTACGCGACTCAGCGACTTCACTTTCACTTTTCACTTTCATGCATTGGAGAAGGAAATGGCAACCCACTCCAGTGTTCTTGCCTGGAGAATCCCAGGGACGGGGGAGCCTGGTGGGCTGCCGTGTATGGGCTCACACAGAGTCAGACATGACTGAGGCGACTTAGCAGCAGCATTGAATCTATAGATCAATTTAGGAAGTATTGTTGTTTTAATAATAGCAAGTCTTCTGATCTGTGGACATGGCAATTTTTTCCATTTATTTGGGACTTTAAATTTTGTTCAATATTTTGTAGCTTTATGAGCATGTTTTATATTTCTTTAATTACATTTATTCCTAAGTACAGGCACACCTTGTTCTATTGTGCTTTACTTTTCTGCACTTTGCAGATACTGCGTTTTTTTTTAATGCTAAGTGAAGGTTTGTGGCAACCCTTTGTTGAGCAAGTCTATCAGAACCATTTTTCCAACCGCATTTGCTCACAATGTCTGTGAGCCACATTTTGGTAATTCTTGCAGTATCTCAAACTTTTTCATTATTATATTTGTTATTGTGATCTGTGATCAGTGACCTTTAATGTTACTATTGTAAAATGATAATGACTTGCTAAAGGCTTCGATGATGGTATTTTTTAGCAATAAAGCATTTTAAAATTAAGGCATCTACATTGTTCCATTAGACATAATGCTCTTGTATCCCACAACTTTTCTGAAGCTGATCTAGATCTTAGGTGGAAAGATTTCAGTCCTTTACAATTAAGTATGAAGTTAGCTGTGGGGTTCTCACAGGTGCTCTTTTTAAGTTGAAGAAGTCTGCTTCAAGTCTAGTTTGTTGTTGTTTATTTAATCTTAAAGAGGTGTTAGAATTTGTGAACCAAATTAGTATGCACAACACATGTCCAGATTTCTCTGCATGAGACCGCTGTCGTCGTCGTTGTTGTTGTTCGTTTGCTAAGTCGTGTCTGACTCTTTGCAGTCCCATAGACTGCAGCATGCCAGGCGGGCTCCTCTGTCCTCCACTGTCTTCTGGAGTTTGCCTGAATTCGTGTCCATTGAATCCGTAATGCTATCTAACCTTCTCACGCTCTGCCTCATCCCCTTCTCCCTGTGCATGAGACAGGCCCGTGTGCAACTGTGTTCCTTCTGTGTTCGCTCCCTGTACCGTCTCCACGGCTCAATGCTGCTCCTCTTTACAGGTCTCTGCTTCAAGGCAGAGCTGGACCGCCCTATTCCAAGTCCCCACTCCACCACCGCCTCCTCCCCAGACACGTGTCACACAACTTTCAACACACTCAGCCATTATCCTTCATTGTGATCACACTTGCATAAGGTTTAGCCAGCACGGATTCATCGTTTTAATCCTCACAACAACCTCACTAGGTAGACGCTATTATCACCATTTTATAGATGTCAACATTGAAAGAGAGGTTAAGTGTCTTGTTCAAGGTCATGTGGTTTGTAAGTGGCGTACTTAGGATTCAAACCCAGGCCCCTCACTCCTGAGACCATTCTCTTAAACATCTGCTATATTAACACGTATGTGTGGAATCTAAAAAATGGTACAGATGAACCCATTTGCAAAGCAGAAATAGAGACACAGATGTAGGGAACAAATGTACAGACACCAAGGGGGGAAGGAGTGGTGGAATGAATCAGGAGACTGGAACCGACATATATACACTATTATATTTATACTATATATAAAATAGGTAACTAAGGAGAACCTACTATATAGCCCAGGGAGCTCTACTCAATGTTCTATGATGACCTAAATGGGAAGGAAATCCAAAAAAGAGGGAATATATGTATACATATAACTGATTCACTTTGCTGCACAGCAGAAATGAACACAACATTGTAAAGCAACTATACTCCAATTAAAAACATTTTTAAAAAGAGGAAAAAAATAATTGCTCTTATTTGCTTCTTATCTTGCTATCTATACACGAGCCCTGCTGATCTCATTTACTGCTGTATTTTTAGCATCTAACATGGACGTGGCAGGTGTTAATACATACTTAATGAACACATAAACATTGGACTTAGGATGCCGTGTAAGAAGAGCTCCACGGGACTGCGGTGAGCCTTGCCAACCACACGCCCATGGAGAGTCACAGGACTCAACCATTTCTGAGACTCTTTAGGAAGGAAGGAAGGTTATTGAATGTTTTTCAAACTCACTGTAGCACAGACCCATCTTCATGGCCCTGTCCTCAGTGCATTAATAGCCTAGAGAAGTGTGTTCTATGGAACACATTTTGAGAAATCCTGCCCCAGAGCAACAGGACAGACAGCACAGTCCCCAGAAGGATGCTTCTGTTGCCCTTGCAATGCCTGGCCCTGCCTTCCTCTAAAGAGTCTTAACTCAGGGACTTTCCTGGTGGTCCAGTGGTTGGGACTTTGCCTTCCAACGCAGGGGGTGCAGGTTCAAACCCTGGTTGGGCAGCTAAGATCCACAAGCCTCAAGGCCAAAGAAACAAACCATTAAACGGAAGCAATATTGCAACTAATTCAATAAAGACTTAAAAAAATAAAGACTTAAAAAAAAAGAATACACACACACTAAAAGTCTAACTCAGAGTCCATAAAAGCTTTGTCATGTCCACAGCCCAGTTCAAAAAGGAAACTACAATATATTAAGCTTGGCTTTTCTTTTACACACTGGAACACACGGCTACTGGGCAAACAGACTTTCCCAATCTGTCAGAATGGTTCTCCCCCTGGATGTTCGTGGTCCCATAACTTATCACTGAGATACCTTTACTTTTCTCAGAGCTCTGCTGTGTTGAATGTGATTGAAACAAACTCACCCTTCACAACGTCCTTTACCGTATTCTCAGAATTTCAGGCAAAACCAATGATGTGTAAATAACCTCAGAATGGTTCTATTTCTCTCTAAATACTGACCGTAATGCTGATGTTTAAATCATAGCTTCAGACGGAGAATGACCTCAAAATCTTCCTGTCTCAGTTCTCCCAGTCTTCCAGCTCACCTACTCGAATTCTTCCTGCAAAAGGAGCAAGAAAAGTTTCTACTCTGAAATCTAAGAAATAAAACAGCCAACAATGTAAGAACCACATGTATGAGCAAAGCAAAGTACACGGCTGTGATTCATTTTCTGCTTCTAAAGAGCTTTTCTCCTTTCAATTATTCATCTACAGTGGTGATTACAAATTATAGGCAGTGGTTAGAGTATCTTTTTAAAGCTCTTATTAAAAATACTCAATTAAAAATACATTCTTTAGAGAGCTACCATACAATCCAGTGATTCCACTCCTGGGCATATACCTGGAGAAAACTCTAATTTGAAAAGATACGTGAATCCTGATGTTCATAGCAGCACTATTTATGATAGTCAGGACATAGAAACAACCTGAGCGTCCATTGACAGATGAACAGATAAAGAAGATGTGGTAATATACAGTGGAATACTACTCAGCTATAAAAAGAATGAAATAATGACACGTGGCGGCAACATGGATGGTAAAGTGAGTAAAGTCGCTCAGTAGTACCCAACTCTTTGCAACCCCATGGGCTATACAGTTCATGGAATTCTCCAGGCCAGAATACTGGAGTGGGTAGCCTTTCCCTTCCCCAAGGGATCTTCCCAACCCAGGGATCAAACCAGGGTCTCCTGCATTGCAGGCGGATTCTTTACCAACTGAGCTATCAGGGAAGCCCTAAATACATGTAAAGCACTTTAAAAAGTCCTTCACAATTACCTTGCACGGTACTATTCTTATCCCCATTTTGCAGACAAGGAATCTAGGCAGAGAGATGCGAAATAGCTGGCCCAACATAATTCATCTGGTTTTAAATGCCAAAGCCAGATTAGAATCCAAACTCCAACAAATTTTTTCTTTTAACCATTAAACTACTTCTCTTTGTCTTTGTCCTCTCTCTTCAGAAACTTGTGTCTCTCTGAAGTAGGATCCTTTTCTCTCTTTCCACTTCTTTCTGTTCCATCTCTTTTATCACTGGGTTCCTGCACTAACTTTCTATGTAGCACCCAAACCTTCATGTTTTTTCATTCTTTGCTTTTTAAAAGTCATTAATACTACCTGACTAATCTTTTCAAACATGCTGCTCCTACCCTGAAGCCCTTTAAGGGCCAAACTGTTTGCAGTTTCCAAGAATTCATCTTACCTATTCCTCTTTACTTCTCGCATCACCTTGTCTGTCTGGCTAGTTGGCTTCCCTCCTTGTCCTGTCACCTTGCCTTCTCCACACTGTACTTAGAATAACATGCATTCTCCCATCTACCTAAGTGTTTTCCTCTGAGACCCACTTCCTTCAAGGCTGAAGTCTTTTGCATTATATCAATACTTCCACGATCTTTCATATAACTTAGCACTGGTCACTTGTGTCTCACAAGCATAAATTTCTACTCTTTTTTGGGGGGGAGAGTTCACAACTTAACCTTTATCTATGCTCCTACCACTCCTGCTTGCTAACCCACAGTATGCTAAAACATGGAGGGACCTAGAGATTATCATACTAAGTGAACTCAGTTATAAAGTGTAAGACAAATACCATATGATAACACTTACATGTAGAATCTAAAAAATGATGCAAGTGAACTTATTTACAATAGACCCATAGACGTTGAAACAAACTTATGGTTATCAAAGGTGAAAGGTCAGGGGGAGGGATAAATTAGGAGCTTGGGATTAACATATACACACCACTATACATAAAATAGATAATCAAGAAGACCTAACTGTATGGCACAGGGAACTATTCTCAGTATCTGGTAATAACTTATAAGGGAAAAGAATTTGAAAAAGAATACATATACATGCATATGTGTATATATATACACACACACACACATATATATATACACATATATATGAATAACTTGGCCATATACCTGAAACTACTACAACCTTGCAAATCAACTATTCTTTAATAAAACTTTTTTAAAAAGAAAAGCAAAAGCAAGACAAAAATACATCTTCCTCCTCTATCTTAAACTTGGTGAATAAAACCATTTCTATGTGCAAAGCTCTGATTTTTCTCTCATGATGAAATCTGACATTTGGTCTAAAAGCCGAGCTGTCTCCTCCTGCATTCTCACATTCCTTGCTCCTCTGACCACAACTCTTCTCTCAGGGACAAATATGGCCTGGAAGACAACGCAGCTGAGGTGCCTTCTGGTGTGGGCGGCTGCCATCTAGGTAGCCTGGCCCAGGATGGAGCTTCTCAATGTCTGCATGAACACCAAGCACCATAAGGAAAAACTTATGGACAGGTTACATGGGCAGTTCAGCCCCCGGAAGAAGAATGCCCACTGCTCTGTCAACATCAGCTGAGAAGCCCATAGCTTATTTTCTACCTGTACAGATTCACCTGGAACCACTGTGTCAAGATGAAGCATGCTTGCCAGTGCCACTTTATTCAGGACACCTGTCTCTATGAGTGCTCCCCTAATCTGGTGCCCTGAATCCAGAAGGCATGGACACCACTCCCACAGACAAGAACCTGAGCAGAGAGCAGGGCCCACAGGCCACCTGCCGGAGAGCATGGTCCAAGAATTCTGGTTTGAGGCAGGTTGTGAAAGCCGCTCTTTTGCCCCTTTCCTGTTGGCCCATTTCCGTTCCCCTCTCACCTTAAAAGAATCTAATTATAGGAATGAGATCACCAGGCAAGCTAACGTAACTCCTGACTTAAGGTTTCCTGAATAGGCCCCTCACATGTGTGCTCAATCATGTCAGACTCTTAGCAACCTCATAGACTGTAGCCTGCCAGGCTCCTCTGTCCATGGGATTCTCCAGGCAAGAATACTAGAGTGGGTTGCCATTTCCTACTCCAGGGGATCTTCCTAGACCAGGGATCAAACCCACAACACCTGCACTGGCAAGCAGATTCTTTACCACTGAGTTACCCCACGCCTGCCTTGTCTAACCTGTTGATTCTTTTTCCTAGACTAAAGCATAAGCATTAAAATTAAGTAGTTAAGAAATGATTAGCTCTCTACCTCCAACAGCTCCCTTAGCAATGCTGCAGGCGGATCACTTGGGTAGTGTAATAACACACAGCCAGTGTGCACACAGCGGCACAGTGGAGAAGGACACAGAGCCCACCCTCCTTTTGGATGATTCATTGAGATTCTTTCCCCTTTTGCCCTTTAAAAACTGTCATGGCTGAGCAGAATCTTCAGAGTTGGCCTAAGGACCTGAGTCTACCTTTGCCCCAGGTGGCTAGCTTTTCTGATTACAGCAACTTTGCTTTCTAGGGGAAAAAAAAAAAGGCAGAGCAATCTTGAGTAAACATGAATCCTTTTTACAACACACATTTACAACAGACCCAAATAAGGGGGCTCTGGGACAGAAGCCTTGTAACAAAGGAAGACAGAGGAGGATGGGTTGGAACTTATGAAAAAGTCAAACACGTGCAACCAGAGGGAACTGACTAAGGCCCAGGTCCTTAGAGAAAGAGGGAGTCTGGTGAAGAAGCTGAGACCAGGGTAACCCATCTCAGGCATCTGGACTGAGGGACTGGCTAGAACTTGGTCTGTGCCATTGACTGCATGCAGAGAAATTCTTCAACATTCATTTTCCTTTAAAGGCTGGGGAAAGAGGGAAAACCCCACCCGCACTGGAAAAGCAACAGAGTAGGACAGAGGGAAGCTACACTTTCCCGGGTGGTTCTCCTTGTTGCTAGTTATTTGTGTACAGGATGACTTGCCTGGAAATACACTTCCTCACCCTCAAAAGGCTGGCTGCCCATGTGGTATTCCGATGACTCAGCCTGCAAGAAGGGCCCCAGAAACAAGCAGGGCCGGAGAGGAAAGCCCTAGGTCTGTTAGCTGGCTAATGGCTCGTTGGTTAGTGGTTCAGACAGAGGGCCTTTGGGAAGCCTGTGATTTTCAGGGTGAAATAGGCGCCTCTTCCTCTATTCTCCTCATGTCCAGGCAGTGCTTGCTTGTGTCATCTTTCTTTTTTTAAGTGGCTGTGCTGGGTCTTTGTTGCGGTGTGGGCTTTTCTCTAGTTGCGGCAAGCAGGAGCTGCTCTCCAGTTGTGGCGTGTGGGCTTCTTATCATGGTTGCTTCTCTCACCGTGGAGCACAGAATCCAGGGTCCATGGGCTCTGGCAGTTGCGACATGTGGGCTCCCAGGCTCCAGAGCACAGGCTCAGCAGTTATGGCTCATGGGCTTAGCTGCTTCGAGGCATGTGGCATCCTCCCAGATCAGGGATCCGTCCTGTGTCTCCTGCCTTGGCCTGTGGGCCCCCAGGGACGCCGCCCTTGTGTCACTTTTTGAAAGCATCATCTTGGAAAACGGTTCCCTCAAGCACAGGCAGCCCTGAACTGGACAGCAGCCAACGACACGCCAGCATCCTAAAGGACACAGCTGGTGTCAGGATCCAGTCTCTGGAAGCACGTGGGAGGCTTGGTGTCAGAGCCTCCCTCTCATGTAGGGAGAATGGGCTTTATCTGCAGAAGCCCAGACAGAGGCAACTTACAAGGAAATGAGCCTTGTGGGGACGAGAGGGCAAAGGGGCCTCCACCATGCGAAGTTCCCACAAAGCAGGAAGCACTGTCACCCCTGCTGGGGGAGTTTCAGACGGCCGTGAACTCATGATCTGAGGCCACAAAGACGGCTGTGGTAAACACAGACCAACCCCTGGGTTTAAGAAGGCTGTTTTTTGTGCTCCCCCCGCCAAAAAAAATTTTTTTCCTTTCTCCCCCACAAATCTGTTTATTACTAAAAAGCCCTGGAGCCTTGGGAACTGGGCTAGACCAACAAAAGCCTCTCATCTCCTGAGCCTCCTCCTCTATGGACTACACTAGGGAGGAAGGACCTGCTTTAGGAAGGAGACCCTACAAAGAAAGGAAAAGAAAAACATTTCAAAAAGAAAACAAGGCCAAGAAAACCAAAAGAAGCCAAGAGGCAAGGGCAGGAGAGGACAACCTCATCCCTCTGTCCGTGGTCCACACCCTCTGGGACCCTCTAGAGCCAGGGTTCTCAAACTTGCATGTACAGAGGGACCCCCTTGGGTCTCCACACCAGGGGGCAAGAAAGAAGTAAACTTCCAGTGGAGATGGTGAGCCCAAGGACCAAGAAGGAGACTGAAGGGCCTGTACCTGAGATGCTTTCCATCTCAGAATCTGGTTTGTCCAAAGACAAAGGGAAAACCTCAGTCACAAGATAATAAAACTTCAGAATATAGCATCAGGAGGAAAACAAAACAATATATCGGTTTCAATGCACTCATGATAACTTGGGGGGAAAAAAAAGAGCAAATCCACAGTCAGGCCAGGATCCAGACTAAGTGACAGGTTGAAGTTAAATTAAACTAGTCAAGCCTATATAAAAGCGGAAAGAATTTCAAAGGAGAAGGGGACACTGAGAAAATCAATACGGTTTCAGTGCAGCAGGAAGAGGCACCCAAACTCAAGGTCAGACCCAGGGGGCTTGTCCAGTCTCTCCAACGCTCTTTCCATCCTTCTAAAGCATTTCTTACTGGTGGAAAATAAACTGTCACTGAACTTGCAGATGATTATGCAAAAACTCTGACAAGACTTTGTCAGTAATTCTAGACCAGTTGCATCTGGAGGGGAGACTATGGCAGAGAAAGGCAGACTTTTATCTGAAGGCTTCAAAAGACTTGGGTTTAACAAGAGGTACAGTGGAGGTGCCCATAGGAAAGGGATATTTCAGTGAGTTGTGGTCACATGTTACAGTCGTCCTTTGGTATTTGAAGGGGATTGGTTCTGATCCCCTTGGATAACAATATCCATGGATGTTCAAATGCCTTATAGAACGTAGTGTGGTAATAGATGTGGTACATACATACAATAGAATACTACTCAACCATAAAAAAGAGTGAAGTAATGCCATTTGCAGTAACATGGATGAACCTACAGTTTATCATACTAAGTGAAGTAAATCAGACAAAGAAATACTATATATTACTTATATGTGAAATCTAGAATATAGCCCAAAGAACTTATCTAGGAAATAGAAACAGTCTCATAGACATAGGGAACAAAGTGGTAGTTGCCAAGAAGGAGGTTAGGGAAGGGATGGAGTGGGAAGTTGGGGTTAGCAGATGTAGGCTATTACTTATAGAATGGATAAACAACAAGGTCCTTCTGTACAACACAGAGAGCCATAGTCAATATTCTATGATAAGCCATAATGGAAAAGAATATCTAAAAAAGAATGTATATATGTATATCTGAATCACTCTGCTATACAGCAGAAATTAGCACAACATTGTAAATCAACTATACTGCAATTAAAATTTGTTAATTTAGAAAACAGAAAAGTTTGGTATAGTATTTACATATAATCTATGCATATCCTCTCATATACTTTAAATCCTTTCTAGAAGACTTATAATACCTAATAAAATGTAAATGCTTTGTAAATAGTTGCCAGTATGCACCAAATTCAAGTTTTGCTTTTTACAACTTTCTGGAATTTCTTTTCCCCCAATATCTTTGATCTGCAGTTGGTTGAATCCAGGGACGCAGAACCCGTGGACATGGAGGGCCAGTGGTACCTACCTAAGGAGCACAGAGTCAGGTGCCTCTGGGTCCAGGGCATTTAGCAGAGTCTTGCCCCCTCACTGGGCATCCAAGAGTCCCCCTTACAGACCTGAGAGATGAGGCTTCCCCAGATCCAACTTTCTCTCTGGCTACTTACTCTTTCTCTCCCTGGATGCTGAGAGCAGGGAAAGGAGGATCTTGACATTTTCCCAGAGCACTGGGCACTTCCTCCCCTACCTCTACCCCAGCAACCAAACAAACCTCAAGACACTTTCCTGAATTCAGTTCAGAGGCCCCCACCTCCTGTGAGGCTCCCCTGGCTGCTGCCCTCCTGTCTTAGGGACCTTTCTTGCTCAGTTCATGCTAAAGACCTGATTACAAACAACTGCTATGGTTCAGGGGGCTTCCCTGGTGGCTCAGTGGTAAAGAATCTGCCTGCCACACAGGATTGCTCCCTGGGTCGGGAAGATCCCCTGGAGAAAAAAATGGCAACCCACTCCAGTATGCTTCCCTGGGAAATCCCATGGACAGAGGAGCCTGGCGGGCTACAGTCTGTGGGGTTGAAAAGAGTTGGATATGACGTAGTGACGAAACTACCACATCACCTTTACGTGTCATTCTTAACCATCATGGGTTAGATTAGCTACAGCAATAGTAGTAATGGTAATAATTTTAAAATAATCATTTTACTTATTTGAACATTTATAAAAAAATAAGTATCTTAGGACTTCCCTGGCGGTCCAGTGGTTAAGAACCCTCCTTCCAATGCAGAGGACATGGGTTCAACTTCTGGTCAGGGAACTAAGATCCCACATGCCACGTCACAACTGGACAAGCCCGTGTTCACCAACAAAGACCCAGCATGGCCAAAAAATTTAAAAATTAAAATTTAAAAATATAAAAAATAAAAAAACCATCTCCAAGTCAGCAAAATCACATTCCTATTAATAGAAGGTATCTACTGACAGGCCCCATGATAACTGACATACATCTCTGTGGGTCTGTGACAGTGTGGGGACAGCTCCATTTCATCAGCCTCCAGATACCGGTGGCCAAGCCAAGGTGACATTCTGTTAGCATCAATTTCAGGACCTCACAAGTTGATGGAAAAACCATTAGTAAGTGACCGCAGTGGCATGTGCAGAAGCTGAGGCTGGAGGCAGAGGAGAAATGACAACAAGGGGAGGTGCCACAGGAGGGAGGTGGGGCCGCAAAGATGCTGAGTGGGAGGGACTTCCTTCAGAGATCACCGGCCCCCCACCACCTTTAGAAAGCGCATGGGACCACTCTCAGTGACATCAAGGCTGCCTGGCTTCATTTTAATATGGAGGTGAGGCAGGGTACAGAAAGCTTGCATAAAGAATAAATCATAGACCATTTTTAGAGTGCCAACAATGGTCCATTTTATGTGTCAAGTAATTTATCAGAGATGTTGTGATCCTGAACCATTATGCTTGTAGTATATTTACACATTAGGATAACATCCATAGAGCATTGAGTATTTTCCTAAATACTGGATGTTTTTGTACTAAGTAAATGTTGGTCGCTTTCACTAAATGAGGCTATATTAAATGCATTTTGAGGTACAATTTGAATGTGCCAAACTTTTTCCCTCTACTCTTAACCAAGAGAATGTTGTATTTTTTTTCTTGAAAATGGACTGAGTGTTGTTACAAGAGGCCTCTAATCCTGTATGTTTGTAGCATTTCACAGCCACAGTTCATTGCGCGAATGGATGTGGATTGACAGATGGGAACCAGTGAGTACAGGGCAGCTCGCTCTCCTGGGAGGGCGTCTGGCAGCCAGCACACAACCAGCTGCAGGAAGATGTCCACAGTCAAAATAGCAGCTGACGTGGGGACACATGAAGGAGAGCGAGCTAAAATAAGCACACAACCCTCCCTAGTGACATCCAGAAAGGCCACCTCCCCTCTGCCCTTGGGGACACCTTCCCACTTTGTGGGCTTTACGCTGCCACCAGTGGGCTTCCCATGTATCTCACTACAGCACAGGTTCCTAAAAGGCCAAGTCCTGGTGTATTTTCAAATAGGCTCCTATAAAATCCTGGGAGGTGTTCTGCCTCACAATTCAAAAGATGTATATATTGCCCACAACTGCGAGTAGAAATATTAAGCTAATGGGCCAAATTCTCAATTTTAAGTTCTCTCGTATATAATTTTTTTCAAAGTCTTTAGTGTCTCCTACTACTTACCTAAAAGCAACCACAAAATGTGCAAACAAACTCTGAAAAAAAACTCAGCTTGCTGTTTGATAGATATATGTGCTTGTGAGTATGATGAACAGTCGGACACAACTGAACACACACACATACACACACACAGCATCCAAATACAGAGCTACGTGTTCACCAAAATCAATCTGTTGGAATGCTAATCTCCAATGTGATGGTATTTGGAGGTGGGGCCTTTGGGGTGATTAGGTTATGAAGGTGGGACCCTCATGATGGTATCTGTGTCCTTACAGAAAAGACAGGGAGACCCTTTCTCTCTCTGCTCCTCTCCATGTGAGAACACAGCAAGAAGGTGTCTGTCTGCAAACCGGGAAGGGAGCCCTCACTTGGAACTCAATCTGCTGGCTACTCGATCTTGGACTTCAACGCCTCCAGAACTGTGAGAAATAAATGGTTTGTTGTTTAAGGCACTTAGTCTATGGAATTCTGTTACAATGGCCTTAAGACATATAGTAAAAGCCACCTTAATATTTCTGAATGAAACAAACACACACATACACATATGTATATATGGATATATATACACACGTATAAATATACACACATATATCACATACACATACATATATGTTTGTAAGTATAATGACAAAACATACAATATGCCAACTTGCAAAACAGGATGCAACATTTCAACATTCCAAAGTGTACCCCAAAAGGTCTGACATTCTCCAAGTGCCCTTAAACCTGAACACACTTGAAACCCCGACATGAGCACCCTTTCCAGGCAGCTAGAGGAGGGACCCTAGATGTGCAGCTGCCACAGCAAAAACAGAGCTAAGACCCTTTCTGGGATCACAGGCTCTGTGGAAGGCACGTGGGGTCTCCCCAGTACGGCAGTGGGTTCTAAGCAACCACCATGTCATGACCCCTCTTCAGTCTCCTGGATGCCACAGACCTTTGAGACTCACCAACTAGTGAGGGCAGATACTTTCTATCAGTCTTTGCTTTACATGTGCATGTTTTCATGAAAGTAAGATGACTATGATAGGCCTTACTCTTTTTTCTCCTAAATGAACAATATAAAAACAAATAGTATTTGATAAGAAAAATAGACACTAGGGGCTGATGTACATCATTGGGCATATGTGCCCATCAGCTCTCATGGCAGGTAAGGAGGCAATGGGCCCTGGTGGACCCCGGGCCACCCTCTCCTCCTCTCTCTTACCTCCTGGGTGTCTGTTACAGACGTGGGTCTCAAGAGCTTCAAGTATGAGTAGCCCCTTTACAACACCAATATTGCCTCTGATCCGCCCCACACCAGCAGTTGTGTATAGTAAGTGATGGTGAAAGGCTGCTATGAATTCAGCAGCACGTCTCACAGGTCTTTATCTTCTAAGTCACGGCACTTAGTGGCATTCAGAGTAGTGTGCCTGTGAGTCATGATTCAGCCTGCAGACGATGCTCAGAACAACACAGAGCCCACTGTAACATAGAGAACACTATAATAAAGTGAGCTACACGAGGTTTTGCTTTCCCAGTCCACGTAAAAGTTATATTTACATTACACTCTAGTCTATAAAGTGTGCAATAGCATTAGGTTGAAAAAAGTGTACATACTTTAACTAAAAAATACTTTCTTGCTAAAAAATGTTAACCATCATTTGAGCCTTCAGCTCGTCACAGGAGTAACACCTAAGACCACTGATCACAGATCACCATAACGAATAGAATAATAACGAAATGTCTGAAATATTGTGGGAATTACCAAACGTGACAGAGACAGGAAGTGAGCAAATGCTGTTGGAAACAAAGGCACCCATAGACTTGCTTAACACAGGGTTGCCACAAACCTTCGGTTTGTAAAAAGTACAGTATCTGTGAAATGCAATAAAGCGAGGTCTGCCTGTGAATTCCTCCAGCCTTTGTGGTATTTCTGAAGGGCAAGAGAGAAGCAGAACTGTGTTGAAAGGGGGCGTTGAGGGGGGTGGTGGTGTGGGCAGGCTGGCTGGGTCTGCTTGCCAGCTGTGTGCTCACCCACTGTTCCTTGGGACCAGCTGCTGTAGCCTTGAAGTGGTGGCCCCAAACACAGAGGCAACTTACTGAACACCTGCTTCAAAGTACAGAGAGGTGGCCTGATAAAGCAACATCAGGAAAAAGTTTCTAAGTAGGGCTAGAAGAAACCATCATTGTAGTAGATGGCAGTAAAATAATTAGGAAGAAAGAGAGAAATGACTGAAAATCTTGTGCCCAACTTCCAGCCCTGAGTTAGTGAACAAACTGGTAGATTGGTGTTCCTTCACATGTAGGACGCAGGGACATTCTGATGGAGGGAACAGTGACACTCAGAAGTCACACCTCCCCCCACCCCAAGCTTCCAAAAGTAGGAGAAATAAGCAAGTGAGACCAGAGAACTGAGGTCACTAAACATGACCCAAGTCAACATACTGAGGATAAATACACACCTCTGGGGATGATTGGCCACTGGACATTACCCCAGGTAATGCCACAAACTCTCTTGCTCACTGTTAACTGCCTTTTTTTCCTTTTAATTTACATATTTGTGTTAGTTGCTGTTAGTTGTGTGTGCTCAGTCACATCCAACTCTTCAAGAGTCCATGGACTATAGCCCGCCAGGGTCCTCTGTCCATGGAGTTTTCCAGGCAAGAATACTGGAGTGGGTTGCCATTTCCTACTCTAGGGGATCTTCCCGACCCAGGATCAAACCTGAGTCTCCTACATTGGCAGGTGGATTCTTTACCTCTGCACCACCTGGGAAGCCCACAGAGTTGTGTTAGAATATATATATATGTATACATACACACCTGATCTGCCTCTTGAGAAGTTTGTATGCAGGTCAGGAAGCAACAGAACTGGACATGGAACAACAGACTGGTTCCAAATAGGACAAGGAGTTCATCAAGGCTGTATATTGTCACCCTGTTTATTTAACTTATATGCAGAGTACATCATGAGAAATGCTGGACTGGAAGAAACACAAGCTGGAATCAAGATTGCTGGGAGAAATATCAATAACCTCAGATATGCAGATGACACCACCCTTATGGCAGAAAGTGAAGAGGAACTAAAAAGCCTCTTGATGAAGGTGAAAGTGGAGAGTGAAAAAGTTGGCTTAAAGCTCAACATTCAGAAAATGAAGATCATGGCATCTGGTCCCATCACTTCATGGGAAATAGATGGGGAAACAGTGGAAACAGTGTCAGACTTTATTTTTGGGGGCTCCAAAATCACTACAGATGGTGACTGCAGCCATGAAATTAAAAGACGCTTACTCCTTGGAAGGAAAGTTATGACCAACCTAGATAGCATATTCAAAAGCAGAGACATTACTTTGCCAACAAAGGTTCATCTAGTCAAGGCTATGGTTTTTTCCTATGGTCATATATGGATGTGAGAGTTGGACTGTGAAGAAGGCTGAGCGCCGAAGAATTGATGCTTTTGAACTGTGGTGTTGGAGAAGACTCTTGAGAGTCCCTTGGACTGCAAGGAGATCCAACCAGTCCATTCTGAAGGAGATCAGCCCTGGGATTTCTTTGGAAGGAATGATGCTAAAGCTGAAACTCCAGTACTTTGGCCACCTCATGTGAAGAGTTAGACTCATTGGAAAAGACTCTGATGCTGGGAGGGATTGGGGGCAAGAGGAGAAGGGGACGACAGAGGATGAGATGGCTGGATGGCATCACTGACTCGATGGACGTGAGTCTCAGTGAACTCCAGGAGTTGGTGATGGACAGGGAGGCTTGGCGTGCTGCGATTCATGGGGTCGCAAAGAATCGGACACGATTGAGCAACTGATCCGATCTGATACATACACAAACACATATATATGTGTGTGTGCATGTGTATTATAAATTTTCACAATTTACATATATATGTGTATGTATATATATTTTTTCTTTTGTAGATTCTTTTCTATTACAGGTTATTACAAGATATTGAATATAATTCCCTGTGCTACACAGTAGGTCCTTGTTGTTTATCGCTTTTATATACAGTACTGTGTATCTGCTAATCCCAAACTCCTATTTTATCTTATTCCCAAACCCCCATTAACTGAATCATAATCTTTCTTTGAACCAGTATCTAGAAGCTGACATTCATGAAAAGTGTCACAAATGCATGTAAAGTGCACATTTTCAGAGGAGTACAGTAAGAGCAGTGACTAATGGTCCTGTACAGCTTAATATCTGCCAGGTGCTGTTCTAAGCACCATGTACAAATCAACCATTTATCATCACTCCTCGCTGCTATTTTTATCCCCATTCTACAGATGAAGAAACTAGGGCGTTGAAAGGTTCCCAAGGTCACATAGGTGGTTAATAGAGTCTGTCTCCAGATCTCTCTCTCTTAACCACTATGCCAAGCTTACCAGTGATTAAAAAAACAACGCAAAAGCTTTAAGAGATAGGAAAGCCTTTGGACAAGAATCTGCACTTTTCACGGCTGGTGTCTCCAAGCCAAATCTATATATCTTACAAAAACCACAGATTTGGTCTGACTTCCCCCCTCATGGTAAGATGGATCTTCACCGCTGTGACAGCTCAAATCCAGTTTTATATCCCACTGTTCAGTCACTCAGTCATGTCTGACTCTTTGCAACCCCATGGTTTGCAGCAAGCCAGCCTTCCCTGTCCATCAAATCTCCTGGAATTTGTTCAAACTCATGTCCATTGAGTTGGTGATGCCATCCAACCATCTCATCCTCTGTAGTCCCCTTCTCCTCTTGCCTTCAATCTTTCCCAGCATCAGAGTTGTTTCCAATGAGTCAGTTCTTCGCATCAGATGGCCAAAGTATTGGAGCTTCAGCATCAGTCCTTCCAATGAATATTCAGGGTTGATTTCCTTTAGCATTGACTGGTTTGATCTCTGTGCAGTCCAAGGGACTCTCAAGAGTCTTCTCCAACACCACAGTTTGAAAGTATCAATTCTTCAGTGCTCAGCCTTCTTTATATTCCATGCCTGGTAGGTAATGCCTTGCTGCCAGGAGAGAAATAATAGGAATCTCTACCTCGGCCCTGGGGTAGGGCTCACTCACCTTGTACATATGCCGCATGAGCCTGCTACACATGCACAAAAGTACCCCAATTGCCATCACTGCCCCCGGAGATCAACCAAACAGATGTGTACTTAGAACTGCTGGGTACAGACACTGCACTGGTGCAGAGAAGAAAAAAGGAACTCAGGCAACAGGGAAGGCTTGAAATATTACATAAAAGGTAATTACAAATCCAAGTAGAAGAGACTGGAACACAGAATTGAAGGGAGAAGAGAAACTATATTCACACAGGAATACTTTGCAGTAATAAGGAACAAACTACCAATAACATATAGGTGCCTCTCAAACAGAGACAGACTGCATGATTCCATTTACAGGGCGTTATAGAAAAGGCAAAACCATAAGGATAGAAAACACATCAGTGATTTCCAGGGGTCAGGGCTGAGCAATTACAGTGGAGCACATTCCAAGGAACATTTTGCAGGGACGAAAACTTATATTTTGATTATGGTGGTTACAAAACTGTATCTGTATACACTTATCAAAATGCACAGCCATATGCTTTTTTAAAAAGTGAATTTTACTGAATGTAAATTACGCATTGATACATCTGACTCTTTAGAAGCAGCCCAAAGCAATTATGCCAACAAAATTATCTCATGGAATGGGGCTCTTAGGATCTTCTACAAGGTTCTACAGACCATGTATCCAACTTCCTCTATTAACTCCCACCCCTGATTTCTTCTCATATAATATTTATAGGAAGATGATGAATAGCTCATTGGTAGGAGAAAAAGCTCCATTAGTCTTACAAAATTTCTTAAAGTAACCTCTGAGTGCTTAGATAATTATGGGAACTCTACTGTACTAAGAATAGACATGCCTATTGGCTCTTTTTCCTTGTGCTATATACGTGCCTGCTAATCACTAACAAGACAAGTAAGATTCCAGCAGCTCTGTCCATGGACACGGATGGCCACTACAAAACCATTACATCACCAGGAAGTCCAGGTCCTCATGTCCACATGGTACCTACGTTCACATGTTGAACTACACTGGAGACTGACCAAGGTCACTGCTAAGACCTTTAGGCAAGAGCTAAATCTAAGATAAACTCTGGCTATTGGATTGAAAACTTTATTAAGGCAGGAAAATAAAAAACATCATTGGCATTTTGAACAACATAAACTGCTCTATGACTTGGTCTATATATGGAAACCAAAGACAATGTGAATGACTCTGGTTCTTTCCTTCATTCAACACCCAGCAGATACCTCTTGATTGCCTATGTATGTGAGGCATGAAAGATACATGTGTATCATTGTAAGTCCCTGTCTTTATGGAGTTTACATCCTCTTGGGAGGGATAGATGAACTATAAATAAATGAATGAATCTTTAAACCAAGCAATCAATCAATAATAAGCTGAATGTCCATTAGTAAGAGAAGGAAGGAAGGAAGGAAAAGCCAGGTAAGAGGATGGGGTTTTTCCATTTAGATAAAGTAGTCAGGTCTCAGGCGGTTGTCTTTGAGCAGAAACCTGGAAGAACTGGCCAGAAAGCTGCAGGGTAAGTGGAGGGAGAGGGGGTTCAGGAGCAGCAAAGTGTGAAGTTTCAAGTTTTGAATGGGTGCATGACAAGCAAGGTGGCCGGTGTGGCTGGAGCAGAGGGAGGGACAGGGAGTTGCCTGGGAAGCCAGCAGGAAATGCGGGACAGGGAAAGCTGAGCACAGATCACAGGCCTGTGCCAAAGAAGGACTTGGGATTTGATTCGGAGGTATGAGAAGCCATGTAGGTACGAGAAGCCATGTAGGTATGAGAAGCCATGTAGGTACGAGAAGCCATGTAGGTACGAGAAGCCATGTAGGTACGAGAAGCCATGTAGGTATGAGAAGCCATGTAGGTACGAGAAGCCATGTAGGTATGAGAAGCCATGTAGGTATGAGAAGCCATGTAGGGTTTGCAGGAGGGCATGAATGATCTTGATTTAAAGAATCAGTCTAGCTGCTCCAAGGAAAATAGACTTTGGGGTTTAGGTAGATGGGGAAGAGGTAAAGAAGCAGCAGAGAACTTGATAGGAGACCACCACCACCAAGAAGGCAGAGACAGTCTGCTCCAGACAGGGTGGTGACACAGGCGGAGATGCAGAGATGAGATGGGGCACTGAGTGCAGGCTGGCACCGCCCACTAAGCTGGAAGAGGTTAGCTCCATATATAAGAGCTGTCATCTGATTGGCTGGGAAAGGCATATTATGCTGCTTTCAGGGAGTTCAAGAGGTGAATTAAGATACAGAAATGTTAATTTAACCCAAATAACATTGTACCTTATGACTGCAAAAGCTTTACAATGGGAATAGCTGACTCGGGACCAGTTTAGGTATTAACTTTATCTTGCCATAGAATCCCCACTGACTAGGTAATTTACTCTATACAGCTAAGAAATGGATTTGTGTAAGAGACTATATATTCCATTAGTGAACTTTCCAGGGAACAGTGATTCTAGGGAAGCTAATAAAAACTTCAAAGCTCTCTATAATATAGCACCAAGGCTTTGAAGATCCCCCTTATTTAACCCTTGCTAAAAGAAAAGAATGCCAGCAAGATTGTAGAGTATGAATATTCCTTACCACATTTACATTGCAAAAAGGCTTTGTCTGGGGACTTCCTTGGTGGTCCAGTGATTAAGATTCTGGGCACCCAATGCAGGGAACTGGTCGGGAAACTAGATCCCACCTGCCACAAATAAGAGCCTGCACAAGGCAATGAAGATCCAGTGCAACCAAATTAATTAACTTTAAAAATATTTATTTATTTACTTGTTTATTTTTGGCTGTTCTAAAATCTCATTGCTGTGTGTGGGCTTTCTCTAGTTGTGGAGAGAAGCAGGGGCTACTCTCTGGTTGGGGTGCTCGGGCTTCTCATCATGGTGGCTTTTCTCTTGTTGCGGAGCTCAGGTGCATGGGGTTCAGTGGTTGCTACACATGGGCTGAGTAGTTGCGGCTCCAGGACTCCTGAGCATGGGCTCAGTAACTGTGGTGGACGGGCCTAGTTGCCCCTTGGCATGTGAGATCTTCCAGGACCAGGGATCAAACCAGTGTCTCTGGCACTGCAAGACAGATTCTTAACCACTGGATCACCAGGAAAGTCCAATTAATTAACTTTTAAAAAAAGGCTTTGTCTGTTGGGAAAGAAAAGTCAACTTGTAAGACTCTTTAATTAGCTTATGCATTAAAGCCTTCAACATAAAGGCTCTTTGTTGGCTATAATCCACATTAAAACACTGATCTACTTCACAGATTATTTTCTTCAAGCTGTCCTAAGATTTCTTGAATTTTATGAAGTTCCACTGAACTTAGAAAGAGGCTAGAAACAGTACACAAATGCACAGCAGTAGGGTGTCTGATTCCTGTAAAAGTGACAAGCAGAAAAGTTACCAAAGCTCAGGATGCGGTACACGTCCCTAGAATCACATCTGTCTCGTCCAAGACAAGATTTGTGCCCAGGATTCAAAGCATAAGGAAAAGCTTACATTGTTTTGGTTGGAATAATTCAGTCTGCTGACATCTACAGTGTCTTCCAGGAAGATATCAACTCCCTTATTTTCCATCTTTTCCTCCCTCTTTCCTCCAAGTCAATCTTAAGAGCAACAGTACAGAGCCGGATGGGGAACCAGATCAAAACACACTTGTGGGTGCCAAGCATGGGGACCTCTGGAGACAACATCCTTTTAATTGATTCCTGTTGGTGAAAAAATGTCTCAATCCAGTTGGAACCATCTACACTTGAAACCATCTTATAAACTTTGTGTGCTTTTGATTTTTGAAAATTTTACTCAAAAGAAATAAGCTCCCCAATGTAACCAAATTCGTCCAAGCTCTCTCTCATCAGCCAAGAGAAAAATCTCCTTTCAGTCACGTTAGGGCTAGGACAGGTGACCTAAACAGCTTCCTGGTGTCACGTTTTTTTAAAGTCCTGTAATGGTTTTCCAGGTGTTTTCCTACTACTCTGTATCTTAAGAGATACACTTGGATATACTCCTGGAAAGAAAAATTCACTGTTTTGCTCTAAAGGATTAAGAAACCAAATTAAGAAACTCAATCTCTGAATTTAGTGACTTTTCCCACACTATCAGCTATTGAAGACAGATTTTTTTTTTCTGGCTTGTTGCTTTAAGATGTCAAGATGTATTCTGCTTTTCTAATCTGGACATGGGGTTTCCTTTCACATCACCCCTCATTGTTACACTAACCAGATGTTTCTGCCTTTTTCCAGAAGACAGCAGTATTGAGACTTTACACTCTAGGCTTCTCCCAGGTCATCCATTCAGATATTTACCTCATTTCTTCCCAATGGTTCCAAGACAAATCTTCCTTATATCCATGATTTTAAAAATCTCAGAGCTAAAACAAACACATGCCTACGCAGCGTCATATCCTGTGCCAAGACTGAATTAGTGTGGTTTTCTCTTTGGATTCATCATATAATGACCTAAAGATGGATTATATCTGGATTCTCAGAGGCCTGTTAAATATTAACCAGGATGATGTGAAATGTCCGAAAACTGGGTCTGTCTGAACCTCTATTATTAATCCAGTCTGCAATTATTTCTTGGTGAGATTCTATAACTCATTTTGAAACTGTCACCAACCCACTTGTAAAGCTAATGACACCTATAATCTCCCTCTCCAGAAATATTCTAACATGAAATGGTAGGATCATGGCTGTTTGAGAATAGGGATTAGCGAACTGCAACCCCTGGGCCAGATCTGGTCCACTGTCCATTGTTGTCAGTAAAATTTTACTGGAACACAGACGTGCTCATTTGTTTCCATAGTCTATGTGGCTGTTTTCCTGCCTCAACAGTTGAGTTGAATAGATGTGACAGAGACAGTATGGCCCCCATAGCCTGTATTTTTACATAGCCCCATAGATAATATTTACTATCTAGCCCTTCACAGAAAAGTCTGCCCATCTCTGCTTTAAAATCAATGACTCAGAAGACAGTGATTATTATTTCCACTCTGTGTGATTTTGCAAAGTAAAATGATAAAATTATGTGTAAAAATGCCAGGATTCAGTAGGCAATTAATACTTGTCCCTTCTAGTTGCCAGGCTCCTTCTGGTCCTCTATTCTCTTCCTCTCTGCTGTATTCTCCTTGCAGAGTTGAAAGTTTACTACTCTTGACACTGGGAATTATCTCAGTATTGGCTATTTCATCTTTTCATTATCCACAGACTTCTTTTTCTTCCCATTGAGAAGGTGGCTTTCTCTGCAAAGCGCTATATCTCAGTTACCTTTGTTTTCCCATGGCCTGGCACATAGCAAAATCCTAGCCAAGATTTTTCTCAAAGAATAAGTGAGCCAAGAAACAGCAAATCTACACTAGAAATATTTGTAATTCTAAGAGTCCAGGCAAAGAGCATTTATAATAGGTAAGTATTATAGTATCAGGTTTCCTAAACTAAATTTCACAAATAATGAGCACTTTTGGGGGGGTGGGGGGGCAGTACCATGGATTTAAGGTTACAGCTTGCTACATATTACAGTAGTTTTATTGATAAGACATAGGGGAAGTTAACACTCAAACCATGCATGGTACAAAGAAGTTCCTAGAACCCAAGAAAGCAAAAATGATTCCTGCTTACACCCAACAACTTAAAAGAAATTAAATCCTCTAACCAAACCTCTTATCTTTGAGTGATAATGTAAAGTATCATATTCTTGGTCTATAAAGAGAAGCTGAATTTAAGATTTCTTATCATAGTGACACACTTTTGCATAAAATAATTTCTTTGAAAAGATGGTTGTCTTGCTTTTTCATGGACTTAAATGAAGGGTTTCATTCACTTAAAAAATGAATTGTAAAAATGAATTAGGCAGTGAGGGTATAATAGTGAGGAAATAAAGTTCTTGCCCTCACTTTACTGAAACAGATTAGCTTAGATCTTACAATTCATTTTGACAAGATTCTTCGAGTTATTTATCTTTCATAAATTTTCCATTGTATGAAGTTTCATAAATAACTAAGGGAGTCTCACATCTCCACGGTAGAGGCAGGTTTTCATACTGGATTGTTTTCCATCACTGCGTAACAAATTACTACATACTTGGTGGCTTAAAATAACTTTATTATCTTACAGCCCTAGAGGTTAGAAGTCTGAATTGGGTCTCACTGGACTGAAAATTGAAGTGTCAGCATGGCTGCATCCCCTCTGGCAGCTTCAGGGGCGAATCTATTTCCTGGCCTTTTCAGCTTCTAGAGGCCCCTGCTTTCCTTGACCTATGGCCCCTCCTCCAAAGACTTCATCCCACGGCATCCCTTTTACACTGACTCTCCTGCATCTCCTTCACGTCAGAGGACCCTTGTGATTACGTAGGACCCACCTGGACCATAAGGATAACCTCCCCATTTCAAGGCTAGATGAGACCTTCCTATTTGCCATGTAACCTAACATATCCATAGCCTCTGCGAATTAGGATGTGAACCATAATTCTTTGGGGAGTCATGATTCTCCCTACCACATATAACTTTGTAGCAAGCAGTTCAATAAGCCCAGGTCACAGCCATGACCCAGGGTAGAACCTGAAATACCAGGACCCCTAGAAACCAGCCCTCCCATTTACTAGAATGTTACTCCTATCCAGTCCCCTGACACCTCCCAGAGGCACACCACCTCCTTTCCCCAACCAGTCCCACCATGGTTACCATTTCTTATTCATCAAACCATGTTCTATTCATGCCCTCAACTCTTCTAAGAATAAAACTAATTTTTCCTCCACTTGTTCCCCCTCCAGGTGAAGGGAAAACCATGCTTTTTCCTCCATCCTTCTATTCTCATGATGGATAAAACAGCCCTGCCCTAGTGTTACACAAAGATTTGTTATAGTAAAGATTTATTCATCTCCATCCTGTTGTTGTGTTACTCTCTGTGTTACAGAAACACACATATCATCAAAGTTCAAATAATAAGGGTAGGCATGTGTGTGTGTGTGTATGTATGATATAAACTCATTGAGAGCAAAGACTATATAACTTGTTAAATACAGATACTTAGGAAACAGTACAGTCAGCTTACCTCCAGTCCTAAGGAATTACTACATAGTCTTGGGCCATGACAATAAAATAAGACATGTTTCTGAGACTACACTCAGAGTCTCATAGAGATTTCCTCTTGTCTAAAGTAAGTGGAGAGAAGAGCCAGGTGGGCCTGGCTCTGGCAGGGCAGGGAGGGTGACCCTGGGCCCTGAGATGTCATCTTCGGGGACCAGAGCAGCTGGTTATGGAACACTGAGCTGGATCCTGGTGAGGGAGATTAGAGCCAGCTCTTCTGTTTTTGACAACGGCCTTTGGCCACAACTAGGGCTCCTGTTCAGCTAGCATCTGCTATGATGCAACACCCATGTGGCTGCATGGAGTGTATTTTCTAAGTCTCTTCTCCTACTGGCACTCGGTTATGATCCTTGGGTACTGGAAGCATCTCTTGAGAACCAGCCCTACTCACTTATACAAGAGTTCACCCCAGGTCATCAGAAGCCATCTGTCCACCAAACTAAAGATCACTTACCTTAGAACTTTTCAAATCAAAGGTTTCTAAAATACCTTGATCAACTGGGTATTGAAAACTGCTATTTAATCATTTTTAAAATCTCTAATAAAAAAATGGAAACTTAGGGAAGAGACTGAATCATTTTGACTCCCTCTGTGAAGGCTTCCCAGGTGCCACAGAGGTAAAGGATCTGCCTGCCAATGTAGGAGACACAAGAGACATGAGTTTGATGCCTGGATAGATCAGGAAGATCCCTGGAGTAGGAAATGGCAACCCACTCCAGTATTCTTGCCTGCAAAGTCCCATGGACAGAGGAGCCTGGTGGGCTACAGTCCATGGGGACCTAGAGAGTCGGACACGACTGAGCGCAGCACACACACCCACTCTGAGTGTCTTGGACACCCACTGTTCTGTTCCACACATTCTCCATCTCCACTCAGCTCAGCAGCTACCCCCAGCCCATGAACACAGATGCCAAAAAGATGTATTTTCCCTCCAAGTAACACTTCTAGGCACAAGATGTGAAAACTACAGGAATGTTTCCATTTCTCTTGTGAGCCTAGGTCCTTCTGTGAAGGCTTCCCAAGTGGTGCCATCACCCCTCACATGGGTTGACATGGAACCACCAGGTGGGGCTGGAGGCCTGCATCAGAGGAGCTGACTATACTAAGCTGAGACTAGACGTCAGCCCTGGGGTCACAGCCAAAGGGTCAGGTTATCACAAGTGCCCTGTGTATCCTGGGAGGGTGATGGAGCCCAGTGCGAGATGGGCAAGGGGAGGGAGAGACAAAGTGGTCATGGCTCAGGCTGTGGATTCCCCCGGTATGACTGGCATCACCTGCTGGGCTTGGACTTTCCTGGGGCCGGAGGTGAGGGCAGCAGAGGCTCTGCAGGGCTGCAAACAGGTAGGCTTCCAGGAGGTGGAGGTGGGGCAGGGACTAGGATTTGATAAGGGAGGCTGGGAAGGGATGACCCTGGGAGAAATGAATAGGAGAGCATGGAGCAACTGGAGAGCAAGGCTCAGGGCGCACAAAGCTAAGGAGGAGGAGAAGTTGGCAGCAATTACGTGACACCGAGTGAGAGCTTCATAAATACTTGGTGATGACGAGAGAGACTCCAGCCACCTCTGCACAGAGCCTGACAGGGAAAGGCTTGACAGTTTCTCAAGTGTCAGCCAGGGCTGTGGGGGGGTGGGGGGGTGGGTGTGGGTGTGGGGGTGTGTGTGTGTGGGTGTGGGGGTGTGTGTGTGTGTGTAGGAGGAGATGACGATGATGAACAAGAAAAAGAAAGAGAAGTGGGCAGGGGAGGAGGACAGAAGCAAAAATCCAGTTTTATGATATTAATATCTCATGATTGTCTCAAAGTTACTCATCAGCTGACCAGAAGGCAATTCTTACTGTGCCTTACAGCCTAAGTCTTGTACCTACAATGTTCTTTCCAGATAAACTCTCTTAGCACAGAGGTTCTGAGAAAGTCGGCTTCCCGCTCTCCTCCTTGTGATTGTGGGGTTGGGTGGCAGGGAAGTAAAAGCCATAACCAACCAGAACTGACCCTGAGGGCAACCACTCAAAGATGTTATTAGATCATCTGAATTAGATTTGACTTTCCATCAGCCTGACTCCTTATCTGCTGCACATCACATCCCACACCTTGCAATGCAGCCTCTGTCTGTCCTCCTTTATTTAAACATAGGCAGGGCTTGGTCTGGGCCACCTTAACCCTCCTGTCAGGGACAGATACTCTGCCGCCACGTGACTTAACCACAGGCTTCCTCTTAGACCCGACCAGAGGGGAAGACTCGGTTGTGACAACCAGCACACGCCCTTCCTGCTTCCACCAGCCATGGCCCATCCATCAGAGATGCTTCCTGGGAGGGGCTGGTCCCACCATGGACACCAGAGCTGCCCCGTGGCGGCTGCCTCCCTTCCCTGTCACACCTGTAAGCACCCAGGAAATGCCTCCAATAGCTGAGAGTTTAACCTAAGGTCGCCAAGGTGGTGACAGCACCACACACCCCTCCCCAGGCCCCCTGAGGGGACCAGGCGTGGGTGGCCACACCCCACAGACCAGTGGTCAGCGAGGAGACCAGCCGCTGTGTCAGCCCAGCAAGAAGTTCATGGATGAAGGGACGGGTCCTGAGCCTAAGGAATCTGGGTCAGAAAGATGCATTCGCCACCTCATTCACCCCAGTAAACGTCTATCATGCACCTTTCACATACCAGACACTGTTCCAGGCGCCTGACGTCAAGTAGCAAACAAAACAGTAAGAAATCCTTTGCCTCCTGGAATTAACAGTCTAGTAGTAAGTGAGGAAATGCCTCTTTCCACATAATTAACGTGAAAGGAACCAGGGCAATGGCACTAGACAAGGACCCAGCAATGCTCGTGCAGAAAGGAGGAGGAGAAAACACTTCTTGCTGGAATAAGGGAGGCTTGAGAAGGAAACAAGAGCATGACTTCATTAAAACACAAATAAATATGCCTTCAGAGGCTCAAATATATATATATATAGAAGTTTTCAGGAAAGATGACACTACTGTGCTTGTTCTCATGTATCAAGGACTAGTCCTCCATCACCTCCAAGGACAGGGCAATGGGGCTATGGGAGCGGGAGGCAGACACTAGGGGTTCAAGGGTGGCAGGGCAGATGGCGTTCAAAAGTCATGTTCAGACCCTCATAACAGTCAGATGTATAATCAACTCATATAATCTCCCTCACGGCCCAGCAAAACCTACATACCCACTTCAGACCGTTTACTATCAGCTTTCATCACTGTCCCCCTCTGTTGATCCCAATGGTCAATCACCCTGATCCAGGGTGTGCTTTGTCTGTGCCCACCTGCTGTCGAGGGCCCTCTGGGATCCCACCCTACATCCACTGAAGCCCACAACACACGGAAAAATGCCCACAGAGTTACTCTCTCCCTGGACAGCTTTTCTGGAAATATACTCGAGAATCAGAGAGTCACCTTTCAGTAGATGTGCAATAATCTAGTTGAATATCTTGGCTTAATTTTTAAAATGTGTGAATTAAACACACACACAACTTTGCTTCCTTTGGGCCATCAACTGAGAAACTGCATAATTCCTTTTGGCTGGAACCTAGAAAACTTTGTTCCAAATTCAGCCAGGCTCCTATTTTGGAGAATCCTTCTCAGACAGGTGTGCAGTTTCTATAGAAACGCTTCCATCAACAGAGATGCTCCTCCAGGCAGGGTAGCCTGTTCATTAGACAGTCAGAGGTTTCAAAAATTCTAATATTTTTTTTATATCCTCAGCCTATGGGCCCTGAGATCGATTTGGCTTTTTAAAAAACAAAATGTAGATTGATATGAATTTAAAAGTGATTTCCTTTTAGCCATGAATCCAGTCATTAAGCAGAGCAATTTGAAGGAGAGGAGGAAAATCAATATATACACTGAGAAGTGGAAAAGAGGAACTGTGACTGTCCGTAACGACAAAATATTGCCAAGAGATTTGGAAAGACAGCCTTTTGAGGAAACAATAAGTTTGGTGGTCTTAATGGCAGTCCTGAGGACTAATGACGGTCCTCAGTTTTGACTGTAAGTCCTGGGAAATGGGAAGAAGAGCACCCCGCGAGGACTACCCCTGGCCCGGAGAGGATGACCAGCTTTAGGATGAGGGGGCTGAGAGGGTGCTGTTCCTGGGGTCCAGCCAAAGAGATCTGGGCGTGTCCAGGTAGGGCTAGCAGCTTGTCATGGGGCTTAAGTGAGTTAGACCTGGGGAAAGACCTAAGGCAGCCACTGGTGATTAAGTTTCATCAAATTTATGTGTGATTAAAGTAAGTCCCTACACTTGAGCTGTCTTTCTCTAACTTTGATATTGGAAATTCTCACATCTCTCTCTAAATCAGGGGATATTATACAGACCAAGCCTGGGAAACGTGCCCAGGGATGCAGTCTATGAAAAAAATAAACTATTCAGCTGGGTCTTACCTTAACCCTCTGGTGTATCTACCTGGAAAGCTTATTTTAAAAGAATATGCTAAGTTTTGTTTCTCTTTTAAAATCCCATAAGTAAATCAGAAGTGTATGTGTTATTTTTTGTGAGAGCAAATATCCAAAACTCTTGGTTATTTGCTGCTTTTTCAGCTGGTCTCAACAGTATTGTAAACACATTGTGAAATCATCAATACTTAACGTTTTATTTTGTAACTCGAAACTCAAAAAGAATTCATCACCCCTTCCTAGTTTTCTCCTTTAGTTTTAGAAAATGACCAGTTTCTGATGTAGCTAGAATCTGGAAAAAAAAAATTTTTTTTTTTGTTAAACTAT
The DNA here is from genome assembly GCF_019923935.1 of Bubalus bubalis. Taxonomy (NCBI): domain Eukaryota; kingdom Metazoa; phylum Chordata; class Mammalia; order Artiodactyla; family Bovidae; genus Bubalus; species Bubalus bubalis. Next base: position 49,086,065 of record NC_059170.1, on the reverse strand, counting down.
AGGATGTGACTTCTAAAGCTGAGGAATACATAAATGAGATGAAATAAATTCTCTGAGAACAGTGGACTTCACCAGACTTTATCACTACCCCTCATTTCCATAAGGCCTCCAACAAGGGGAAGTGAAACTGACATAAAATTTCTGTAACAGTATTTTTTTTTTCTACTTGGTCATGCCCATCACGGCTAAAAATTGCCTTGCTTAACCTGGCTTAACTTGAAACATGTGCCATCAGCTACTGTAAACAACCAAGTTACCCCCCCATTTCTGCAACACAGAGTTCCCTTTCTTTCTCAATCAAGGGAAACCTTGCTATTGTAGCAAGTTATGTCAAAAAGCATTGCAAGCCATTCACCCACATATGCAGGAGACCCAGAGCAACCAGAGACTAAAGCAGACATGGCCAGAGGGGACGGAAGAGTGCCAATTATGCTCCCTTCATCTTGGAGGAGGCAGCAGATGAAATTTTAACGGATGAACAAACTCTTATCCCCCCAGGATGCTTTGACAATCTCCCAGATCTTGAATTAAAAAGTGCTGCTGTTTTTAACCATGCAGGATTTGCTCATTTGGCCGGTGGCTGCCTCACTCCCGTGAGCACTTCTGCTCCTGGAGGCTGGTGACGTCTGGTGGCTTTGTTCTCTGCACCAGGCTCAGTGCAACTTCAGAAGCCAAAGGTCACCAAGCCCTCCAGGTTAACTGAATATGCGGTGCAGTGCTCCGAAAATGCATCCAGAACCCCCTTTCTGTGTCCTTCCCAACTTCCTTTATTTATGCCAGACTCCCGGGATCTTGATTTGCCCTGCTGGCAGCAGCAAAAGGAAAATCCTTGCAGCTTTCCTTGCCACTCCCCCTGCTTCTCTTAGCCAGACCTTTGCTTTAGTATGTCTCTCCTGTTTACAGCTGTGGCTAAAGGCGTTGAAGTGCTGCAGAACACAGGCCGCCCTAGGGGGCGGGAGCTCTTTTTACAAACCTGCCTACCTACAGAGATGCCTATGGTAACACGACCCCACAACTCCCCCCCAAATTCTAAAGTATAGAGATGCTCTGTTGCCAGGATATACTGGGCACGGTATATTGAAGTATAATGTATCATAACGCATGTACTTCGGTAAAGAACCTGCCTGCAATGCAGGAGACCCAGGTTCAATTCTTGGGTTGGTAAGATCCCCTGGAGGAGGGTATGGCAACCCACTCCAGTATTCTTGCCTGGAGAATCCCATGGACAGAGGAGCCTGGCAGGCTACAGTCCGTGAGGTCGCAAGCGTCAGACATGCCTTAGCGTCTAAACCACCACCACCACCACGTGTACTTGGGGAGTTTGGGGGAGAATGGATACATGTCTATGGATGGCTGAGTCACTCTGCTGTGCACCTGAAACCACCACAACATTGTCAATTGGCTACATTCCAATACAAAATAAAAAGGTAAAAATAAAAATTTTTAGAAAATCTACTTATGGATTATTATTATTGTTATTAATGGTAGTCATTAGAACAGATTAATGTGAAAAAGAGAAACATGTTAAGATTACAATATAAAGGAACTCCCTGATGGTCAGGACTCTATGATCTCACCACTGAGGGCCAGGGTTCAGTCCCTGGTCAAGGAGCAAAGATCCCATAAGGCACTTGGTGAGGCCAAAAAGTAAATAAAGAGAAAGAAAGAAAAAAGATTACAATATATAGGCAAATGCACAAGGATAACACGACTGGAAAGAGCAGATTTAAAACTGTTCCAAAGTGCTGATTACAATTTTACCAAATAAATGATCACATATATCCATATGTGACCCATAGCTATGGAAATTATTATCTACAGATATATATTTTTACATCTTATATTATATATAGATACTTAGTGGTAAAGAATCTGCATGCCAATGCAGGAGACTTAAGAGACATAGGTTCGATCCCTAGGTCGGGAAGATGCCCTGGAGGAGGAATCCACTCCAGTATTCTTGCCTGGAGAATCCCATGGACAGAGGCGCCTGGCAGGGTTGCAGAGAGTTGGACACAACTGAAGTGACTTAGTAATTAAGCAAGCTATATGGTACAATTAAACTAAAAGGAGGAGCTGGTTCTTGATGATTATTAAGTTCTAGGATTCTATGAAAACTGAGTGTTAAAACTCTCACCAGCCTGAAAATATCCAACACTTCAGAATTACAGAATCTTGTCATCAGAAGGGGCTTGAGCTCAACCTTTTCATTTTGTAGATTATAAAATTAGTCCAAAAGAAGTTAAATGACTTATCCATGGTCATAAACCTACTTCCTGGCAGGACCAGCACCGGGCCCACACATGAATCTGCCTCCTCGTCTCCAGAGCGCACTGCAATGGACTCAGGCAAAGAAGTCAGGGGGCCCCGGTTACCTGAATGCTCACTGTCCAGATCCCCACATGGTGAGGAGCTTTTTTTTAGGGAAACGTGCCTTCAAAACTCTACAATATTTCCTAACAATCAACCATCAAGTGACTTGAATTCCCACTCAAAATCCCATCCCTGCTCATCATCAGCATCTTTCCTAATTGCAAATCTTGCCCTCCAAATACAGAATTTCATGAGGTTAATCAAAACATTAGAGAACTTCAGCAATGACAGGTAAAACAGTGGCAAATGGGGACTGAGCAGGCGGATGAGCCACAGTCATTTAAGAGAAACATTTTAAATGGGTGACAAGGTAGGGATTTCAATCCAGGAGGAGTTTGATAGTCAACAATATAAAAGGCCCAGAGGAAAATGGCTAGGATCTCAAGTATTTCTGTAAAACTGACCATCTTAAAGATGTGATGTCAGTGTCAAATGGGATTTATAAAGTACCATGATACACAATTACAAGTTTGTCTAAAAGTGTATTCCTCTCCAAACAATTAATACTTGATTTTAGCATTGCTCATTCTAAGAGTTGGCCAAGGTCAAAATGATCATCTACATTTTGTGAAGTCTAAACTAAAACTACTATGTTCGTGATATTCAGAGTTTTTGGCCAGATAACGCCCCAAAGCTTTTAAAAATTGTATTATGACATTCTGGTCCCTGCTTCAGTTGATTCAATTAAAATGGCCTTTTCCTGGTTCTAATTATCCCCAGATAACAAGGACCTGCTGTAGAATCTTCAGAAATAATTTTTTAAAGTATAAATCAGTAACATGGAGGATTTTATGTCATTTCAAGCCAAGCATACATTTTAGAAGGAGGCACTTTAGATCTGAAATATCAGGGCACAGTGCGTTTTTAGTTGGTCCCTCTGTCTTAAAAAATCATGCATTTTATACAAAATAACAAGATTACAAAATTACAAATAGCCATTTGTCTCAATTCTTTTAAAAAGTGTGAAACTATAATATGTTTACCATCCTGAATGACATAATTAAATTTTACAACCTATTTTACGTGAACATAACCATGAAAAACTTTCATAAGGTTCTTATCATGGCTAATTTGCATACCGTGATTAGTTCTATTCTCTGCAATTATTTGTACTTCTGTGTAATTCAGTCTGAACTTCACCTGAGGACAATCAAGTTGCCCGAGTTGTCCTAGGTTCAAAATGTTTATTACATGAAAATGGTTGACATTCAGGGCTGCTTAACATTCACTTGGATAATGAAAGGGCCTCTGGTATCATGAAAACACAAGGCTTCATTTTAAAAGCATAAATTATTCAGTGGAACATTTTCTTCTAGGAGAATAAGAAAAGTAAGAGAACTGTTGTTTTTTTTGTTTTTTTCCATTAAATAAAACTGTAATGTTCTATAATAGAAAGATATTTATTTTCCAAATCTGTAGCAGTACTAATCATCTAAATAATTGATGACAGATAGAGCTTAAAGTATGTGGGATACTATACAGATTTGAAAGATTCACTTCTTGGGAACTTTCTAGCTTCTGTGACCAAAATAATAAACAATTTGTGATTCAGTTTGTTTACCAATCTCTCTCAAAGGTCAGGACCAAAATTATTGACTCAGCCTTGCTGTCAAATTTCCTTATTTCCCAAATGAGTATAAATGTATGACTCAGGATTAAGATGTGACTAACGTTTCCTTCCAGTAGGAACAGCAAAGCCACCAGCTCCCATGGCCACCAGAGGCTGAAGAACAAAGGTGGGGAATACCATGTAGATGCCTGAGTGATTTCACCACTGTGGTCTAAGAACAATAAGAAGAAAACGCTCAAAATCACCCTCCCAAATATTTGAGCCTCAGGCTAAGTGAACCAGACAAGCCCTCCGCTCTGGTCTCCTTCCTGGAGGGGAATCAGAGAGCAAAGGGAAATTCAAGTACCAGGGGAATCCCTGCTCCAATGACTCAGGTAAGTTCCTGCCCACCTCAGGGGAGAGGTTCTGTTGTTTGCTCTAAAAAGGAAGTGGTGGTGCAGGCAAGACTGATCAAACTACAGGAAACAAGAAATCATGGGCTGGGCTCCTTACTTTTGGCCAGCTGATTAAGAAGCAAGTGTCTGTCAATGTTAAAACTGCCTTTAAAAGGAAATGTACCACTAGACTGCCTATCAGCACAAAGAGATGACATCATGAAACTGATAATAAACATGGCTATCCCTCCCCCAATGGATTGGCATTTTGTAGCCATGAGGGAGGGAGCATCCCCTTGCTGTCTAAGCAGGAATCCCAGGTGGGCTCAGGAATCCCACAGATGGCCTTAAAATGATTTCTAACTGGGTCAGGTTTCCTCACCTCACCAACCTCTTTATTCATCTGTAAAATGGATACAGGAACAAAATCATAAGTGTCTTACAACTTTAAGTGTCCAGTGTGTAGCATGGTGCTTTGAACACAAAATAGCGTTCAAGAGTTTCATTTACAGGAGACAAGGTGGGGAGGTTCAGTGCCCATTTGGCTGCACCGTTTAAGCCACCAGGAGCCAGCCCGGCTGGAAAAAGCACCATCATCAAATGACACCGTAAAACCATGGGTCTGAATGCACTCAAGACAGATCTGAACAACTGGTCAACGGGCTGGATTCTGTCTGAGAGCTGAATACAAGAACGGATTTTAATAATTGAACAACTGCTATGGCTTTAATGATAGCTTTGGACAGGCTAAAGGCTGAACTGACAAAGAGGGTTTTTTCAGCCAGATTTGCTCAGTGTTTGAGTGAGTGGTGTTGCTGGGGCTGGAAATATGGGGTGGGAAGCCGGATGGGGCCAGCTCTCCAGGCAGGAGAAGAAAGGTGGTTCGAGTCCAGGCCTTGGTGTACCTGGGGTCAAGGGCATCTGCTATACTGCTTCCTCTGGGTACATGGGCTGGTGAAAATGCTAGAAAAGAAACCAAACCAACTGAACAGTGGTTTGGGCTCAAAACCCTCCCTTTGGACAAATAAGGAACTGAAGAGTGATTTTCAAAGTTTACACTGTGATGAAGTCTGACTGACCAAGCAAAGATGATGAGAGATTTCCAAACTCTGGGCAGAATGGATATTTTTTTTCCCTTTTTGAAGAAAAAGAGGACACAATAAACAGTAAAAATGTAAATCAAGGAAAATTAATTGACCTAAAATAAAGAGAGATTCACAGAGAACAAACTTATGGTTGCCACAGGTAAGGATGCGGGGAAGGGATAGTAAGAGAGTTTGGGATGGAAAGGTGCACACTGCTATATTTAAAATGGATAACCAACAAGGACCTACTGTATAGCACATGAACTCTGCTCAATATTATGGGGCAGCCTGGATGGGAGGGGAGTTTGGGGATGAATGGATTCATGTATATGGAAAGTTGAACCCCCTCACTGTTCACCTGAAACTATCACAGTATTGTTAATTGCCTATACACCCATAGAAAATAAAATGTTTAAATAAAAAAATTAAAAAGAGACTCAAAATGTGAGCTTCTTTAGCAGATGCTTGACCAAGACAGAGACTGTTCACTGCGTAAAGACAAAATTGCTGAAATCAAAGGGAAACTTGGGAGGTGGATGAAGATGGTCCTTGAGGGAACGCTGAGGCTCTAACTTCATTTATGTGGAAAGAAGACTCCCACAGTAAAACAAAGATCACCATTGGCCATTTTTTTTTTTTTTTTTTTTTTTTGCTGAGAAAGCCCTCGGATGAATATTTTGCCCAAACTCTCTAACTTACCAGGTGACCCCAGGGGTACCCTCTCACCAAGAAGACACACCTACAAAAATCTTTCTACCAACAGGAGCCTGGAAATGTCACAGGAAGAGTTCTGGGAACCCCCTTCCATGAATCCTTTCCCATATCTTATAAAACAGTGAAGAAAGGTGTATGATTTCATTATCTATGGAAGACAGCATTTGGCTGTTTCCCTCTCCTGCTCTCACTCCCAATCATGAGTTTATCCTTGGCTATCCAGGTACTTACATAAAAGCCAGTTGGAGAAGAATTGCAATTGAGCCAATAACCTCAAGGTTCTAACAAACAGCAGGAGCCACGGGACTGCCATCTTCCTCCTCTCCATCCTCCATCCCTCCAACACCAGGTGCCACCAGCAACAGCAGGCCCTTCTAGCACAAGTGTGGGTGTGTCTGCCATGGACCCTCATCTTCATTTGGGAACTCCTCCTCCCTCCCACTGTCACTGCCTCCACCCCTCATTGCAAGGATGGACCCTGCAATGGCAGTTCACCCCTCTGGGCACAGCCATGGGCACGTGATCCAGGCCAAAGAGATTCCTTTCATAAGACTTGATTGAGCAGCACTAGAAGAAAGAGGGTCTTTCTCCTTTCTTTTTGGGTCAAAGCTGTAAGAACTGCCAGTGGCTATCTTTCAGGCCCAACCCCGAGAGGACACTTAAGCCCTGTCTGAAGCCAGCTTTACTCCTGGATTGCTCTAGCTTATAAGTCAACAAATTTGATGTTTTGCTTAAGCTAGTTTGAGTTGGGGGATGGGAAGATGTGCAACGCCCAACTTTCCTCAAGAAATGTAAAACTGTAGCTTTTTATAGGAAAGAGAAAAATCTTATAATAATATACCTGGGCTTCCCAGGTGGCCTTAGTTGTAAAGAACCCACCTGCCAATGCAGGAGACATAAGACACACAAGTTCGATCCCTGGGTCAGGAAGATCTCCTGGAGGAGGGCATGGCAACCTACTCCAGTATTCTTGTCTGGAGAACCCCATGGACAAAGGAGCCTGGTGGGACAGTCCACAGGGTCACAAAGAGTCAGATGTGACTGAAGCGACTTACCAGTTCAGAGGCTCAGTTGTGCCCAACTCTTTGCAACCCCATGCACTGCAACACGCCAGGCTTCCCTGTCCATCGCCAGCTCCCAGAGCTTGCTCAAACTCATGTCCATCGAGTCGGTGATGCCATCCAACCATCTCATCCTCTATCTTTCCCTTCTCCTCCCACCTTCAATCTTTCCCAGCATCAGGGTCTTTTCCAATGAATCAGTTCTTCGCATCAGGTAGCCAAAGGATTGGAGTTTCAGCTTCAGCATCAATCCTTCCAATTAATATTCAGGACTGATTTCCTTTAGGATTGACCGCTTGGATCTCCTTGCAAGGGACTCTCAAGTCTTCTCCAAGACCATGGTTCAAAACCATCAATTCTTCAGCACTCAGCTTTCTTTATAGTCCAACTCTCACATCCATACATGACTACTGGAAAAATCATAGCTTTAACTAGACAGACCTTTATTAGCAAAGTAATGTCTCTGCTTTTTAATATGCTGTCTAGGTTGGTCATAGCTTTTCTTTCAAGGAGCAAGTGTCTTTTAATTTCATGGCTGCAGTCACCATCTGCAGTGATTTTAGAGCCCAAATAAATAAAGTCTCTCAGTGTTTCCATTGTTTCCCCATCTATTTGCCATGAAGTGATGGGACCAGATGCCATGAGCTTAGTTTTCTGAATTGAGTTTTAAGCCAACTTTTTCACTCTCCTCTTTCACTTTCATCAAGAGGCTCTTTGGTTCTTTAGACTTAGCACGTATGCAATAATATACTCAGTTGCCATCTCCCACCCAAAAAGATTCTCCATTCCAACAGAAAATAATTGTTCACAAATACATTCAAACAGTCACTTATGTTTGGCAGAAAACTGTTCTAACTGGATGCTGAAACCTTTTAATTAAATAAGCCTTATAATTATAAGGCTCCAAGCTACTTTTAACATACTGTGACATTCCAATAAATTTGAAGGATGGTGTGAAATATTTTTAGAAGAATTCTGTCAGGATGTGGTGGCATCTTTAAATATAATATTTAAACACAGTATTTCCTAGGGAACTGTCCCAGGTTAAAGCCTCATAGAGACATCTATCAAGCATAGGTCAGAGGCTACTTTTGGAATAAATGTTCCATTGAGAAAGGTTCAAAAGGGAGGGGATATATGTATACCTACGGTTGATTCATGTTGAGGTTTGACAGAAAACAACAAAATTCTGTAAAGCAATTATCCTTCAATTAAAAAAAAAAAAAAACTCCTGTCTACAGCCATCCCACCTTGAATGTGCCCAATCTCGTAAGCTAAGCAGCATCAAGCCTCATTATTACTTGGGTGGGAGGATAAGCTCCTGAAAGAAAAAAAAACTCCATACCCAACAGCACAAGCAGACATGTTCCACCTTTCTGCAGCACTCAGACATCTAGGGGAATCAGAGCCAATACCCTCCTGTGGAGACCAAGACAGATACACTGACCTCCCCGTTTGATTCTGCAGGAGGTGTACTCCTGGATGGGACTCCATGGAGCAGATGCCTACTGCAGACTCGAGCTTCTTCACTCCCCTCATCGCTCACTCCCCAGACCCCAAGGGAAGCTGCAGCCAGAATCAGGATGTTAGCTCAGACCACAAGTTGATGAGGTTCATCAGATGGGGTAGGAATAATCAATGAACATATTCCACTTCATAAATAAGGCCACCCTCCCGGGCATCAGTCCAAGTTGTCTTATGGTGACAGGGAAAAGAAATCCCTAAACTGACACAGCTCACAAACTTCGGTGATCTCTCATGACTTTCAAACGTGCTGTCTGTGGACAATCTGATCATCAGACCCGTTCCCCGGCTCCGGATGGCTCCCGTTCCTGGTGCGAACCTTCAACTCACAGCTGGCTGCTGACACCTTGTTTTCTGCACGTCTGCCCTTCTGCAAGAGCCCAAACTCTGGAGGAGCAGAGATGGAGTCGTCCTGATCTTGCTTCCTGACACACATTCTAAGGAATTTGACAGGCTGCCTAACAAATAAATATTCATTAAATGGATAAACCCTATTTCCTTTCACTTCACTTTTTTTTTTTTTTTTTCTTTTTTAAAAAGAGCAAAAGCAAAAAAATTCCAAACTTGGATCTTAGGATCTCAACCAAGATAACTCCCACAATATGAAGGGGTCCAGTGTAGGCTTAGGGGTGATGTGAAATAATCTAGAAATTTATTTTTAATACAGGAAAGAGCACAGTTTTTTTGCCAAAAAAGAGAGAGAGAGAGAACAAAGGGGAAAAAAATCTAACTTTAAAATTGACCCAGGATTCTTCCCCAACTTGCATGACTTTTCATCAGTCTTTTTAATTTCTCTGGGTTCTGTCTTTAAGTTCCTAACACTGGATTTGAAAGTAACTCGGGTCAGTTCAGGGTCAAATACCCGAGACTGAGCACGTCCCCTGCACAGGCTGGCTCTGCCGATAGTGAACTGTCAGCCCTCAGCCATCAACGCCACCTGTTGTCAGAAACCACCCCTCTCTTGAAAATCGCATCTTCCACTCCAAATGCATTCCTGTTCTCCACTCATGTGCCCTCCATTCATGACAAGTGGAGCAGGGAAAGGGCAGGAGGAGAGAACACAGGCCCCTCTGTCAACCAGTCATCCAAATGCTCCAGCACCCACTGGGGCTCTGAGCTCAGAACAAAGACCCCTGCGTGGGGCCAGTGGGGTGGGCACATGGCCCTGGGCAGGCGACCTCTACTAGGAGAAGGGTCCAGATGTCTGTGCCTCAGAGGGGTAGAGGGAAGCATTGGTGGGCAATCGCTGGGTCTGTCTGCAAATAACAGAGCCCTGCAACATGAGATGCTTCCCATCCCACCTAGGATGCCTCAGCAACCCCAAAAAATGATCCAATTAGCAGAAGGGGCTGAGGCTCCCCAGGGACAACCGTCAGATGTATTCTTCATCTGTGTGCTTCTTGTTTTAAGCTGAACACACTGTCTCCCACAATTCATGAAACCTAATCCCCAATGTGAAAGTGTTAGTGGTTCTAGAGGTGAGTAGGTCATGAGGGTGGAGCCCTCATGGATGGGATTAGTGCCCTGTGCAGAGAACTTGAATAGAATTTGTCTCCTGCTGTTGTATGAAAATTGTATAAATCTTAATTATATTGAATTGGTTCATAATGCTTTTCAGGTCTACCATACCCTTCTACTTTTCTGTCTATTCATTCTATTAATTTTTGAGAGTTTGATATTGAAACTCCAACTAAAAATCTTAATTTCTCTACCTAAAAACATAATTGTAATATACAGTGAAACTATATGTAACTTTGTTCTGTATTTTCCAAGTATTCTGTAAAAGTGTTATCATATTTTCATAATTAAAAAAGAGAGAGAGAGAGACCCAGAGAGCTTTCTGGACCCTTCCACCAAGTGAGGACACGAGGAAAAGACAGTCAGCTGTCTATGAGCCTGGAAGTGGGTCCTCACCAGACACTGGGCATGCCAGCACCTTGACCTTCGACTTCCAGCCTGCAGGACTGCAAGAAACATGTCTGTTATTTAAGCCCACAGTCTATGATGTTCTGTCATAACAGCCTGAACAGTCTAAGATATTTACCAGCGTGGAAGTTCCCGGTTGTTTCCTGCTTCTGAGAGCTGGGCTCCCCAGCCTTTCATGCCCAGATTGCAACCACTCTTCTCTCAACCAAATCCATGATTTTCTGTTAAGTTTTGCTGTCCACAGAGCTCACGCCACTTTGTAAACCATAGCACTTCACAAGTGTGTATGTGTATGTTCACTTAGTAACTGAATATGCACTAAATGGTGACAGAAAACGGTTTACAACACTTTCGCAATGTTTATACCACGACTGCCTTATTAGCAGGTGTTATTTTCTCACTTAAAAAAAAAAAATCTCTGAAGCATCTAACACAGGTCCTCATGTTGAGTTAGTTCTCAATTATTTGTTCACCAAAATACCGTCTAAAATTTAATTTCTTATGTTATTGATCAATCCCAATTGTGCCCTCCACCCAAAGCCAAGAAAAGCCATTTGCTGGTGAAACAGAAAAATGAACTATTGTTCACTTTTATTTGGGACACAAACTTCCGATAACAAAGCCAGGATAGAAGATGCAACAATGGAATAATATTACTCTGGGGGCTCAATCATTTATCCACAAAATGCTCAGCTTTGGAGGGACACTGACAAAGGCCCTGACACTGTCCTGGAGGGCCTGCAGTAAGCGGAGGGAAGAAGATCTATGAATAAAAGTGCACTGAAGTTCCACATGTGCAGTGAACATATACACACAGGGCTCTTGCACATACAGGTGGTGTGTGCAATGCTCTTCATGGCCCGACTCCTCCTAAGATTTCAGATTTTAGTTCAAATGGTACCTCTTCCAAGAAGCCTTCCCTGACCACCAGTGTAAAGTAGGTTTCTCCCTGCCACCCCCAGTCCCATTTTCCTCACAGCATCCTTTTGAGCACCTAGCATCTTTCTAAGCCTGGATTTCTTGGTCCACTGCTCACGTCTGTCTCCCCTTCTAGGCTGAAAGCTCCAGGAGAGCAGGGCCAGACTGTTCCTTGCACCCCTTTATACCTCACATAGCACCTGCACAGAGAAAGGGTGTATGTGACCAATGAACGCCACCAGGATGCATGTGCCAGGATTGCCAATCCCATTGCCAAGATCAAACGCAGAGGAGTCAGAAAAGCTGTCCTAAGTCATAGCAGAAGTTTGTGGGAACAGGTCATCACCTACAGGGGCAGAGGAGACAGGCAGACCTCAGGGTTAACTCCTGTTCCCTCCTTTTACTCACAGAAAACGGTCACAGCCACTGCCAGTGGGGTCATGTCAGCCCCCCTGACACAGTGCCTCGTACCCAAAACTTGGGCAACTACTGCCACTTCTCTTCTCCCAAGCCAGGTGATTTGGGAAAACCACATACATACAAAGCACCAAGTCCTTGCCAGCACAATCAAATGGACCCACATCACCAGCGAGGGTGGGAGACAGGTGGGTGGAAATGAGCGAGATTAGTTATATGAACAGAACATAAGCTCAAACTCAATTAGGACTGACCCAAGGCTTCCCTGGTGGTCCAGTGGTTAAGAATATGCCTGCCAATGCAGGGGACATGGGTTCAGTCCCTTGAGGAACCAAGATCCCACATGCCCTGTGGCAACTAAGCCCATATCACAGTAAGAGAAGTCTATGCACGGCAACCAAGACCCAGTGCAGCCAAAAAAACAAAAAAAAAAGATTGGAAGAGGAAAGAGGACTGCACCCCTCCCTGGTCATTCAGGTAACTGATTCATTTTCTCCATCATCAAAGATAACACACAGTGACTCAAGCCTCCAAGACCAGAGACATGAGCAGATACCTCTCAGCAGTCTTAAAGGAGGTGCTACTTTAATTTTTAATGTATTTAAGGAAGACATCTTTAAAAACTACACCTCACTTAGGTGGGATGAGGACGGAGGTTTAAGAGGGAGGGGACATGGGTATGCCCGTGGCTGATTTATTTTGATATATGGCAGAAACTATCCCAATACTGTAAAGTAATTATCCTCCAATTAAAAATAAAATTAAAAAAAAACTACCCCTTACTTATACACTGGTTTTATACCTAAACTGAGATGCTTGCAGTGGTTCTGTTGAAACCATGTCAATGTGGTGCCAATTTTAAATACATTAATACCTTCTGAAATATCAGGAGAGTAGGAATGAGGGCTTCACAATCATTCCTTGAATGCATGAAAGAGAAACCATGGAGTGTGAGAAGTTCTTTCTCCCTGAATATTGGTAAAGGAAAATATGGGGAGAGGGTTATTTTCCCTTTAAATTGCAGCTTCCCCCAAAAGATCTGCAGTGCAGTCAAAGGTAACGTAGGCTGCAGGAATATTCATGGTCAGAAGGGAAACTGTGTCTATGGTAAACTGAATAATGCTCCTCCAGCACCCTCCCAAAAAATTCAGGTCTTAAGCCCTGGAAGCTGTGAAGGTCACGTAACATGGGGAAATTATCCTGCCTTATTTGGATAGGCCCAAGGTAATCACCAGTGAGTGTCCTTCCAGGAAGAGGCAGAGGGACAGTAACTACAGAAGAAAAGCCAACAGGAGGATGGACGCAGACTGGAGTGATTTACTTTCAAATGGGGGAAGGAATGCAGGGATGAGCCAAGGAATGCCAGCAGACACTAGATGCCGAAAAAGACAAGGAAACAGAATCCCCTTGGGAGAAGTCTCCAGGAGGAACTGGCCCTGCTAATACTCGATTTTATCCCTGTAAAACTCACTGGACTTCTGACCTCTGGGACTATAAAAGAATAAATCTGTCTCATTGAATGAAGCCTTTAAGCCGGTGGTAATTTGTTACAGCACCAACAGGAAACAGATCCAGTGTGATCGTTTGTTATTAGATGAAAAATCTAATTTTATTTACCTATTTTTTCATGACCATAGCTCATTTCTTCTTTTCTAAAAATTTTATTGGAGAATAGTTGCTTTACAATGTTAGTTTCTGCTGTACAGCAAAGTGAATCAGCCATACATACACATACATCTCCTCCCTTTTGGATCTCCTTCCCATTCAGCTCACCAAAGAGCTTTGAGTAGGGTTCCCTGTGCTATGCAGTGTCTTCTGATAAGTTATCTATTTTATACACAGTATTAATGTTATACATGTATCAATCCCAATTGCCCAATTCCTCCCAACCCCTCTCCTGTGAAAATCTAATTTTAAAAGAATAATCACTGGGGACTTCCCTGGTGGTCCAGTGGTTAAGACTGAGCTCCCACTGTAGTGGGTGTGGGTTTGATCCCTAGTCAGCCATGTGACAATACCAAAAAAAAAACCTCCAAAATCTATAAATTCTCACACCCAAACACGTAAACTTCTAAGTTTGACCTAACACATTCTGGGTGCCTTTCCCTTTACAAAAAAACTAGAGTTCTGTTCCATTTCAGGCAAAGACTCTCCCAACATTATTGAATTCAAGGTATACCTGGAAATCTGCACTTTATTTTTTGTTCTACTGTAAGGGTATGCTTTCTTAAATCTTATAGGTTTAATTTAATTCTTAGATATAATTCTTATCACATATTAGGATTAAAATAGAAATAAAGGAGACACAATTTAACAGAAAATCACCATACCAAACTTGAAAACTTACAGCTTATCTGCAATCTGCTCTGGTTGTGTCTCAGACTGTATTTGTTGAATAAATAACACACATAGAAGTTTGAATGAGAACTCAAAACTTATTAATTTTACACCCATTGCTTTCCCTCCACCCTAGAGACCATTACAGCTATAACAGGCCTACTGCACTGTAACTAACCAAGGTCTGATTAGGGGTTCCTTGGTGGCTCACAGTAAGAATCCACCTGCCAATGTAGGAGAGCCAGGTTCAATCCCTGGGTCAGGAAGATCCTCTGGAGAAGGGAATGGCTACCTACTCCAGTATTCTGGCCTGGAGAATTCCATGGACAGAGGAGCATGGCGGGCTACAGTCCATGGAGTAGCAAAAGAGTTGGACATGATTAAGTGACTAACACCTTCACACAAGGCCTGATTAATGAATAACACAGCATCCCTCGAGAAAATGAATAAATATGCTAGCTGACATAATCTACCAAACTCTTACACTATAACTTAACCTGTAAACATATGAAGCCTTTATAAACAAAATCATAAAGAAATGAAAGAAAATAGCCCATAGTTGCCTAAGAACAATAATATGTGACAGTTTATAGATCTCTTCAAGAAAATTAGAGATACCAAGGGAACATTTCATGCAAAGATGGGCTCAATAAAGGACAGAAATGGTATGGACCTAACAGAAGCAGAAGATATTAAGAACAGGTGGCAAGAATACACAGGAGAACTGTACAAAAAAGAGCTTCAAGACCCAGATAATCATGATGATGTGATCACTCACCTAGAGCCAGACATCCTGGAATGTGAAGTCAAGTGGGCCTTAGAAAGCATCACTATGAACAAAGCTAGTGGAGGTGATGGAATTCCAGTTGAGCTATTCCAAATCCTGAAAGATGATGCTGTGAAAGTGCTGCACTCAATATGCCAGCACATTTGGAAAACTCAGCAGTGGCCACAGGACTGGAAAAGGTCAGTTTCATTCCAATTGCAAAGAAAGGCAATGCCAAAGAATGCTCAAACTACCGCACAATTGCACACATCTCACACGCTAGTAAAGTAATGCTCAAAATTCTCCAAGCCAGGCTTCAACAATATGTGAACTGTGAACTTCCTGATGTTCAAGCTGGTTTTAGAAAAGGCAGAGGAACCAGAGATCAAATTGCCAACATCCTCTAGATCATCGAAAAAGCAAGAGAGTTCCAGAAAAACATCTATTTCTGCTTTATTGACTATGCCAAAGCCTTTGACTGTGTGGATCACAATAAACTGTGGAAGATTCTGAAAGAGATAGGAATACCAGACCACCTGACCTGCCTCTTGAGAAACCTATATGCAGGTCAGGAAGCAACAGTTAGAACTGGACGTGGAACAGACTGGTTCCAAATAGGAAAAAGAGTACGTCAAGGCTGTATATTGTCACCCTGCTTATTTAATTTCTATGCAGAGTACATCATGAGAAACGCTGGGCTGGAAGAAGCACAAGCTGGAATCAAGATTGCCGGGAGAAATATCAATAACCTCAGATATGCAGATGACACCACCCTTATGGCAGAAAGTGAAGAGGAACTCAAAAGCCTCTTGAAAAAAGTGAAAGAGGCGAGTGAAA
Organism: Bubalus bubalis; assembly: GCF_019923935.1. Lineage (NCBI taxonomy): Eukaryota > Metazoa > Chordata > Mammalia > Artiodactyla > Bovidae > Bubalus > Bubalus bubalis. The sequence goes on along the minus strand of NC_059170.1, from coordinate 49,070,163 downwards.
ATGTTGGCTTAAAGCTCAACATTCAGAAAACGAAGATCATGGCATCTGGTCCCATCGCTTCATGGCAAACAGATGGGGAAACAGTGGAAACAGTGTCAGACTTTATTTTGGGGGGCTCCAAAATCACTGCAGATGGTGATTGCAGCCATGAAATTAAAAGACGCTTACTCCTTGGAAGGGAAGTTATGACCAACCTAGATAGCATATTCAAAAGCAGGGACATTACTTTGCCAACAAAGGTCCATCTAGTCAAACCTATGGTTTTTCCAGTGGTCATGTATGGATATGAGAGTTGGACTGTGAAGAAAGCTGAGCGCCGAAGAATTGATGTTTTTGAACTGTGGTGTTGGAGGAGACTCTAGAGAGTCCCTTGGACTGCAGGGAGATCCAGCCAGTCCATTCTAAAGGAGATCAGTCCTGGGTGTTCTTTGGAAAGAATGATGCTAAAGCTGAAACTCTAGTACTTTGGCCACCTCATGTGAAGAGTTGACTCATTGGAAAAGACTCTGATGCTGGGAGGGATTGGGGGCAGGAGGAGAAGGGGACGACAGAGGATGAGATGGCTGGATGGCATCACTGACTCGATGGACAGGAGTTTGAGTGAACTCCAGGAGTTGGTGATGGACAGGGAGGCCTGGCATGCTGTGATTCATGGGGTCGCAAAGAGTCAGACACGACTGAGTGAATGAAATGAACTGAACTGAACTGAGTAGGTGCAGGGCCAGGAAGCGATGAGAACTTCAGAGAGTGGGCTACATAGGACATCTTCTAGAAAAAGGCATTGATTCCAAACAATGGACAAATGAGTTAGAATTAGAGGGTGGGAAGGGTACAGGAAAGGAAACCTGAGTCTTCCCTCAATAAATAAAAAGATGAATAAAAACTCAAGGAAAAATATAGGCCACAAACAAAATACAAGAAAGACATAGTCCAAATGTGCCATGATTTTCAGTGACAGGTGGAATTTAACAGAATGAACCCATTTGTAAATGACATTAGAAATTTTCTCCTTCAAGCATTTCTATAGTTGCAATATTAGGACCATAGGAAGGATGTGTAATCATAGAACTACTTGCTCTGCCAAAGGTTATTTATATTAACCTTCAAACTCAATCTATGGACAAAGCTTAGGAAATACTTACTGCCAGCTAGAGAACATTATCAACACTGCAAAGGTAAAGACAACACAGGGAAAAGTTTAAAGACAAGGGGAAAAGAGAGGCAGAGGAAAGGGTAGGGTGCTTAGGATCCTCATCTCACAAAATGCGGCACTTAAGAGGTAGAAAGTAGACGGAACAAGGTATAGAGATTTGTGAATATTAAATGTTAAATTGCAAAGGTAATTTACAGAGGAATTCATACAGCGGCAAAACTAAGTTATGCTTGCCTCTGTGTGCATGTGTAGGCTCCCTCGATCACAGCAGTGTCAGTAGATAAAACTCACGACAGATACATCCAAGATAGCTGAGTAAATGTATTATTGGTTATAGAAGCAATAACCACTAAAATAATTAACAGGAACCATCAACATTGCATTGCCTCTGGAAAATAAGACTCTTGTTTTTCGTTATTAGCGTTTCTCTACCACCTGACTTTTTTAAACCATGTTCATGGATCACTTTGAGGTTTGTGTAGAAGTTAGCAAACTTTTTCTGTAAATAACCAGATGGTAAATATTTTAGGCATTGTGAGCCATATGGGTCTCCAGCAAATGCACAACTCTGCCCCTGTCTGTCTCAACAGACATCTGTAAATCAGCAACTGTGACTGTGTGTCAATAAAACTTTATTTACACAAATAGGTGGCAAGCCCAATGTGGCCTGCAGGCTGTACTTTGCAGACCCTTGATCTAGTTAGCCCAATGTTCCCCAAACTATGAGCTACAAGATGCTCTAATATGTTTAAGGGTAATCCTCCACAAAGTGGGATACGGTCCATGTTCACAGAGCTTAGAAACTGCTGGCTTAAAGGAAATGATTTTCTAATGTGCTTATGAGTCTGAACACCCAACACAGAGGCACAGTCTGTAGTTCAGACCAAGTCTCCAGTTTTCCTGAAGACACAGGAAAAGCATCAAAGTGTTCCTTTTTTGAGGGAAGGTGAACAGGGGAGGAATATGAGAACTTTTCTTTAAAAAACTTTTTATTTTGTATGGGTGTATAGCTGATTAACAAACAATGTTGTGATGGTCTCAAGAGAATAGTGAAGGGACTCAGCCAAACATAGACATGTATCCACTCTTCCCCAAACCCCCCTCCCATCCAGGCTGCCACATAATGTTGAACAGAGTTCCACGTGCTATACAGTAGGTCCTTGTTGGTTATAATGCCACGTGAAGCAACATGATGGACCTCGAGATGATGATACCATGTGAAATAGGTGAGAAAGACAATTACCATATGATATCACTTATATGTGAAATCTAAACTATGACACAAATGAACTTATTTATAAGACAGAAACAGACTCACAGACATAGAAAACAAACTTGTGGTTCCCAAAGGGGAAAGAGGAGGGGGATAAGTTAGGAGGATGGGATTAACAGATACACACTACTATATATAAAATAAATAACAAGGTCCTACTATATAGCTCAAGGAAGTATGTTCAATACCTTGTAATAACCTATAATGGAAAACAATCTGGAAAAGAATATGAATATGGCTGAATCACTTTGCTGTGCACTAGAAACTAACACAATATTGTAAATCAACTACACTTCAATTAAAAAATAAAAATAAAGACAACTGCAATTTGCTGTCACAGAACAAATTGAAAAAGTTATTCATTGCATTTAAAAAATAAAGATAATAAAGCAGACAATACTAAGAGACAATTTTAGCAAAGGCAGTACATTTGCTGCTCAGCATCCTTCCAACAGTAACAAAGGAATCAGCCAAATCATAATTAAATGACCAAGAAAAGAATTTAATGACTTTTAGCAAAATTTGAGTTTGTAACTATGCCCAGGTATAACACACCTTGGATTCTTGAATAAAAACAAAAATAAAGGAACATTTTTAGATGGAGAGATGGTAAAATAAATTATTTATGGAAATGTTATTAGAAAATTATGAGGAAAAGGTAAAAAGACAGTGTTGAAACAGTGACTTTTAATTAGCAACCAGACAATTCCCCCTTTGTTATTTCTAGCAATATAAAAGATAAATTTAAAATTTGAAAAACACAAGTAATTAGCTTTAGATGAATTATGCAGTATCAGAGACACCACTCAGTCAGGACTTTGGGTATATTTTGTCTCCAAAGACTTTGAAATTCATGAAGAAATGTTGCCAATTCATTGACTGAGAAAATTGAACTCATGTGAAGATACTTTTGAATCTTTTACATCTGAAAAGAAGGATTTCGGCTAGATATGAAAACAAAAGGTTTCTATCATGATGTTTCTATCATGACAGAGTACTCTTGCTATGTTGGGTCAAAAATAGAGACTTACTGGATTTTTATAGTAAGAGACTGGTATTTCTCTTAGTACTTCATTCTACTGTATGATAATAATTTTCAGCTGGCTTTCCAAAGCACAGCCTACAAAAACCACCATGGATATTGTTAAAATTGTTTGGTATAGGCATATAAATGCTATGAATTACCACCAGTTTAAAGAACTGTTGAAACAAATACACGACAATGAATTTAATGATTATGTATTCTCTTCCAGTGATCTTTGATTGAGTCATGGAAGAGCTTTACAAAAGATTTGCTGTATAGTTAAACAGTTCATGGTTTTCTGTAAATAAATAATAAAGATTAAAAAACTGCAGCATGATATATTTCCTCATAGATATCACACTGCATATGAACAAACTAAGTTTAAAGCTCCATGGAGAGGAAAAGATTATTTATGACCTACCTAGAAAGTGTGAGAATATATATCAAAATTGATACTTTTCATTAGTTAAAAATAATGGTCATACATTTTCATAACCTGGATTGATATGCAGAAGATTTGATTGAAACCAAAAGCATTACATAAATTGCCTCCAACATACAAGAAAATTTGAATGATCCTTTATTGATATTGATAAATTTAGCGTTGGTTTTCAATTTTCACAATATCCCTTTGATTTTGATGTTAGTAATTCTGAGTTGGCATGAGAGTTAACAAATTCACATAATTTGAATAGACTTTAAAACTGACAAGTTTCTGTTTCAAAAAAATCAGTTCTTCTAAAAAGATAAACCAGTTTTATCAATTTGAATGGCATATATTAAAAGAAAAGTATTTTTGACAGTAGATTCAGTTATTGGAAAACTTATATATGTTTGAAACTTGGTTACACAAATCTACTTTTTCAACTACAAATTTTAATAAATCTAAACACAGAGCCAAGTATTTCAGATGAAGATATAGTATCTGAACCTAATTATGCTATAGTGTTAACATATACATATTTCAAGAATTAGAATAAAGAAATCTCATTAATATTTTTATATTGTTTATAAGTAGAAATGACAACATTTTGGGAAGCCTGGGTTAAAGAAAATATATTATTAAAGTCAATTTCACCTGTTTTTAATTTTTTCAATGTTACTATCAGAAATTTTAAAATTATATACATGACTCATTCAACTGAATAGCTGGAGACTCTGGCTACTCAAAGCAGTCTTTTTTCCAGGAGCATCAATATCATCTGGAAATTTCTTAGAAATGCAAAGTTTGAGGACCCAGCCGAAACCTACTGAACAGAATCAGAATTTTACTGAAAGTCTCTAGTTGGGCCAATATGAAATAAGAGGAAATGGATTTAAGCCTTTGCCTGAGACAACCAAAAATAAAGAAAAACATCCCTTGCCCCTGCAAAAAAAAAAAAAAGTGGGGGGGTGGGGGAAGAGAAGGAAAAAAAGGAAAATAAGGCACACAAAACATATGATATAGGAAGTAATGGTTTTCAGGGGACAAGACAATAGGAAGCTAATAAGGTGAGACTATTCCAGCTTATTGCCTTAAGAGATTTCCTGGCCAAGTCACAGAGAAAGAGAAACCAAGAAAACCCCAGGAGATTTTGAGTTGAAGATACAGAGCTAAGAGTTTAAGGAGACCGAGGCAGCTAGAGTTGTAGTAAAGAGAAGAAATCTGTACAGACAGAAAACTCCAGATATCTGCAAAAAGTCACTGGGGTATTCAGCTGAGAACTGAACGGTGTGGGTGTGGGGGCAAACTATCTGTGGCTGGGGAAAAAACTACCAGAGAGTATTAGAGGTATCACTGCCCAGGGTTCTCACAGGGCCAAATGGTACCTGTTTCCAAGACAGACTGGAAGACCTCATAAATCAGGGGCATTAAGTACTCAGGAAGATCTTGCCTCTTGAGTGGGAAATAGTAGCCCAAGACTGAGCACTGTCCACTCACACCTACCAAGCCTTGAAAGTAAGATACAGAAGAATCACTTGTCCCAATTTAGCTACGGTCCCAAAAGAAGCTCAAGAATATTTATAGTTATACAAAAATATCCAGAATCCAAAAAAGGTGAAAATAACAAAGTCTGGAATCCAATTTTTAAAAATGCTAGGCATGCAAAGAAGCAAGAAAATCCAACACATGAGGGGAAATATCAAACAACTGAAACTGACCCAGAATTAAGACAGATATTAGAATTACCAGACAAGGATAGAGATTCAAGATTTTAAATAGAGATATGACTAGATAAAATACAAATCAAATTCATAGAGATAAAAAATTTACATTGTGTGAGATGAAAAATACACTGGATATGATTAATGGTAGAACAGACACTGCAAAAGAAAAGATTAGTCAATTTGAAGACACAGCAATAGAAACATGTAAAATGAGAAAAAAGAAAAAGTTAAAAAAAAAATGAACAAAGCATGAATGAGCTGTAGAGACAGTTCAAGCATTCTGATATACATGAAATTTGGGCCTTCATGGCAGAGGAGAGGCAGAAAATAATATTTGAAAAAATAATGATTGAACATATTCCAAGTCTAAGAAAAACATAAGCCCAAAGAAACAAGGAGCTCAACTAACCCCAAGCACAAGAAATTTTACTAAGGCATATCATAAATTGCTCAAAACTAGTGATAAAGAAAAGAATCATAAAAGCAATCAGGGGGAGAAGAACACAACATAGAAGAATAAAGATAAGATGACATCAGATTTTATGTTGAAAATAATATAAGTGGACAAGTCGGTGAAGCAACATCTTTAAAGAAATGAAAGGAAAAAAATGTCAATCTAGAATTTTGTACCCTCAGAAACGCTTCACAAATGACAGCAAATAAGGACATTATCAGATACATAATGGAAAGAACTCATCAGCAGCAGTCTTGCATAACAAAAATGTTAAAGGAAGACCTTTTAATCAGAAGGAAAACGCTATCAGGTAGAAATATGGATATACGTAAAGGAACGAAGAACACTAGAAACAGCAATTACCCAAGTAAATGTATGACTCTTTTCTTATTATTTAAATCTTTTTAAAAGAGAAATGATTTCTAAAATAATAAAATTATGTGGAGTTAATTACATATATAAAAGTAAAGTAATACAAGGACCAAGATGGAAGTATACCATGGTAAGTTTCTTCTCTTTTTCTGTTTTGGGCCACACCCCGCCACATTGGGATCTTAGTTTCCCAACCAGGGATCGAACCCACGCTTCCTACAATGGAAGTGTGGAGTCTTAACCATTGGACTGCCAGTCAAGTCTCTGTAAAGTTCTTATAATACAGGTAAAGTAGTAATAACATCACTTAAGGGTAAACAATTAGTTCCCAGGTGGTGTTAGTGGTAAAGAACCCACCTTCCAACGCAGGAAATGTGAGAGATAAGGGTTCAATCCCTGAGTCAGGAAGATCCCTTAGAGGAGGGCATGGCAACCCACTCTGGTATTCTTGCCTGGAGAATCCCTCAGACAGAGGAGCCCAGTGGGCTACAGTCCACAGGGTCACAAAGAATTGGACACAACTGAAGCAATTTAGCACAAAGTAGTAATAATATCACTTAAGGGTAGAGGATTAAAGATGTATACTATACACCCTAAAGCAACCACTAATACAACTAAGCAGAGATAGAGCTAATAATCCATCAAAAGAGAGAAAATGGAATCATAAAAAAATGCTCAAATAATCCAAGAGAAGGCAGAAAAACAGGACAAGAGAATAAAAGATAGGATAAATTAAAAAAAAAACCAACAGGAAAATTACATACTTCAAATTAATGATAGCAGTAATTACATTAAATGTAAATGGTCTTAGTGCAAAAACACCAATTAAAAGATATTGTCAAACTGGAAAAATAAAAGCAAGATCCAAAATCCATACTACCTACAAGAAATGCACTTTAATATAAAGACACAGATAGGTTTAAAGAAAAAGGATGGAAAAAGATATACCAGGCTAATAGACAAAGATTTCAGAGCAAAAATTATCATCTGCTGTAAAGGAAGTCACTTCATAATGAAAAATATCCAGTTCATCAACAGGACATAACAATCCTAAACATCTATTCAACTTAACAACTATGCCAAACATATGAAGCAAAAACTGATACAGCTGCAAGAAGAAAGGCCAATTCATAAGAATAGTCACATATTTCAATATTGCTCTCTTGATATTAGATAGGACAAGTAGATAGGAAATCAATAAATGTAGAAAAGATTTGAACAAGAGCCCCAGGTGATCCATTTGCACATTAAGGTTGAGAGGTACTCTTCTACCCTACTCATGACCCTACCCTGTCTTCCACCCTAGACAGTCCATATTCAGGTGAACTTATAGCAAATTTTTCTTTTGGCTTCTTATTGATATCATCATAACTGGTATAGGCATACTTCATTTTATCACACGTTGCTTTACTGCACTTAATAGATACTGGGTTCTTTACAAATCAATATCCACATAAGCAGCAACCTTGCATCGATCCTGCAAGGAGATCAAATCAGTCAATCCTAATCCTAATATTCAGGTTGGAAATCAACCCTGAATATTCATTGGAAGGACTGAAGCTGAAGCTCTAATACTTTGGCCACCTGATGCGAACAGCCGACTCATTGGAAAAAGACCCTGATGCTGGAAAAGATAGAAGGCAGGAGGAGAAGGGGATGATAGAGGTTGAGATGCTGGATGGCATCACCGACTCAATGGATATGAACTGGAGCAAACTCCAGGAGATGGTGAAGGACAGGGAAGCCTGGTGTGCTGCAGTCCATGGGGTCGTAAGAGCTGGATATGACTTAGTGACTGAACAACAACATCCATGAAAGTGTAACCTTGCATTGATCGAGTCTATTGGAACCAGTTTCCAGTAGCATTTGGTCACTTCACATCTCTGTGCTGTGTTTAGGTAATCCTTGCAATATTTCAAACTTTTTCATAATTATATTTGTTTGGTGCCCTGTGATCAGTGATCTCTGAGGTTACTACTATAATTTTCTGAAGTTTCAGATGATGGTTAGAATGTTTTAACAAGAAATTTTTTTTTTTCTTTTTTGGCTGTGCCACATGGCATGTGGGATCTCAGGTTCCCTAACCAAGGACTGAACCTGTGCCCTCTGAAGTGAATGTGCAGAGTCTCAACCACTGGACTACCAGGGAAGTATTTTTTAATTAAGGTATGTACTTATTTTAGACAAAGTGTTATTGCACACGTAATAGACTACATTATATTGTAAACAAAACTTTTACATGGATGAGGAAACCAAAAAATTCATGTGACTCACTTTATTGCAATACATGTTTTATGGCACAGGTCTGGAATCAAATCCAAAATATCTCCAAGGAATGCTTGAATACTTTTGTCTGGCTTCCAAGCTAACCAGGAGTTAGAGAAGAAAGTATTTTTAGGAAAGTTAATCTTTAAAAAAATCGACCACAGAATTTAGAGATGGTAATGTCCAAAGAATCTGGATTTTACTCATATTATAGACCTAGAAAGAACACCAGCTCCCCACTTACGTTTAAATTTCTTGAGACTTCAGGTACTCATCTATGGGACTATGTAAGAGCTATTGTAAAGTACAGACAATGCCTAGCACACAGCCTACATCAGAATGCATGCTCAACAAACATCAATTCCTTTCCCACAGTCAATAAATATTTCATGTATAGAGATTACCTTTCTAGCACATATGCTTGGAAATCCTACTCAAAGGATGGGAAAAGGCAAGATCTTCAATGGCAAAACATGCCAGAATCTTTATTCTAATCACTGAAAATCCTGACACACCACTGAATTCAGCCAATACTTTCCCTTCTCACCCTCAATGAAGAGCTTTACTTTATTTATAGTGGTCATTGACATTCTTCTAACAGCTGTTGCCTTCCATCTCATAAGGGATTAAAAAAGAAAGGAAGAAGTTGAACAGCTTTATAACAAACTTTTTAAATTGTGGCAAGTGTATAAAAATGGTGATCTTTTAAGTATTTTTTCAAATCCCATTGGAAAATATCACTTGTTATTGACCTAATCACATCGAGAATGAAAAAACAGGGCTAAGAGTCGTAAGACACGGAATCCAGGCCAGACCCTAGAACCTGCTTCTTTTATGATCTTGAGTAGCACATTTTTCTCTGTGAGCCTAAATTTCCTCATCTATTAATAGAAAAGAAAAGACAAGCCAAGTTCATTGTAGAGAGTGCAAAAAGAAATTAAATGAGGACTTCTCTGGCGGGCCAGTGATTGAGAATCCACCTGCCAAAGCAGGAGACATAGGTTCAGTCCCTGGCCTGGGAAGATTTCACATGCCACAGATCAACTAAGCCCATGCACCACGACTATGGAAGCCCTAGTGTCTAGAGCCCGTGCTCTGCAAGAAGAGAAGCCACTGCAGTGAGAAGCCTGTATACCACAACTAGAAAAAAGTCCGTACAGCAATGAAGACCCAGCACAGCCATAAATAAAAAAAATTTAAAAATAAGAAATTAAATGAGATGCGTGCGAAACTATAAAAAAATTACTTAAGGTATTATTTTCAATGATCATGGTCATTGGTTCCTTCTATTAATATGAAAATCAAGAGATAACTGGGGGGTAAAAACTGTCAAATATCAAGTCACTACTCTTCTCCTTTTTAGATTCATTTGCTCAAAAATTTCCCAAATTACCACTGAAGAGATTTCTCCACAAGTAAAAGGAAATGCAGTAACAAGAAAAAAGTTTGAGTACCTTTTCTAACGGAGAAGGCGATGGCACCCCACTCCAGCACTCTTGCCTGGAAAATCCCATGGGCGGAGGAGCCTGGTAGGCTGCAGTCCATGGGGTCGCTAAGAGTCAGACAGGACTGAGCGACTTCACTTTCACTTTTCACTTTCATGCATTGGAGAAGGAAATGGCAACCCACTCCAGTGTTCTTGCCTGGAGAATCCCAGGGACGGGGGAGCCTGGTGGGCTGCCGTCTATGGGGTCGCACAGAGTCAGACACGACTGAAGCGACTTAGCAGCAGCAGCAGCAACTTTTCTAAGACTGTATGACATAAAGCCCAAGAAATTAATAAATTTTGGCTTAACACTGGGCCAAACTTTCCCCCAAAACCCTGTTAGAAAGTTAAGAAACAGTGGTAACATTATACCTCAGTAAATCTATAGAAAGTAAAGAAAAAAAAGAAAGGAAGGACAGAATGAAAGGGGAGGGAGGGAAGGAGGAAGAAAAAAGAAGAAAGAAAACAGTGGGAATGGCGATTGGAAGATACACACATTAAAACAGCAGCAAAACAGAAACAGTCTTGTCACTATGAGTTAGACACAGATCTGGGACAGTCAACATCTTCAGCAAAAAGCAGACAAATACTTGAATCCTGTTCTCCAAACCAGCATGGACTTGTGTGCATGCTAAGAGAGTGTGTGTGCTAAGCTGCTTTAGTTGTGACCAACTCTTTGCAACCCTATGGACTGTAGCCCACCAGGCTCCTCTGTCCATGGGATTCTCCAAGCAAGAATACTGGAGTGGGTAGCCATGCCCTCCCCCAGGGGATCTTCCCTACCCAGGGATCGAACCCACGTCCTTTAAGTCTCCTGCATTAGCAGCAGGGTTCTTTACCACTAGCACCACTTGGGAAGCCTGACAGTATGGCAGTATGACATTAGTACCATTTATTTATTGGCTCAGTGCACTAGAAGGTCGATGTACCTTGCAGTCAGAAGCCCTAGGTTTAAATCTCAATCCCGTCACCCGCTACATAAGTGATTCTGCCCAGCTCTCCACCCCTGTGAGCTTCCATCCTGCTCTTCTGTGAAATGGGAATAACACTACCTACTTCAGGTGGTGGTTGTGATTCAGTGGCATTAGTGATGTGAATGTGTTCTCCACATAAAAGCACTCATATAAGCTTGAAATCTCCTACATTTAAATGATTATTCATGAGAAGTCATATGCATAGCACTTTAATGGCAACTTTCAATATTCACTGAAGAAGGCATTACTCTTAGCAAGAGCTGTTTGTCCTACCAGATGATGAATGATACTTTCAAGAATAATGGTAATAATAGTAGGAAACCCATCTGGAGAATATTTCTCTCAAGAATTCATCTGTTAAATTGTCTCTATCGATACAGAAGCTTAAAAAATATTAAATCCACAGGTATCCTTGTATTCACCTACGCTGAGTGGCGATAACTAATTCGTAAGCTTAAACACAATGGGGGCAACTCCTCCACAGCTCATCAACTGTCCCCAGTTCTGCCTGGAATGGAAAACAATGGGGAAAGCACTGGGAAATGTGACAGCAGATAAAGCAGAAAAGCCATTCTGGGTTCTGGGGTTAACTCTCAGCAAGCGTGTGGAGCTGGCAACCAAAGAGGACAAAAAGCATGGAGGAGAAAAAGGTTTGGGTGATGACTTTGCAAACACAGCGGCTCAGTCGGTAAAGAGTTTGCCTGCAATGCGGGAGATCCAGGTTCAATCCCTGGTTTGGGAAGATCCCCTGGAGAAGGAAATGGCAACCTACTCCAGTACTCTTACCTGGAAAATCCCATGGACAGAGGAGCCTGGTGAGCTACAGTCCTTGGGGTCACAAAGAGTAGGACATGACCAAGGGACTAACACTATGCAAACACAGTGCTTAATTTGTGAAGGGGACTTTTAGCTGACGTGGGAAGGGACGGAGTAGAAAATGGAAGGAACGGGCCAACAAAGAGTTGGCCCTCTTCACCCACGGGCTCTGCATCAGGGAATTCAACCTATTGCAGATCCGCATATGTAGGATCTCATGGATTTCATGTATATGGAGCAAAAAATATATGTGGGCCTGTAAATGTTAGCTTCCCAGGTGGCGCTAGTGGTAAAGAACCCACCTGCAATGCAGGAGATATAAGAGACACAGGTTCAATCCCTGGGTCGGGAAGATCCCCTGGAGGAGGGCATGGCAACCCACTCCAGTATTCTTGCCTGGAGAATCCCGTGGAGGGAGGAGCCTGGTGGGCCACAGTCCATAGCGCTGCACAGAGTCAGACACGACTGAAGTGACTTAGCACGCACGCACAGATATTAGCAGCTCTACCATCCGAAAAAGGATGCTACTACTTGTAGCTAGAACTAGTGTCTGTGCTCAAAATGAAAGGGAAAAGTTTTCTACAATAAACCTGCAGTTTTCTTTAAGTTTCCCCACCCCCCGCCCAAGAAGCCTAGACATTAGGGATGGAACTAATTTGTTCATGGAAAAAAAATAATAAAGTGCTTTCACTGCCTGCTGTAACTAACTTGTGCTTTCTTCCAACTCTGGGAGAACCAAGTATAGGAAAAAAAAAAAAAGCCATGTGATGAAAGGCTTTTAGTTTTTTTAAAAAGTGATGAGGAAGTTTTTTTAAAAAAACACACAGATGTTGGGTTTATATAAATAATCAAGTGAAACATTTTTCTACTGTGTAATTTTCCTGTCATGCATATAATATGCTTTTCTTTTTCCTGGAAATTCAACATCAGAACTTTATGATGATGATTGTTTTTCAACAGATAATTGGATAATTCTGGGGTCAGAATAAGAATATAAACATATATATACGCAAATATATATCTACATATCATACACATATATCTTATTTAAAAGTCTTACATCAAATTCATTATGAGGAATGGGAAGGAAATAGTCTAACACTACTTGAAGTAAGTTCTCTCTATACTTGGGTTCACAATCTATCAGTTTTTCTAGGAATGTAGTGCACAGAAGCACAGGAACATGTTATGGGGGAGATGAGAGTACACTTCGGGTATAACAGGATGTTATTAGCCTTATTCTTAGAGCTTTTGGACTTACAATCCAATAGACTAAAAACACAGCGTTTCACAAAAAAAGCCTGTTTCCATTCAAGTTTTCAAGCATGGAATTTCCTCCTCACAGCACACAATTCAGGAACAGAGGACTACCTTTCTACTTACCCGGCTACCAAGGGCCATGTCTGAAACAGGACCCACAGACACAGACCTGGGGCGGATCATCCTTGTCAGTTTCTTCTTAAGCCCCAGAGTGATTCATCCTGAGAAGGCTGCCCTGGGTCTGCACAGACTCCCTCTGAGAGAAAGCAGGCCCAGCTCTCCTTTCAAGCCTCTATTTTTCTCTAAAAATAGGTTTTGCCAACCTGCCTAGCCAGTATTCTTAAATCACAACCAGGCTTTTATCAGAAATACCAACGTTTGATCCTTGAAAGGCATTCAAGATAAGAGCAGTGTAGCCTACACCACACTGGATGTGAAGATGAGACTTCTGAGAGGGGCTTCAGGCACACAGATCGCCTCCAACAGAGGGGAAGTCCCTCTTCCCTCCAAGAGGCCTGAAATAGAACCTCTTTCCTCCCCCAGAAACCGCTGAAAACAGCAAGGCAGACACTAGAGGCTGCTGGCTGTGACACACAGCACCAGGAAGAGGCTGCTCGCTGTGGAGGACAGTCCTCCCGAGGGACAATAAGCCTGGCAGCTAGTTCCTGCAGAGCTTGGCAGAGGCATAAGAAAGCCTCTTTCGAAACACAGTTGGCAAAACACTGAGTATAAAGGACACTCCGAGAAAATGTGTAATTACAGACTCAGAATCACTGTCTGGACTACATCCCCACCATACATCCCTTAGAGGACAGCGGGGGTCGTCTGCACCCCACTGGACATCCTGTGGGCACACCGCTCTCCAGGCTTCCTTCTTCCTTCATTACATGCGGTGGTGCAGATGGCCACAGAAGGAAAAGCCAACCTACAAGACACTGATATGGTTGTCTCCTTGATTAAATAAAGTTGATGGCTTGGGATCCGAGTTCACACCCAGACTCTACTCCTTACTGTCTTGCCTCCTTTGGGGTACTTAGCCAGTGAAGGCTTCAGCTCCGAGATGGTGCTGATGAAAAGCTGCACTGCATTTCAAGCCTCCGCAAGGAGCCCGATACACAGTCCCAGCCAATCTTCCATGCTGCTGTAATCAACTGCATCACCGCCCCACCAGTCATCCTGTGTGCCCCGTTGCACCCGGAGTGTACTCACATCCCTCCCACAACATGTTCCTGTGCTTCTGTGCTGGCAGACCCATCTCCGATTGTAAGCCCCACGAGGTCAGGATTGACTCTATAGTCTCAACACCAAGCCCCCACACACACGTGCACACACATATGCGGTTAACAGGTATTTGCTGACCAAGTCAGTAAATGAACAGTCCACTTGATGCTTTCACATCTCGTTTCTACATAATCCCAATTTAAACAGCCTTTCCCCAGATGTTAATATAGACGGATAACTAGATTAAGTGAACTGAACCTGGTAACCACATTGAGATGCTGCTGGACACCAATTAAAGAGCATGGCTGAAACAAAGATCCTTTGCTTTGGATGAGTCTGTAGGAATGTAAGCTCCTACCCCAATGCTTTAAGCAGGCTCCCCTGTCTACCAGGGCAAGAAAACTGGGCTCCTTTTTAATTGGGAAGATCTATACGCAAACTCCATTTTGGCATAGAGAAGCATCCTTTCCCTTTGTTTTACAGAATTAAAAAAAAGTGGAGAGCAAGATGCGAGGGCTCCAGAACTCATGGGGATCACCACTGAGCAGGAGCCGAACCCCAGAAACTCCTCCTGCAGCCCTGTTTCAAGGCATCCTGTTCCACTGCCTCCCAACAGCCAGCCTGCTCCATCCTGACCCTGAGGATGCCTCTTTGTGACCGAAGCTTTGGAGAGAAAAATAGAGTCCCAAATCGGTGTGAATGTGTGAAGGATCTCCCCAGACCTCCTCTCCCATGTATTTTCACAGATGCAGGATCACAGCTAGGAAGTACCCGACATGACCCTCTGGAACAGCACAGACTCAAGATGACCAATCTTTCAGGATTTACACAGAAACAGACTGGCCACCCAGCACAAACTCAACTTCCTTTAAAGGTCTTTCAAAAGTATAATTTGAAGGGGGAAAAAAAAAAGCAAACATTAATTCTGTTCTGTGTATGTACAATGTCCATTTTCATGGAAAAAGTTATCAAAACACAAGTTCATGTTTCAGTGACTTCCAAGGTGCTGCCATGGGAAAGGGAAGCCAAAATAAATCTCAAAACCTTTCCTCCGAAGTTCAAGTCTTTCAAATGCCCTGACCGGACCAGTTTCAAGACTGGTGTTTCCAAGGTTCCAGTCCAAGAATCATTTTAGTTACAAGCCTCAAAATAAAAACTGTAATAGTGCATATAACATATGTCAGGATTATACCCAATGCAAGTGACGGTCAAACAGGACTGGCTGACGATAAAGGCAGCAGGGCCTGCGAAGTGTGGGTTAAAACAAACAAATGAGAAAGAATCTATTTCTCAGGAAGCACCATCACAGAAGGGGAGGAAGGATTAGTTGAAAGAGGCTAAGAGAGTAAACTTCAACAGTGCTGAACACAAGAAATGTGTTATTATGCATGGTGGTGGATGTTGACTAGATTTATTGTGGTCATTTCGTAACAGACACAAATATTGAATCGTTATGTTGTACACCTGAAGCTGGTATGTCAACTACATCCCAACAAATAAAAATCAAGAAGGTTAAAAAAAAATAAAAAAGGGTGGGGTGGGGAGCACAGAAAGTGAGAAGGAAAAGGCAGGACAGAAACAAAGCCATGCCCTAGGAGGCCTGGGAAAGTGCACACACAGAGGGGCCGAAACAGGGCCGCAGGATGAGCCAAGGATCGGCCATCAGCCAGAGGAGGAAAAGCCAGCAGAAGCAAGCAGCGAGGATGGGGGAGAACTCACCCCATGTCAAAGGGCAGGCTGGATAGTGGGGGAGCAATTAAACACCAATGACAGATGGAGATAAGGGCATTCCAGGCAAAGTGTCCCTAAGACACCTGAAACCAGCGGCTGTGGGAGGGGCTGGGTGACGGCCACAGACCAGGAGAAGGAGGGCAGCGCATCAGAGAGAAAAGAAAAGAGGTCTTTTAAGGAGAAGGCAGCCAAAGCTTGGGGTGTGGGGTGCTGTTAGGAGGCATATGGGAGCAAAACTGTGTCCGCACAAGGAACTCACCGGCGTGGGGCGGTCTTGAGCCAAAAAGTGGCCCCTCATGGCTACACCCCCAAAGCTCATCACCTTCTTCCTCCTACAGGGAAGCAGCTATTGCATCCAGAGCACTGAACGGGGATGAAACACTCTGAGATGTAGTTAACATGAAATCACCTTCTGAAAGGAGCTGGGCTAGCTGAAGAAGAGTAACACGTCCACTGGCCATGTTGGGCCTCTGTGTGTGCGCGCAGGCACGCACGTGTGTGCTCATTCAGGACAGGTAGGAGGGATGCCCGTGTTATAAAGCTTGACAGACCTAGAGGTGATCATACTAAGTCAGAAAGAGAAAGACTAATACCATGTGATATTATTCATATGTGGAATCCAAAAAAAAAAAAAGATACAAATGTACTTATTTACAAAACAGAAATAGACATACAGATAAAGAAGACAAACTTATGGTTACCAAAAGTGGAAAGGGAGGGCAGATAAATCAGTTTAGGATCAGCAGATACACACCACTATATTTAACACAGACATCCAACAAGGGCCTACTGTTACAGTACAGGGAACTCCATTCAGTATCTTATAATAACTGCTAATGGAAAAGAAGCTGAAAAACAATAGCTTTATATACGTGTGTGTATAACTGAATCACTTGCTCCTGTTACACCTGCAACTAACACAACATTGTAAGTCTACCATAATTCAATTAGAAAATAAAGGAACAAAAGAGAAGTTGCCAACTGCCCTCAAGAGCCAAGACTTGAAAACAGAACATGGTAAGTGGACATTTATAACGTGCAGAGAAGTGTAATAAGGAAAAGAATTATTCCAGAGAAAGAACCCAGTGAGGACCATGCAGACAAAAGACACACAATGAAGTCTCGAAGGTGAGGACTTGTCCTTTAGTTTCAAACAAGTTGATCCTTTCAAGACTTGATCAGCAAGGGCACGGATCTTTGAGGCAGGCTCTTATTATTCTAATCCTAGCCCAGGCAAAGTTCTCAAAGGCAGAGCCGGTTTCCTCTTTCGTAAAATACACCCCACACCCTTGAGGCCTCCCCCTTCCTGCCACACCAGGTCATCAGCTCAGAGACCCAAACACAGTTCTTGAGGGTCTCAAAATGAAATGGCAGCAAAACCAACTGAAAGCTGAGATGCTGTCAAAAATCTAAGATTCCTGTGCAAAAGAAATGAAATAAAAGATGTGTGGGAGTGTCAATGGAGCCCTGAAGGAGATTAAAGGGCTTAGAACTGTGGGTCTAACTTGGCAATTAATGGGTCGCTGGGAGAGTTGAAGCCACAGTGGGTGCCGGCACAAAGATGAGCATCAGAATCAGAGGGTTTTATTCATGAGGAGGGCACGGCAACCCACTCCAGCATTCTTGCCTGGAGAATCCCATGGACAGAGGAGCCTGGTGGGCTACAGTCCACAGGGTCACAGAATTAGATATGACTGAAGTTGACTTAGCACACACACACAAGTGATCAGAGTTTATTTTAAAATCTCTCCTAGAACAAAGGGACTGAAGCTGACTCAATTCCTATAAAGCATTGGATTTATGCTTGTAGCTGCTAGAGGTCATTCGTTCACCTCCATTCACAGGAATTAGGAGGCAAGAGGCTTTTGAGTGGGCTTCCTTGGTAGCTCAGTTGGTAAAGAATCTGCCTGCCTGCAATGCAGGAGACCCTGGTGTGATTCCTGGGTCGGGAAGATCCGCTGGAGAAGGGATAGGCTACCCACTCCAGTATTCTTGGGGTTCCCTGGTGGCTCAGACAGTAAAGAATCTTTCTGCAATGCAGGAGACCTGGGTTCGATCCCTGGGTTGGGAAGATCTCCTGGAGGAGGGCATGGCAACCCACTCCAGTATCCTTGCCTGGAGAATCCCTGGGGACAGAGGAGCCTGGTGGGCTACAGTCCACAGGATTGCAAAGAGTCAGACACAACTGAGCGACTAAGCACAGCACATGCTTTTGAGTGCTGGGCAGGAGTCAGGGAACTGGGGGGCTCCAGTAGAGACAGGTGTGTCTACAGGCACATGCAAAGCCTTCTCTTGTTAGGATACAAACTCAATATTTGATCAACCTTATCAAGCCTCTCCCATCTTCCTGGCCTCACACCCTCCTCCTCAGCTTTATTTGAGCAGACATGGTGACAACACCAATGGGATTACATAGAAAGCTCTCTGAAGAGGCACCTACACACACACACACACACACACACACACACACACACACACACACACACACGCTGCCTCTATTACAGCCCTCACATTGTACTTGTTTCTGTCTGTTGTTTCTGACCTGGGAGTCCATCCACGGCTAGACCCAAGCCCTTTTTCATCTTCAGGTTCTCCAGGCCTGCTTGCATGTAAACACTCAACCTAAGATGCACTGAAGTAAACCAAAGAGCTAAGTCATCTTGGGTAAGTAACAACTTCTTGGAAACTCCAGTTTTCTCAAGAATAAGATAAGGGGTGTGGGCAAAGCACAGACTGGCTCTAACAAATGCAAAATACCCTAAATCTTCAGAAAACAAAAGCGCACAGTCAGGACATACATTGTAACTTTTATATATTTCACGCAACAGAAGAATATATATGATTAACCCTGATGAATATGGCAACTTAAAAAATAAAAAAACCCACTTAGTTTTACCATGCGACCTGTTTCTTTGTTAGTCACCGAAATACAAAAGCAGCCTAGGTTTTCAGGAGGGAAAATCTACATACATGGTGGTCATCCTCAAAAAAAAAAAAAAAAAAAGGTATGGGGAGGGGGGAATGTTAATTCTGACATTTCCTTTTCTCCCCTGAGACCCTCTATCTGGAAATAACATTGACATAACAGAAACAAACAAGACTCTTTACAATGGCTACAGTTTAACAAAGGCGTCTATGGATTTTTACCTTCCTGGGTCTCTGCACAAAAGCAGCAAATGTAAGCACAGTTGCCCCAGCAGCTGGCAAGTTCTCTCCCATACGCGAAGAAGTTGTGGAGCAGCTGGGGAATGCAAGATGCTTTTGAACAAGCTGCTATGTGATCCAAAATAAGGCTGCCTGTTCATCTTCCCCACAATGGAAGCGACAGCCCAGCGCAGGTCTGGCGCATGCCCCGCAGCTGCTTCTTTCTTCCGCCCTGGAAACTCAACAAGTAGCTACAAATGAAGCGAGATGCACAAAAGGGGAGAAACCTCGCTGCTAACCCTTTGCACGCCATCCCCTGGTTATAGACACGCAGCTCATTCACACCCAAATGGAAAAATCCATGTACAGCTTTCAAGGGCAATCCCACCCTGGACTCCACTCCATGCCCTTCTTGGAAACAACTTTCACTATTGGGTGGCATTTAATGATGTTATGAGGTCTCCAGTCCTTCACCCAGGATGATTATTTAAAAGATAAATGCAAAAATCAAGAACTAGGAAGCAGCAATGTTCAGGAGGCTTTCATCAACAACTTGACAAAGTACACTTAAAAATAACTATTTCTCCACTTGGCTAAATCGAAAATCTTCCAAGTTTTGGGGTTTTTTTTTTTTAACATATGAAATAGTTATCCTGGATGTTCACTCATTGTGTAGCTTAACTGGATGTAACCAGATCCCTCTCTGCCACCTTCCAAATGTTAGTTTGGCAATTTGGGCATCATGTACAGTTGACCATATTTGAGCAAACAGTTTTAAAATGTTTAAAACTCTCCTCCCTCCCTGATCAATTCTGTGGCTCATTTTTAAACAGACTCCAGAAAATTTTCTATTTTCCAAGTATATTCCAGAAAGTATTCTATTTTCCCGCTTGCCCGGATCAGGCCAGCACAATTTTCACAGACATAGAAATTTTCTTTAGCGTTGTCAATGGCTAGTGGAGGCACAAAGAGAAGACCTGCTTCCTTTTCTGCAGCTTGTTTGGTGGTTTTGAGGGCTTTTTTTTTTTTTTAAAAGTCCTGTCCTCTTGGCCAGGGATACTGGCTTTGAATTTAAAAAGAAAGAGGAATAGCTGGAACGTTGGCCACAAAATTACACAGCGGTAACACGAGGAGGAAAACCGGGCGGTTCCAGAGCTCCTTGTAAATTCCTTGGGCAACTAGACCAAGTTTTCCATCATTACCACCCCCACCCCCAAGACAGACACACACATAACACTTGCTGACAAGAAAGAATAGCTAAGTGCATTACCTTGCTGTATGAATGAAGATCAAGTTAACTCCCAACTATTGTCCCTCTCCACACAAGGGAAGAGAAGATTCTGTTCTCAAACCTCATTATTAGTTAACACTTGTTGAGCGGCTACTATGTGTTAGGATCTGTGCTACTAAGTGCCTTATACGAATGATCACATTTAACCCTTGCAGCTTGAAACCAGGCAATGCTATGATTGTGGTGGTTAGTTGCTAAGTAGAGCTGGACTCTTTTGACTGTGGCCCTTGAGGCTCCTCTCTGCTCATGGGATTTCCCAGCCAAGAATACTGGAGTGGGTTGCTATTTCCTTCTCCAGGAGATCTTCCAAACCCAGGGATCAAACCCATGTCTCCTGCTTGGCAGGTGGATTCTTTACCCTTGTGCCACTTGGGAAGCCCCAGCATTACACACCTATAGACGTGGAGGCAGCAGAGGTAGCCGGCCCTTAATCATCATGCCTCGCTGTCTGCACAACTGGCAGTGCCCTAGGATATTCTGAGTCAGGAATGTCATTCCAGGGTTTCAAACATTTTTCTCTGAGACAACACACTTTCAGTACACTTGAGACAACACCACCTTCTCATATCATAAACTGGAGTTCAATAAGGCTTAAAGATGTGATGATCTCAGATGCCTAACAGGAATTTCAAAGTCATAACCTACTAGTTAGGACTTTAATTAATGAAGGTTGGTACATTTCCAAGGCAGACTTCATTTTCAACACACATGGCAGCAATGTCAGAGCTTAGATGGGGTAGGAAATGCAGCCCTTTTCCTGCAGGAAGGCCAATGGAGCTGCGAGCTTCCTAGACAGAACTCCTGAGCCTAGGCCCACCTGCCTAAAGAGACACCTGCAGAGGCAAACCGCAGCTGTTTCTGCCTCTCTTTGGTGCTGCCAGATGACTCGAAGCAGTTTAGTTGTCTTCATATACCTTAAGCTTTAAACTAAGAGTTGGGGGAGTTCCCTGGTAGCCTAATGGTTAGGGTTCTGGCTTTCACTGCAGAACCCATGGGCCTGGGTCAAATCCCTGGTTGGAGAATTGAGATCCTGCAAGTTGCTCTCGGTGGCCTAAATAAACAGACTTGGTTTAGAGGAGGCCCTGAGCCACACACAAGTCAGCCACAGGTGAAGTCAATTTAATCCTAATAACTAACAGCATCAAACCGAACCCAGGCTTAAAGCTTGTACCACTGACTCTGCAATCACCAATCCACAACGCCTCTCGAGGGGCAGCCTTTGGCGTAGGGACTGGGACTAGCAAACGAACGGTCCCCTTCGGAGCGAGACCGACTCTCGGTGCTGGAGACCTCTTTGAACCCGTTTCCCTATCTTTATGGTAGAAGTCATCTTTCTGCGGGAGGCTTAAAAGTGAATGGTGACCGATCCTTCCTAAGTGGACATAAGAGTCTCGTACAGAAGGCCTTTCCCTACTTCAGAAGGGAGTGGCGGCAGATAAGAAAACGTGAAATCTATCCATAGATTACGGCGGGATTCGGTTTCACACCAGAGCGGAGCGCCCCGGGTTTCTCCTGGGCAGCACCTCCTCTGGCGTCCTGCTCTCGGGAAGCGTCTGTCGCACAGGGAGATAGATGCTGCCCCTGCCATCCCAAGGACAGGCTTGTGCCTAAGTCTGGGGGTTGCACGCAGTGACCACAACCTCGGGGGAGGACAGGAACTCTCCTCTTTGTCCCCGCCGTCCTCTCCCCTCGGCGGAACTTCCAATTACAACAAACCATCAGGACTGCACCGGAGCTGTAATGCCGACGCCAGAAGCGCTTAACCTCGCACCTGACCCAGATTGCGGCCTGAACTGGAGCCGCCGGGTCGCTCCCTCACAGTAATGCAATTACCGCCTTCTGGAGCTCCCCTCAGGGTACCGGGAGGCGGCCGCTGTCACCCCGGGACTAAACCCCTCCCTTCCGGGAGCCTGCGCGGAGGGGCGTGGCCCGGCGGGCTGGCAGGGCGCGCGGCGCCGGCACTTCCCACCGCTAAGGCGCGACCCAGGGACCCCGAGGAAGGCGCCCGGGGGCCGCTGCTGCCCTCGCCCTCCGCCCAGGCGGTGAGACAGGGAGGCCAGCAGTGTCGCAGTTCTGGGCACACGCTTGTCACTCCCCGGGCCGCCCCTTCCTCTCCCCTCCTCCCCGCCTAACGGGCCGCCCCGCTAACTTCCAGAAACTCCGCGTAGGGGAAGCCTGAGCCGGCCGGTGCCGCGGGGCGGCGCGCGCCCGGGCGCGCCGGGGACGGAAGTGGGTGGGAGAGGCTGCCGCGCCGCGCCTTTGTTGTTGCTCCGGGACCCCGCGGGCCCCCGCCTCCGGGAGCGCCCCATCGCTGCGGTCCGGGGATCGGCCTCCCCCTGCAGGACCGCCCCAAGCCCAAATCTAACTAACCTCACCTCCGGCCCCCGGGGGAGGGCGCGCCGCGGCGCGTCCTAGTGTCTGCCCGCCGGAGCTCTGCGCGGCTGATCCCTGCCCTCGGCCACCGCGCAGAGGGACGCTCCTCACCTTCTTTCCGAGCTTCCCCCAGACCTCCCGGGGCACAGCTGCCGCTCCCGGCCCAACAGCCGCTGGGCAGCCCGGACTCTCGACAGCGCCGCGGCCACTCCCTGGCTGCTTTCCCAGAACGAGGACCGGGTCCCCCTCCCGGGATGATTCACAGCTCCTCACCTGGAGCCTCACTCGAGTGCCCTCCCTCCTCCGGCCGGCGCGGCGATCGAGAGCGGGCGCCCTCTGCCGGGCCACCGGCCAGAGCTTCCCCGGGCCGGAGTGGGTCGGGAACATGGAGCCCGGCCGAGCGCAGGGACTCCCGCGCCTCCCACCGCGGCCACCCACGAGAGTAGGAGCCAGCGCGCCCGGACTGTCCTGGGCCGTTATGCGCGAGCTGGGCCCGACTCCGGCCCAAGAGGACAGCTCCAGAAGGCTGTCCCTGTGCCCCGGGGCCACTGCGCGCCCCACTCGCGGGCCGGCCGGTCCAGCCCTGCTCCCCGGAGGCGTCCTCAGGAACCCACCATTAACCGCGTGCGCAAGAGGAGTTTTAAAAAGCCCTGGAAAGTCAGTTTTACTGTGTCAAACAAAGTTTGGGTCTTGATTCTCAGTAGCCCTCTTCTGCCCGAATTAAAAGGGCCGGAGGAGAGGGTAGTGGCCTTAGCACATCCCTGAGTCCTAGGACTCGGAAGACGCTTGGGGCAGCTTCAGGGACAGTCGCAGTCCCGGGGGACCCCGAGGTCGGCCGGCATGTCCAGCAGGGGGGAGTGGCTGGCCAATGACTCGCTCTTTCGCCCGAGTAAACACTTCCAGCAGGTGAGCCTATCCGTCTCCCCCTACCCCAGATACTGGGTACAACTTTGGAGAGGGGCCAGGAGGAGCCGAGAGGGCACCCACGCGCGAGGGTCCGCGTCCCCTGCCCAGCGGGTTCACCCGCGCGCCCGGACTTTCCGCACTCACCTAGCCGGCACGCTCGCCCACCTGCCTGCCGGCCGCCGGCGCAGAGTTCCCCGCGGTGACGAGGGTGGCGGGGGCGTGGAACACTGGTCCTTGCGCAAGCTGGCTCTCGGCGAGGGGCTCAAGAGGGTCTGACCGGAGCTCCGTCGCCACAGCTGCAAGAGCAGACGAGTTGCGAAGAGGGTCAGGGCCCAGCGAGCGCCTCCTTCCCCGAGAGCGGGCGCGCGAGTCCCGGAGCGGCGGGCGGGCGCCGGGTATTAATTGTAGGGCCCCCGGGTGTCGGCCGCCGGGCGCTCTGAGTGGCTCGGACCGCGCGCCAGGCCAGCGGGGCCCGGGCGATCCACCCCCTTGGCGCGCACCCGCTCCTGCCGGGGAACGCGCGCGCGCGCACGCGTCCGGCGGCTCCAGGCCCCAGGGCTCGCCGCGCTCCCGGGGCTCCAGACCTGCTGCCTCTCTGAGGCCGGAGGGGCGCCACTGACCTTAGAGACCAGGAACTGGAACTCCGAGTGTCCAGTCGATCCAGGGATAAAACCCAACAAGGTGTGCGAACTTTGTAGTCACAGGCGCTCCGGGCCGGCTGTCAAGGAGACCGTCCTGGCCCCTCCAGTCACAACTGTGAAAGTCACGTCACCCTCCGACCTGCGGGTCTAGACGAAAGACCTTTCCTTTCTCCGCCCGCCAACCCAAGTGGTTCTCATACTTAACTTTCGCTGATCAGAATCCTCCGCCCACCTCCACCTGAGATTTGTTGAAACACTTGTCGCGAAGCCCCGCCCCATTTTCCGATGCTTTACATCTGCCAGGGCTTTACATCTGCCAGGGCGGAGAACTTGGCTTTTCTAACAAGTTCCCAGGTGATGCTGAGGCAGTTGCGAAGATTAAACGAGTTAATAAAGTTCGTGGAGTAGTTGGTAATCTGTAAAGCAGTAGGTAAATTTAGATTTGTGAAATCCACACTTGCTATTCGTCTGTTTCACTAGCTTGCGTTGGCATGTGATTTCCATCCAGCCCTTGCTGCTTTTTCCTCTGAGTGTTAGCCTCTTTCCCTCTTGAGTAGGAGGAACACCATAACACCAAGTTATGCACAGCAGCCCCCATCAGGAGAATGAAAGGTGAGTGTGTTATTGATAGTTTTCTAGGGCTGCCTAGTAACTACCACAGGCCATGTGGCCTGGACCACAGAAACTAATCTTTTCACAGATCTGGAGGCTGGAAATCCAAGATCAGGTGTCAGGAAGATTGGTTTCTCCTGAGGGCTCTCTACTCGGTTTGAGGGTAGCGGTCCTCTCTGTGCTTGGCATGGTCTTTTTTCTACCTGTGTCTGTCTGTGTCCTAATCTCTGTTAAAGACACCAGTCATAGTAGATGACAGCCCACCCATGAGACCTCATTTTAAGTAAGTTACCTCTTTATAGACCCTGCCTCCACACACAGTCACACGCTGAAATGCTGGGAGTTAGCACTTCAGCAGATGAATTTGGCAAGGGGTGGGGGACCACAACTCAGTCCATAACAACAGTGAGCTTCACTGCCCCTAACACCCTAGAACAGAGCTTGAGCTTCAGCCTCCCCTCTTCCCTCCTCCTCCCTCTGCCCTCCACTGGACCTGATGTGTATGTGGACTCAAGTGCAGTAATTCAAAGCTGGAAGGACTTAAGGCCCAATAATGAAATAGCCCTCTTAGCTCAGGGTCCTCAGAAATACAATCAGTACAACACTCCAGTGTGTCAAAGGGATATAGCAGAATCTATGAGCAATCTGGAACCCCCTGCCCACCAGACATTTCAGAACCAGCCCTTTATAGTTTGTTAATGACTGAGTAGAGAATCACCCTTACCTTCTTCATTCTGCCATTGTTGGAGCTATGCCCTCTGCCTGGCACCTGTGCCATCTCCGGAAGTCTCCTGAAGGAGGGACTGTGTTGGATAAATACAATAAAGACTCTCCACTTCTCCAGCTCTCTGGCGGCATTTAAGCTAGGAAAAGCTGGAGGAGCAAAGACAAGGCAACTTGTGCAGATCCCAGGCTCACCAGAGCTAGCTGATCTCTAGCAAATCAGTAATAACCCTGAATCTGGGGCCTTCTCTGAGCCTTATTTCCAATCTTCTGCTGGTTCGATCTTTGCCTGTGGCTTCATCTAACACCAGGCTAGACTGCTCCCTAATCTCCATATGCAAGTGGCTATTAAAATCAGTCTGGGCACTCCAAACTGGGCATATCCAGCACTGAACTCCCTTCCCAAAACTTTGTCTCCCCACCTACATCCTCCTGCCAAGTGGTTAGCACAGATGCCCATCCGAGACTGGACCTGCTTTAAGCCACTGGCCACTGTGTCCTTGATGCCTCACAGAGGGCTCCCTGCTTTTCCATTCCCACCACTATCAGCCCAGTAGGGTCCTTTTTACGCTCTCTCCTCTGGGTTTCTGCACTCACCCCCTAACTAGACCTGCTGCCCCAACCTGCTTCTTGGCCAGCATCATCCACACTGCTCTTTTAGGGATCTTTCAAAACCAGAAACCTCTTTATCCTGTTAGTGGGTTACCTTTAGTTTTCAGGAGAAAATTCAAACATCTTTGTTCACTTCCTTCTGAAGGCTCATCTCTGACCATCTCCTTATCAGTGCCCTTCACTAGAGTCATAGGGACCACTCGCTCACAATGCCTGCAGACTCGAGAGGGCCCCTACTCTAGAAACACAAGCACCTATGACTCTCTCAGTCTATGGAGACAATGTCACTCCTCCTTTAGCCTCCGCTAGAGAGTCACCAGGTCTAGGAAGTGCACCCACTCCTTCCTGAATTAGGGAGCACCCCAGGGCACATCATAGAACTTAGGACACTGACCAAGAGTCGTGGGTCTTCTGCATCCTCTGTTAAACCATGAGGTTCTGGACGACAAGAACCCTATCTATCCATTTTTGTACGCTTAAGTCTAGACTGGACTGGATGCTCAAAAATAAAAGTTTGCCTTCAGGAATGAATGAATTCTTAGAAATTCAGAGGATTTAGTCAAACTTGGCATCTGTTAGCAAGTATTTTATTTGGAGAAAGCTTCACTTTCTTTGACAATATTTGTGAACTTCCTGCTTGAATTATAGGTTCATTCTCTAGAATCTGTAATTAACTTCTATGCTAAATACCCAGGGTACCTCAGGGATTTTCAAGCTGCTGGTCTCGAAATCAATTTTGTGCATAAAGATGAGAATTTTTAAAAAATGAAACAGAATTCGAATTTAAAAATACTTGAGCGTATCCTGTCTAGTAAGAGTTAGTATTGTTTTCATGAAATTTTTGTTAACTATAATTGTGAGTTGTGTGTGTGTGTGTGTATCTGTGTGTGTGTACAGGGTTATTGTGTCATCCAATTTATCCCTCCCTGTAGGTCTTAGTTAAATGCTAATTATCTTAGCAGGGCTGGAGTTGGGCTCACCGGACGACACATATTTATAGAGACAATGGAAAGGGGAGTCATTAAGCAAAGGACATTTTCTGGAAGGAAATTCTGAGCCAGGTTTTTAATCCAGCAATTGGCCAGTGGAGAGTAAAACATAGGGCTCTTTCTGCACACAGTAGGTGCCACATTAATGCTATGACTGACTGGTCTGTGTGTGGAGATATGTGTGGGAAGTTCTCTTGGCTGGAGTCTGTCAAGGAGTCATGAGAAATGAGATCAGTGACTCGGAGCAGAGGAGAGAGGCCTGGGTTGTGGCCAGACCTGGCCCCGAGGTTTCCAGACATGAGCAGGAGGTGCTGTGACATGGGATTTCTTAACCTGGTTTTCATCACAAATGTTCCAAGATCAAATGTTATGAAGTTAACCTTTGTTGAAATAAAAATACCAATTTCCCTGGGTTAGAATGGGAGATGTAAGTGCTCAAAGCAATGAATTCAGATGAAAAGTCGAATTTTTCTCATCTCTGGTAGCTGACTCGTCTGGAAAGTCCATGGAGAGAAGGGCCAAAATGCGATAGGATTATGTAACAGGGAGAAGTAACAAGTGGCCCTGATAAAACTATAACCTTGAGAGTTCTGCCAAATATTTCCATCCATATTAAATGCCTTTTACTGAGGAACCTAGGTCCAGCCCACAAACATTTAGAAGACAGTGTTCTCACTCCCTAAAGTTTAGAATCTGTAAAAGAAGGTTGCTGTGTAAATAAAGAATACACATTATTGCTACTATGTTTTTTCATTGCTTAAGTCATTCTGATCTGAACAGATGAAAAGAATAAATACTTGGGCCAACAGGATGTAGACAAGATTTGGGGAAGGTTGTTAACCTTAAAAATTTTTTTAGATTTCTGATTGAAGTAAGCTTAGTTTATAACATTGTATGTTTTATGTTCACAACTTTTTGTTTCTGTTTTGATCTACCCTGCGATTCATGGGGTCACAAAGAGTCGGACACGACTGAGCTACTGAACTGAACTGAACTGAACTGCATGCTCACCACCAAAAATTTAGTTTCCATCTATCATCATACAGCTGATCCCTCTTACCCCTTCCTCTCTATTGTCTCTATCTACATGTTTGTTTTTGTTTGATTTGTCTACTTGTTTTGTTTGTTTTTTATATTCCATGTATGAGTGAAATCATATGGTAGTGAGATAAGATTTTTAAAAAGAGAAACAAATAGACTGGACCAGAGATAGCCAAAACTGTAATGAAAAAGAAATTCTAGAGGACAATCTCTATTCTCTTGCTTCTCAATAGAAATACAGTTAGCCACAAATATTATAGAATTATATTTTAGATTTGAAAGACGGACAAAATCTGAAAGAAATCAGACTGTAGCAAGCATGAGTTTTAACAAAACTTTAAAATGGGTTCCAGATTCTTCTTTCAGTTTTTTAAAACACACACACACCCCAGGATGGGTTGGAAAAAAATGTGGTTTCAAAAAATTCCTGGGGACTGAACTATTCTTTGATATTATTTATAACACTGGCCAAGTCTCAACTATCTACACTAACTAGATGGGTGTTAGTTGAACTTTTCCCCTAAATACAGAGAAGATTCTTTGTCCATATATCACCCTCCACTCCTTATTCTGTGTAATTTTATAAGTAATAAACCCTTCTTTAATTTCTTGAAAATTAGTGGTGGTTTGGGCACCAATAGGAGTATTGGTAACTAAAATAAAATGTTGTTTAGTTATTGGTAACTAAAATTACCAATAAAAACTGAAAATATAGATGGGGCAGAACTAGTTTAACAGAAGTTGCTAATTTCCTTCAAAATAGTCCATTTTCTAGTTCATCACTGTATTTACCTGCTTCTCCATCCTGAGAGTTGCAGAGCCAACCTGCTTGGATTCAAAGCTGTGTTACCTTTGAATTACTTTTAACCTCTCTGTTCCTCAGTTTCCTTAGCTATAAGTTGTGGGTAACAAGAGTACTCCCTTCTGAAGACTTTTATAAAAAATTTAGACAGTGTGATTGACAAGGGGTTAATATCCAAAATATATAAACAGCTTACACAACTCAATATAAAAAAAAAAAAACTAAATAACCCAATAAAAACATAGGCAGAAGACCTAAATAGACATCTCTCCAAGGAAGATGTACAGATAGCCAACAGGCACACAAAAGATGCTCAGCATCACTAGTTATCAGAAAAATGCAAATCAAAACCACAATACGTTATCACCTCACACTGGTCAGAATGGCTATCATCAAAATGTCTAAAAGCAACAAATGCTGGAGAGGGTGTGGAGAAAAGGGAACCCTCCTACACTGTTGGTGGGAATGTAAATTGGTACAGCCTTATGGCGAACAGTATGGAGATTCCTTAAAAAACTAAACATAAAGTTACCATATGATCCTGCAATCCCACTCCTGGGTATATATTCAGAAAAAACAAAGTCTCTAATTTGAAAAGATACATACACCCAATGTTCATAGTAGCACTATTGACAATAGTCAAGATATGTCAACATAAGAGTCCATCAACAGATAAATGGATAAAGAAGATATTGTATATATGTGTTCTCAGCCACTCAGTCATGTCCAGCTCTTTGTGACCCCATGGACTATATAGCCTGCCAGGCTCCTCTATTCGTGGAGTTTTCCAGGCAAGAATACTGGAGTGGGTTTCCATTTCCTACTCCAGGGGATCTTCTGACCCAGGGATTGAACCCACGTCTGTTGTGTCTTCTGCGTTGGCAGGCAGATTCTTTACCACAGTACCCTGGGAAGCCCATAAAAGAATGAAATGATGACATGGGCAGCAACATGGATGGACCAGGAGATTATCATACTGAGTGAAGTAAGTCAGACAAAGACAAATACTATATGAAATCATTTATATGTAGAATCTAAAAAAAAATACAAATGAATCTATATACAAAACAGAAACAGACTCACAGACATAGAAAACAACCATATGGTTATCAAACGGGATAAATTAGGCGTATGGGATTATAGAGACAAACTACTATACATAAAGTAGATAAGCAATAGGGAACTATATTCAACAACTTCAAATAACCTATAAGGGAAAATAATCTGAAAAAATATATAACTGAATCACTTTGCTACACACTTGAAACTAACATACTATTTTAAATGAACTACACCTCGGGTTTTTTTAAATGCACATATTATGTGACCCAGAAATTTAAATGAGAAAAATAAAATTTAGGATAATCCCTCCAGCATGGTAAGTTGTTAATAAACGGTGACTATTTTTCTTAGTTATTATACATGAAAACTTGACCCATCATTCTCTTAGTTCTTCACTTCTTTGCCCGAGAACCACTTTGGGTCTTGTCAATGTTGTCAGTAGTCTGCATGCTAGGATGGCCCCATCTAGGCATCATCTCAAGCATTTCACTTGTTTGTTGCAACAAATGTTTCAGCTCCTCAGGCCCTGTGCTGGACCCTCAGGAGAAATCAATAGGCCAGCATCTCTGTACTTGCAGTAACAAAGGAAACAGTTACTATTTGTCATCACCAACAGGTAAAGTCTGAAGATGCTTGAGTTTTTGTTTTTTTTTTTTTAAACACTGAGTCTTCATTGCTGTGCGAGGGTTTTCTCTAGTTGTGGCAAGCCGGGGCTACTCTCTAGTTGCAGTGTGTGGGCTTCTCATTTCATGGCTTCTCTTGTTGTGGAGCACGGGCTCAGTAGGTGCAGTGCATGGGCTCAGTTACCCCATGGCATGTGGAATCTTCCCAGACCAGGGTTCAAACCTGTGTCCCCTGCATTGGTAGGTGGATTATTAACCACTGGACCACCAGGAAAGTCCCTCGAGTTATATTTATATATTGCCTTTCCCAATAGATGGTACCCCTTGAGGGCTGATTCTACTGCCCTGACTGGATGGAAATTTACTTTACCCTGGGTTTCCTTTCTGGAGTAACACCCAAGATCCTTAGGGTTGTTTGATGATACTTTGTGCCCTGTCATCTGCTGAGACTCTCAGTGTGCCTCTCAAAGCTGATCTCTACAACCTCTGACTTCTAGACACAAGAGGGGCTAAGCTCAGGAATGGTGCCTTGGTGCTTGGATCCAAGCAGAGACACAAGACATAAAGACAGAGCTGCCGGAGGGAGGACCCACAAGGGGTTAAGTCATGACAGATGCATAGAAATTACCCGGTGAAGAAAGAAAGAATACCCCAGGGAGACATTCTATTAGCATGTCAAGAGTATCACACATGAATTATTAGCTTCATTTTTCTACCAGCACAAAACCACCTCGGTGGCCTTGCAAATACCATCCCACCTCCTGTATCATGGGTCTAGCAATGGGTCCTGCTTCCACTGGGCCAATGAGAGCTGATTGCTTCACAACGAACCCTGGGCTCGTCCACTCCCCACACTGGTGCTTGTCCAATAGCGATGGACCTACCACTCCCCAACACCCATCTGTGCTGCTTTGATCCTGAACTCCTTATAAATTCAATCTCACCCTGAGCCCATATGCCTTAATTTAAGCCCTTTCCCTCCAGTTATATTCCTGGCGAGGCAGGAAACAGCCTCATGTTGCTAGTGATGGAGATAAGACTCCTTCCTTCCAGGAGTTGGAATCTTCATGCCTTTGTTGTATCACAGAGCCACTGCAGAGAGCAGACATTTTTTTTTTTTAATCACCCCTCCCCCCCGGTTTATTAAAAACAGGCCTTTGATGCTCCTTATCAAATCTTGCCGAACTCTAAACCAGGGCTTTATTTCATATGACAGGATGAAAAATAAGTAATCCTCCCCTTCGCCTTGAACTAGAACAACACAGGAAATAAAAGACTAGCCACGCAGTCAGAGGCCTGCAGAGCCCTTTCCTGGTGAGGATGTAAATCTGAGATGTGTCCCGGACTCTAACCTGATCTGCTTTGGAGAAGATGATGTAAGAAAAGGCTTAAAGAAACCCAACTCCAGAAGATGCAAGCCAAGAGGCTTGCTCAGCCGGGACAGAAAGTGCAACGGATCCATGCAAGGGGGTCACCCGACCTGATGGAGATCATAGGGCCTTGCCTACCAGGCTTGGACACGGTCTGTTGTGCTCGGCGGGCACAACCAGAGGGCTCACAGTCAAGTGACACGACTGTCTTATGACCCGATCCTGGAAATTGCGGTTAAATCCCAGAGGCACATCCCTCAAGGGGGCTCAAAGAGAACCAGCAGGAAATCTGTGCCGAAGATCAAAATCTGGGGTTAATCACTGGTCTTAAGAATAGTGTTTTCTTCCAGACAGTGTAATAGATCTTCCTAAGAGATTAAGGCGACAGCTGCAGAGCTGGCCAGGGACCTGCCTGTTTTGCCAGGGCCCATGGCTGGGTTTTGGGGGTCATGGCCAGGCTGGGTGGTGGACCTTAGGCATCATGCTCACCTTCTGATTGCTGCTGCTACTGGGTTCTTGCCACCCCACCCATCCACGGTGCCAGTTATCCAGACTCTGCCCCTCCCCTACCCACCACCACCCTTCATTTCTCTAGTTAATAGTCAGAGAGTATTGGTTAGGCTGCTTTCAGCTAAAAGTAATAGACAGTTCTTTTCCTGTTAGCTTAAAGAACGACACTCCACTGTGGGATATGCGGAGTGTTTTAGGATTCGCTCAGTTTGGGGGCTTTAAATCTGTTTCCCTGTGGGCTCTTTTTGCATGCTTCATCCTCAGGCTGGGAGCAACAAGATGCTGCAGCTGTTTGCAGACCTCATGTCTGTGCTTGACAGTATCCATGAGAAGAAAGCAAAAGTCACTCCTGGAAGCTCTTGAAGAAGACAGAGAAATGACTTTCCCCTGAGCCCCTAGATACTCGAAGCCTTAGTTTGTATGCCATTGGCCCCAATTACATGTGCTCTTTCCTAAATCAGTCACCAGCAAGAGAGGCAGAGCCCCCCTTGACCAATCAGGCCACCCTGGTGTGGAGGGCATCAGTCACATTCCCCTTGAGGCCCCATGACTATAGGGGGAGGGGAGAGACCTGGACAAAACCAAAAAAAGGGATGGGAAGGGGCTGCTGAGCAGATGGTTACGGTGTCCTCTGCCATAGGATATGTATTTATAATTTTAAATAATAAAGCTGTGGTAATCATTATGCTTTCTCTCAGCATGCTGTCTCCCTGCCTTCTGGCACACGACAGTGTTGACCTTCTTGACCGCCTGTGACACCAGATCTGGCCAGTGAGCTGTGAACTGAAGCGTGTGTGTGTGTCCTCTGGGCCAGAGCATGCTACTGCCTGCTCTAGTTTCTCCAGGCAGTTCTTTCTGCTGCCCCCCAGAACCAGGAATGGTCCAGACAATGGCTGCCCCATCAGCCTTATCCAGGAGTGAGGATAGTGCAGAGGAGCAGAGGCTTCAGGCCCCTGCAAAGGGCAAGTGGCAAGATAAAGGAAAAAAAAAAAAACAACACAGTTCAATACTTGGAGAGAATTTGTTAGTCAAGCCAAAGCCTGGTGTGTTTCTACTATTCATTACATAATAGCTTACATTTACTGTTTCCTGCCTTCCAGGCATGTGATAACACAGTGTCTCTAACTTCAATGGATAGGAAGAATCAGGGGTGGTGGGGTCTCTGTCCATCTACCCAAGCCCCCAAGATGTCTTCACTCCTAGTCATTTGTACCAATTGGCACTTGTCTAAGGATGTATCTATGTATGGGTTGCTTGTCTACCCAACAGATAAATGTGGAGTAGAGAATGAGTGAGTACCAGTGCCTGTGAACAGGAGTCTTCAGAAAGAGATCAGAAACACTCAGGTGTATACCCAGGTCCCATGAATAATGGGACTTCAGTAAGAGGAGAAAGGGGAAAATAGGCCCCTGGAATAAAATTCTCCGTGGTTCTCTTGTGCTTCTGCACATCTTGTGATCAATGTACTGAGCACTTTTTGTTCCAAATACCTTGCCAAGGATGTTTGTGTAGCAAACAGTTTGGAGGCTAGAGATAATGCCTCCCCCAGAGCAAAGAGCAACTTTGCCTACCCCCTTGAAAAGTAGAGGTAGTGTCTTTCTCTGAAGCAAAGGCAATTATACTTCCTTTCCAGTAAAACAAAGAAAATGTCTTCCTCCACAGCAAAGCAGCCATGCTTAATGCCATTATAAAAGAGTTGGGCTCCTTAAGTACAGGGTTCCTCTCCTGTGATGCAATGTACTGAGTGTGTAGCTATCATCATTTATGGGAATTGATACATCGATGCAAAAAATTCTGATATGCCAGTTACTGCTATTGCTATGGGTAAAATAGGCAGTCTTTGTCTCTGGCCCAGGAGTCTCATGTCTCCTGGCAGCACTTACAAGACTGTGGCAGGCTAACTTTCTAGCTTGCCAGTAGTGTAAATCTCAAATTCTTCATAATTCCTGACGTATGTGGTTGTTTATGGATAAGTAACATTCCAAATTAAGCATATGGAGAGAAGTTAAAGGGAAACCTTTCTTATCTCAGGAATTCTCTCAGAGAAATTGATCTTTTTCCTAGTAATATCCCTTATAATCCTTTCTTAAACAGGGTAAACTTGGATGATTAAAAATCCCAAGATCAGGTACAGCCCTCAGGCTCGGTTACAGATGTGCTCAGTTGCTCTTCTCTATTAGGAGAATGTTCTCTAGAATCTTCACATCCACCTGAGAATATAAGCAACCAGTTTGTGAAAATAAACCAGAATGCTACCCAGGAATATCATTCTCAAACTGTCTGATGGAAGATCTGCTCTTAGAGCCCCTGCTTTCTGTCTTCAAATATCAGAAAACCTTGGCATTCCAAGTTCCAAATTGAAAGTGAAATCGCTCAGTGAGAATTTGATTTGAACAGAGTGTGGAATTGATTCTAAGGGTTTGGTATAAGTTTAACATCTGACTTATATGTCACCTGCTATGTCCCAAATGATGAAAACTTATTACAGACAACCAGGGTTCAAAGAACAATGGATTTTGCAGAATTCTTTACTCCCAGCTACACATTTCTCCCCACAATTCAGTGTCAAAAGTCTAAGTAATTCCTTATAAGACACTATGGAGTTATAACATGTCAGAGATAAGGGTGCAAATGTATGTTTACCATTGCAAAAAACAAAGGACAAAATAAGACAACTGCATAGAATTGAGACCATCCAGAAAATAATTTTTAGTTCCATCCAAATGACCAAGTCAGATTTCAATGGTTAATTTTATAAATGAGTCTCCATTGTGTCAATCTGTCTGTCCATCATAGATTACCTGAACCTGTGAGATGTGCTGGGGGAAACCTCTTAAGAGTAAAAATGAATTATCACTATGGTATTTCTGCAAGACCTCAATCCATTTATTTTCTGGTATTAAGTTCATTTATTCATTAATTCAACCTGAATAATTTCCCAAATAGTTATTAATGTGTTAAGCTAGAACAGATACAGTCCCTGCCCTTAGAAATGTTCACTCAGGAATGGTTTGACTTTGAAATATGTTCAGTGTTGTGAAGAAAAAGTAAATAGTGTTGTGAAAGCTTATAATAGGAGCCTTACCCAATTTTGGGAGGCTCAAGAAAGACTTCCCTGAAGATGCGACATTGGAGCTGAAATCTCAAGGCTTTATTTAAAGGGATTTACTATGCAAAGAAGTTGGGGATGAAACAGGGGTGGCAAGGGAAGCTTAGAAGATTATTCCAGGCTGAGAGAGAAGCATGTCCAAAGGTCTGGTGCCAGATGGATCCTTGCTACTTTTAGGGCATTGAAAAGGGCAAGTCCCAAATCTGGGACCATTTGAACAACGAAATATATAATACAGCAATAGATTATATCATAGAATAAAACAAGTATCCACCAGGCTAGTGATAATCAACAAGTTAATAAATAAGTAAATGAGAAGAAAAGCTATTTTTCACAATAGGATTCCAATTAATAAATGTAAAAGGACAATGGACATAGAAAATCACCATTTGAAGAACACAACAGTAATAATCACTGCATGCCTGAATCATCAATTGGTGATAAAATTGACAGATAAAACTATGATGAGAAACCTCATATAGATTCAAAATCTCTCTTCTCTTCATCCCTCCAGTAGAGGGTAACTATGATGCAGACACCATTTTAACAAAGGACTCAAAGTTAACATCCCCATGATGAGACATGAATATCATGTACCTCCTGATGCAATACACTGAGAAGGGACACAACATGTCTTCTGTGATATTCTTGCCAAATTATGTGTAACTTGGGTTTAAACATGAGAGAAAAGCAGACAAACTGAGACTCAGGCTACTAGATAACTGGGCTGTGTTCTTCAAGATTGTCAAGGCCATGAACCACAAAGGAAGAATGAGGAACAGCTTCAGACTGGAGACCAAGAAGACGTGGTACCCCTAGGCAGTGAGCAGTGATCACCCAATCCTGAACCTACTGTTGAAATTCAAGTAAGGTCTGTAGATCAGTTAGTAGCTTTGCTTGTTGTGGACAAAAGTGTCTCTTGCTGTATCAGTAAAGAAAGGATGTTGCAGCCACCGAGCCAGCAGCCACTGCAGCCTCCCTCCACGGGGTACCCTGAGGGCACTCGGGATGGAGAGAAAGGGGATAGTGCCCTAGATAGTTAAGACTCGGATGAAAGGAATCATTTCCATAAGCTCAGACTCTTGTATCTTCCCATACATAGAAAAGCACTAACTTCATTCATTTAAGATGTCTGTTTTTCTTTAATCAGCAGTAATATTTTGATGTTCAATTACCTGGGTTTTGCAGCAAAACCTCCTATATACCCTGACTCCTCCCTTGTTTCCCTGGAGCAGTCCTTCAGAGTATCTGAGAGGCTGTATCCCACACTCAAGTCCTCCATAAGTCCACCTAATAAAACATAATTCTCAACTTTTAGGTTGTGTATTTTATTCAGTCAACAACATTAATGTTAATTTCCTGGTTTTGATAATTATACTCTGGTTATGTAAGTTGTTCACATTTAGGGAAGCTGAGTGAAGCACATATGAAAAATCTTTGCACTAGTTTTGCAACATTTTGCATGTCTGAAATTATTTCAAAATGAGCAGCTAAAGAAATAATGAGTTAAAGGGAAAAAAATGAGTCAGCTGAAACACAGAAAGTGACAAGAGGCTGGCGAGGTGGCAGCTTGAGCCAGCACAGAGATTTGTAGGCAGTGTTGGAGATTTCAGTCTTCACTCCAAGAGGAAAGGAAAATATTGAGTGGTTGAAAGCAGCATAAAGAGGAATCAGATTGGCATTTTCCAGCCATCACCCTGGCTGCCTTGAGGAAAATGAGTTCAAGGCAGGCTGGAACATGTGGGGAGATCAGAAACAGGACATTGCAAGACAGCAGGAGAGATGATGCTCAAGCTTGGTCCAGGGTGATGACAGCCTGAATGGATGAACATGATGAGATTTTTGAGACATTTAGGAAATAAAATCACAGAGTGATGTGGCGTGGAGAAGGACCAGGACGTGGGTGTCCAGGATGAGTATCCATGTCTGGCTTGCCTGACTAAAGGAACAGAGAAGCTGTTCACCAGAGGGAGCACACAGGCTGGTGCAGAGGAATCTTTGCACAATCTGCATGAATATTCCTCTGTTTCTTTAACTGGTAGACACAGCCAGCCCCACAGGTCCAGCTAACAGGAAGTGGCTGTTAGTCAACTACCTGGGCTCTGCAAGTGGGGAGGAGGCACTGTGCTTTCAGTTCTCCAACTGGTCTTTCTTTGCTCTTTTCCCTAATTGGGCTATATTCTGAACTTTACCCATAGTGTATGAAGGCTAAAGAGTTCTCCTCCTTCTCCTTTTCTGCAATACGTGCATACTCAGTTGCTCAGTTGTGTCTGACTCTGTGACCCCATGGACTGCAGCCCACCAGGCTCCTCTGTCCATGGGATTTTTTAGGCAAGACTACTGGAGTGGGTTGCCATGCCCTATTCCAGGGGATCTTCCCTACCCAGGGATCGAACCCATGTCTCCTATGTCTCCTCCACTGGCAGGAGGATTCTTTACCACTGAGCCTCCTTCGAAGCTTTCTGAAGTGCCCCTCCTATCAAAATCCCCAAACCCTAAGGTACAATCTATTTCTGATGATTCTTTCAAAAAATTACTTGTTGGTTCTTCTGTTAACTGCTGGGTGAAGACTGACTTAGGGGCATCTCCATTTTAATGATGAATTGAAACATTTGCATTAGAACCAGTTGCAAATTGTGGAACAATAGCACTGTGGCAGGAAGTATCGGTTCCAAAGGGCCCCCCAGGAAGCAGTCATATTCCAAATGATCCCGTGTCATTAGAACTGTTTTCCCTATACAGAAAGGTACACTGTCGTCCATCAATAATCCGGTCCAAGTTAACCTGGTAATGAGAGGGAATTCAGAGGGAGGCTATCCATCTCATGATTGCTAATCAGAAGGTACAGTGATTCAGAGAAACTGCCCAGGGAAGTGCAAGTTGCTTAAAGGAAGAATTTCTTTCTTCCCTCTTCCCCCAGTTTTGTGGACCATGGTTCAGAATCCCTGAATTCCTCTTTCCAGACTCAGACTAACTGAATTTGGATCTCTAAGTTGACTAAATTACCTTGCTGGTCCTCCATGATTTAGCTAGCTTCTGTCTGAGCCTTTGTTCTTAGGAAAAGAACTGTTTCTTAGGCAGTATTTCAAAATTACACACATTTTTCATGAATTTCTTCCAGTAGTTTACCAAGTTCTTCCAGAGAGCATTCACCCTTTGCCCAGTGCTTTCATTAATAACTTAAAAAAAGGATAATTTTAGCAGAAAGTCACTTTAAAGTATTTATTAAACTAGCATCTAGTGGTATAATTAGTACCACTTAGAGGAGCATCAAAACCCATGAAGTACTTAGGGACAAACTTAACAAAATAGGCACAACACCTGAAAAATGAAAATTACACAGTGTTTCAGAGAGAAATGAAGGAGACCTAAATGGAGCAAAATATTATGTTCCTGCATTGAAAGATATTGTTTTCATATTGGTTCTTTCCAAACTGATCTACAGAATTGACTGCACTCTCAATAAAAATTCCAGCTGCTTTTAAAAATATATAAATTGACCAACTGATTCTAAAATTTATATAGAGGTGGAAAAGATCTATAAAAGTAGCTAAAACAGTTTTGAAACAAAAGAGCAAAGTTTGAGGACCTACACAGTTGTCCCTCAGTGTCCTTGGTTCCAGGATGCCCCATGGATATCAAAATCCATGAAGGCTCAAGTCCCTTCTATAAAGTGGTGTAATCTATGCATATAATGCATATAATCTATGCACATCCTCCCATATACCTTAACTCATCTCTATGTTCAGCAGTAAAGAATCTGCCTGCAATGCAGGAGCCACAGAAGCCAGGAGCCCAGTTCAATCCCTGGGTCAGGAAGATCCCCTGGAGAAGGGCATGGCAACCCACTTCATTATTCTGGAAAATCCCATGGTCAAAGGAACCTGGTGGGCTATAGTCCATA
Source organism: Bubalus bubalis (assembly GCF_019923935.1). Taxonomy (NCBI): domain Eukaryota; kingdom Metazoa; phylum Chordata; class Mammalia; order Artiodactyla; family Bovidae; genus Bubalus; species Bubalus bubalis. Next base: position 49,030,274 of record NC_059170.1, on the reverse strand, counting down.
AGGTCGCAAAGGGTCAGACACGACTAAAGCAACTTAGCATGCATGCACATGCTACTTACAATATCTAATATGATGTAAATGCTATGTAAATAATTACTTGATGGTGTGGTGGTGGTGGTTTAGTTGCTAAGTCACGTCCGACTCTGCAACCCCATGCACTGTAGCCTGCCAGGCTCCTCTGTGCATGGGATTTCCCTGGCAAGAATACTGGAGTGGGTTGCCATTTCCTTCTCCAGGGGATTTTCCTGACCCATGGATCAAATCCATGTCTCCTGCATTGCAGGAAGTTTCCTGCATTGCAGGCCAATTCTTTACCAACTGAGCCACCAAGAAAGCCTTTTGTAAATAATTACCTATGCCCAGCAAATTCAACTTTTGCTTTTTGGAGCATTCTGGAGTTGTTAATTAATTTATTTTTTAAGGAATATTTTCAATCTGCATTTCGTAAAATTGGGGGATACAGAGATCTGACAGCACTACCTAATTTCAAGACTTACCATAAAGCTATAGAAATCAAGATAATGTAGTACTGGTGTGTGAAAAGACACACAGATGGAAGAAACAGAGTGGAATCCATAAATAGACCCACACATACACAATTAATTTTGGACAAAGATGCAAAGGCAATTTAATGGGGAAATGATAGTGTTTTCAGTGTGCTGGTCATATAGTCATATACATGTATTTACAGTACAAACAATAAAATCTTTGTATCAAAATATTTAAGAACTCTTAGAACTTAATAATAAGAAACAATTCAATAAAAAAAGATAAAAAAAAAATTGAAGAGCGATTTAATACAAGAATGGCCGATTATTGCATGCTACTGCTGCTAAGTCACTTCAGTCGTCTGAAGTGGACTCTGTGCGACCCCATAGACGGCAGCCCAACAGGCTCCCCCGTCCCTGGGATTCTCCAGGCAAGAACACTGGAGTGGGGTGCCATTTCCTTCTCCAATGCAGGAAAGTGCAAAGTGAAAGTGAAGTCGCTCAGTCGTGTCCGACTCTTCGCAACCCCATGGACTGCAGCCCACCAGGCTCCTCCATCCATGGGATTTTCCAGGCAAGAGTACTGGAGTGGGGTGCCATTGCCTTCTCCGAATTATTGCATGAGAAGATGCTAAATGTCAGTATTGACAGAGAAATGCAAATGAAGAGCACACAAGAAACCACACCACACGCACTAGAATGTCTAAAATTAAAGAAACACACCAAGTCCACAGCCAGTGTTGGCAAAGACATAGAGCCATGGAACTCATACATTGCCAGTGGGAAAACAAAACTCTGCAACCAGTGCGGAAAGCACGTTGGCAGTTTCTTCTAAAGACACACTTTAAAGGGTCCACCCAGAAATCCTACTCCTAATATTTACCCAAGAGAAATGAAAACATATGTCCACAGAAAGATGTGTAGACAACTGTTCAGAGAAGTCTAATTCATAACAGCCCCAAAGTGCAAACAACGCTAATTTCATCCATAGGTGAACAGATCAACAAATGGCAGTCTAGTCACACAATAAAATGCTAGTCAACCATACACGCAGAAGAGCACACTCTACACAGTGACATGGACGGTTCTCGGAAACATTATGCTGAGAAAAAACAGCCTGACACAGCAAAGAATATGTCCTGTATGATTTCATTTATATAAAATTCCGGAAAAGACAGATCTAATCTATAGTGACAGAAAGCAGATCAGCGGTTGCCTGGAGCTGGAAGGATTGAGTGAGAAGCAGTACAAGGAAATTTTCTGGGGTAAAGCCCGTGATCTCTATCTTGACTGTACTTACTGGTTGTTACCTGGGTGTACAAACTTGTCAGAACCCATCAAAATGCAAATTTTGAAGTAGGTGTGTTTTACTGAATTAAAAGCAAAAGCAAGTTGATTTGAAAGAAAAAACATTTAGAGAATAGAAGATACTATGCTACACAAATATCAAGTTGGAAGAAGGCTATATATAGACAGACAGAGTCAGAATTCCCCGGAAACCCCAGTCTGCAAAATGCACTCACCTTCTGGAAGATGCTGATCCTCAGAGCTGCTCACAGGCTTCGCGTGGAACCTGGCTGGTGCTTGTGGCCCCCTGGAGACCCTTTGTATGTGCTGAGTCACAGGAGGAGCTGGGAGTTCTGTTCAAGCCCTTGTTGGAGGACCTTGCCTCCTCTTCCCAGCTCTGCTGCCCTATTCCATCAGCTCCATCTTTCCCTTCTGCACCTTTCCAGGACTCCCATCATGTGGAGCAGCTCACACTCAGCCACCCAACTTTTCACACAAGGCCCGAGTCTTCTCAAAGTTCACAGAAATGGACCACATGACCCCCTTTGCTTTCACTGATTCTGTAATTCAACATCATGGTGTTGTGGTGCATGAGGAGGTTCAGGACTTCCCTTCTGATTTCAGAGGACCTCAAGGACCCAGGAAAGGATGCGATGGCCCCCAGTGAGCCAGCAGCCACCAACCACCAGCACAAACCTGTCATATTGAGACTTCAGTGAAGGCTTCCTCCAGGGAATGGCAGTTGATCATTTGTCCAAAAACCAGCCTATTGAAAGGAGAATACACTTTTCTTCCTCTTATTTATTTACCTTAATTTTTGCTTTATATTGGAGTAGAGTTGATTAACAATGTTGTGCTAGCATCAGCTGTGTGCACTTATATAAAACAGATAACCAAGAACCTACTGTATTGCACAGGGAACTCTGCTTAATTTTGTTATAAGCTGTGAAACCATCTGGTCCTGGGCTTTTGTTTGTTGGAAGATTTTTTATTCCAGTTCCAATTTCCATGCTTGTGATTGGTCTGTTCAAATTTTCTATTTCTTCCTGGTTCAGTTTAAGAAAGTTATACTTTTCTAAGAATCTGTCCATTTCTTCCAAGTTGTCCATTTTATTGGTATATAGTTGCTCCTAGTAGTCTCTTACGACCATTTGTATTTCTGTAATAAGCTAAATGGAAAAGAACCTGAAAATGAATACAGTTTTGATTGCTGCTTAATCTTTTTTTAACTTTTAATTTTGTACTGGAGTATAGCCAATTAACAAACAGTGTTGTGATGGTTTCAGGTGAACAGCAGAAGGACTCAGATACACATATACATGTATCCGTTCTCCCCCAAAGCCCCCTTCCATTCAGGCTGCCACATGATAGCCCCTTGTCTCCAAGGATAGAACTCACACTCCTTGGCTTTGCCTGCCAAGCCATCACAAAGTGGTCTTTGCAGATTCCTGGGAACCCAGCCCTAGCTTCACCCCCAAACCCGCCTTACCTTGTAACACTTCAGCTTCAGCTGAAAAGTGAGTGCGATCCCTCCTCGCTCCTGTCTTCACCTGTCTCTGTTGGGGCATTTATCACAGAGTCCCATGGGGACTCCACTATCTGACCCACTCACCACAAAAACATCCAAGAGGGCAGCTAATCTTCTATGACTCCCACACCTAGCACTGCTTCCAACCCATAGAAAGCACTCAAATCTTTACTATCGTGGTGCTTGGTGCTGTAAGAGACACAAAAGCTGCATAAGGCTTAGTTTCCGTCTCCTGGAGCTTGCAGCCCAGAAATTATAATAGAGTCACTCGCACAAGAGTAATACAAAAGTAAACTGCGTGTAAGTGCTTCGTGAAGCGCCCCGCAGGCCGATGCAGCCACGGAGAAGGTTTCAAGTCAAACCACTGGCACAGATGTTTGAATGTACCTAATGGCTAATTTTCAGTGAGTGGTTTCTCTGTGCCAAGGACCAGCTAAGCAATTAAAAAAATTTGTTTATTTTGGTCTTCATTGCTGTGCATGGGCTTTCTCTAGTTGCAGCAAGTGAGGGCTTTTCTCTAGTTGATGCAAGTGGGCTTCTCACTGCGGTGGCTTCTCTTGTGGAGCACAGGCTCAGTAGTTGTGGTTCATGGGCTTAGTTGCCCCCTGGCATGTAGAATCCTCCCAGACCAGGGATAGAACTCGTGTCCTCTGCATTGGCAGGCAGATTCTTAACCACTGGACCACCAGGGAAGTCCCCAGCTAAGCGTTTACATAATGGATCGGTCTCCTGTGGCTACCTGAACAAAGCGCCAGAAAAGGGGTGGCTGGAAACCACAGAAATATATTCTCTTTTGGTTCAGGAGGTCAGAAGTCCAATATCAAGGTATTGGCAGGGCCGTGCTCCTTCTGAGGGCTCTAGGGGAGAACTCTGCTTCGCCTGTTGAGCTTCTGACGCTTGCTGGCAGTCCTTGGCGTTCCTTGGCTTGTGGTTGCTTCAGTCCAGTTTCTGCCTCTGATGCGTGGCCTTCTTCCTTGCTTGAGTGTGTATATCTGTATGTTCTCTCCTTCTCTTATAAGGAAGAGGAGATGGATTGAGGGCCCACCCTACCCTAATATGACCTCATTGTCACTGATCACATCTGCCAAGGTTGAATTTCCAAATAAATTAACATGCTGAGGTTCCAGGTGAATGTGAATTGTAGACAGACACTATTTAATCCACTTTACAGGCATAATCCTTTAATCCTCACCATGAACATATGAAGTAAATGTTATAACAGTTACTGTTTGATACATAAAGATGTCAAAATGTTCGGAGAATAAATGGTGGCCTAAGGGAATATTTCAGAAATGCCAGGAATTCAAGTGTCAGAGCATTTTATCAGGCTGTGTGGTCCATCACTCTTAAGAACAACAACAAAAAGCTTTAAAATTGTAAAATATAACATTCATTTGAAATAGCATATGTAAAATGAATGTATAAAGAATATTAATAAAATGAACCCCCAAATACCTATCACTCAACTTAAGAAATTGAACACTACCCGTGCCTTAGAAGCTCAAAACTGCTTTATCCCTCCACCCTCAGTGAGAATCTGAGATCACTCCCTGATAAACATTCTGCATGCTGACCTGCTGACGTCCATCTCTGAGTCAGCTCCCCGGGGAACCCGCCTCTGCGGACTGGCACCAGAAATGGTCTAAGAAAGCAGACTTTCAGATGGGGTATTTGAGATCCACATCCCACCTATTGGGCCAACAGGACAAAAAAGATTCAATTACTGTTGGCAGACAGGTCAAGAAGAGCTCTTGTGAGCTTAGAAATGTAGTCTGGGCTCTCTGTGTCTAGGGAAAGAAACATTCTTTGATATTGAATGAGGGGTTGGCGGGGGTGGGGGGAGTCGGGACAGGACACGAAGACCTACAGTGGGTTATTCCGTCAGTGGTTTTCACATGAGGCTGGAGGGTCATGGAAGGGAAGGAATTCCAAGATGGCGGACTCACTTTCCCCAAGCCCATGTCAATTCTGATTCCCAGCATTCACTCCACAGTTGGGGGTGGGAGTGGGGTGGGAGTGGAGGTGGACAGAGTGGAAAGTGAATAAGAAAGTTGTTGGAACAAGAAGGGGAGCTTTTCCAAAGGCACGCAAGCCCCTTCCTGGCTGGGAATCACTGGCAACACCATCTCACTTTATCAAATGGCTCTGCTCTTGAATTGGAAAATCACCTGGGAAATATTATTTATGTAAGTACTATAGAACACTTACCACTTATTACTACTATTTTAAATCCTCTGAAAAGACAACATTCTTTTTCCACCATCTCAGAAATATAATACTTTCAGTGGTAACCAGAGGACACTTTTGTTTCATTTTCTTTTTTCCTTTAATGTGGAATCCAAAAAGAAATGATACACAAATGAAGTTACTTACAAAACAGAGACTCACAGACTTAGAGAATGAATTTATGGTTGCTGGAAGAACGATGGGGGAAGGGATAGTTAGGGAGTTTGGATGGATATGTACACACTGCTCTATTTAAAATGAATAATCAATAAGGACCTACTGTATAGCACATGGAATTCCACTTAAAGTTATGTGGCAGCCAGGATGGGAGAGGAGTTTGGGGGAGAATGGATATGTGTATATGTACTGCTGAGTCCATTTGCTGCTGCTGCTGCTGCTGCTGCTAAGTCGCTTTAGTCGTGTCCGACTCTGTGCGACCCCATAGACGGCAGCCCACCAGGCTCCCCCGTCCCTGGGATGCTCCAGGCAAGAACACTGGAGTGGGTTGCCATTTCCTTCTCCAATGCAGGAAAGTGAAAAGTGAAAGGGAAGTCGCTCAGTTGTGTCCGACTCTTCGCGACCCCATGGACTACGGCCTACCAGGCTCCTCCGTCCATGGGATTTTCCAGGCAAGAGTACTGGAGTGGGGTGCCATCGCCTTCTTCAAGTCCATTGGCTATCCACCTGAAACTACCACAACACTGTTAATGGGCTATACTCTAATACAAAATAAAAAGTTTAAAAAAGAAAAGAAAATAATTGGTCATAAATACTTTGAATAAAATTCAATGCTGATAAAAAGATATAACTGGCATATCTCCGGTGTACAACATAATGGTTTAATATCTGTATATATGGCAAAATGATTGTTATCACACTGACATAGACACTAGCTAACCAGGGAACATTTTTGTGTGTATGATTCAGTTATATATACCCATATCTGTATATATTCTTTTCCACATTATTTTTCATTATGGTTTATTACAGGATATTGAATATAGTTCCCTGCATGACACAGTGGGACCTTGTTTATCTATTTTATATATAGTAGTTTGTGGAGAACAATTTTTGAAATGCAAAGTTTACCATAAAGATGTTTTCTCCCGACAAAGTTGTTTTTGAAGAAACTGTAGCACAAACTTCTCGAGTGTGTCAGAACCACACTGTCACATTCCACTCTGAGTCCTGAGGATCCAGGCCACACCAGAGGGCAAATGCTGACTCACAAAGGGAAAGCGAGAGAACTCCCAGCCTCTGCTGTATCAGACCAAGTCGGCTGTGAACCTGCTCTTCTTCAGGCTGGCAGCGTGCAGGTCCCCAGGAGGCACGGCTGACCCTTAGGGAATGAGTGAGGCCTCTCATCTGAGTCCCAGTCAGAGGAAGGGAACAGGGAGACCTCCCAGCCCAGACGTCCACCTCCACTGACTCAGATTCACTCAACACGCGGAAATTCCATGAAAATTATAAGAAAGGGATGATAGGAAAGCGGGTCCTTTTGGATAACATGGTTTATGTTTCTTTCCTTTTTTTTTTTTTTTTTTTCTTCCAGGCTTGGGAAGCATTTGTGATTTGCATGTTCTGTAGAAAAGAGAAGCACGAAAATTCCAAATGATCCAGGAATTTTCAGCGTCACTAGTTCTAAAAAACAGAAGCCAGTTTGTGAAAACAATAAATGGTGCTCCAGTCAGCTTCTGCTTTAAAAAGTTGTGACAATTACATATGAATTAAAAAGAAAAAAAAGATAAATGCAGCACATGCTCATTAAAAAACTTCAAATAGATAAGAAGGATTTAAAAGATGAAAATAAAAGTTTTCCTCTTATGTCTAAAGATAAACATTATGAACAATTTCTTATATATCCTTCCAGAGTTTTCCATTCATACACATTGAAAAAACACATTTTAATATTTGTATACAATATTATGACATGCTTTTTGAAAGATTATTGATTATATATTTAATACATATTGGCATGCTTATTGCAACACATACAGATTTACTTTATTATTTTCAATAGCTACATAGTATTTTTCTATGTGCTTCTCTGGTGACTCAGTGGTAAAGAACCCACCTGCCAATGCAGGAGCTGCAAATTTGATCCCTGGGTTGGGAAGATCCCCTGGAGAAGGAAACAGTAACCCACTCCAGTATTCTTGCCTGGACAAGAGGAACTTGTCCCCATGGACAGAGGAACTTGGCAGGCTACAGTCCATGGGGTTGCAAAAGAGTCAGACACAACAGCGACTAAACAACAACAATAGCATTCTTTCTGTAGATGTACTTCATATACCAGTCGCCTATTCATGGATATTTGTTATTAATATTTTCAGATTTTTAAAAATATTACAATATTGCAGTGAATATTTATTCATATATTTTTGTACACCTGCCCCAATATGTCTGTAGGGTAAATTCCTAAAAGCAGACTTGCCAATTCAAGGGTTTGTACATAAAATATTTTTACAGATATTACCATGGCCTCCTTAGAGATCTTTATATTTGACCATCAATCAATGAAGGGAACTTCCCTAACCCTCACCCATCCTAGGTTTTATAAAACTTTTGAATCTTTGCCAACACATATGGAACAACAACAAAAAGGTGTCTTTTTTGGTTTCAATTTGCAGTTCTCCCGTATGTGTCTCCATTTCAATCATTTAGCAAAAAGATGGCAAAAGATGTGCTGAGTGATTTACAACTGCAGAAAGAGCGACTTCGGGCCAGCCGTGTTTTGTGTCCCTTGGCCTAATGATGTCTGCTTTCCAGTTATTTTCAAGAAGCAAGTAGCTTTTGAGAAAATCTAACAAAGGTACAGTTGGAGATGGTTTATTTATAAATGTGTGTGTTGATGAAACACTGATGCCGACGTCCAGACATGATTCCAACTCTGTAGTTTTCCGGCCTACCTGCAAGGCCGCTGATCACACTGTTGTCGATGGCCGGACCGCTCTGCAGTCTGGCACTGACCTGTCTGGGCACCTGAGCAGACCAGGCTCATCGGATGAACTCACTTCTAAAGCAGCCCTTTGTTTTCACTTTTGGGGAGCTGGCGGTGGGGCAGCTGTTTATAGAGTTTCACACGTCAGGCGTGGATTACCTCGGCTGGTATTCTTGATCTCACCGCACCTGCCCCGTAGTGACCCTATCGGGTGTCACTGCAGGTATGGGAAGAGCAGATCCAGGAAGGGCGTCTGTCCATCTGCACACAGATCCCCAGCTGCTCCCCACCTCCCCTGGTCATCTGTGGAGGCCATGCCTTCCGCCTTTGTGGCAAGGATTGCTGCACAACCAACTTGCTCGCCCGCATGCTTCCAGCTGTAGCTGGACAGTTTGAACGTGGCCCATCAGGTCAGGCAGAGAGCAGGTGCGTCCTCACTCCTGGGCAGATTCTGGACGCAGAGCAGCCGAGGGGCCGCCTCTTCCTTCCAGATGCTTTTCTTGGGCCACATGGAAAAGTCACCGGGCACACAGTGGTTGACACTCAGGTCATGAATCCCATGTGCTGGGGTTTGGATCTTAACTCCTCCCATTAATTACTGTGTGGCCTAGAGGAAGTTACTTAACTTCTCGGTGCCTCAGATTTATTTACAGAAGCTCATCATACCTAACTCATGGGCTTTCAACGAGAAGAGTACTTGGCCTAAAGCACCACTTCCATAATTGCTGGCTGTTGTTATTGCAACTAGCCTGTGAGACCCAGACTCTCCTGAAATGAAAAGCCTATATTCTGTTTTCAGATTTGAGTAGCAGTGAACTAGTAAGTCCAGGATTCATCAGAAATCATTTCTCTTCTCTGACCTTTCTGGACCTACTTTCTCTGGTTTATTGCCTTGCCTACTCTTCATGTTAAGACTCAAACTGTCAGCAGCAGGATCATGAGGGAGGGCTGTCGGGCTCAGCTGGGCGGTGTCGCAGAGTTCTGCATTTTGCACACAGCTGCCGTTTCCCCTAAGTCTCCCAGCAAGTGTGGTTGTGGACTCAGGACAGCTATGCTCCTGCAGGGGCTGGGAGGAGACAGTGTCCAGATGTGGGAACTGAGTAGGGGGAAAACGCCCTGCTCACAGTCAGGACCAGGTTGAAAGAGATTAAGAGTTGGAAAGAACTTTCTCTAAGATCTACTCTTTCTCTTTGCTTTCACACCCCAGACGTTAATTGCATTCATGCCAAGGGGGGCGAGGTGAGGGGCAGGCAAAGATCAAGGATGCTAAACAGCAATCTGTGTGTCCCTCAGCCTCAAGGCTGGTTATTTCTGCTGGAATACCTTCCATCTGGTGCAGAGTTAACCCGCTCCCAGAGGCAGTGATTGACAAAGAGATAACTACCAGGTGTGTGCTGGTTAAATAACAAACCATAAATTCAAAAGAGTTACGCAAATCTGGGAACATGACTGAGGGAGGCTATTTTTACAGAGAGAACAGGTTCAATACCATTGAAGGTTAAGGAGTGCCGATGCCTTAGACCTAATTTACAGTTCACAGGAAACAGAGGGTACAATGAAGTTAAACTACTCTGAGTTGAACACACTGGTTCTTTTCTGAAGATGAAACATGCTGCAGGAAAACTGGCCTGGAATCTTCAAAATCAACATTACAGGGGAAAAAATGAGAGACTGGCTTAGAAGAAAAGAGACACAGAACCCCAAAGCAAGGTGCAACCTTAATTAGATCCTTGTTCAGAAAAGTAAAGGAGAACAATCATAAAAGACATTTAGAGACAATTGGAGATAGTGAAGTATTGGGCTGGTTCTCAGGTGGCATTATAGAATTACTGATGATTTTTCTGGGCATGAAAATGGCCTTGTGGTTACCAGGAGAATGTTCTTATTCTCAGGGGATGTCTGCAAATTATGAATAATAAGGAGTAAAGCATTATGATGCACACAGATAATTTCCCAGTTAGGAAACTCAGTGAGAGAGGGACTTCCCTGGTGGTCCAGTGGTTGAGACTCTACGCTTCCACCGCAGGGGGCACAGGTTCAATCCCTTGTCAGGGAACTAAGATTCTGCATGTTGCATGTCAGGGCCAGAAAAAAAAAAAAATACAGAGACATCGAGGTACATATAAAGCACATGCTTTTATGGAGAAGGCTAATGATGGCAATAATTTAAAGCTGATAACCAAATTTGAGAATAAAGCAACAAGTCTAAACATACTAAAAATAAATAAATAAATAAATAAAAGAGTGAGAGAGTAAATGTGGCAAATAAGGGAACTGTTAAATTCCCAGGTGGCTCAGCTGGTAAAGAATCTGCCTGCATGCAAAAACCTGGGTTTGATCCCTGGGTTGGGATGATCCCCTGGAGAAGGGAATGGCAGCCCACTTCAGTATTCTTGCCTGGAGAATTCCATGATCAGAGGAGCCTGGCAGGCTACAATCCATGGGGTTGCAAAAAGCTGGACACGATTTACCGACTAATACACACACACTAAATCTAGATGAGGGTGGTCCCAGGAAAGTTCCTCCAAGTTGAATCTAGGTGGAGGGAGCATGGATGTTCATTGTACTACTTTTCCCCAAATTTTCTCTAGGTTTGAAAACTTACAAAATGAGAAGTAGAGGGGGAAAGGAGAATTTGTGGATCTAGGGGCTGGCAGCTATTTTGGGCAGCTTTTGTAGAATGACTCAGCCAAAGCCCAGGCAAGCATCTTCCTTTGGGAAGAGAGGAGGCCCTTGATACCATGTCTGTTCTTTTTTTTACATGTATATTTAGTTATTTTTAATTGATTGATGATTGGTTTACAATATTGGTTTGATTTCTGTCATATATCAACATGAATTAGCTATAGGTGTACATATGTCCCCTCCCTCTTGAATCTTCCCCCCACCTCCCACCCATCTAGGTTGTTACAGAACCCTGGTTTGAGTTCCCAGAGTCACACAGCAAATTCCCATTGGCTAACTATTTCACGTATGGTAATGTATATGAAGGAAATGGCAGTCCACTCCAGTATTCTTGCCTGGAGAATCCCAGGGACAGAGGAGCCTGGTGGGCTGCTGTCTATGGTGTCAAACAGAGTTGGACACGACTGAAGCGACTTAGCAGCAGCAGCAGCAATGTATATGTTTCCATGTTATTGTCTCTATACATCCCACACCCTTTCCCTCTTCTCGCCCACCCTTGTCCATAAATTTGTTCCCTATGTCTACGTCTCCACTGCTGCTCTGCAAACAGATTCATCAGTACCATTCTTCTAGATTCCATATACATGTGTTAATATATGACATTTGTTTTTCTCTTTCTGACTTACTTGACTCTGTGCAATAGGCTCTAGGTTCATCTACCTCGTTAGAACTGACTGAAATGTGTTCTTTTTTGTGGCTGAGTAGTATTTCATTGCCTATATGTACCACAGCTTATGTTCTTAAGTAGAGAGCTATCTTACTGTGGGTGGCCCAGCCCTGAAGGCCAGACCAAGAGGACACCTCTGAGAAGTCAGCAGCCTCTCCAGGCCCCAGGGCTCTGAAGGCCACCATCCTATGAGGGAGGCATGTTTCCCTTTACAGAACACACTCTCCATCCACCCTCAGTGGATTGGACAACAAGGCTAGCTTTCTACATCACCATGCAGAAGATAGGACTGTGTAAGAGTTAGACAGCAGGTGCTATTTATTCAGAGCATGGGACTGCTCAGAGTACAAGGTAATATCAAATTTTTAAGATATAATTGAACACTATGTTGCTCTTGTATCTTATGCTTAGACTCCACTAGCCAGAATAATTTAACCCAAGGAAAGAACTCTCTAATAGCTCTTCTCTGGGGGACACAAGCAGTAGAGCAAGCTTTAGGGTAAGAAGGCCTTTTAGCAGAATCGTTCAAATCATTGAACCTTGAAGGTAGATATCTTCCTTGATGAGTGGCACATCATTCTGAGTGACAGGAATGCACACCTTGTCTCTCACCAGCAGATAAATCTTTAACCAGCTGTAGGAAGCTTGCTTATCACAAAACTAATGAAACTTAGCTGGGTATGGACAGCCAAACAGGTTGACAGCAGGAAAACCAATATCCAAGACACTAGTTGAAGAAGAAAGCCAAAACCATGATGCCTAGATGTTAACATCCAATAAGATATTTGTTAAAAATAAAGAAAGACATGAGAGGATTGGCCACAGCAATCTTGAGGAAAACAGAACAAAACAAAACAGAGCTGGAGGAATCAGGCTCCCTGACTTCATATAATACTACAAAGCTAGAGTATGAAACTGGCACAAAAATAGACTCATAGATTAATGGAACAGTAGAGAAAGCCCAGAAATAAACCCACACATCTATGGTCAATTAATCTACAACAAAGGAGGCAAGAATATACAGTGGAGAAACGACAGTCTCCTTAATAAGTGGCGCTGGGAAAACTGGACATTTACAAGTAGAAGAACAGAGTATGGAACAGAATGGCAAATAGAAGGGGGAAAGTGGAAACAGTGACAGACTTTATTTTCCTGGGCTCCAAAATCACTGTGGTTGGTGACTGCAGCCATGAAATGAAAAGATGCTTGTTCCTTGGAAGGAAAGCAATGACAAACCTAGACAACATGTTAAAAAGCAGAGATATATCACTTTTCCAACAAAGGCCCATATAGTCAAAGGTATGTTTTTTTCCGGTAGTCATGTACAGATGTGAGAGTCAGACCATAAGGAAGCCTGAGTGCCTAAGAATTGATGGTTTTGAATTGTAGTGCTGGAGAAGACTCTTCAGAGTCCCTTGGTCTGCAAGGAGATCAAACCAGTCAATCCTAAAGGAAATCAACTCTGAATATTCACTGGAAGGACTGATGCTGAAGTTCCAGTACTTTGGCCACCTGATGTGAAGAGCCAACTCATTGGAAAAGACTGATGCTGGGAAAGATTGAGGGCAGGAAGAGAAGGGGGAGGCAGAGGATGAAATGGTAAGATAGCACCACCATGTCAAAGGACATGAATCTGAGCAAACTCTGGGAGATAGTGAAGGACAGGGAAATCTGGTGTGCTGCAGTCCATGGGGTCTCAAAGAGTCAGTCACGACTTAGTGACTGAACAATAACAACAACATGTAAAAGAATGGCAACTTTTAGTTTTCATTAAAGGAACAAATATTAATAAAAACCTAGCATCTGCTATTAACACAATTTCATGAAATGAAATGCACTTTAATTCCAAACAGGAAGGACATGATTGGATAATGAAGATGCCTGGGCAGAAGGGCCTTGATGCACAGAATAACCAGATAGATGAAGGGTGTTAAGGTGTTAGCACCTTCAATCAGAATGATGTCAAAAAAACAAAAGGTAAAATAGTGTCTAAAAGATCAGAAGAGGGATGATCATGATCAAATATGTTCCTTGCCCTACATTTCTGATACCTTCTTATGTTGCTGATACTTTATAATAAAATTTAAAAGATTTACTCTGCATCAGAAAACAACTGTGTCACGTATGTCATGATGATGATGTATATGTAAATCATTTTATATTTTTTTAATTAAAATATTTTTATTTACTTATTTTTTGCCATGCAGGGTCTTCATGGTTACACATCGACTTTCTCTTGTTGTGGCGAGTGGGGGCTACTCTTGAGTTGTGGTATACTGACTTTTTATTGTAGTGGCTTCTCTTGTCATGAGTGTGGGCTCCAGGACTCACGGGCTTAGCAGTTGCGGTGCACGAGCCCATAGTTGCTCCATGGTATATAGGGTCCTCCCAGACCGGGGATTGAACTCATGTCTCTTGCATTGCAAGGTGGACTCTTAACCACTGGACCAACAGGGAAGCCTTCATTTTATATTTTTAAAATACTATTTGATTAAAACCTCATGACAGGAATGAGGTTCTCACCATAAATTTCATCATCCCGTGTCTCACTTTCCATCAGAAACCAAAGCTCCCAAATGAATCCCTGTTGAATCAGCAAACATCCTAACATCTGTCAACAGTCAACTGACAAACTGGACTGGATCTGAACCTTTGGGTGACAACCAACCAACGCAATCCAGACTTTTAAAACTAAGAATTGCTGTAAATTTTCTTTAAAGTGCTTCACGTGCTTTCTAACTACAGTTGTGCATTCTCAGCGCTAAGTCATGTCCCACTCTTTGCGATCCCATGGACTATAACCCCCCAGCCTCCTCTGTCCATGGAATTCTCCAGGCACAAATACTGGAGTGCGTTGCCATTTCCTACTTCAGGGAATCTTCCCAACCCAGCAATTGAACCCATGTCTCTTGCGTCTCCTGCATCGCAGGCAGATTCTTTACCACTACGCCACCTGGGAAGCTTATATATATTATATTGCTTCCAAGGGGCAAGGGAGCTGGGATATTTATACACCAGCTTCTGTCAGTGTTCTGTTGAGAGATGCTCCCAGGGTTCTTATGTTTCCAGAATTCCCAGCCTGCTTTGTGGGAGGACAGAATGGTCTCCAGCTGTTGGATAAACTCTCAGGCAGAGATACAGATGCTGACAAGTGGAGGCGGAGCGTTTGCACTACAGGGAGGTGGCATCAGGGCACCCGCAAGATGGGCTGTGGGCCACTTGTGCCACCTTGTCAACCCTCAGGCTGAGATGACTCAGCAAACACCTCCAGGCATTAAGGTGCTTTCAGATTTTAAAAAAATGTTTAATAGTGCTAACACAAGATCCCTTTCTCTGTGAAGTTAATGCTTTATTTTAAATCACTTTGAATGCTTTCATCTAGAATGCTTTCTTCTTTGCAAAATTAAACTTAAAAAAAAAATGACTGTGTAGGTAGTGAAAATGAGAAAGCTTAGAGGTTGGATAATCTGTTTTTTTTTCCCTGTAACAGGAATATTCCTACCAAAAAAACACTTAAAAACGTTTAGAAGTGAACTGATCTTGCCAGTTATCTGAATTGTAGAGGTGAGAGACGATTCAATTAGGATGACTAAATTTAACTAGGAAGGGACATGGCAGACACACTGAAAATAGACTCAGTAGCAGAGGACTCCTGACTTCAGCCCCACAGATGTCACCCCAACATTCAAGGCATCCTGGTCAAAGGAAGACAGAAAATTCTGGCGACTCTATCTGAGTGGAGGGTGGACAAGCAGGTATTGATTAAGTGTTAATGCACCTAATTTACATTCATGTATTTCATTGCAGGGCTTCCACAGTGGCTCGGTGGTTAAAGAATCTGCTTGCAATACAGGAAATGTAGATGTGGGTTCCATTCCTCAGGAAGATCCCCTGGAGGAGGGCATGGCAACCCACTCCAGTATTCTTGCCTGGAAAATTCCATGGACAGAGGAACCTGATGGGCTGCAGTTCATGGGATTGCAAAGAGTTGGAAACGACTGAAGTGACTGAGCACACACGCACATTTTATTGCAAGCACAATAAAGTCACCTTTTCTCGGATGAAATATTGAAAGAACATACATACAGATGGCCAACACACACACAAAAAGATACTCAACATCATTAATTATTCAGTTCAGTTCAGTTCAGTCGCTCAGTCGAGTCCGACACTTTGCGACTCCATGAATCGCAGCACACCAGGCCTCCCTGTCCATCACCAACTCCCAGAGTTCACTCAGACTCACGTCCATCGAGTCAGTGATGCCATCCAGCCATCTCATCCTCTGTCGTCCATTTCTCCTCCTGCCCTCAATCCCTCCTGGCATCAGAGTCTTTTCCAATGAGTCAACTCTTTGCATGAGGTGGCCAAAGTACTGGAGTTTCAGCTTTAGCATCATTCCTTCCAAAGAAATTCCAAGGCTGATCTCCTTCAGAATGGACTGTTTGGATCTCCTTGCAGTCCAAGGGACTCTCAAGAGTCTTCTCCAACACCACACTTCAAAAGCATCAATTCTTCAGTGCTCAGCTTTCTTCACAGTCCAACTCTCACATCCATACATGACCACTGGAAAAACCATAGCCTTGACTAGACAGACCTTTGTTGGCAAAGTAATGTCTCTGCTGTTGAGTATGCTATCTAGTTTGGTCATAACTTTCTTCCAAGGAGTAAGCGTCTTTTAATTTCATGGCTGCAATCACCATCTGCAGTGATTTTGGAGCCCCCCCAAAATAAAGTCTGACGCTGTTTCCACTGTTTCCCCATCTATTTCCCATGAAGTGATGGGACCAGATGCCATGATCTTCATTTTCTGAATGTTGAGCTTTAAGCCAACTTTTTCACTCTCCTCTTTCACTTTCATCAAGAGGCTTTTGAGTTCCTCTTCACTTTCTGCCATAAGGGTGGTGTCATCTGCATATCTGAGGTTATTGATATTTCTCCTGGCAATCTTGATTCCAGCTTGTGCTTCTTCCAGCCCAGCGTTTCTCATGATGTACTCTGCATAGAAGTTAAATAAGAAAGGTGACAATATATAGCCTTGACGTACTCCTTTTCCTATTTGGAACCAGTCTGTTGTTCCATGTCCAGTTCTAACTGTTGCTTCCTGACCTGCATATAGGTTTCTCAAGAGGCAGGTCAGGTGGTCTGGTATTCCCATCTCTTTCAGAATTTTCCACAGTTTATTGTGATCTACACAGTCAAAGTGCAAATCAAAAATATGATAAGGTACCACCTCACAACAGAGTGGCCATCATCAGAAAGTCCACAAATAACAAATGCTGGAGAGAATGTGGAAAAAAAGGAATCTTCCTACACTGTTGGCAGGAATGGAATTTGGTTCAGCCACTATGGAGAGCAGTATGGAGGTTCCCTAAAAAAACAAAAATAGAGTTACCATCTGATCTTGCAATCCTACTCCTGAGCATATATCCAGAGAAAAGCATACTTTGAAAAGATACATGCATCCTAATCCTCATCAGATCAGATCAGTCGCTGAGTCATGTCTGACTCTT
Source organism: Bubalus bubalis (assembly GCF_019923935.1). NCBI lineage: Eukaryota > Metazoa > Chordata > Mammalia > Artiodactyla > Bovidae > Bubalus > Bubalus bubalis. Next base: position 49,012,939 of record NC_059170.1, on the reverse strand, counting down.
TGCGACCAGCACTATTTACAATAGCCCAGATGTGGAAGCGACCTAAATGTCCACTGACAGAGGAAGGTAAAGAAGGTGTGGTACATGTAGACAATAGAATATTACTCAGCCATACAAAGAAAGAAGTAATGCCATTTGCAGTAACATTGATAGCCCCACAGATTATCATATTAAGTGAAGTACGTTAGACAAAGAAAGACAAATATCATATGATATCACTTATATGCCCAAAAAATGATACAAGGATACTTCTTTACAAAACAGCAGCCCCATAGACTTAGAAAACAAACCTATGGTTACCAAAGGGGAAAGACGTGTGTGTGTTGAGGTGGAGGGATCAATTAGAGGTTTGAGATTAACATACACATACAACTATATATTAAATAGATAAACAAAAAGGACCTATTGTATAGCAGAGAGAACACTACACAATAATCTATAATAACCTATATGGAAGAAGAATCTGAAAATTTCATATATATATATAACTGAATCACTTTGCTGTACCCCTGAAACTAACACAACATTGTAAATCAACTATACTCCAATATAACATAAAAATTGAAAAAGAAAAAAAGAGAATAAATCCAAGGACCATAATGATGTCTTTGATGTGAAACCAGTGCTGGGAACTTGAGCATGATTTCTCATTTTTGTTTTCTTTTATTGATGTATAGTTGATATACAATATTGTATAAGGTACAGGTGTACAACATAGTGATTCACTTTTTAAAGGATAGACTCCATTGAGGATTACAATATTAATAAAATATTGGCTATATTATGATTGTTGTAGCTTTTGTTTCTTGGTGCATAAAGCCCTCTTGTGGGTGTTCCCAAAGCAGGCTTGGGTAAAACCTTCCCATCACAACGACCTCAAGGTAATGTTTGCAACTTGTTCATCTCTGTTCTTAAGGTTTCACGCTGCGGACTCACATTTAGAACCCATAGTCCCCACGCCAGGGCTTTTCCTGGCTGGTGATTATTTTTAGAGGATATTAAATCATTTCATACCCACACATGATAATGCATGACATACAAGCTTCATCCCCACCTATAAGTGCCTTGTACCATAGTTCATCTAGATACATTGCCTAGGATGTTGACGCCTGGAACGCATCTGTGATGAGTCCTACCCCGTTTTTTCTTGCCTATTCCTGATGCTTCTTCTCATTCTTCAGTGTCCTCTGCTGCTTTGGGGCTCTGTCTTAGAGCGCCTCTCCTATTTCATTAGTGTTAACAGTTCTTCAGAGTCTTACACTTTGTTTAACTATGTTTACATTAGAAATTAAAAAAAAAAACTTTAAAATCTTTAAGCAAACAAATACTTCAAAAAAGTGGGAAAGTCACCAATTAAATAAAGAAGAATTCAGAAAAAAAGTGGGACTCTTATAAACACTTTTATGAACTGTTTTAAGCTGGAAATAGGTGTTGTAGAAACATCTCAATTTCATTTTAAGAATATGAAGTCCACAGATGCTTAGAACTGTAAGTGCTTCCTTTAAAGACTCACTCTCCACGTGTAGCCCGTCTGTGTATTAACAGTCATGGCGATTCCTTGATGCTTGTGCATTCATTGTTGGGAGTGATAGCATGGACTCTTACCTGAGCCTCAGGGGTTTTTTCTCATCTATTACTGGGAATAATAAGACCTATCTTGTAAGTCTGTTGTGAAGATTAAAAAAGATCATATATATACAACACAGCGCTAGGCTCAATAAATAATTGTTCTCAATTAGCCATGGTTACGTAAGACATTTTACCCCTGTTTGGATTATGAATTGATGTGATTAAAAAGTCAATTTCTGGGATTTCTCTGGGAGTTCCAGGCTTCCACTGCTTGGGGTGTGGGTTTGATTCCTGGTCTCAGAGCTGAGATCCTATGTGTCACATGGAATGGACACAAGGTAAAAAAAAAAAATAAATCAGCTTCTGACCACCACAAACCCTCTTTCCTAACTGCCTCTGAGAGGGCCTGATGGTGTAACAGATGGCGGCCAATCTGAAGGAGGCAAAGCACAGAGCCTCACCAGAGCCCCGTGCCAATGCTCCACTAGCTGTTTCTTGTTCCTCTTCTCCCTTAACCCAGGAAACTAATACAGACAGGAAAATCCCACCTGTCCCTGCACCGTGAAAGGGGGAGAAATAACCACGTCTCCTCATCTCCTTCATTCTCTCTCTGTCTCCTTTGCTTCATCTATCTACACAGAGCTCATCACAGTCCATTGCTTGCTGCTCTTTCTGCTTGTTTTTTGTCTTTGCCCTGAGCTCCATAGGGCAGGGGTTTTCATTCCTGGTATCTGCTGTATCCCTGCTACCTAGAACTATGCCTGCCACCCAGGAGATGCTCAGGAAATGTTTGTTGAACTTAAGAACACATGAAAGGATGAAATAGGCAGGAGCCCTTGGAATTGTCTAATGTAATTTTTTCTTATAATGATAAAACTGAGAGGAAGACTAAGAGGACTTGGGGAGAGGAATCAATAAAGGAATAGAGGGTCAGGAAGAGCAGAGCTGTTCGTCTCATGAACAAGAGGTCAAGGTAAGGACGGAAAGATGGACTGGGGCCTGAGTGTGAAAGCCCTTGCACCTGGGTCAAGAATTTGGATGTGTCCTGAAGCAGTGGAAAGCCAATGGGTTTATTTAAAGCAGAGGGGTGATAGAGATTGTTTTTAAGGAATTGCTTGGAAGCAGTGGCCATGCTGGATCAAGAGGTGAGAGAAGAGTGGCAGAAAGTGGATATAAGAGATACCAATGGCCTGGGGGGAAGTTGCCCCTTTCTGAAGTGTGTGGACAGCAGAAGAAATGGAAGGTGGTGGAGAGGGGAGTCAGCTGCAGCTGGGAGCGGCCCAGCATGATTCCCAGTGTTCTACCACTGGGGCCGAGTAGCTGGTACTGGACAGCATAAGAGATGGAGCAAGTTTGAGGTGGTACATACACATTTAGGGCACCCATGGAACATTTGAGTGATGTCCAATATGGGTTGGACAGACAGGTATGGAACTCAGGAGCAAGGGGAAAGCTAAGGACCTAGCACTGGGAGACACTGCCAGAGACGAAGGTGGAAGAGGTCTCATCTAGAGGTCTCATCTAGAGACCACTCTGGTTGGGCATAGATAGAAAGAAAGGAAATCCAAGGATAGACCTCTCGGGAACAGGAAGTAGAGATATCTACATGTGAGCATGCTGTGTCCCCAAGCTTGACCACAAGCAAGTTCAAAATGCTTGTGGCTCTTTAGAGAATGACTATCCTTTGGTATTAACTGCTGATATTTTTAATAATTCTGTTCTATTTGTCTTTTACCAAGCTTATCAATAATGAACAAACATTACTAATGTGGGTAAGTTAATAGATTCTACACTAAAAGAAAGATAATTATAACAAGTCTCCATCATCCAAAATAAACACAGGAAATAGGAGTGACGGGCACTAACTTGGATCCAGAACACAAACAGGGTTTCCTGTTAGTGCAAGAGAGTAACACAAAGAGCCTACAATGTCTAAAAATAGCCTTCAGCCTGGATGGATGGTATGGTCCAAGGGCCACCTAGTTCTGTCCTGACTAGCAGGAAGAAAAAAAAATCACTGGTTCTTTCTGGAAACCTACCTGAGCCCTTTTGTGGTTCTGCAACCACCAGTCACTTGCTAACAACCTCTTGTTAAAAGTCTCATGTATGAAGCCCATGAGTTAGGGCTCTTGTTGTCAGAAGTGGGGATCTGGGGTTTGGTTGCAGAACTCTTCAACAAGGAGGGCTGCAGAAAGGTAGGAGGAGGAACTGTGTCTCTCTGTCGAGGGGCCCCTCACATCTGAGCTGTGACGTATGTTTGATGTAATTCCTTCTTCCCACCACTTGCTGACCTTTCAACAGTGAGTTCAGGAGTCAATGTTTCTGGTAAGCTGCCCTGGTCGCTACACAGCTACCCCCGCCCCTGCCCACCATCCAAACACCCAGATGCCACATTAGAGCATCTTGTCTAAAACCCTGTTTATTCTGTCTCCAAATGTCTATGCCTGGAATGTAATTTGTTCTGTAACCATCTGTTTTTCTAACTTTCTCCATTACCAGACATGAGTTCCTTGGAACAGAGGATTCATCTCTGTCATCTTTGTTGAAATAGCACCCAGCAGGTCCAGAGCTCAGGACCAGTGACACGGACCAACCTGTTCATTGCCTGATGGCAGTCTGGGGACCACTGCCCCATGCAGGTGACCTGGCCTTGACCCCTGCCATTGACCTGACTCAACTCTCTGTGTCCGAGTATCTTCCTTGTCAGTCTCCTCAACCTCTCTTGAATCTGAGGACCAGAGCAAGCAGAACACAGGAGAGGAGGAAACTGGAAAGTCTCCCCCAAGGCCAGGAGGCACAAGATCCAAGAGGAAGTGACAGGCAGCCATGAACCTGTGGTGGACAACCACCACACATGACAGAGAGAAGCCATGGGAACCAGCCTGAAAAGGACCACAAAGTCCAACTTCTGCCCTTTAAGAGGCTGCTGACCTTTTTTCCACTTGGAGAGCTGGTGGCGGGGGTGGTGAGCGTGGGTTTCTCTATCAGTTCACTGCCTAGACGTGTAGCAGTTCTTACAGCCAAGTTCAACCAGTGAGATAGGAGTGCCTTCACCCAGTTATCCTGTTAGAGAAAAGCAGTGTGGAGATAAGCTCTTCCATAGCAAGACTCCATTTCCAAAGGGTATTTCTAGCCACCATCTTGTTGGTGCTACTGGAATGTGAAATGCTATGACTCTTAATTTTTGATTATAGAAAATTTCAAACACAAAAGCAGAAAGTAGACTGTAACAGCCACCTCAAACCCAGACCCCTCCTTCAACAATTATCAACACTTTGCCAATCCTGTTTCATTTGTCTTTACTTCCTTCCTGTTTCTTTTGTATTAGAGTATTCTAAATCAGTTCCCAGATAACATTATTTTCATGATGCCATGATCACATCCCCCAAAATTTTAAATAATTCTTTCATATCATTTAATAAACAATTGTAGAATAGGTACCCCATTTATTTTACTCACAAAGACAAAAGTGATTGGCCCAAGGTCACGTGGCCATATGGAAGGGCACCATAGATGTGTTCCTCTGACCTCACAGCCCAACGCACTCCCCACCAGAGCTCCCAAGCCTGAGAAACGCAAGTGGGAAGCGGTCACACAGGCTCAGAGGCAAGATCCAGCTGGTGTGCCTCTCAGTAGGTAAGACACTGCAGCTGCAAGTCTTTGTTCTTTGGGAGACTTGTTTAGATCTTTTCCCAGAATCAACCCAAATGTTGTGCTGGAGACAGAACACACAACCCCCACTGCACGGCCTCTCTGCAGCCATCTGCCTGCGGGGGCTCGTGGAGGCTCACGTTGCCTGTTGGAGCTGGGAGGGGCTCCCTGTGTTCTCTGGATCTGAGAAGAGGCATCCAGAAGAGGGGTGGGAGATAACGTTCCTACCAACCTCCCCTTGGACAGGAAGGACGGCCAAGCTGGAAACCTCCCAGGTGATGCTTCAGTGACCCCAGATCCTGTCTCCGGGTCAGGGTCCCCAGATCTGTCTGTATATTCTGTTCCTTGTATGCCTCCTCTGGTTCTTTTTGAACAAGACAACTGTTGGAAAGCTTCTCCCAGACAGCTGATATTCATTAATACAGACAGAAGCCAGAGTGATGGATACATCAGGCTGCACGAGAGGATAGGAAAGGATCCTGGAGAAGCACAAAAGGAAGAGGGCATAGGACAGGGTGAAGGCGGGGTAGTGGGCGTGGGTGGGGGGTGGGTGAGCGCCGCCTGTGACTGGGGGCACCGGCGGCTACAAAGTGTGTTTATTTCCATCATCCTGAGTCATCAGCTTCATGGGCTTCCCAGCTGCACGGTGGTGTCACTCCTGATGTTGACATGTGTCTGGGAGGCAGGAAGCTTTAGAACAGAGAAAAGGACATTTTTAAATAACAACAACAACAACCAACGGCGAAATGGGAACTGGGTCACGGGGCCAAGATTCCATCCTCAGCAGGTCCTGGAACCAAAGGACGTTGCAGAGTGCCAAAAAAGCCTTGCTTTTTTCCTATCAAAATCCCAGAAAGATTTTTTTGTAGATATAGACAAGATTATTCTAAAATTTATATGGAAAGGCAAAGAGAATAGAATAGCTAAAAATAATTTTGAAAAAGAAGAATAAAGTAAAAGGAATCAGTATATGTGGTTTCAAGACTTACTGTGTAGGGTCAGTAATCAAGGCAGTGGTGTCAGTATAAACACATAAATCAGTGGACTAGAGCAGAGAGCCCAGAGATAGGCTCACAGAAATATGCCCAGCTGGTTTTTTCTTAATATTGTTTATATATTTATTTTGTGTAATGTGTGTAAATGTGTGTATGTGTTTGTTTCTATTTATTTATTTGGCCACGCAGCATGTGGGATCTTAGTTCCCTAACCAGGGATCAAATCCGAGCCTCCTGCATCCTTGTACTGGAAGGGCAGCATCTTCACCACCGGACCGACAGGGAAGTTCTCCAGTTGATTTTTTATAAAGATGCAACAACTGGTGGTCAATGGGGGAAAGATAAACTTTTTGACGAATTGTGCTAGAAACATGGGGCATCCGGAAGTAAAAAAGATGAACCTCAACCTAAGTCGAGTTTAAAAAAAAAAAAAAAATCGACTTCAGAAAGATAATGGACTTAAGTGTAAAACATAAAACTGAATTTTATTAAACATGGGAATTTAAAAATCTTTTCAAAAACATAGGAGAAATCTTTGGGATTTAGGGCAAGGCAAAGAGTCCACAGACTTAACAGTCAAAGCATGATCCACAAAAGATAAGAAAGTGGATGAACTAGACTTTAACAACAATAGACTCTTTTGCTTTTTGAGACACTGCAAGAGGAAGAAAAAACAAGCTCTGTGGAGAAAATATTTGCAGACCACATATCCAACAAAGGCCTCATATCTAGAACATACAAAGAGAACTCTCAAAATTTAGCAGTTTAAAACAAAAAACTGAATTAGAAAATGGGCAAAAAATACAAAGAGATATTTTACCAAAGAGTATACACAGATGGAAAATAAATACATGGAAAGATATTCAACATCATTAGCCATCAGGGATTAACCATTCTGGTAGAATTAATGTGCTGAGTCACTCAGTTTTGTCCGACTCTTTGCAACCCCATAGACTGTAGCCTGCCAGACTCCTCTGTACATGGGATTTTTCCAGGATACTGGAGTGGGTTGCCATTTTCTCTTCCAGGGGATCTTTCTGACCCAGAGATCAAACCCGCATCTCCCACATCTCCCGCATTGCAGGCAGATTCTTTACCACTGAGCCACCAGCATAGAATTAAAGGTGTTGCCTAATAACCTAGTGGTTCTCAACCATGGCAGCAATGTTAGACCATGCGGGGTGGGGGGGAGGGCAGGGGACAGGTGAAAAACACTGACCCTTAGGGGTTTATCCTCCTCCCTCAACCAGGATTCTAATCTATTTAGTCTGCAGTGATACAGTCCCAAGTATCAGTATCTTTAAGATAATTTTAAAGTTGAATTTCAAAAATACACAGAAGTAAAGAGAAACATATAATGAACTCCCTTATACCCATTGGGCTCAATAATTATCAATATTTCCCCCAATCTTATTGTATCTTTTGCCCTCTCCATCTTCTTTTTTTACTATTGTTAAAAGTATTTTTTTAATTTTATTTTATTTTTAAACTTTACATAATTGTATTAGTTTTGCCAAATATCAAAATGAATCCGCCACAGGTACATGTGTTCCCCATCCTGAACCCTCCTCCCTCCTCCCTCCCCATTCCATCCCTCTGGGTCGTTTAAAGCAAATTCTAGGTATGATATGATTTTGACCCTAAGCTTTGTGTGTGTGTGTGTGTATACTGTTACATTAATAATCATTCCTTAATAATATCATCTAATGCTGGTGTTGAGAGGGAGGGTCTCCAGTCTCTGACTTCTGCGGGCATGCTCTTCCCCAAGGGCTGGGAGTCAGGAAATGTGGCTTCAGGAATTGGCTGTAGGGCTGAAGCGCTAGTCCCTCAACACCCATTCACCTTATTTTTTGAATTGAAAATAATGTTAGCATTACTTTTATCTAGGATACTCTATGGGACAGAGCATTAAAATTGTCCCACTAGCTACCACGTCCAGGCTGCTCCATTTTATTCAATGTCTAGCGGCTTCCTAGTAAAAATATGTCCCACAAAGAACTCAATAGTGTTATTCTTGGCTAGAAAACTCATCAATTCTGTGGCCCTGTGAATTCAGGCATCCTCTGAATGTGCTTCAAGTCTAATTCCTGACTCCTGGAAGGCCATTGTGAATTAAGAACCGGATAAATCTAAGCAAAAAGTCACACTACACTATCAAAGCGAAGTGCCTTGTCTTGCACCACTGGTCCAAGTGGAAACTAAAAATGAGAAAATGACATGGAAGTTTTCCAACAATTCCATCCCTCTGCAAAAACCTCTGTGCTATTCACCTCCAGGGATTTTACAGTTGACCACTTTCAGGAGTTTCTTGGCAAACACCCCTGTGTCCTTCTTCCAGGGTCCTCTCCAGTGGGACCCTACTTTGGGAGAGTTGTTTTGCCTTTTTCCTATCAGATTTTGTCTCCAAATGTTAGCTGAGTTAAAATACTGACTCTTTGTTAAATATAAAAATATGTCCTCAGTTTCGAAGTCAGTCCCCTTAAAATACTTACTGACTGCAAAGAAGAAAAAAAAGGGCCTGAAAGACATCACCTCATCAAGGGATCAAAGTGAAGGTCTCCAGTAACAAGACAAACTGAAATCGACCACTGATCGGAGGCATTGAGAAAGACACAGCATCACTTTGGTGATGCTTTTGCCAAATACACAGAACCCGAATTTCATCATGAGAGAACATCAGGCAAAACAGACTGAGAGCCATACTATAAACTACCTAGCCTGTCATCTTCAAAGATATCAAGTCATGAGACTCAAGGAAAGCCTAGGGAATGTTCCAGATGGAAGGAGACCAAACAGACATGATGACAGAAAGTAACATGTGATTGCAAACTGGCTTCTTTGCTATTAAAAAAAAAATTAGGAAAAGTGTGAAACTTCCATAGGTCTGAGGACTGGGTAGCAGCGACACACTTCTGTTAATTTCCTGGTTTGCACGGTTGTACAATGGTTATGGAGGAAAATGTCCTTGCTTTTATTCATGGGGGACAGGGCATCAGATTAGAAACTTACTCTCAAATAATCTAAGGGGAACAAATTATTTGTATTCTACTTGTTAACTTTCTTTAGGTGGGTGATTGTTTCAAAATCTGAAATACACTCACATAGATGTTTTTTTAAAGTAAGCCTTGCGTATTCGAGAGATAGAAATAGGATTTTGTGTGTGTGTGTGTGTGTGTGTGTGTGTGTGTGTCTGTTTTTGTTTTTACTGGGTTTGACTATCCTAGAAAAAAGTCTTCTTTGTTAAAGTATCTTTCTCAGAGGTGGCTGTAGACACTGCTCTAGGCTTAATGCACCATCTTCAAAGGATGAGGTCAGCTTTGAAATTAAGTCAACAAAATGTAAAGAACACCCAAGGCTGCTGGAATTATCAGCCTGGGCTGATAAAAGGAAACGTCATATAGCTCGTATTAATTATTTCAAACCAGGGCCTGGTTCTGAGACCACAAAATACGTGGTGTCTCTACTCTCTACTCTTGCGCTGGATTGTTAGAATCTACTCACTACAGAAAGTCCTTTTCACTTAACACAGTTCTCCCAGGAGGGAGGGAGGGAGGGAGGGAGATGTCTGTGTTCCTTTGAAACGGCCCTTCACAACAAAGCACCACCTTTTCCTAATAAGGCCGTCCACACTCTCAGACAGAATTAGCCACGCAATGTAGTTCAAGTTCTCAATGCATGCAAAGTCAGACAGCAAGCAAAACATCTATTTATATGCTTTGTGATAATGATGTTGATCTATTATTCAATCATTTCTACATCTTACCAAAAAATGCAGTGCTCTTGGGCACGGCCCTGACTGCATCATTCCTGGCCAAACATGGGGGGGCTTGACTGTCATCACAAAGCTGCCTCAAGTTAGGGCTTGGCTTCCAACTCTGCCTTCTTCTTCTTCTTCTTCTTCTTTTTTTTTTTTTTACCATTTTGAAGCTGAATAGAATAACTAGTTAATGAGTGAGGCATAGTCTGGAGGTGGTGGTAGCAAAGAATGAATTTCATTTGGCCAGAGGCCTGGAACTCGGTCTCTTTCCTCCTGAGAGCGGCTTCTTGTTATGTTCAGGGTGCACTCCATCTCTGGTTTGTCCCAGACTAAATGGAGAATGGAATTTGCCCCAGTACAAACAGAACCCAGATCGACAGTAAAACCAGGGCCAGGTCTGCTGCTAATATATGGGAGTGCTATTGTCAAAAGTCTTTCTGGAGGAGAAGGAAAAAGCCAGTGCCACTGTTGAGACATGTGAAAACCAGGGGAGGTTCTAGGCTGTAAATTCACCCCTTCCCCTCCTGCCTCACACAGGGAACGTGGGAGGAGATAGATGTCCAGACCTGCGTCCCCTGGTTGGGGCTGGGGCTTTGTGACGGGGCTGGTGGAACTCTCCAGGGACAACTCTCAGGGGGAAGGCCTGGAGCAGCAGAGATGAGGAGTGGCTGAGGACAAAGAGAGAAAAGCCCCTGAGAGCAGTGCTACAGGGAAGTCTGCAGAGGGGCTACTGGGAGGATTTGCGGGAGACTCTGGATCTGAAGATTCTAGGTGAAGGATGCTTGTTTTTTCCTTTCTTTAAAAGAGACAGGTGGGGCTTCCCTGGTGGTCCAGTGGTTAAGAATCTGCCCTGTGAGGCTAGGGCCTCTGAGATCCTGCTATCATGGAGTGACAGGGAAAGCTGATCCAGGCACCAAGGACCCCTGTGTTCCAGCTACAGTTTTGAGATTAAGCATTTGCTAGTGGGACCACCGGAGAAGGCAATGGCACCCCACTCCAGTACTCTGCCTGGAAAATCCCATGGATGGAGGGGCCTGGTACACTGCAGTCCATGGGGTCACCAAGAGTCAGACACGATTGAGCGACTTCACTTTCACTTTTTCACTTTCATGCATTGGAGAAGGAAATGGCAACCCACTCCAGTGTTCTTGCCTGGAGAATCCCAGGGACGGGGGAGCCTGGTGGCTGCCGTCTATGGGGTCGCACAGAGTTGGACACGACTGGAACGACTTAGCAGCAGCAGCAGCAGCAGTGGGACCACAGGAAGGAGCCTGTGAGTTGTACAGGGTTCTTCTTGGATCCACCCTTCATGACTCTGGTTTTGGTGAAGACTCAGCGTGGCAAACAGGAGGTGATGTTCCTCCAGGAACCCCACTTGAGAACCACATTTCCCTGCTGGCAACACTGGCTCACAGAACACGGTGGACGCTGTAGGGGCCTAGGCTCAGCCCTGGCCCTGGCGGTGACTGTTTCATCAAAAGCCTGAACAGAAAAGACGGGTTCTTCTTCTCTGGGGGGAGATCCAGCTCAAACGACACTTGCTTTGTGATAAAAGGCTAAAATGACAGACAAGTGAAACCATGATGATGGCAGTGGGAGGCGCCTAAGGAGCACCGACTGCATGCCCTCCCCAAGCACTTCCTGTCTTCACGGCTGCATCCCCTTTACACCTTTTGTCTTCATGTCTACAGGCGAGGAAACGTAGGCCCAAGAAGCTTGGGTCACTCCCGTCAGGACACACAGCCGGCAGGCTGTGGGGCTGTGACTTGAACTCCAACAGGCAATGGCTGTCCAGGCTGTCCACTCGGGGACATCTCTTTTAATGATCTTATCATATAACACCTCTGCTTACATTCTTCAGTGGCTCCAATCACCCAGACTATGAGATAAAATCAATCCCTTTGGCGAGGAGCACCTGGCCTGGCATAAGCTGCCCTGGCCACCCTGCCGGGCTTCACCATACTGTGCCATCCACCTGCGTCCAAGCTCCACACGTGAGGAGTTACTCGCGCCTTCTTCCAATGGACCACGCTCCCTCCCTGCCCCACTTCTTTTGCCTGGTAACCAGTCCATCACCAAGTCTATCTGGCAAATTCCTGATCAGACTTGATCTTGAACAGGGTGACCCCTTCTAGGAAGTCTTTTCTGGTGTCTCCAGGCAGATGAATCCACATTTCTCTTCTATGTTTCTCCACTTTGTCTCCACAATGTGCACATCTCTATATTGCAGATCTGAGCTCGTGAAGCACAACTGCCTGCTTGCCCTGGTCTGTTTCTCCAGTGAACTGGGACTTTCACTGCATCTTATTTATTTTTGTATTTCCAGTGTCTAGCACATGGTGGACTTTCAATAAATATTTACGGGATTGAATTACATGACTTGGTAACTTTGGATTCATATGTCCTCCCAAGGCAAAATTTAGATCGTAAATCCTTGGAAGGTAAGGACAGTTCCTTCCCTCGAAAACATTCCTCAGTGCTGGGGGCTTTGCTGATGCTAACATACTTAAGTATTTATTAGGTAACTGAATAAATGAACAACTACTTTCAGGGAAAGCTTTAACATGAAATGAGTAAAAGGGAGATCGCCATCCAGCTATCAGGAGATACACCCAATTTTCTGGATCTTATCCACAGAAGTAAACAATGAGGCTGAAAATGGTGGACAGTGAGAAATAAAGAAATTACTTCAGGAACATAAAGCAAGTAAAAGGTCAAGCCGGGAACATATTCATAGCTTTTCATATTCAAGTCTCTTTTCTAGGAAAAGAGACATGTTAATATAACATTAAATGATATTTTGTTCCATGGGAAATCCGTCTCCAAATGTTATTTCCCTCTTGAGGTGGTACAGTTTGCATTAAACAAAACTACTCTGATGTATTAGTATCACTGATGATTCTTTCCACTGAGTACCAAGAAAAAAGTTGCTTCCACCAGTCCATGAACACAAACTCATTTTCTTTATTATGTCTTTGTTTTCTCTTTGTCCAATTAGTTGAAAATGCTTTATAGGTCTACAGAGTACGAGGTGAGGAGATTTCTGAGCATGAGAAAGGAGTTTTCCACAATCTACAGATACAAATCTTGGAAACTTATGCTAAACCACAGAAGAAATGTTTAAACAGTGACGGGTTCCTTTCTTTTTTTTTTTAAGGATGTAAATTTCTTTTCAGCAATTCTAATTTCACCACTTCAAGTCATTTAAAAGGAGGCTCCACAGTAAAATTGCCTTGTAGACCCCAGCTTGATCTCATCACTCCCTGGAAGCACTCCACCCTCACCCTCTCAGGTGGCCTTATAATTTGGGTCGGAATTCGTCATCACTGTTTTTTTCAGGTAGAAGCTAACTCTCTGGCCCTTCGATTTACCTCCTCTTTACTTCAAAAGATAAAGTCCTTGAGGGGAATAAATGAGCAAATCTAATGTGTATTTAAAATATTCTGTTAATTGTTTCTGTATGTCTTTCTGGAAAGAAGGACATTTTTGGAGGAAGAACAGTTACAAACATTACTGGCAGATAGAAGCCATCTGGAAAAGCATACGAAAATCACAGAGTTTTGGTCCTGGCTGGGACTGATGGTCTTGCCCTACTTTTTCAGATGGGGAAACTGAGGCTTCTTAAGGACCTGGAGGAGATCTCAGATGCTGGCTGAGTGGGGCCCTTGGTCCAGGCTTCCAGATCCCTGGTCCTAAAGACCCAGAAAGTCCTCTTGGTGACCATGACTCTGAAGGAAACCGCTGGTCAGGAAAATTCCAACGCTGGGGAGCATTCTCTGATAAAGAAGATGCCAGACAATGAATCTAATGTATAAGTGTGTGAGCTGCTCAGTGGCAGGAAATGGACAGTAGAGAGTATGGAAGGAAGGCCTGTAACGGGAGAGCACCTGGATTTTAAAAAATGACTTTTATAGTTAGTTTGGATCCCTAACTCAAATGATGCTCCTCCCTCCCCTAAAAGAACTAAGGACCCATCTGTAAAAAAAGATGACGTACTCTCTGAGCTTTAGAAATCATAGAAAATAGCCAAAAAAAATACACCATTAAATCACAAGAGAATGATGCAAGAGAGATAAGGAATTTTCATACTAGACCCGAATAGTGGAAGCTTAACACCAGGAAAGGGCTGAAAGGGTTAGAAATGAAAAATGTACAAAAGGGCAGAAAAAGTGAGATACCTGCTCCTGGTAAGACAGGGAGAGAAGCCCCACCCACCAGGTGTGGGAAGCATGCTGTCAGGATCCCTCTGGAGAATGGACTAGAGCAGTGGCCCCAACCCCTGGGCCACAGACTGGTGAGCGAACAAGTGAAGCTTCATCTGTATTCACAGCCACTCCCCATCCTTTGCATTACCACCTAAGCTCCGCCTCCTGTCAGATCAGTGGCTTCATTCGATTCTCATAGGAGCATGGACCCCACTGTGAACTGCTCATGGCAGGGATCTAGGATGCATGTTACTTTTGAGAACCACCTGAAACCATCCCCCGACTCCAGATGTGGGAAGGAGCCCCACCCACCAGATGTGGGTTCATGGAAAAATTGTGTTCCATGAAATTGGTCCCTGATGCCAAAAAAGACTGGGGACTGCTGGACTACAGGACAATTCAGCTATACCTTTCAAAGTATAAAATGTGTATAGACTGGGTCCAGCAATTCAACTGTAAGGGATTTATTCTATAGATACACTCACATATATACACATTAAGTCATGTAAAAGGTTGTATTACCTTAGTCTTTGTGACTACATAACAGAAGAATAACCTAAATGTCCATCAGTAGGAACTGGTCACATAAGGAATATTTGTATGAAAGGAACGAGGCAGAAACACATATGAGCTTCTTTGTAAAAGAGTGTGTTAGCCTGTTACTTTCCATGTAAAAAGGAGATGTACTTATGTCTGCATAAACAATGTCCAGAAAGATACATGAAAAGCTGTCACCTCTGGTTCCCTCAAAGTCTAAGGAAATTGAAACAATCACAATAACAATATCACCTCTCTCTAGACAGGGCTTATGTATGCTGGCACCTACCTATGCACTTTACATGAATTAACAAACTTAATCCTCACAGAGAGTCCCTTGGACTGCAAGGAGATCAAACCAGTCAATCCTAAAGGAAATCAACCCTGAATATTCACTGGAAGGACTGATACCAAACCCGAAGCTCCAATACTTTGGCCACTTAATGTGAAGAGTCAAAACTCACTGGAAAAGACCCTGATGATGGGAAAGATTGAGCATAATAATAGAAGAAGGGGGCGACAGAGGATGAGATGGTTGGATGGCATCATCGACTCAATGGACATTAATTTGAGCAAACTCTGGGAAATAGTGAAGGACAGGAAGCCTGGCATACTGCAGTCCATGGAGTTGCAATGAGTCAGACATGACTTAAGAGGCTGAACAACAACAACAACCATCCTCACAACAGTTCTCTAGATAGATATTAGGGTTCCCATTTTATAGACAAGGAAACTGAGGCACACAGTTTCTGTTATTTGTCTACGGTCAACCAGACTGGCAGGGGAGGAGCTGGGTTTGAACCAAGGCAGTTTGCCTGAAATCTATGCTCTGAATGATTCCACTCTTAAATTTACTTTTCATTGCACATCCTCTTTAACAGTTAGATTCCCCCCCCCACCATTATTGTACTCATTCATATATTTTTTTCAGTTAAAATTTTTTTTGAAAAAGAGACTGATTGGTCCCTTCCCTTCTCATTAGAGCCCCAGACTGGCTTTTGGGTAGAAGACCTATAAGAGGGAGGACACAGTGCTGGGAGTGGGACCAGCTTCAGGAGGAGCTGGGGGGACTGAGGTGTCTGCCGGGGGTGGCGTGGAGAACACGTTCATGGAGCAGGGGGTGGTGGCAAGCAAATCACTTCTCCATGGGCTTCAGTTTCTTGCTTTAATGACAACCCTCTATCAGTGAAAGATTTGCTGTTTCATCCTGCTGCAGAGCTTGCAAATCTTGGCCGTATTTAGCTAATTTCATTGACTTTTGACCACTCATCATGTTTTTAACATTCATAAACAATCGGTATTCTCCTGCTGATCTGTGGGAGCATCTGACCTTCCCAGGCCAAGCAACAACTCTGAGGGGGTTGACCCCCAAAGCGATCTCTGCATACTTCAGGTACAGGGAGAGCGGTGAACTTTGATAAACTAGCCCAAAGTCAGAACAAAGGCAGGAGAGGGTCCCCAGGTGATGTGCAGCAATGTGACTTCATGGGTGGCCAGGCTCCAGGTTCACCGAGCCAGAGAGAAAGCATAGCTTCTTGCTGGCCACCCATTTGCCCAGTGGTTCAATGTATTATAGCATTGACTGCAAAATCTCCTTGAAATTTTACAATAAAATACAAGAAACCTTACGTGTGTACTATGACTTCTCTATATGCATCTCCCCACCCCCAGCATGGCCACCCTGCCCTGCAAGCTTTTGAGAGGATAAGTTCAGGTAGGGGTAGCCTGGGAAGATTACTGAGGAGTGTTCCCAGCCTATTTATTGGTGGGTTGAGGATGTTAGGGTGGAAAAGGCAAGGAGGTCAAGGAGTCCAGCTCATGATGAGTGGGGTGACTGCAGTGGGAACAAGAAGCTTTGAGCAGATGAGTGATGTGATCTGATGTATGTTTTCCGGCTGTTCTGGAGGAAGCACTGTTGGAGGAGGAGTGGAATCAGAGTGGGTGAGATACTTTTATGAGATTCCACATAAAAGATGTCAGTGGCTACGATGGTGAGAGCTGGGCAAGTGGTGAGCAGTGGAGGGACCCGGGGTCTACTTCGGAGGTAGAGCCCGTAAATTTTGCTGATGTGGGAGAGGGAAATAAATAGGAATTGAGGATGACTCCCTGGTTTTCATCCTAAGTCAGTGAGCCTTTGGTGGTACTAACTTCAGATCAAGAAGGCTCTGCAAGGCCCTCAAGCACGAAAAACAGATGAGAAAAATGTCAAGAGTTCTGTTTGGGTCTTTTTCAGTTTGAGATGCTTATTTACCATTCAAGAAGAAATGTCAGATATGTAGGTGAAATGAGCATAGCTAGACACAAAGATTTGAGAGAGAGACTTAGAATTAGGTATGGCAGGACTGCCCTGATGGTCCAGTGGTTAGCACTCTGTGGTTTCACTGCTATGGCCTGGGTTCAATCCCTGATCAGGAACTAAGATCCCGCAAGCCATGTAGCATAGCCAAAAAAAAAAAAAGAATTCGGCATGGCTTCCTATAACAGAATGTTTCCCAGGTAGCTCAGTGGTAAAGAATCTGCCTGCTAATGCAGGAGACACAAGAGATGTGAATTCGATCCCTGGGTCAGGAAGACTCCCCAGAGGAGGAAACGGCAACATGCTTCAGTATCCTTGCCTGGGAAATCCCATGGACACAGGAGTCTGGTGCGCTGCTGTCCATGGGGTTGCAAAGAATGAGACACGGCTGAGCACACATACCAGAAATGCTGAATATCAGTAGCTTCAACAGAAGAGGCGTATTTCTTGCCCAGCTGGTGGTAATCTGGAGGTAGGCCCCTCAGGGCTGATACAGGGAATGCACTCCTCATCCAGGACCCGACACTTGTCTTTCTGTCTTTTCTTTATCATCCCCAGCATGTGGCTGCTGTCCCCAAGGCCATGTCATGGTCCAGCATGAACCAGGGCGCTCTCCTCATGAATTCCACAGTCTGAGAACAGGAAGAGTCGGGGAAGGTGAGGCCACATGGTCTTCTGTCCATCTCATTCTCCGGAGCTTAACACCATGGCTGCAGGGGGATGCGAGGAGTGTAACCTTTTCACGGGTGTATCGCTGCCCTTAATGACATCCCTCACTGGGCTTCCAGATAATGGGAAGAGCCTCTGCTGTAGACTCATCTGCTCACGAATGGGATTGACCGTTGTGACTCTGGCAGATGACACAGTCAGGGAGGGGAGGGCCGGATCTCCGGAGAGAACACCGACACGTGGGGGCGGAACCAAGGGCCGTGCGGCTCCGCTGGGCTTGAGCAAGTCTCTCTGTCTCGTCTCCGGGCCTCAGGTTTTGACAGCCACTGCTTTTCCTTCTCTCACTGTCCTACTTGACACAGATACCACCTTGCTGTGTTTTCTGCACTCTTTCAAGGAGCCTTTCTAGAACAAGACTGTGCGTAAACAAATGAACCAGTCTTTGACTGGTCTTCCTTCTGGTAGAACGGAAAGATGAGAGAAGGAGATAAAGAAGAGGTCAGGATGGGGGGCAGGAAGGAAAGGGAGGAGGGGACAGTGGGCTGACTGAGGAGGTTCTTCCTGGAAGGAGCCTCAGGACTTGTCCATTTATGTGTGTTGCCTGGATGTGATGACAGATTCAGACTCTCAGAGCATCTCTTCAGCATCGGCTTCCTGGGGTCTGTCTGGAGAGATTACCAGACACTTGGTAGGAATTTGATCCTTGACCATGAACAATGATGACATGGGCATCAGTGAGTGAAGGACACTCATATCTTCTCATGACCTGTGACCGGCGGATTGTGTCTCAAAGAAGAACCTCTTTCACGACAGACACAGACAAGACTGAGCATCTGAGCACATCAAATTATATAAAGACCCTAGTGATTCCAGCTCCAGCAATGGTCTATGCTCCAGAGCTTCTCTCCTGAAGGTTCCAAGGTCCGGCATAACCCCACAGGTATGTAAGAAGTCAGTAAATACTTGGAAGTCAAAGATGTAGGAAGCAGACAGCTTCATTTGAGACACACAGCACTCTCCTCAAACACCCTCACTGCCACCCCTAGTACATTCTGCAAACTAGCAGTCCTGTTTAGATTCCAGGACTCAGGGGGCAGAACGAGCCGGTCCAGGGGGCACTAAAGCAAGAATGACCCAAAGGCAGCTGTGACTGAAGCAGTTCGGCTGTCAGAGCTGGAGCCAGAAAGGATGCTGGAATGAAGGAAATTTACCCTTGTTAAGCTTCTTGCTACTTTCTCCCAGGCAAGGATGGGAGGACCACCACCAGGATCGTGTGAGTCCACACAGCATGGCTGGGCAGTTGTCCAGAGCAACCTTTGCTTTGACAGGTGAGGCCTCCATGCCAGCTGACTGTCCTTGTAGCAAGCATGACCTTGGCTTCTATACCTATTTCCCGTATCCTACCTGTCACAGGTTGGGGCTGGCCCAGTGCCAATGCAGGAGCCATGGGTTTGATCCCTGGGTCGGGAAGGTCTCCTGGAGTAGGAAATGGCAACCCATTCCAGTATTCTTGCTGGGATAATCCCATGGACAGAGGAGCCTGGTGGTCTACAGTCCATGGTGTTGCAAAGAATCAGATCGACTGAGCGACTGAGCACACACGCAGGTCCGTGCTACTAAGTTTAATCTGAGCTCAGCAGTGCACCAATATATGAGGGGCAAGGGGGAAAAAATCACTTTCCTGCAAATTTCCTTGGGCCATGGCCATCCCATGACGTTCGGAGAAGTTGTTTATACTCTGGTCCTTTGAGCCTCTCAAATCTGACCCCAAATTGAACATAATGCTGAAAGAAACATTTTGGGGCTCTCAGAAAGGGTCAGGAAGGGCAGGGATTCTTGGGGTACATGGGTGCTGCTCTCTCCAGGGAATGCCCTCCCCCAGGGACCCGTGTGGGCACACCCCATTCATGAGCCCTCCCTTTGCTGCCGGTGTCCACTCTGAGATACTCAGGCTGGGACACTCCGGCAGGAACAACAGATTCAGACCCAGGAGAGAAAGCCCAGGGGAGAACTTGGGAAGGAAGAGGGTTGGGGGGAAGTTTCTGAAGTGGCGTGTGTGCTGCCCAACAACTTATCCCAGGCAGCTTCAAGTTGGGGGGCAGTCCCTGGAAACATAAGCCAGGGATGAGGTGTGATGCTGTCGTGATGTGGAGCCCTGGATCTGGACCAGGCTGCTTGGTCATTCCCTGGTCCTGCTGTGTGGCCTTGGGAAAGAAACTTAACTGCTCTGTGCCTCAGTTTCCCCGTTGGTGGAGTAACGACTAATAACAGTCCTACCTCACAGGGTTCCTGTCAGGATCAACACACGTGAATCACTCAGAGAAGTACCAGACACACAAAGGCTCAGAAGACGTAGCCCCAAGAAGACGGGAAGCAGGAAGGACCGTGGGTCGAGCTGAGGCTAGTTTTTCCCATGCAGAGTCCACTTCTTGGGGGAGAGCTACCTCCAGAGCCTGCCGCTGACAGAAACCTCTGGAAAACCTGCGGAGGCTTCAGCGTGACTGTTTATCCAGTGAGAAGTGATCTCTGAGGCAAGTTTTCCTCTAATAAACAGAGCAATTTGTGAGGAGTTTTTGTTCTTGGACAAAAGTACTGTTGTTACACATCCTACAGGGAAGCAGTCTGTAAAGCTCAAGGACTTGGCCTCAAGGTTATTGTTTTATTGAACTACTCTCTGAAATAGATTTTTTTTTTTACAAAAACAAAAAACAACAGTACTTAATAAACCAGTGTGAGCAGTAATAGAACTGCAAATGTAGAGATGGGACGCTCACCCAGTGAAAAGATAGGGTTCTAGTTAAGAGCTGTTCTCTAACTGAGCTGCCTAGGTTTAGTCCTGGCTTTGCCTTAGACCTGCCGTGCGTCCTTGGGCAAACTTCCTAACCTCTCCGGGCCTCTGCCTGTCTCAGATACGAAATGGAGATGATAATGATGTGTTCAGTCACTCAGTTGTGTCAGACTCTTGGTGACCCCATGGACTGTAGCCCACCAGGCTCCTCTGTCCATGGGATTCTCCAGTGAAGAATACTGGAGCGGGTTGCTATTTCCTCCTCCAGGGGATCTTCCTGACCCAGGGATCGAACTTGCATCTCTTAGGTCTCCTGCATTGGCAGGTGGATTCTTTACCACCACACTGCCTGTAAGCTCCTCAGTAATAATGATAGACCTTACACATAGCTTGTGGTGAAACTGGAATAGGCGAGACAGAAATAGGGTAATAGGTAACCTAAGTAATAGCTATACTTAGCATAGTAAACCCTAACTAATTTATCCTAATTATTATGGTAGTAAAACATAACATGCAAAGTAAACAAACATAGGATGTTTTGAAAAGACCAGTGTCCACCCCATTTTCGTACTCTGTATTAGATGAAGTGTCAGGTAAGTTACACTGCAGTAACAAAACCCTCCAAACCTTAGCAGCTTGTGAGACAGAGAGATGGGGGTGGGCTGGGGTTTCTCCCTCGTCCACGATGTCATTGGGTGGGTGGTGTCCTCTCTGGTGGCTGCATTTGTACCAGAGGCAAGTGGACCTGGAGAGCCTGTCACCACCTCTTAAATGCTTCTCCCCAGAGGTGACACATGTCTTCTCTGCTCACATTCACCAGCCAGAACAAGCCCTGACCATGGGGAACTCCTGGGAAGTGGGAAGTGAACCCCATCCCCACCGTGGCTGGAGTAGATGCTGGACAGTAAGTAGGTCTCACACCCAGCCCCAGGGTCCCACAGGCAATGTCGCAGCTCAGCAGGAGAATGAGAGGTGAGGATGCCCTGAGACAGGGGGCTCCAGCTCTACAGGGCATCCTTTCAGACTCTCCCAGTTTCCTGTCCTCCCAGCACTGGTGTGGCTCTGTAAGAATTTTTTTTTAACACTTACTGAAATTAAAAGACGCTCACTCCTTGGAAGGAAAGTTATGACCAACCTAGATAGCATATTCAAAAGCAGAGACATTACTTTGCCAACAAAGGTCCGTCTAGTCAAGGCTGTGGTTTTTCCAGTGGTCGTGTATGGATGTGAGAGTTGGACTGTGAAGAAAGCTGAGTGCTGAAGAATTGATGCTTTTGAACTGTGGTGTTGGAGAAGACTCTTGAGAGTCCCTTGGACTGCTTGGAGATCCAACCAGTCCATTCTGAAGGAGATCAGCCCTGGGTGTTCTTTGGAAGGAATGATGCTAAAGCTGAAACTCCAGTACTTTGGCCACCTCATGCAAAGAGTTGACTCATTGGAAAAGACTCTGATGCTGGGAGGGATTGAGGGCAGGAGGAAAAGGGGACAACAGGAGATGAGATGGCTGGATGGCATCACTGACTCAATGGATGTGAGTCTGAGTGAACTCCGGGAGTTGGTGATGGTCAGGGAGGCCTGGTGTGCTGCGATTCATGGGGTCGCAAAAAGTCGGACTCGACTGAGCGACTGAACTGAACTGAACTGATGCCTGCAAAGTCATAAAAAGGGCTCTCTAAACCTGTCCAGTAAGCACCATGGTTGGTGATATTCTAGAATTCTGGCTCTTTGCTATGATTTTGATGACTAGGTGGTCTTCAGCACTAGAATTCATAGAAGAAAGGCTGAGAACTAGACACCAACCACCTCTCATTTAATATTTAAAGCAAAATGTATACTCTGGTTTTTTGGGCCTCTCAAATCTGACCCCAAATTGAACATAATGCTGAAAGAAATGTTTTGGGGATCTCAGAAAGGATCAGGAAGGGCAGGGGTTCTTGGGGTGCATGGGTGCTGCTATCTCTGGAATGACCTCCCCCAGGGACCCCTGTGGGCACACCCCCTTCATGAGCCCTCCCTTTGCTGCCCATGTCCACTCTGAGATACTCAGGCTGGGAAACTCCTGCAGGAACCACAAATTCCGACCCAGGAAAGAAAGCCCAGGAGAGGCTTTCATGAAAGGCTCTCATGGTAAGGTTTAGATTCACCTGAAAACCTCATTTTTAAATTTTTTACATCATGAAAATGTCAAACATACTCAAAAGCAGAGATCATAATGGAATGGACTCCGTTATACAAAGACTTGGTATCATTTCCTCACTGCCATCTGGATGTAGCTCTAAAAAATATGAACCTTTAAAAAAACAAAAACAAAACATGATTACAGCCCATTACCCTCTTATTCCCATTCTGTGATTACATTCGCTCAACTGTCAAAAATCTGTATTTCAAGCTGACTTGTTATAAGTAGATCCAAATTAGGTCTACAAATAGCTGTTGGTTATTATTTTTATAAAGACTTTTGCTGATTTATTTATTTTGTTTCTTGGATTACTAATGATGTCGTTTATCATGCAACATACGGTACGTTCTATCATCTGAACTTCTCCATAAATTGCTTGGTCAGCCATAATTCTATTATTTGTGAGCTGTTTTCATTTTGTGGGATGGTACTATATGTTTTTTTAACTGAAGTATAGTTGATTTGGGCTTTCCTGGTGGCTCAGATGGTAAAGAATTTGCCTGCAATAAAGAAGACCTGGGTTTGATCCCTGGGTTGGGAAGATCCCCTGGAGAAGGGTATGGCAACCCCACTCCAGTATTCTCACCTGGAGAATCCCATGGACAGAGGAGCCTAGCGGGTTACAGTCTATGGGGTCACAAACAGTTGGACGTGATTGAAGCAACTGAGCACATACACAGCATAGTTGATTTACAATGTTAGTTTCAGGTACAGCATGGTAATTCCCTGCTTTTACAGATTATACTCCATTAAAAGTTATGACAAATCAGATGGTTGTGTCTCTTAGTTCTCTCCATGGTGCGTCCGTCTGCAAGTGCACGGGGCCCTGTTGCCCCTGTTGTGGAGTGGGATGCTTAACCAAGAAGCAGGGTCGGGCTGACAGCCCCAGTGGTCCTTTGTCAGACCCCTCCCCAGCCCTCCATGAGTGGATCATTCATTGGCAAGTGTGGCTTCATCAATCATTTCATTAGAGGCTGCAAAAGACTGTTTTTACAAATTCATGACTTTTTCCCATTCCTTGGATTCTTTCCAGAAGGTGATTTTCCCTCATCAGTGGGGACTATTTTTACCCTCAAATATAGTTCATAAAAAAGGGCTGGATAGCAGCTTAATTCTTTCTTTTCTTAGGGCTCATTTTCAGAGTAAGGATTTGGTGCCCTACTTAATTCCAGTGGTGTCCGAAGGTTGTGTTTATTTGTTCGTTTGGTTGCTTGTTTTTTTTTGGTGGGG
This sequence comes from Bubalus bubalis, assembly GCF_019923935.1. Classification (NCBI taxonomy): domain Eukaryota; kingdom Metazoa; phylum Chordata; class Mammalia; order Artiodactyla; family Bovidae; genus Bubalus; species Bubalus bubalis. The sequence continues at coordinate 48,989,063 of NC_059170.1, read as the reverse complement.
ATAAGAGTCTCTCTCTTAAGTGATGATGATGATGATGATAATGGATTCATGACTTTTTATGAGCTTCATGTGTTTCAATCAATCGCATTTACTAATTCTCTTTATTCTTTTATTTCTCCATCTTTAGTCACTGGGAGGTGGTTCACTTTGGCTCCTACATCCTTTCACACGACCCATCATCGTCTCTGCTTCCTTTGTTACAACACATCTTGGCTCCTCTTGTCTATTTCCTGACTAGACTTGGAAGTAGTCCCTCCCCCAAAGAGCCCTGCTGCTTCCTAATGGGTCTACTGATTATATTCTACAACACAAAATGCAGGTCTCTTATGTCCATGAGCCTGGGCATGATAGATGTCATCTCTTCCTATACCACCACTCCCCAAAGCCTCCCACATACAACTCAACTTCATTCCAAAGGTCTGGAATAGATGGCACTTCTGTGGGCCCCTCAGAAAGCCTCACTGCATTTCAAATGAGTAAATAATTTTTTTCTTAGTTTTTCCTGATGCAGCTGTGAGTCTGAGAAGTGACAGACACAGTGAGATGTAAACCAACACATAATCTAACCAGGGAGAGATTTGGAGTTACCAGCGAAGGGGACCCTGGAGATCAATGGACTGGTGAGACCAGGGGGAAGGAACCAAGACATGAGGTGGCACCAGCTCTTGCCTGAACATATATCCCTGGGGGACTGCTCCCTTTTTCTTGGAGCATCACCCTCTTGCAAAGAGGGAGCACAGCTTCTAGCAGGACTCCTGGGGAGCCGAGAGGGAGGAAGGGGACCCCTGACTGAGATCAGCTGAATATACCAAACCATCAGTGGAGAATGGGGGCAGGGACAGGTGCCAGAGACAGATCTAGTCAGGCCCACATCCGCCAGGACCCTGTGATGGAAGAGAAGGAGGACACTGCCCTTTAGAAAGACAAATGAGCTGATTCGATGAATGAACAAGGGAATGTCCATGTCAAATTCCCTTGAACTTGAGCAAGGAAAACTTTGTACAAATTATAAACATCAATAAATGAATTGCCAATTGAGTTCCTGAAATACTGGCAACTAGGAATCCATAGCAGAGCCCTTCAGAGACATGGCATGGTCACTCTAGGTGGGTAAGGAGAGAGAAATGTCTTGTTTAACCACCAGGCCCTCCCTTGGAACAGCGGGTTATCTTTCAGAGAAATGCAACATCGATCTCTTCTCCTCGACTTTGCGTAGGGGTGGAAAGAATCTTCCACTCTGCGTCTGGAACTCGTGGAGACAGAGCAGGGGGAACCCATCTAAATTTACGCTCTGGGCTGCGTGCCATCTGCTGAGCCCCGCTGTGCAATTAGCAGACCTCTCCTTTGTAAACTGTGTGGCCTCCTGCACAGCCTGCTTGAGTCTCTGCCATCAAAATAAGTTTTATATGGGCCGTCGCTGCTCAGTGTTCTGCAAGTCATTTCTCTTGCTTAAGACCATACAAGGTTAGGGCTTGTGTCTACTTCGTTTCAACGTTCAGCTAACTGGGTCCTGCACGATTTCACATCCGACTCAAAGGAACCCAGCATCCTGGCATTCCCAGAAGAAATGTGGGGAAATAAAACTCATGGCTGACACGTGGATGAGACTGGTAGGGGGAATCTCTGAGAGTTTGTCCAGGTGGGCTTTGCAAAATCCCATGTTCAGACAAAGCTCCGATATTTTAAACAGACAGGAAGTTGGCAGGGTGCCCCCTGAATGACTCGCTTGTTGATGTCATTTTCTGCCTGCCGTGCCAGTCTGTCTCCTGAGGGCCCAGAAACAAGTCTGAGGAGGCTCTGAGATAAGTCTGGGGGTGTGCTGACTTGTGATCCTGATGCCACTGGGGCCCCCCAAGTCCAGGGAGAAGCAGCACCCTGAAAGCTCTCGGTGGGGAAAGGAGTAGAGCGGATTTTGAGCACTTGGTCCAGGATCTGTTTCTACTACTTGGACTCGTCATCCTCTCCATCCCTTTTGAGATCCCCCCCCACCACCAAAACAACCCACATGTTGAGCAGTGGCCACGATGAGTAGGTTCAGTTCAGTTCAGTCACTCAGGTGTGTCCAACTCTTTGCGACCTCATGGACTGCAGCATGCCAGGCTTCCCTGTCCATCACCAACTCCCAGAGCTTGCTCAAACTCATGTCCATAGAGTCAGTGATGCCATCCAACTATCTCATCCTCTGTTGTCCCCTTCTCCTCCTGAGTAGGTTAATAGTGAATTACTAACACTAGCAATGCTGAAGCTGAAACTCCAGTACTTTGGCCACCTCATGCGAAGAGTTGACTCATTGGAAAAGACCCTGATGCTGGGAGGGATTGGGGGCAGGAGGAGAAGGGGATGACAGAGGATGAGATGGCTGGATGGCATCACTGACTCGATGGACATGAGTTTGGGTGAACTCTGGGAGTTGGTGATGGACAGGGAGGCCTGGTGTGCTGCGATTCATGGGGTCTCAAAGAGTCGGACATGACTGAGCGACTGAACTAAACTGAATTGAAGATAAACATTCAGCTGGTGGAAGGCTCCACTCCTCAACTTATGAGAAGACATGGTAAGAAGCAGTGGAGATACAGACAAACATGGGGGTGGTGAGAAGGAATGAGAGGGTGGGATGTATGGAGAGAGCAACATGGAAACTTATAGATAGCCAATGGATATTTGCTGTATGACTCAGGGAACTCAAACCAAGGCTCTGTAATAACCAAGAGGGGTGGGATGGGGAGGGAGGTTCAAGAGAGAGGGGCCATAGATATACCTATGGCTGATTCATGCTGATGTTTGGCAGAAACCAACACAATTTTGTAAAGCAATTACCCTTCAATTAAAAAATAAGTAAATTCTAAAAAAGAAGCTGAGAAAACTGCTGGAATGCTGATTTCATGGCTGGACTTCTGGACCTTTCTTTTTCTTCAAGCGAGACTGCAACCCAGTTCTATTCACAAAGCTTCCACACAATTCAGGGACCCTTGGGGTAATATGGAAGGAAGCAGAAACAGAGGCTTGTTTCAAACTCCCTTGGAATGTCAGTGGGGTAAGCGTGTGAGGCCCAACATAAACTAAGCTCTTAACAGCCTTGCTTTTTTCCCCCACTGAGCTCGTTTGGGGTCCTCACCTGGCTGGGGCCAGAATTTAAGCACTGCTGCTGCTGCTGCTAAAGTCGCTTCAGTCGTGTCCGACTCTGTGCGACCCCATAGAGGGCAGCCCAACAGGCTCCCCCGTCCCTGGGATTCTGCAGGCAAGAACACTGGAGTGGGTTGCCATTTCCTTCTCCAATGCATGCAAGTGAAGTCGCTCAGTCGTGTCTGACTCGTAGCGACCCCACGAACTGCAGCCTACCAGGCTCCTCCATCCATGGGATTTTCCAGCCAAGAGTATTGGAGTGGGTTGCCATTGCCTTCTTTGAATTTAAGCACTAGTGGCCGCATATCCCTGCTAATGCTTGTTTTCCGCGTGTACGTGAGACTGCCTCCTGCAGGGGGCGCTTGGGAGCCCCAGCCCTGTACACAAGGCCTCCGCAGGGGGGTCGGCACCAGCTACGCAGCATTTTACTCTGATGCCAAAGATCAACCCCGTTTTCTCTGCCCATGCTTTCTCTCTCCTGGTCCTGCTATACACGGGCAGATTTTCTTCCCAGTCTGTACCCCATCTTTCATCTTCCTCCTTCCCTTCGTCTCTCTCTCAGTTCTCGCTCTTTTTTTCCCCTTTCCTGTCTACCTGTGATCTTTTCAGCTTGCAGCATCTTTCTCTCACAACAATCCATGTAGTCAGTCAACTTGCCAAGAGCCTGCTACATGCCAGCCTGTGCTCAGCCCCGGGGAGGGGAGGTGCAGGTGCAAGGCAGAGAGACCCTGGACCTCTAAAATGGACCTGATGGGAGACAGTGGGATAGGTGGGCAACAAGGAAGCTGAGAGGTGGATGTGGTAATCTCAGGAGCTGAAGACAGAAGACAGATTAGAGAAGTGTGACAGAAAGTGACGGAGAGGAAGGGAGCACTCTTAGCCATTTTGGTTAAGGAAGGAAATTTCTGAGAAGGTAACATATACTCTGGACTTGAATACTGAAAAACAGGTGGCTGTGTGATGAGTTGGAAGAAGGAATGGCAAGCGCAAAAGCCCTGAGGCAGCAGGGAGCTGGCATCCCCGAGTCGGGAGGAGACCAGTGCGGCCTCAGCTCAGGGAAACCCTGGGTGCCCAGGTGGGGGGGTAAGTGGGAGAACTGTCATCCGCAGCACAGGGTTTGGTTTGATTCTGGTGGAGTCATGATGATGGTGCTATTTAAGCAGGTAAGTGCTCACAGAATACTCTTGTCTTAGCTTCTGTCTGTGCAGAGGACAGGGGTAGTGGCCAGGAAGCCAGCTAGGAGGCTTTGCTGTAGCCCAGAGATTATAGGGGCTCAGACCTTTACTGGAGCAGAAGAGGGGGGACAAGAGGTCAGATTCAGGATACATTTGGGAATTCAACTGGATATGGCAAAGAGATCAGCAGGCTGGGTTTCTTTTCCTTCCCTTCCCTCTTCAGCAACCTCCTCCACCTTTTTCCAATTGAATGATGACATATATTAAAAGTAGCAGGTTAGAGGTGGGGAGAAATCAAAAGATATGTTTTGGCCACAACCTTAGCGAACCTATACGGCAGCTCAGAGAATCAGACAGGCACCCCCATGGAAGGTGCCTCCTCTGCAGAGCAGCTGGAGCCCACACTGGTGCTCAGAGCTTCGGAGACCAGACATGGGCTGGATGCCCAATGGGGTTTCTTGGCTGGCTGCCTTTGGCAGTGCTCAAGCTGAACAACAATTCATGGTGACCCTAATCTGGCCCATACAACATCTGAGATATCTGTTAGGCGTCTGAATAGAGAGGATAGTTAGATGACTATTGTAGGTCTGAATTTCAGGGAGAAATTGGGACTAGAGAAGTGAATTTAGGAGGCATAATAACACGGTTTTTAAAATCAGGGGATTAAGGCTATGAACGTGGAGAGGAAGCAACGTGGGCTAGGAGGGAAGCCTGGGCCACTCCACGATGCAGCAGTTAGGAGAGAGGAGGAAGATGCAGCAGCTGCTGCTAAGTCGCTCCAGTCGTGTCCAACTCTGTGCGACCCCATAGACGGCAGCCCACCAGGCTCCCCGTCCCTGGGATTCTCCAGGCAAGAACACTGGAGTGGGTTGCCATTTCCTTCTCCAATGCATGAAAGTGAAAAGTGAAAGGGAAGTCGCTCAGTCATGTCCGACTCTTAGTGATCCCGTGGACTACAGCCCATCAGGTTCTTCCGTCCATGGGATTTTCAAGGCAAGAGTACCAGAGTGGGGTGCCATTGCCTTCTCCGAGATGCAGCAGAGAGACCCAGAAAGAGCTGCTGGTGAGACAGGTGAACAATGTGGAAAGTGATGACCCAGATGGCAAATGAAGAGAAGATGTGAAGAGGCAGAGATGGGCTCTGTCAGATGAAGCTGAGCGAGATGAGCAGTGAGGTGGAGGATCTGGTCAGATGGCGACTCAGGGTGCAGAGTGCAGGAAATGGGGCCGAGCCTGACTGCAGTGGGCAGGGCAGAGAGGAGACAGGCAACCCTTTAGAGGAGTTCTGATAATGGGGGAGAAAGAAAAGCAGGAGGTGGGTGGGAGAACAAGGCATAAACCATGATTCCATTTAGCCTCACGAGTACTGATTTGTGAAGATAAAAGGTACAGAGCAGCACACACGGTCTTCTTCTCTGGGGTGTGGGATTTGGGCACGTGTTCACCTTTATTTTCTGTATTTCATTTTTTGAGTTACCTTACACTAAATATGTATTATTTTTATAGTCATATAAAAAGCAAAATGTTATATAATGAAGACAGCTCATTGGGAACTCAACAGTTTCCTGTTTTTTGTCTTTGTCCGTCTTTACCATTTTCCCTCTCCGCCCCCCTCCTCTTTCTGCTCTCTTTCTACTGACTCCCCTACTACCACAGTTGCATAGCTGCATGCCACTTTGCACAGATTACAGCTGTATCACCTGTGGACGGTGGGACCCTACCTGACTGGTATTCTGTACCTGGTACAGTGCCCAGCACCCTTCCAAATTCAGGCAGCCTCAGTCAGCACTTCCTGTTGAGCCATGGATTCAATGATGATAACACAGGTTCTTTCTACTGTTCTGCTGGAGCAGCGAGGCTAACACCACCTGCTGGACCCACTGTGAACGGAGAGCTTATTACACCAAACAGTCAAGGTCAATTTGTTATAGGGTTCACAGAGAACTCTGGATGCCTTGAGGTCTACATTTAGGTCAGCGATTTGCCCTGTGCTTAGCACAGAAGCCACATCGCATACACTCTATGAACACTGGATGTGATGGCTATTTAACACTGTCACATGGTGGTCTTGCAGGTTGTTCAGACAGTGGCTTCCAAGGTTTCTCATCACAAGAAAAAAACTATCTCCCTTTTTATTTTCTGTGTCTATGTGAGATGATGGATGTTTAATAAACTTATTGTGATCATCATTTCATAATATAAGGAAGTCAAATCACTATGCGGGCCACCTGAAATGAATACATGGCTGTACATCAATTTTATCTCAATAAAGCTTAATGTTGAAGGAATAAAAGGATATTGGTGTACAAGTATCCTACCATTTGTGACTCCTAGAATAATCTATGTTCAAAACCATCATACGTGAGACTCTTGCTCCTCGAGGTGTGAGCTGAGGACCAGTAGCATCACCCCACGTGGGAGCTCATTAGGGATGCAGCATCATCTTGGGCACCCCCAAGACCTGCTGAAACAGATGTGCATTTGGACATGATCCCCAGCAATCTGCCTGCTTCACAGGGAAAGCATTTGGTTGCTGGTTTTTAAATCTCTTGGTTTAATGTTCTCTACCTCTTTGGTACTTAATTATAAGACTTTAGAGATTTTGCTGGAGCACAGACTAGAAGAGGTAGCTTTGTGTAAATGCAAACTTCTGCCAGCAAGGGGAGAGTTTGCAGAGCAACTTTTTAAAAATCGAGGATAAAATATCTGTGTTCCCATGATGTGGCTGCTCCTCTATTTCCGCTTTAGCTGTGCTGGTTCCAGCCCCCCGCCCCTCCTCCTGGGATGGTCAGGATTACAGCAAGAAGGCCTCCTCTTGGGGTGAGTGAAGCGAGCTGGCTGTTTACCCTCCGCAGCCTGCACCTGAAGCCAAGCTGGTGGTCTTATGAAGCTGCCCGGCAGTGGCGTGTTTTCCATCTGGGAAGCAGTTCAGAGCCCAGCTCAGCTGCCAGCAACAAGGACGGCTGCAGCTCTTGCCCTGCTTTCTGCTGGCCCACGCTCTCAGAGCCCCATGAAATCGGCCTCCGCCAGCCAGCTCTTCACAGACAGGCGGGGCGGACTCTGCAGGGGTGTCCAGGATTATGATGGAGGGGCCCTGGCAGGGAGGAGTGGAAAACAAGTCCCAATTCCAAGCCCGAGTCTGGGTTGTGAGCCCCTTGCTGCTTTCCAGAAGAGTGCTGATGCAGGCTGCCCTTGGCCAGAGCCAGTCCAGCTTCCGGAGCAAGGCCCAGCTGCTGTCCACTGTGGGGGCACAGGGCGGGGAGTGATTCCCACTCTCCACAGGGAGGAAGGGGCTTCACTTGGTCCATCAGTTGAAGAGCTAGGAAGCAGCTGGCTTCTCCCCCTCCCCTTCTTCCTCCTCCTCCCCCTTTTCCTCCTCCTCCCTCCCCTGTTCCATTCCTCCATCACCACCCCAGCCCTACCTCCTGTCTTTCTCACTATCTTTATTGGGAGCAGGCAGGAGTGAGCTGAGCTGGCCTCTACTTGACTTCGGGTCAGGATGAAGAGTCCAAAAAGACAGCCTCTCTGCCATCTTGATTTTATTGAAGGGACTCCTGCCAGTCCATCTGAAATAGCAGAGATAAACATAATCCCATTTTCACCATGGCCAAGGCCATCGGATAAAGTTGGAATTTGATAAAGAACTAAAATACTATTGGAACAGGGGAAACATTCCTGAAGCAAGTTCTTCTAGCTACTTCCTCACAGAATTAGTCCATGGCTCCAGGTCCGGCCAATATAGATTCGAAGCAAGTTCTTCTAGCTACTTCCTCACAGAATTAGTCCATGGCTCCAGGTCCGGCCAATATAGATTCGTGGGCCGGGCAGCTATCAACTTCAGCTGCTAAAAACGTAGCTTGTTACTCTTCTCTCCCTCACTCATCTGCCGGGAGCATCTTGATAACTGGTAAAAACTGAATTTAAGAGTTCTCTGGAGAGCAAAGCAAAGATGCTATTGCCCCCTGGCAATGCCTCAGCTGCTGAGAATGTGATTCCCATCAGAAGCAAGAGGCAGTCTCTCCATCTGCACTTGCATGGTGTGTTCCACGTGGCCTCTGGGTGGGCGTGGCTGCAGGTGAGGAGGCAGGTGTGCTGGGAGGATGGGGCAGGTGCCGCCCCTTGCTGACAAGTGGTGAGACTGGGCAACTGAGTTGTCCTTTTTAAGTCTCAACTTCTTCAGTAGTAATATGGAAAAAGCGATGCCTGCTATAAAAGTTTGTTGGTTAAATGAGGAAAGATCCACAGAGCACCTACTTCTGTGCCTTGCCCCATCGCCAGTGCCAGTAAATATTCGTTCTTTTTATTGGCACCAGAATTCTTGGTGGAGATGTGGGAGAGGACTGGGGGTATCATGATGACTTTTTTTTAACCTAAATACCTCTATCCCCCTAACTCCCTAACTCCAAGGTATTCAGAGGTCCTCCCCTCCTGCCTTCGCATTCAGGTCCTTGAAAATCATGGCCATGTGCACGAAGTTCCCAGCAGTAGTTCTTTGTCAAAGTGCAAGAGTTCCTTGGAGGAGAAGCAGGCTGAGTCCCCCCCACTGGGGCATAAATGCGCATCTTGGGTGTGTGCTTCCCCCAGAAGAACTTGGCTTCAGAGGAGGACTGAATTGGGGAGGGGAGGGAATGGGGATGGGGGAGGGGTGAGAAGAGGGGAAAAACAGAAATGGGAGAAACACTCAGGTAACAAAACAGTGATATGGGTTCTCTCTCTAATGCCAGATCATTTATTTTGTGGAAGACAAACCTTCTGCTTTTTTTATAGGGGGCTCTTCCTACACTGGCCATTAGAGTTTATACAGATTTTCTAAGAAATCCTGATTTTACAATGAGCCAAATTTTCCCCACATGATGCCATCTTGAAAAAAAAAAAAAGTTTGTCCCCAGATATTCATGAACATTAACTTTCAAAGCTGACATTTCTCTTTCATGGATCACAGACACATTTTAAAAAACAATTTAAAAAGAATCTGCAAATTTTGTTTTCCATCTTAAGATGTATCAAATATTGACGACATTCAAAAAGGAATAAAGAATACTATAATGAGTGTTGCCCTAGCTCCCAACCAGTTTAATTGTATAGAGTTAAAAACAACAAATAAAGCATATTTTCCTAGAATATGTATCAATGAGATAACAATGTGTAAACAGGGAAAGCAAGGGCCTCATGAACAGACTTGGGGAGGGTAGCTACCTTGCATGGGGACATCGAGGAACAGGGTGAGGAGGACTCACTTCTGGAGGGGACTGTGGAGGTCTTAGCCTGCTTAGACAGTGGCATGAACCAAAGTCTGTTATATTCTGCCTTCAAAATTTAAAAGACAAAAAGCCCAAGATGTGCAGTGACAGAAAATTCTAGCTCTCTTCAACATCACAGGTCCAAGAAAGGAAACTGGATTTTGGAGGCGACACACTTCATTCAGAGACTAGGCAGCTCAGACTCAGTTCAGATTTGGGCATCTGGCCCACTAACACAAAACCAGGGAGTGCATAGCGAGGCCTGTTCTATTTAGGTGACTGAGGAATCATTAAACAAATCACACAGAAAGCACAAAATAAAGCCCATGTGAGCAGCACACAAGGACCTTTATATATTACTGACCGTTATCCCTTCTTTTCAAAGGAAAGGCATTTCCATAAAGTGAGTGTTATGTACTGTGCATCTGGTATCAGACCTATTCAAGATCGCCATAAAAAGATTATTTATGACTCAATAGCTATTCTTGTTTACCGCAGATGACATCATCATCCCAACATTGTTACATTACATCAGCATTTTACCCACTTTTATTGCCTTTGCTATGAAGCCTGTGGCTCAGGCAAAAATGCCTTATGAAGACGAGCCCAGAAAATAATAAATAGAATGCAATTCCAGCCTTCCCTGTGCTCGAAGTTTTCTTCCAGCTGGACCACCCGTGGCCCAGCGAGAAGCCCCCCGTCTGTTCTCTTGGGCATCCGTCCCCCTTAGTGGGAGCATTTCTCAAGGAGGTCAGAGTAGCATCTTCCAGGGGTACAGACCCTTGCAGGAGCGGGAAAGCCAGCACCCATTCATCTTCTTCAGTAACACCATCCCAGTTTTGTGGAGGGAGGATGGAATTACTCCTCTCCTGCGAGGTGGATCGGGGGAAATTGTTATTCGTGGCACTATGCCCTCCTCCAGTTAAGAGACAGTCATTTGACACAAGCTAGACCAAACAAACTCCTCAGAACCCAGGAGCACCTCTGGAATTTGAATCACAATCTTCCCTTGTGCAGAGGAGGGAGAAGCAAGGGGCAGAGGTGAAAAGGCAGAAGCCACTGGAGTTCACTTCTTTGAGCGGCACTGCAGTCAGCCTCGGTATCCCCCAGGCACTGGTTCTAGGACCCCCATGGATACCAAACTCTGAGGATGCTCAAGTCCCTCACATAAAATGGTGCAGCATTTACACATAACCTATGCACAGCTTCCCGTAAACTTTAAATCTTCTCTAGATGACTTACAAAACCTAATACAATGTCAGTGCTATGTAAGCAGTTGCCTGATTGCAGCAAATTCAAGTTTTGCTGTCTGGAACTTTCTGGAATTTCCCCCCCAAATATTTTCAATCCACAGTTGATTGAATTTGCAAATGCAGAACTGGCAGAGACTGAGAGCCAACTGTACTTCAGTTAATTGAAATACATTTCTAGTCCCAAGATGGAGTCACTCCTGCCCTGGGTGCCATGACAGCCAATGGAAACTAATCCTTATCCTATAAAAAAGGTCCAGACTTCTGCCCCATTTTGCAGGTCCCTGGATCCTTCCTTGGGAACAGGGACCACTTGTATTTTGAGGTGTTGAGCAGAGTTTGCATGTTACCTACATCATCATTTTTAATTATCTTTAACAGGTTAGACTGGCCCCAAGTTCTAGGTTCCATTCCTCCCTGTGAATTCCCTTTATTGTTAACTAAGCTGGAGTCTTTCCATCCCTGGGTGGAGAAGATCCCCTGGAGGAAAAAATGGTAACCCACTCCAATATTCTTGCCTGGAGAATCCCATGGACAGAGGAGCCTGGCGGGCTACAGTCCATAGGGTTGCAGAGAGTCGGACAAGACTGAGTGACTTAGCATGCAAGCTGGAGTCTCTATTGCTTGTAATCAAAGACTCAAAGCCCAAGCCCTGGGCTGCGCTGTAACTGTGTGGACACCCCAACTCAAGAGGCAAGTACAGTCTGTCCTGAGGAGTCAGTCACAGAGCTGGCAAATGGGGTGTCCCTGACAGGGAGAGCCCAGTGGAAGGAGTTCAGGCTCCTTCACACACACTCTGAGGCGCTCGAGGCCGTGTGTTGTACAGATGATCAATTCAAGCTGCAAACCGAATGCCTACAGGCACCATCACTCCTGAGGCCGGCTGTATCTCCCCTCCTATAGGAAAGAACAACCAGCAGTAACATTGTTCCTAGTTCCATAAAGGACTTGAATTTCGAGGTGAATCCAGGAGTTGTCCTGTAAATTTCCCCATGGTTGCCGTTTTCCGTCCCCCTCTCCCCACACCCTTAAAAACTGACGTCGGCAGCGATTCATTTCCCAGTGGCAGGAAGCGCTGCCTGTCCCCTCATCTCCTGGCAGCTCTAGGAAGTGACAGTGACAAAGAGGAATTGGCCTCCACTCCCCACCCCCAAGGGCTTCCCTGGTGGCTCTGAAAGTAAAGAATCCGCCTGCAATGTAGGAGACATGGGTTCGATCCCTGGGTTGGGAAGATCCCCTAGAGGAGGAAATGACAACCCACTCCAGTGTTCTTGCCTGGAGAATCCCCATGGACAGAGGAGCCTGGCGGGCTACAGTCCATGGGGTCACAAAGACTCGGACACAACTGAGCGACTAAGCACAGCACCTCCCTCTGGCTGCCTTCACAGAAGCCTGGAAGGACCCAAGAAATGAATACTCTCAGAACAAACAAGCGAAGCTGGCTGGGAACTGGGCTTGGCCCACCTGGGAGTCATGTCCTGCCGAGGGCCCGAGCAGGACACTTGGCTAGTCACTATGCAGTACTGTTCTTGTCGCTGAACACTCACTCAAATCAGCAAAGCTCTCTGTGTTAATCCAGACTCCGAGACGGTGTTTTGGTTACTGAAGCTGTCAGACAGACAGGAGGACCCAGGCAGGCCCAGCAGGGCTGGCGGGTCCCTGCTCCATAGGGCCTAGGGCCTCGGCAGGGGCTGATTTGACAGGCTGGGGGCTGGACAGTGGGGGCAGGGGGATGTCTTCTGAGATGGCTTGGTCACGGTCACTCATGTCTGGCACGGGGTAGGGATGGCTGGAGGGCCGAGTTTAGTGGGACTGCAGCCCAGTGGAGGAGCCCTGGGAGGTGGATGGCACTGCCTGCCTTATGTCCTCAGGCAGCTTCCAGGCCTCACTCCCGCTGGGCACTGTGGGTAGAGGCAGCACCAGTGGCCCAGGTTCAATGGGAGGGCGTCAATGAATCGGGAGCCATGTTTAAAGCCACCATTGGCTGGAGAGATGCTGTCCGGAAAGGGTGACAGTGAGGGTCGGTGCTCCGGAGAAGTTAGTGTCGCACCCTGCTCCCTCCTCTGGGCTCCAGATACAGCTCTCAGAACACTCTCTGCTGCCCGTCAGCCTCCAGGGTAAAGTGTCTGGTCTGAGGACTGGAGTACTAGGGCAACACAGCACTCAAGAAGGGGCCTTCCACATCCCCAGGGTTGGGAGGCAGGTAGGGAGCGATGCGGTGACTGGGCCTGGGTGAGGGTGGTCCTTTCTCTCCTTTGTCTCCCTTCCTCACAAAGGGGGTCTGACCTGACTTCACGACATGCCGCTCCAAACTTGGGACTCCATGGTCTCCATCCACCTGCTGAGTCTCCAGCCCCCAGAACCTGCAGTCCCTGGAGCCAACTCTGCAGAGCCTGGGTTTCTTCCCTCCTTTAGGCCCTGAGATCCACGAGCTCACATGCTGATGGGCTGGGGGTACAAGGGTCTGGAAAGGCCTGCATCCAGCAGACCTGGGTGGCCACTCCTGTCTGTGGGACCTGCCAGCCCAGCAGTTCACATGCAGGATGGTGCTTCCACCCACCTGCCACCTGCTGGGCTCAGCAAGTTCACCTAGCACTGGAAAAGGAAGGAAGAAAGGGGTAACTGGGAATGGAAGGGGTAGAACGATGTTGCAATCGGAGCTTAAAAAAAAAAATAAACATCTCTGCACCAAGGAGTGAGATCCCAGCAGGCTGGTGGGGATACAAGGCAAGGGAGTGTCAGTGTCATGTAAGAACCCGGCACAGAACATGCAGGCACACAGGTCAGTGCCCACTCGATCCAGATGGACCCAGGGCCCTGGCCTTTTCCCTCTCAGGCTTCTCTCCCTTCCAGGAAGCACAGTGTGCAGTCACTCCTGTGGGCCATGGGCGTGAGTGTCCCCTTGGCTCTTTGCAACTCCCCTCATAACATGAGTTGGACCCATGGGCCCCAGTGTGCACCAAGAAATGAAAGCACAGCATAGAGCTGAGGCCCAGTGGGAAATTTATGTTGCACAAATAAGGCTTTGTGGGCTGGGCCTAGCTCCCCAGTGCCCAGCCTCAATAACCTCCAAGGTCAAGCACAAGCTCTGGGCTCCTCTGATGTGTGGGCAGCTCTCCACATAGGCTGCTGAGACCCCGTCTCACACCATGCAGGCTGCATACCTGTTTCCTACTTTGCTAGTAATAAACAAGGTACATTGTCTGAGTCTTCATTCTCAGCAGCCCTTGGATCCCGCTTAGCTCTGTGGCTGGTGCAGCTCATCTGTGGATCCTAGCATGGTCCACTCAAGCTGTGAAACCCTCTTAGCCCTTCATACCATGAGCTCATGCTCTCACATCTTTAACTGGCTCAGCCTTAAAGGTCTTGTTGTTAGGTCTTGTCTGTCTTGCAGTTTGTGCCCTATGGTTGCTTGGATGGTCCTGTATCTTCACTGTCTCTGTCTCACTTAACCACTGCTCCATTCTCTCACCACGTGCATTTACAGTACGTTCATGAAGTCGGCATAGCAGTCGTCCCCCTCCCATTATATTGGGTTTGAGCATCTGACTTGTTTGTCTGGTAGGATGTGAGGCAGGGGTGGGGGTGAGGGAATGTGATGTGAGTGTCTGGGGCTTGGCTTGCTCTCTTGTACTCTGGCTCCAGAATGAAATACACAAGAAACTGACCTAAATCCAGCCAAACTGCAGACCCAGAAACAGGAAAAGTAAATGCTTCTAAGCATTGAACTTGGGGACTGTTTGTGATACAGCATGTTCTGTGCAAAAGCTGACCGATACAGAACCCCCTTGGGGGCAAGACCTGCCTCGTAGCTGGTTTTGTTCTTTCTGATTCTGTGACTTCAGTTGATGACCTCTTCTCCCATGATCAGCCCCTTACATCAGCCAGGTCAGCGCCTTCCTCAGTCCCCCCTCCTCAACTCCCTCCCACTCAGTGACCTCAGTCTCCCCTCCTCAACTCCTCCCACTCAGTGAGCTGATGGACCTCAGTCCCCTTGACACCAGGCTATGTAGCACATGATAAACAAGGCCAATGGTTCTACAACACAGATCACAAAACTGATTCAGAACAAAGACACTGTTTACCATCTTTCTCCCCTGATTAGAAACATCCTAATGATGGGCAGAGAGTATACAGATATCCCTCCCAGCAAGGGCCAGTGCTGCTTCTTTAAATTGTGATAAAATATATGACCATGATATTTACCATTTTAGCAATCTTTAAGTGTATAGTTCTGTGGCATGAAGTATATTCACATTCACCATCACCACACCACCGTCCATCTCTAAAACTTTTCATCTTCCCCAACTGAAAGTCTGTTTCCACTAAACATTAACTCTCCATCACCCTCCTCCCCTCATCACCTCAGCCCTTGGAAATCACCGTTCTTTGTCTGTTTCTGGGAATCTGACTGTTGTGGGTACCTCATTATCAGTGGAATCATCATACACGTGTCCTTCCATTTCTGCCTTATTTCACTCAGCCTAATGTCTTCTGGGTTTATCCATGCTGCAGCATGTGTCAGAATTTATTTCCTTTTTAGGGCTGAATAATACTCCACTGTGTGTATATTTCACATTTTGTTTATCCATTCGTCCATCAGTGGATATTTGGGTTGTTTCTACCTTTGGCTGTTGTGAATATTGCTGCGAAGTATATGGTATACCAAAGGCTGGTGCTTCTTAACTAAGGTGTCTGCAGCTGGGGGGTAAACACCAGGACTTGTACTTTAGGGGAGTGCTGAAAGCAGTGCTGGGAAAATAAACCTGACCAGAATGTTTCCCTGAAGCCTTTCTCACTAGGCTCAAGGTGAAGGAGAGAGGGTAAGCAAAGTGCCTCGGCCATCCAACAACTCTCTCCAAAGACACTCTCTAATATCTAACCTCAAACAATGTAAATCCTTGGCTGGGTACAGAGTTCAGGGCTGCAAAATGTCTTCGGACCCCTTCTTTGCAAGTCCTGCACCTGTAGATGTTGCAAATCATCACCATCACTTCCTTTGCTCCCCGTACATGCATCCTGCTCAAACTCATCAGGAAAGTGGAATCGCTTCCTGCCCTGACCCCTCCAGCCTGCCTTGTCCTGTGATGCACTTTGGCCCACTGAACGTGGCAGAAGGGATGCTGTCCCAGTGCTGAGCCTTGCCTTTAGGCCTGGCATCTTGAGGTGGGGCAGGAGTTCAGCAGACTGGTGAGAAGGCCCACTATCCACCTACCATGCTATGAGGAAACTCAAGCTAGCCGTGGGAGAGGCCACGCAGCAGAGCTGAGGAGCCAAACCTCCGGGAAAACCCAGGCCCCCGTCACACGGCGACTGTCAAGCCATCTCGGCCCCTCCCTGCCCCTTCCCTGACAGTTTGGGGATCCCAGCTGGGGCCCTGACCGACAATTAGGGGGTAAAATAAAACAGTCATTTTATTCCTCTGGGTTTTTTTGGTCCAGGTTAGGCCACCGTGGGCACCTATCGGAGGTTCACCCCTCACTCTGCGATGTTGGGAGCTCTGTAATTATGTTTCATCCTCAGCCTTTGGGCGCCTCCGCAGAAATGAGACGAATTGCATTTTAACATCCTGCTTTCAAGACTTTCAGAGAGAATGTAGACGTGATGGTCTATTTTTTTTTTTCTTCTGTTTCTTCACCATATTCAGTTCACTTCAGTTCACTCACTCAGTCCTGTCCGACTCTTTGCAATCCCATGGACTGCAGCTCGCCAGGCCTCCCTGTCCATCACCAACTCCCGGAGTTTACTTAAACTCGTCCATTGAGTCGGTGATGCATATTAATTTTACGTTAAGTCCCCGTGGCTTTCCCCCTGGCAAGCGGGCCAGTAGCAGGAAGAGGCTCAAGCCCCTGAGGTTACAAGGGGGGAGGGGCGGGGGAGGGGCTATGCTCCGCGAACAGTAACGCACTTTCTCCCCACGCTTCATGGGGCGCCGGCAAGACCACCCCTCCACCCCAACCCGGGTGCTGCGGGAGCATCTCCACCTGATACCTGGGCTCCACGCCCCAGAATCCCACTGCTACTGGCGGGAGGGCCTGGGAGAACCCACTCTCTCCCTACTCCCCGTGCGTCATCACTCTCAAGTTTGAGAACCGGTTGCAACCGGGAAAGCGGAGGTGCGGGGCGGCGGGGGGTAGGGGGTGTGTGTGCTGAGGCTGCTGGCAGCGCTGGGCCAGGGTGCGGGGGTGGGGAGATGAGGGGGTGGTAAGGTGGCAGGAGGGAGTGAAGGGGGGTGGGGACACGGAAAGGGGGAAGGGGGTCGACAAGTGCGTAGGGGAGGGGAAGGGTGTGGGTAGGGGTGGAGACCGGGTGACCCGCCTTCTCGCTTCCTCCCAGCCCCACCCGCAGGCCCAGCTCTCACCTTCTGGCTGCTGGAAGGTAACACACAGGGAGTCCGCAGACCCGCATGGAGAGGATGGGCCCAGAAGGGCTGAACTTCTCCTGAAGCATCACCTCGGTCACGTGAGGGTGCAGGTCCCCCCACCTCAGAGTCTGGCTCTAGGATGACTGGGTGCGCTAGGGCCGGAGTGGGGTTGGGCTGGGGAGCTGGGAGGGCGAGGGGCGGCAAGCGCAGACAGACATAAATCAGGGGACAAGAAAACTACTCAGCGTCTGCAGAACCGGGTCAATCCAGCCTGATCCGGCCCATCTGGCCGGGGAGCAAGGGCACAGGGTCCGCTGGGGCAGTGGGAAGACCTCTGCCGCTTGGTTCCGTCTTGGAGCTGGCGGCCGACGCGAGGCTTGGTTACCCTTGAGCATCATCTCTTAGATGTGTTCATCAGGAAGGAGTCTGGAGAAGCGAAGTTTTGACCATCGACGATCTACGGCTTCTCACATTGCAGAGCCCGGGGCAGGAGTGCAGAGACACGCACCATCTGTCTCTACACAAAGGAAATACACCAATAGACCCGATTAACAAACTATTAAATTCGAGAAATACAGATGACACCACCCTTATGGCAGAAAGTGAAGAGGAACTAAAAAGCCTCTTGATTAAAGTGAAAGAAGAGAGTGAAAAAGTTGGCTTAAAGCTCAACATTCAGAAAACTAAGATCATGGCATCTGGTCCCATCACTTCATGGGAAATAGATGGAGAAACAGTGGGAAAAGTGTCAGACTTTATTTTTTGGGGCTCCAAAATCACTGCAGATGGTGATTGCAGCCATGAAATTAAAAGACGCTTACTCCTTGGAAGGAAAGTTATGACCAACCTAGATAGCATATTCAAAAGCAGAGACATTACTTTGCCAAACAAAGGTCCGTCTAGTCAAGGCTATGGTTTTTCCAGTGGTCATGTATGGATGTGAGAGTTGGATTGTGAAGAAAGCTGAGTGCTGAAGAATTGATGCTGTTGAACTGTGGTGTTGAGAAGACTCGTGCGAGTCCCTTGGACTGCAAGGAGATCCAACCAGTCCATTCTAAAGGAGATCAGCCCTGGGTGTTCTTTGGAAGGACTGATGCTAAAGCTGAAACTCCAGTACTTTGGCCACTTGATGCGAAGAGTTGACTCATTGGAAAAGACTCTGACACTGGGAGGGATTGGGGGCAGGAGGAAAAGGGGACAACAGAGGATGAGATGGCTGGATGGCATCACTGACTTGATGGACATGAGTTTGAGTAAACTCCAGGAGTTGGTGATGGACAGGGAGGCCTGGCGTGCTGCGATTCATGGGGTCGCAAAGAGTCAGACACGACTGAGCTACTGAACTGAACTGAAATTCAAGAAAATACATTCTGTCTGACTGATTTGGGAAAAAAAAAAAAACAAAATAACAAAAAAACCCTCATAACCATCTCGAAGGCCAAGGTTCAAATTCAGAATTCTCTCCCCTTTGGAATTGGAGGCTGGAATATGGTGGCCATGACCCTGGGCTTTGTTCTGTTTCCTGCCTCTTGCCAGGGCGTCAGGGTCTTGGTCAGCATTACTTGGCTCTGGCTGTGGAGGTAGGCACAGGGCACTGCCAACTAGGGAAGCCTTCAGCTGCATGGTTTTGATTAAGTTTCCATCGGTATTACCAACATGGCTGATCTCTAGTCTCCAGCCCCTCTTGGAGTCTGGGGCTAACATCTCTGGGGGTTGGAACTGATTTAGTGTGTCCCAAGTCTCCAGTGTAAATCATATTGTCCTTCGGGGCAGTGCCTTTAACCTCCAGGCAAAAGCAGATTCTCTTTTTAGGCAGGACATTCCAGAGACTCAGACATACCACCCCTCCCCCTCCCCCCCCCCCCCCCCCGCCCCCTCCTTTAGCCAGGGCAAAAGCCAGACCTCACTCTCCTGCTCCTGCTCAGTCGCGCCTTACTCTTTGCGACCCCATGGACTGTAACATGCCAGGCTCCTTTGTCCCTGGAATTCTCCAGGCAAGAATACTAGAGTGGGTTGCTATTTCCTCTCCAGGAGAATCTTCCTGACCCAGGGATGGAAACTGCATCTCCCACAGCTCGTGCATTGGCAGGCGGATTCTTTTACCACTAAGTCACCTGGGAAGCCTGACCTCACTCTTGAGTGAGGCTGATTCTTCACCTGGGTCAGCAGTGATTTTGATCAGAAAGGCTCTCCAGGAGGTGACATAATCCGAGGTGAGCGGCACAGTCAAAGAAGCAGTGTTGCTGCATGGTGAATTCTCTGAGGATCCCAAGGCTCAAAAGGGAACAGGGGACTTTTCTTTTGGTCTAGTGTATAAGAATCTGGCTGCCAATGCAGGAGACATGGGTTCGATCCCTGGTCAGGGAAGATCCTGCATGCTGTGGAGTGACTAAGCACGTTCATGTGCCACAGCTTCTCAGCCTACACACTCTAGAGCCCACACTCCACAACAGGAGAAGTCACTGCAATGAGAAGGCTGCTGCTGCTAAGTCGCTTCAGTCGTGTCCGACTTTGTGCGACCCCATAGATGGCAGCCCACCAGGCTCCCCCGTCCCTGGGATTCTCCAGGCAAGAATGCTGGAGTGGGTTGCCATTGCCTTCTCCAACGCATGAAAGTGAAAGTGAGGTCGCTCAGTCGTGTCTGACTCCTAGCGACCTCATGGACTGCAGCCCACCAGGCCCCTCCGTCCATGGGATTTTCCAGGCAAGAGTACTGGAGTGGGGTGCCATTGCCTTCTCCGAATGAGAAGGCAGCACACCGCAACTAGAGAATAGCTCCCACTTGCTGCAACTAGAGAAAAGGCCCCACAGCAGCAAAGACCCAGCACAGCCAATAAATAAGTAAATGATTTTTTTTTTTTTTTAAGAGAGAACAAGGGAATGAAAGAGATTCCGGATCCAAGAAGAGCAGCCCAGGGTGGCAGAGCCTGGCAGGGGTGACATCAGGAAGGCCTAGATGGAGCTGAGGGTTCAGGAAAATTGCCATGCAGGATGGCCCTTCCAGCCACTTTGCAATGGCATGCATAGGACCACCAGCTCTGGGCACTGGGGGCAGTGAGGTCGATCCTTCTCCAGAAGCAGCAGTGCATAAAATCTTATTTACTTGTCCAATGTGAAAAGCAAGAAAGCTCTGAGAAAATCAAAGCCAGAGACAGGGAAAAGCTGATGAGGGAAGCAAAAACATTGCTTATTATATAGTAAGTCCCCTAACATGCATGGATGTGAGAGTTGGACTGTAAAGAAAGCTGAATGCCGAAGAATTGATGCTTTTGAACTGTGGTGTTGCAGAAGACTCTTGAGAGTCCCTTGGACTGCAAGGAGATCCAATCAGTCCATCCTAAAGGAAATCAGTCCTGAATATTCATTGGAAGGAATGATGCTGAAGCTGAAACTCCAATACTTTGGCCACCTAATGTGAACAGCCAACTCTTTGGAAAAGACCCTCATGCTGGGAAAGACTGAGGGCAGAAGGAGAAGGGGGTAACAGAGGATGAGATGGTTGGATGGCATCACTGACTAAATGGACATGAGTTTGAGTAAACTCCAGGATAGTGAAGGACAGGGAAGTCTAGTGTGCTGCAGTCCATGGGGGTCAAAGAGTCAGACATGACTTCGTAACTGAACAACAACTGATCAGGAGGCCAAAGGTGCTCTTTAACTTAACCCATGACATGAAGCCAGAGGGGATCACTGACATCAGAACAGAAGAATCAGGACTCAAAAGGATCTCAGCAGAATGTAACAACAAAGGAACAAAGTTTAATGGAGATAAATGTTGTCTATGATATATATGTTATATATCCCTAAGTTTAGGTCTGAGAGATCTGGCTTAATAAGAATTCATGTGAAGAAACAGGAGAGGCTTTTAGTTATTGAGAACCCTTTATGAACCCACAATAGAGTTACCCTCAAATATTAACCAGACCTTAGAATGCATTAAGAGTAAAAAAGCATATACATCAATGAGGCACTTGAGGACTGTACCTCCCCAGTGTTTGGGCTTCCTGTTTTAATCAGGTCCAGAGAGAAGTGGTTCAAGTGATGATGACTCTGGAAATCCCATCATCAAGAACCTGTTGAAGAAGCTCAAGGGTTTGAGTGTGAAACAAGAAGGCTTATAGGAGACTTGCTAGCTGTCCTTTAATATATGGAGGACCATCATGGGAAAGGAGTAATAGATTTATTCTATGATACTCCAGAGGGGCAAGATTAAAATGAATGAATGAAATATACAGGAAGAGCTTCAACTCAACACATGGAAGACTTTTCCAAAATGAATGTCTCATATTGTAGTTAACTCCCACCCCTGGAAATACCACCTAGGGATATTACAGAGAAGACTTTTGGAATCCAGGGAGATACAATATCTGAACAAAATGTGGGATCCTTCATGGTGGAAATTCCAAGCACTGTGGCAGCTGCAATGCTCATCAGTTTGGACCATGAAAGCAGCTGTCTCCTGCCCCTACAGTAACCAGAGGATGGCTCTGGTCCTAGAATCAGATTACTTTTCCCCTTAGTTTTGAAGGTTGGTAATAAATCAATAGCTTTGTTGTAGCCAGACTGAAGTTCTGGCTTTTCACATTGGCAACAACAATCTCTCATTTGACTGGAATGCAATTTGAGTAAAATTAACTCACTTTCCATATGGTCAGGTGTGCAGGAAGCCCTGAGTCCTGATTCATTTTTCCTGGATTGTGATTCTTTCATATTCATCTGCACTGTTCAAGGTCTCCTATTTATAGCTGATGAGACATTGAGGTGGTCTGGGGTTGACTCCTTACATTCGTTCCTCTAGAAAACTCACAGCAGCTATAAAAGTTGGCTACTTTCTAGAAATTGCACATCTATTATTTTTCATGTCCACCATGGGACACCTGCAAAGACGTATCTGTGCTGACCTTCTAAAAGTTCAACTTGGTTTTCTTTGTCCTGCAAAGAGCACGTCTGATGAAAGTCAGATGGGGTTTAGGTCATTAGTGGGAGTCTGCCAGTGGAGTTGTGCTAAGTGATGGGAAGAAAAACAACAACAACACAGATGAGTGTGTGTCCTCAGGCTGAGACACTAATGATGGTGAAATGGACACCTTCTGAGACAACAGGAGGCTATATAAATTTACATAAACTTAAGAAAGCTCTTGGGTATTTCTGAGCCTGTAGAGATGGAGAAAAAATTTCCCCAATACTGATGAGGCTGACTTTGCTGAGAACACGAGTCATTTTCCTTAATGTGTGTGTGTGCATATATGTGTGTCATGATGGCTCTGGTAGATACAAGCTACAGAAAATTCTCAGAGTTTATCAGCAAATTAGTAAATTTCACTCTTGCTGCCATCTCTGTTTCCAACCTGAGAGGAAGATGACCTCTCATCTTCATTACCTGATGTTAGCACATCCAAGTGGGTGTATGATGCTTGGCAACACAGTCAGTTAGGATTGCATTGACTTTCCTCTCCACACTCTTTTTCTGTTTGTTTGTTTGTTTGTTTGTTTGTTTGCATTTAAAAATGACTTGGTGGTCAAGTGGTTAATAATCTGCCTGCCAGTGCGGGGGATATGGGTTTGATCCCTGGTCTGGGAAGATTCCACATGCTGTGGAGCAACTAAGCTGGTGGGTTACAATTACTGACCCCACGCGCCACAACTACTGAAGTCTACGAGCCTAGAGCCTGTGCTCTGCAACAAGAGAACCCACTGCAATGAGAAGCCGGCATACCACAATGAAGAGGAGCCCCCCCACACTGCCCACTCATTGCAACTAGAGAAAGCCCTTGCACAGCAATGAAGACCCAAGATAGCCAAAAATAAAATAAACAAAATAAACAAACAAACAAATCTTAAAAGAGAGATATATATATATATAAGGACTTATATTGGGGGTCCATTGGTTAAGACTCTGCACTTCCTCTACAAGGGGCATTGGTTAGATCCCTAGTCTGGAAACTAAGATCCTGCATGCCACATGGCGAGGCTGAAAAAAAAAAATAGTAAAAAATAAAATGACTTTTTAATATTTTAAGAATTTCTAACTGAGAAAAGAAACAACTTCAGAGATGAATATGGAGTGTTTTACCTGACGGGCACCATTTTGATAAGTACTCACTGGGACATGCACTAAAAACCTTTTCAAAAGGCCAGTTAAGAATTTGCCCCATGACTGGAGGGGTGCCCTTGCTCCACCTTCTTCATGAAACCCTTGGGTGAAGGAAGAGAGGATGATGACAGCGTGTGTTATTATTGGAAGTTGTCTTGTGGTGTGGCCCCGAGGCAGCCTGTACGCCGTGTGCGTGCAGATCCTCCGTGTGTGGGTGGGTATGTGGGGGCCAGAGGGTCTGTGTGCAGACAGGGCAACTTTCCTGGTGGTGGAAATACAAGGACCCTTGGCTTCCACATGTACAGAGTATGAATTTGTATCAGAAAAGGGTCTTAAGAAATAACTTTGCTGCATAGTAGGATCTGCTGTGGAGCTTTGAAAAGAAAACCACAAACTACCTATGAAAGTGAAGACACTTAGTCGTGTCCGACTCTTTGGGACCCCATAGACTGGAGCCCGCCAGGCTCCTCTGTCCATGGGATTCTCCAGGCAAGAATACTGGAGTGGGTTGCCATTTCCTTCTCCAGGAGCTCTTCCTGACCCAGGGATTGAACCCAGATCTTCTGCATTGCGGGCAGATTCTTCACCATCTGAGCCACCAGGAAAGCCCAAGAATACTGGAGTGGGTAACCTATCCCTTCTCCAAGGAATCTTCTGGACCCCAGAATCGACTGGGGTCTCCTGCATTGCAGGTGGATTCTTTACCAGCTTAGCTACCAGGGAAGCCCTAAACCTATTGTTGACTGAAAAAAAAAGAAAAAACACAACCTGAAAGTTGAGAATTATGTTTTATTTGGCGGACTTTCCGAGAACTTAAGCCTGCCTGGGATACTGCCTCTCAGGAAGCTCTGAGGGATCAACAGAAGAGGTAGGGGAGGAACCAGAATGTATAGGAGGTTTGCAACAAAGACCAGTAGTTGGAACATCAAAAGATGACTGTTAATAGAAGAAAACCAGACATCACTGGTTAAGAAATTAAGCACTTTTCTTTGTGTGGAAAGATGTGAGAATCTGGGCTCATTGAAATCACTCCTTTGATAAGTGTCTTAACTAGAGCCAGTAGCCTGTTCTTTCCCATCCTGAATCTCCTCAGGGTGCACAGTTTGCAGGAAGGGCTACAGTGGTTGCTGGCTTGATGGACACGTTTTCCTTTGTTTTCAGAGGTGGCAGGTGACATTTTTTCTGGCAACACTACCAATGCCTGTGCTGTAAACCACTTGAATAAGACTTTCTAATGATAGGGCCCAGGCATCTGTATTATCTAAGCTACTAGATAATTTGATGTATATTAAGACCAAAAAACCCAATTGATCCTGGTCTAATCCCTTTATCTTACATACTGTGATCACACAATTAACTAGCACCTGCACTGGAGGTAGATTCTCTGGTATGTTCTCTTTAAATATAAATAAATAATAATATTATAATAAATAATATATATAATAATATTATATAATATATAATAAATAATCCAGAAGGGGAAAAACAGAGTTGATTTTTGGTGCTTCCAGTCTTTCCACTCTTCCGTATTCACTTTTTTGGCTGTGTTTTCATTCCCATCCCATCCTTTTAGGTTTCTATGTCCTTGAATTTCCTTGCCTTCCTTCTATTCTTTGGTGTTTAGGAAAGACCCTTTCACACTCATGGTGATTGGTGAGTATCTTCTCCCTTCCCTGGATATATATGCTAAGCCTTTAAAGCCACTTCATTTTTCTGGGATTTCAGTTCTATCAGCTGTAGATAGAGTTTGGGGTTCAAGGATATGGTTCTCAAAATGGAAATGTAGATATTAGCCAATGGGTAGTGAAGGAATTCTCATTTGAGAAGGACATCGTCTGTCATCCTTGAAATTACATGTAGTTGCCTGAGTTCCACATTTTAATGGGAGCCTGGCCCCGAAGTGTGTTCAGTCCAAAAAAAAAAAAATTGATTTCATGCCGGTTTTACGCCACAGAGGGACTTGGTTCATCTGTCATACTACTCTGCCAAAATAAGTTCTTTTGTGATTCTTTGGGAAATCAGGAATTAGCTGCTAGTTGTATAAATGGGAAAGATGGACTGAAAAAAATTTCTTTTTCTAAAGGAGGAAATTAGAAAAATTGTTGGGCTAAAGGGAGAGGAAGAAAATTGTTAAAATATATGTACAGTGTGTGAATAGTGAGCTGGCAGATTCTTTCAATTTTTTAAAAACATAGTTTTATAACAAAGTTTTTTTTATAAACATGTATTGTTTCTATAATCAGAAAACACACATTTAAAGAATAGGCCCCATGCTAGAGGTTTGTGGAGCTCCAGGACTGAATATTCAGGCTGCCTAGTTGTCCAAATGCTGGCCTCTTATAGTTGTTAGCATTTTACCAGCAGATGTCTATCCCTTTGACAGCAAACAGCTCTAGGAGACAAAATATTAATGTCAAGTCTTATGAAGCAGAGTTGGTAAGATTCTTTCTTGGGGGCGGTCTGAGAGGTGGTGGTTCAGGGCACCTGGGTCAGGGTGGGAGGCCAGGCCAGGCTGGAAGTCATGCCCTCAGGTTGCTGACGTTTTCTTGTCACGCAGGGACTGTAATCCTCCAATCAGAACAGTCAGGGAAGTGACAGGCATGGGATGACTTCCCCCTTCTTGGCACATGAACAGAAAGTGGCTTTATTGGTAGAGATGGTTGAGGGAAAGAAATGGGGGCACATATGCTTGAGGCTTATCCTTGTGGGAAAGGAACACGTTCAGTGAATATGTGTGATAATTGCACTTGTGCTAATGTCTGAGCCAGGAGCCCATCCCTTCCTCAAGGAGCTCACATTTTAGTACAAGGAAGCAGCTGACGAGCAACAAGAGCAAACAAGGACGTGACATGGAGTGGTAAGAGGTGCCAAGTGTGTGGGTAAAGAAAGCAGTGAAGGGGTAGCAGCAAGGAACCAACACCACCAGGTCTGGGGAAGAGGTCGCTGCCCGGCTTCCTACCCAGGTTTAGAGGGAGTGGGTGCAGCCCGAGAAAGGCTGGTTGGTCTTCGAAGGAGCGGGGCACTTTCCTCCGAGGAGTGGGGGATTGGGGGGTGGGGGCTGGGGGCAGAGGGATGCAGATGTCCAGGTCAGGAGCTCCATTCTCTGGGGCTGGGTAGCAGAAGGCTCCAGGCAGCGCACCCTGTTCCTGGGCTGGATGACCTAATAAGGCCTCTTCCATCTTGCCTGCTCCCAGTCTGGCCAGAGAGAGGACTCCCTGTTCTCCCTGGCAGGCTCTGCGCAGGCCACAGTGTTTAGGATTTCTGAGCACCAAGGAGTGTTCCAGCCAAGGGCTTTCCATGTGACAGTCCCCTGAGCTGGGGGGAAGGGTTTAGGAGGCAGAGGGGTGCAGGAGGGAGGGGAGGATGCAAGAGAAAAGAGTGGGCTGTGGAGGAGGGGGAGGGCCTGGGAGGTAAGGGGGGCTGCAGGAGGGAGGGAAGGATGCAGGAGGAAGGGCAGGGGGAGGATGTGGGAGGGAGGGAGAGAGTGCCTGGGGGGAGGGGGAGGGTCAGGGTGAGGAGCGTCCCATTTCAGCCTCTGGCACCAACTTCTCCCTTGAGACCGGGCAGACGGGGAAGAGAGATAAGAAAAAAATGCCAGGGCTCCAGTTGTACACAGAAGCTTTTCTAAAGCATTTGGAGCTGCAGAGAAAGGTAACTGAGAAGGGAGAGAAAATAAAGGACTATTGAAGCAGGGTGTCTGGGGCTGGGAGGCATCTCTGCCACGTGGGTGTTAGAGCATTTCTTCTCGCCGGTGCCCCGATGGCCCGGCTGCGGCCGTGGTCACAGGTCTTTCCTTGTCTTGTGGGAGGTAATTCAGGAAAGGACTCTGACGTCTGGGGAGGGGAAGCGTGATCTCCTGTTTCTTCCAGGCTGTTCACATGCTGGAGCTGGAGGAAGCTTCAAGATCATAGCCATGGAGTCACATGCTGGGGCCTCGGTGAGCCCCCAAAAGGGAAAACTGTCCATCTGAGGCCACGCCCACCAGCATGTCATTCCTGCCAGGCCTGTCTCTGACCTGCCTCTGTAAATAAAAGCATGTAAGGGACATTTGGTTGGTATTTGCCTGTTCTCTTGCCATTAAAGGGCACATTTTGAGGCAGGAGGTTCAGGCCAGCGAGAGCTAGATGTCTCCTGTCTCAAGCAGGATGGAGGGTTGACCAGGCCTGAGTTCAGGTTTTATGTTAAACTGAACTTTATCACCTTTATCATCAGCTGCACACTGAATAAGTCACCCAGGGGAACTGTCCACAACCTGTCCAGGGCCTTAGAGACCAGGCACGGCCTTCTATCTGCAGACTTGTCCTGGGCTTGTGAGTCCTTCCTTCCTGACTGGTGAGGAAGCAAGTGTGGGCTGGCACTGGTCTATGGAGAGATGCTGAATCCTGAGCCAGGAGCAGCCTCAGCAAGTCACTAGCTCGTTGCTGTGGGACTTTGGCTGAGTCAAAGCTATGGTTTTTCCAATAGTCATGTACGGAGGTGAGACTTGGATCATAAAGAAGGCTGAACGCCGAAGAAATTGATGCTTTCCAATTGTGGTCCTGGAGAAGACCCTTGAGTGTCCCTTGAACTTCAAGGAGATCAAACCAATCAATCCTGAAGGAAGTCAATCCTGATTTCATTGGAAAGAGTGATGCTGAATACTTTGGCCGCTTGATGCAAAGAGCCAACTCTTTGGAAAAGACCTTGATGCTGGGAAAGATTGAAGGCAAAAGAAGGGGACAGCAGAGGATGAGATGATTAGATAGGATCACTGACTCAATGGACATGAATTTGAGCAAATTCTAGGAGAGAGTGAAGGACAGAGGAGCCTGGTGTGCTGAGGTCCATAGGGTTGCAAAGAGTTGGATGTGACATAGCAACTGAACAAGAATAATAACAACCACCACAACTTCCCTTCTCAGGCCCTTTGCCATCATTGCAGAGAGGGGCTAAAGTAGACTTATGTTTCTGGAACTATGCTGGTTGGAAAGTAAAAGAGGGCTTGAGGCTTGGGGGCAAGCTGCCACCTGACTTCATCCCTAGCCCTGCTAGTTTTTTTTCATGTCGCGTAGCATGTGATATGTTACAATATGTTTATGTTTATGATCTGTATATAACATAACACAATAGAATAGAATATTACCATGCTGGACTTCAAGGTAAGTCTGTACTTGAAAGAAGGATTTCATTCCCTAGAAAACTTGGAGTACCCCATGCATCAGGTGACTTCGGAAGTGACTACAGAGGCCCCTCAATCCGTGATTCTGTTGCTCATTAAACAGTCCTGAGCAGCGCCAGAGAAGACTGGCAGCGTTCACTCTGGTTATTTAGAAGTCTGAAAAAATGCCAAGAATTCGCAGTTAGAAAAACACCCCTTGGCTCCTCATTTATCTGGAGAGCAAAACAAACTCACTTGACGGACTGTGTGGTGCTGGGGAAGCGCCAGCGTGGGAGAAGCGCTCGCTGCCTCTCTGTGATTTCTAGCCAGCTGGACACTTGCTGTCCCTGGGACGTGCCTGAGCGAGGAGGGGGTGGTGTCTCAAGCCCACCCTGGAGAGTGTGGGACTTTTATGACCTGGGGACGCAGCACTGACATTCTTACTGTTCACAAGGAGATGTGAGATCTCTGACACGTGGTGAGTCCTTGGTCTTGTGAAAGGAGAGATTGTATTATTGGAGGTTGAGTGAAGTGACCAGAGGTGATGGGGGCACCTGAAATGCCCACCTCGGGTTAGCAGCTTCCAGGGACCAATCAGTCGCCACCCGCCTCCCCAGCTTCTTCTGGTACGAGGGAGGGACAAGCTGGGGGTGAGCTGCGGCCGGTCACCTGTGTGTAAAGTCGCATGCACGAGGGACTTTCCTAGTTGGTCTCATTAAGGAAAAAACCCAAATCTCAAGCTGTAAGACCCACGCCTGGGAGCGAGTCTCTGGGCCAAGTCAGCCTTCACATCTCAGGGCAGTTTTCTGGCTCTTTACTTCACTCAACAAATATTTCTTAAACACCTACCACGAGCTCAGAACTGTTGGAAAAGATGGGCTACATCTGTGAGCAAAACAGACGCCAATTCTTGCCCTCAGGGATCTTCCCTTCTGATGCTCATCACAGGTATCAAGCTCTCCGCAGGGATGTGTTACCCACGGGAGACTGGGTGGGATTTAGGGTGCAGAGATCAGAGCCTGGGTGTTGGTCTCAGACACTTGGGTCCAGGCCCTTTACCTCTCTGCTGGCTTAGTTCTCTCGTTAGACAGGTTCAAGGGCACAGCCGTTTCCTTGTCTGCTTTTGTTTTGTATTGTTTTGGTTATTTATCTTTAAATTTTTATTGAAGTATAGTTTTTTGGGGGGCTTCCCAGGTGGTGCTAGTGGTAAAGAACCTGCCTGCCAATGCAGGAGACATGAGTCCCGGGTTTGATCCCTGGGTCGGGAAGATTCCCCTGGAGGGGAAAATGGCAACCCACCCCAGTATTCATGCCTGGAGAATCCCATGGACAGAGGAGCCTGGCAGGTTATGATCCATGGGGTCACAAAGCGTCGGACACAACTGAAGAGACAACACATGCATATTTGATTTACAATGTTATTTCTGCTGTACAGCAAAGTGATTCAGTTGTGTGTATACACACACACACACACACACATATATTCTTTTTTAAAAAAATATTCTTTTCCATAATGGTTTATCACAGGATTTTTTAAATTGGAGGATAATTACTTGACAATGTTGTGTTAGCTTCTGCTGTACAACAGCATGAATCAGCTATATATATCAATAACCTCAGACATGCAGATGACACCACCCTTATGGCAGAAAGTGAAGAACTAAAGAGCCTCTTGATGAAAGTGAAAGAGGAGAGCGAAAAAGTTGGCTTAAAGCTCAACATGCAGAAAACGAAGATCATGGCATCTGGTCCCGTCGCTTCATGGCAAATTGATGGAGAAACAGTGCAAACAGTGGCTGACTTTATTTTTCTGGGCTCCAAAATCACTGCAGATGGTGACTGCAGCCATGAAATTAAAAGATGCTTACTCCTTGGAAGGAAAGTTATGACCAACCTAGACAGCATATTAAAAAGCAGAGACATTATTTTGTCAACAAAGGTCCGTCTAGTCAAGGCTATGGTTTTTCCAGTAGTCATGTATGGATGTGAGAGTTGGACTATAAAAAAGCTGAGTGCAGAAGAATTGATGCTTTTGAACTGTGGTTTTGAAGACTCTTGAGAGTTCCTTGGACTGGAAGGGGATCCATCCAGTCCATCCTAAAGGAAATCAGTCCTGGGTGTTCATTGGAAGGACTGATGTTGAAGCTGAAACTCCAATACTTTGGCCACCTGATGCGAAGAGCTGACTCATTGGAAAAGACCCTGATGTTGGGAAAGATTGAAGGCAGGAGGAGAAGGGGATGACAGAGGATGAGATGGTTAGATGGCATCACCGACTCAATGGACATGAGTTTAGGTAAACTCTGAGAGTTGGTGATGGACACAGAGGCCTGGCGTGCTGCGGTTCATGGGGTTGCAAATACTCAGACACAACTGAGTGACTGAACTGAGCTGAACTGAATGCCCTCCCTCTTGAGCCTCCCTCCTGCTCCCCCCATTCCACCCACTAGGTCCTCACAGAGCACCCCTCCTCATCTGTTAAAGGGGGTGGTAAGGGATGCTCTGAGGATTCTACAGATGATCCACCGGTAGTGGTTGGGGTGATGTCTGCAGCGTGGCCAGTGCTCCACAAGGAGGATGGCCCTCTGCAGGCATTTATCTGCCTGCGTTCATCCCTCGTGGCCTTAGGGGTTGTGCCCTTGACCCTCTGTGTGGTTGCCAGGGGTGCTGTGTCCGTCTGTGGGGCACCTCCGCCAGACGTGACGCTGCCAGGTGTGGGTGTGACCTATGCTGCCCATCAGGCCAGCAGGCCCTCCTGTCTGGGAAGAAAGTGGCTGGCTGTCCCTAAGTCAGCAGCCAGAGTGCCCACCTCCCCTGGGCTGATGCCCAGAGGGCTGCCTTCACCCACTCTGAGCACTCTTGCTTCTTGGACCCAGCAGGCCACTTGTTCTGGGGGCGCAGATCACGCTCCTCCTCCTAGCCTCCCTGTAGTGGGCTCTCTGCTCTCCTGACTGCTGTGACCCGGCCCAGTGCTGCCCCGAACTGGCTGTGTGACCTGGAACCACCCGCTTAACCTCACTGGTCTCAGTGTGCTCATGGGGAGAAGGGAGATAACACTCACAGCTGTCAGGGGCATTGTCAGTGAGACAAGAAGACGAAGGACCAGAGAACCGTAGGTGCAGTGCTCACGTGGTTGTCGTGCCCGTTGCTCGGTCATGTCTGACTCTGTGACCCCCACGGACGATGCTCATTGCCCCCATCAAGCTTCTGTCCTGCACACTCTTTGCCCCCTACGCACGTCTGATCTGGTCCACTCTCCCTCCCTCAGTGTTACCTTCCACCCTGCCCCGCGGTGCAGCCTTTCAGCACATTTGGCCACCTCTGTGATCGTGAAGCCAGACTGGACTCTGGGAGTGTGAAAAGTACCCACTGCCATTGGACTGAGAGTTTCTTAAAGCGGGACCAACTGTCTCCCTCTTTGAGCCTCCCCTTCCTCTTCCAAAGAGCCGAGCCTGCAATGAGTGCCAGCTGCACAGACATGTGGGACAGACGTTCCAGGTGGGTACAGACAGACAGCAGGAGAGAGCTGGCTCCTCTCTCCTGATGCTCTGCTTATTTTGTGTCAAGTAAGGACATTGTTTCTGAAACTGTCGCTCGGAGATCTAAATTTAGAGCTGCTTTCCGCCAGGAGCTATCCTGCCAGGAATGGGTTTGAAATGTAGTCCTCAGGGCGTGACTCTCTTGGGCTCTCAGTAGCACTGCCAGGCAGCCAAGGTGGGGCAGCTTTCAGCTCGGAGTCTTGGAGGAGGTTCTGGTGGAGCACGGACGGCTTGTACCACCATCCAGGCTGTCTGGAGGTGTCCCTCCCGATCATCCCACAGGCTGGCCTCCACACCGTGAGGACGTGCTCCCCAGCCCACCTGTCCTGCCCTCTCCTGCCTCTCAGGGCCGCCTAGATGCTCAAGAACTACTGATGACATGAGTAGCTCACCTGTGCTTCTCAAGTCTTGGAATTAAGAACTAATGAGGTTTCTTTGCCAACACCTGGCAGGTGAGCTGGTTATAAAAGCCAGTGGAGAGTTAAAACTTCTTGGGATCATGTATCCAAGGCTCCCACTTCCCCTGATTGAGTAATAAAATGAAGACATTGATATGTCATGCAGGAAATAGCCTTCCTGAAGGACCAGGCTAATTACTGTAATCCTACATTCCCCATTTTCAGTGAGAATCTGGTTAGAATCAATCGTGTAACAAGAGGTCCCAGATTAATCTGGGCACAGAAGAGTAACATGATACAGACAGAGTTAAATGATGCAGATGGATGCTGAGGCTAATGAGCGAACAGCATCCACAGGTGCTTCTAGGATTTAATGAGTCCACGTCTGTGGGCCAAAGAGGAAACCCATCTCCTCTCCCTGATGTTTCGTTGGCTCCCACTTGTTGTTTTGTTGTTTTAAAGCCGATAGATCTCAATGTCTCTTCTGCTGATACAGCTGAAGGAAATGTTTGCATGGTGGCACATGCAGGCTGTTGATAAAATAAGGTCCTCAATAAACCATGCCACAATGATACATAAAATAAACCATCCCATCATTTTTGGCCAAAAAAAACAAAAACAAAAAAACGAGTTTTCTTTGATTTCATCAAGACAGAACTATGTGCTTTTTTTGGAGAAAGAACCTGACTAGGACTAAGAAGACCTGAATTGTAATCCAATCACTACCACTAACTTTATCAGCAGTGAATCTGTTAACAACATCTGCCCAGGTTGTGCAGCTAGCAACTGGCAGAGTGAGGTTTTGAGCCCAGGGAGTCTATATCCAGAGTTAAGTTCAGTTCAGTTCAGTCGCTCAGTTGTGTCCGACTCTTTGCGACCCCATGAATCGCAGCACACCAGGCCTCCCTGTCCATCACCAACTCCTGGAGTTCACTCAAACTCACGTCCATCGAGTCAGTGATGCCATCCAGCCATCTCATCCTCTGTCGTCCCCTTCTCCTCTTGCCCTCAATCCCTCCCAGCATCAGAATCTTTTCCAATGAGTCAACTCTTTGCATGAGGTGGCCAAAGTACTGGAGTTTCAGCTTTAGCATCATTCCTTTCAAAGAACACCCAGGACTGATCTCCTTTAGAATGGACTGGTTAGATCTCCTTGCAGTCAGGGACCCTGGTAGGGCTCCATGGGGTCGCAAAGAGCCAGAAACGACTGAGCAACTTCACTTTCACATACACAATGGTACCACACTGGTAATATTTGACCTGCATTGTATATGGAAAAATATATTATATAAATTGAAATTCAACAAGCACATTTTGTTGAAGACACATGCATTCTGTATGAGATTGTAATTTTCTTTTTACTTTCTTTTTTCATGCACTGTTTCTCAGAATGGATCACAATTACAATCTTTTTATTATATTACTATTCTACTATTGTAGTCTTCTACTACTATAGATTTCTCCCTAGCTGTTGGGGCTTTGTAATTTCTTTTTTTTTTTTAATTTATTTATTTTAACTGGAGGCTAGTTACTTTACAATATTGTAGTGGTTTTGATTTGTTTTTATATAAATTGATACAGCAATTATGTTATTTATAATAAAATGATTTTTATGTTATCACTTGTAACAATTGTATTGTGCATAAGAACTTAAAATTTCAATAAAGATCAATAAAGTTTAAAAAAAAAAAGAGTCTTCTCCAACACCACAGTTTAAAAGCATCAATTCCTTGGTGCTCAGCTTTCTTCACAGTCCAACTCTCACATCCATACATGACCACTGGAAAAACCATAGCCTTGACTAGACGGACCTTTGTTGGCAAAATAATGTCTCTGCTTTTCAATATGCTGTCTAGGTTGGTCATAACTTTTCCTCCAAGGAGTAGCATCTTTTAATTTCATGGCTGCAATCACCATCTGCAGTGATTTTGGAGCCCCCCAAAATAAAGTCTGACACTGTTTCCACTGTTCCCCATCTATTTCCCATGAAGCGATGGGACCAGATGCCATGATCTTAGTTTTCTAAATGTTGAGCTTTAAGCCAACTTTTTAACTCTCCTCTTTCACTCTCATCAAGAGGCTTGAGTTCCTCTTCACTTTCTGCTATAAGGGTGGTGTCAATCTGCATATCTGAGGTTATTGATATTTCTCTCAGCAATCTTGATTCCAGCTTGTGCTTCTTCCAGCCCAGCATTTCTCGTGATGTACTCTGCACAGAGGTTAAATAAGCAGGGTGACAATATACAGCCCTGATGTACTCCTTTTCCTATTTGGAACCAGTCTGTTGTTCCATGTCCAGTTCTAACTGTTGCTTCCTGACCTGCATATAGGTTTCTCAAGAGGTAGATCAGGTGGTCTGGTATTCCTATCTCTTTCAGAATTTTCCACAGTTTATTGTGATCCATGCAGTCAAACGGAGAAGGCAATGGCACCCCACTCCAGTACTTTTGCCTGGAAAATCCCATGGATGGAGGAGCCTGGTAGGCTGCAGTCCGTGGGGTCGATAGAGTCGGACACGACTGAGCAACTTCACTTTCACTTTTCACTTTCATGCATTGGAGAAGGCAATGGCAACCCACTCCAGTGTTCTTGCCTGGAGAATCCCAGGGACGGGGGAGCCTGGTGGGCTACCGTCTATGGGGTCGCACAGAGTCAGACATGACTGAAGCGACTTAGCAGCATGCAGTCAAAGGCTTTGGCATAGTTAATAAAGCAGAAATAGATGTTTTTCTGGAACTGTCTTGCTTTTTCCATGATCCAGCGGATGTTGGCAATTTGATCTCTGGTTCCTCTGCCTTTTCTAAAACCAGCTTGAACATCTGGAAGTTCACTGTTCACGTATTGCTGAAGCCTGGCTTGGAGAATTTTGAGCAGTACTTTACCACTATGCTAATGCTGAAGTGCTAATTTCAGGCTGATTTGGGCACCCAAGAGTGGAGGGGACCTGTGGTCTACAAGGTAGACTCCTGGAGGCAGCCACACTGCACACACAGTGTGCCTCTGTCCTGTGCTCAGGCAGATGGGCCAGGAACAGACTGACAGAGAGACCTCTGTGTGGTCTCCCCAGCCCCACCACAGCACAGAAGTAGCAGAGGGGCCACGATGTTGCCCATCAGTGTGGCTCAGGGGTGGCTCAGGGGGCCTTGGATGTCACGAGGACTGCAGTGAGGACCAGTTCTGCAGCCCTGTGGGAGGGGTCATGACCAAGGGTCAAGAGTGGGAAGGAGGAGGACATCTCTATTGTGGGCATCTCTATTGCAAGAGATGCCCAGCTTGAAATCTAGATGTCCCCTCAGTGCCTTGGCACTGAGAGAACCTACTAGAACACAGACACCAATGTGCAGGGGAAATGAAGAAACCTCAAATTAATTGATACTCCCTCCATTCTCTGCAAAATTGACTTTTTGAACAAAAATTAATTTGAGCAATAGAGAAGCTAAGTCATTCACACATATCTGAGGGTCAAAACCTTGTCACACAGTGGTTTCAATAAAACTGTGTTAAACAAAGGACGGATGTGACTACATTGAGTAGAGATCTGCTTCCTACAATTTGTATACGTTTGTTACAATCCCATCCTTTGAGCCTCGTCTAATCTAAATGGTTGAATCCCTCCTCTCTTACCAGATGTTCATAGCTCTTGTTTTGACAAACCAGCCATCGACAACCCCATTAGA
Organism: Bubalus bubalis; assembly: GCF_019923935.1. Taxonomy (NCBI): domain Eukaryota; kingdom Metazoa; phylum Chordata; class Mammalia; order Artiodactyla; family Bovidae; genus Bubalus; species Bubalus bubalis. The sequence continues at coordinate 48,953,066 of NC_059170.1, read as the reverse complement.
GGACACCCCATATGCTGCACTTTTGTTTTTAAAGATCAACATTATTGAGACATAACTTATATACAATAAAACGTACCCATTCTGAGCATACATTTCAATAAATTTTGACAAACGTATACACCCCTGTAACCACTATTACAATAAAAATGCTGAACATTTCAGTCTCCTTCCAAAGCCCCACATGGCCCTTTGTAGTCATCTCTCCCCACAAGGCTGGCCCGAGGCAACCACTTTTCTGCTTCCTCTCATTCTCTATTAGTTTTGCCTTTCCCAAAGTTTCATATAAATGGAATCATATGTCATATTTTAAGTGGCTATAAAATAAATGGGAAAGCCAGAGAAACCCCATCAAATGGAGCAGGGACCATGGACGCGAGTCTCCTTGGCTGGCTTGCCTGGCAGTGCCTGGACCAGAGACAGCCCACCTAGCTGACCAGCATCAGTCCATTCCTGGTCTCAACATCCTTTCCATGTGCCTGTCTGTCTTCACAACCACTTCTCCTCCCTTGCTCTTGGAGCTGTTATTTCCTTTCTTGGCCCACATCTGCCCATTGGGAAAGTAAATAGCCCATGCAACCCCTGGAGAAGTATCTTTGCTGAAGGGTTTGCTAATCTTCAGGGAGAGGCAGACAGGAAGTGTGTGTCCACTTGGCTCTCACTGACATCCCAGATAATGTAAACTCGCCGTTTCCTCCACAGCTGGCTCAGGCGTTGGCCCCTGACAGAGTCAGGGAACTTTCAGTTTCTCATTATTTAACGGTTGGAAGCCCCTTGCTCTCCAGGCTCCCAGAGCTAGTTTTCCCTCTCTTGTCAAGAGCTCTGATTTTTTTTTTTTTTTTTTTGGCGGGGTGGGGGATGGTTCTTTTTCTTGATCTTACTCACCTCCAGACTGAAAAGAGCGTGAGAGAGAACGACGGTCTAGTCTTGGAATCATCTCCTCTTCTCCCTAAACCTGTCTGGTTCTTCACCCACGTGAAGATGATATTTTATGGCTGAGGAGACAGAAATGAACTTCTGGAGTCCAGCTACCCTCTGATGTGTTGGTGTTATTCTTCCTGGTAAAAATACTTCCATGAAAGAGCGACTGGTCGAGACTGAAAGTGTCTGCAGACAAGAGAAAGTGAATATGCAGTCTGTATAAACCTGAGAGTGTGACCCTCACCTGGATCTGTGTGCCTATTGGTGCAGGCAGGAGAAAGCCTGTGCCTTCCACAACATCTGGTCTGGACCAGTGGGTCCCAAAAGGTGATCTTCAGATCAGAGGCATCAGCATCCTCTGATGTATTAGTTATCTGTGCTGCGTAACAACTTGCCCCCAATTTGGGGGCTTTAAACACCCATAAATATTATTTTGTACAGTTTCTGTGGCTCAGGAGCTCTCATGAAGATGCAGACAAGGTGTTACCCAGAGCTACAGTCATCTGAAGCCTTGACCGGGGCTGGAGCAAACCTTCCCAGGTGGCCGACTCCCGGGGCTGGGAGTTGGTGGCAGGTTTTGTCTCCTCCCTAGGCTGCTGCTGGAATGTCCTCAAGACATGGAGGTTGGCCTCCCCAGTGTGTATGAACTGAAAGACACAGAGACAGACACAGAAACAAAAAGAAGACCGTTCTATTCAAAAATAGAACTGTGCCTTCTAATATCTCGTCTTAAAATCACACACCATTACATCCATCGAATACAGTTAGAAGCAAGTCACTAAATCCAGTCTACCATATGCAGGGAGGAGTGTCAAAGAATTTGTGGGTATATGTTAAAATATCTTATCTGAGGGCTTTCCTAGTGGACAGTGTTTAGGAATCTGCTTGCCAGTGCAGGGGACGCTGGTTTGATGCCTGGTCTGGGAAGATGCCCCGTGCCACAAGGCAACTAAGCCTGCCTGCCACAGCTACTGAGTGCACCTGCTGCAACAAACACCCAGGGCAGCCAAAAATAAACAAATAAATACAAATAAAAAAATATTTTATGTGACTGAGAAATGCAAATTCTTGGACTGCCCAAATCTGCTGTGTCTCTGGGGTTCAAGTTCAACAATCTATTTCAACAAGCTCTCTGGATGATGGTGCAGCTGGCAAAAGTTGGAGAGCCACCAGAGTAGACCAAAGAATGCTGAGAAAACCTCAACTCACTTGTGGGTGTCTGGGCTGAAGCATTATCCACCAGGGCTACTTTCTAGAACCTGGGCTTTCATGAATTTGACACAAAGGTCCTGGCCTTACTTCAAGATAATCCACAAGAAAGATGCAATAGTCAGGATAATGCCCCCTACCCAGAGATGACCACAGCCTAGGAGCCTGTGAACATGTCACTTAACACGGCAAGAAGGAGTTTGTGGTTGTGATTAAATTAATACTCTTGAGGCGGGAGATTATCTCAGCTTGTCCAGATGGGACCAAAGTAATTACGAGGATCCTCACAAGTAGGAGGAAGGAGAGAGAGAGTCAGAGAGAATCAGAGATGGGACGTGCTGATGGCAGCAGAGTCAGCGAGATATTTGAAGGTGGTCCACTGCTGACTTTGAAGACAGAGAGATAGCCAAGGACCGTGGCCACAAGCCAAGGACTGTGGGTGACCTCTAGAACTTGGAAAAGTCAAGAAAACAGATTCTTGCCTAGAGCCTCCAGAAAAACGCAGTCCTGCCAACACTTTGATTTAAGCCCAGGGAGATTCCTTGTGGACTTTCAGCCTCTAGAAATGGAAGAGAATTCACTTGCGTTGTTGGAAGCCACTCTGTCGGTAGTTATTTGTTTCAGCAACAGTAGAAATCTAGCAGGAAAGTGTTCTCATCTGAAACTTCCTTTGGGTGGAATAAAGAAAAAAGCAGGAGAATGGAGGATCTGCTCCCTTAGATGTTTCCATGGGAAGTATAGACGCATGTGTTGTTGCAGAGTGTGTGCTTGTATTTTTACCAACAGAAGAGGAATGCTGTAGAACTGCATTGTCCAATATATTAACGGTAGCCACCAGCCACATGTGGCTTGATAAATTTACATTTCAGTTAATTAAATCTACATAATATAAAAAAATAGAGTTCCCAGTCCTCCAGCCATACAGCAAAGGCTCAGTAGCCAAACATGGCTTGTGGTTAATGTTCTGGGCAGCATGGACACAGAACATTTCCAAAATGTTCTATTGACATTTGTAAATGTTCCAGTAGACAGCACTGCTCCAGCCTGTTTGATATTTCCCAGATTAAGCTTTTGCAAAAACCTTACTCCACTCTGTGGCCATGGCTGTGATTTCCAGTAGAGTCTATCGGATTCCTTCAGCTCCATCACTTGTATTTATCTGCAGTGCTCAGCAACTAGGTTTAAAAAATCCTTGCTTCAAGGGTTCCTGGGATTCAGAGGTGTCATACAGTCCAGAACATGCGGAGGTTGGGGTGGGGGGGGTGTCTGTATGTCCATGTTTATAGGGGGAGATGGGGACAGAGCCTTCATCCTGGCTTGAACTACAACAGCTTCCCTCTTCATGTTACCTATTGAGTTTATTGTACCACTTCATTTGGAGAAAGGTCGATGGCTTTCAAAAGAAGAAAAGTCTGAAAACCTGGAGTCTGAAGGGAGGGTCCCTACCCTGGCTCTCCTTTGTCCATAGTCTCCTAGAGGTCGTCTGTACATGACTCCTCACCTAAGACCATGAGCAGAGCAGTAAATCACTTGCACTTGGATATTGACATGGAGTCATGATCTAGAGTTACTGACTTTATGAAGATCTCTTCAAACACTAGAACTAAAATTTTATTTTAGATGATGCAGTTAATTTGAAAAGTAACTATATTGGGTTGATCATTTTCCTCCTAGGATTAACTCAACTATTTTGTATTTCTATTCTCAGAAACAAGTTACTCTGTCCCACTTATATCACACATGCACACATACACACATATGTATTTTATAGAACACACCATCCCTGCCTGTTGCAGTAAAGTTTTATAGGGCTTCTGGCCCAAAACAATAATCTTGGGATAAAAAGGGAGGGCCTTTGGAAGTTTCTTCAAACCGTATAATTCTCAGCCCCCAATGGGCTTCTCAGCAGAACTAACAGGTCCTTGGTTCAGGATAGGTTGGCTGGTGGGAGCCTCATATTGGTAAGTGAGGTTGTTAGGAACTTTTCGTTTTAAACTTTGATGTTGAATATGCTGGGATCACACTTCTTACCTCTGATCACACTTCTTACCTCTGACAATTTCAGTCTTATAAGATACGATCTTGCATTAAGTACATACAGATTCCCCAGTTAGAGCACAGTTTGCTGGGAATGGCAAACATGCTTGTCCTTCTCCCTCCCCAGGGCAGAGTAAACACTTGCAAGTCTGGCCAAGTCCATTCTCATGACTCTACTACAGACAAGCACCTGTCTTTCTAGATTTGGCCTGGGTGTCAGCTTTCTCATCTCTGAAAATCCAGGCTTGTAGATTAAAGGAGTTCTGTGTCTTTCCAGCTCTGAAGTTTTGTGGTTGCATGATGGATGGAAATAATTAGACTCAAAGAACTCTGTTTTAAGGTAAGAATGGAAATCCATCATGTATGATAATAATAATAGAAAAATATGGCCATATTTAATCACAGTCATTATTTCCATTTAAAAGATGAATGCACCTGTAGCCAGATGTAAATGAGCCTAAATCTCATTTGAAAATACTACTGAGCAATGTGGGGCTGGAGGTGCATTTATCTGCACCTGTTGAAGGTACAGTTTAGGTGCCCCTCATTTCAGTGGCCCTTCCAAAGCCCTGGGAGGGGACTTTGCAACATGTTTACATCTTCATATATTTTATAAACTTTAAAAAGTGCAGTCTTTCAGCTGTAATCTGGTAAAACTGCCATCTCCTTTCATCTACACTTTCTCTCCTCTTGACTAAGGTTGGGCAGTCTGGGACATTTGGGGGAACCAGCTAAAGCAAGATGAGTTGGGGATACATTTATTTTGACCTTAGTAGCACAGGATGATGTGGTTTACTGTAAGGACTCTAGAAAATTACTAATAGTGTATGGTTTTTCCCATCCCCACGAAACCTCTGGTGGAGGGGTTGAGTTAAAAACCGTTATTAAGAAGGAGAAGGGACTTCCCAGGTGGTCCAGTGGTTAAGAATCTGCCTTACAAAGCAGGAGATGTAGGTTTGATCCCTGGTCTGGGAACAAGATCCCACATGTGGCAGAGTAACTAAGCTAGGGTGCCACGACTACTGAGCCCTTGGGCTCCAGAACCTGTGTGCCACAACTAGAGAGTCCACGCGTCAAAACGAATGAAACATCTCACATGCGGCAACTAAGATTGGACATAGCAAATAGCTGCCTAACTAAATAAATATAAGTAGGAGAATAAGAAAGAGGAGAAATATGAAAAAGTCTGAATGACTAGTTTGTCCTTGAAGAATCAGTCCTGTTTCAACAACCAGCAGCACTTTGGAATGAGGCACTTTGGGAACAAGGACTTGAAATAAGGTCGAGTTCAAGTCAGCTGTGCCAAGTGCCGACCATGTCATCATAGACTCGATATTTTTCTTTGAATCTATTCCCTCCCCCATGAATGAGGATAAGAAGATCTATCTCCCGTGCTTTTGGGGAACAGTAAATGCTATAAAGTACTGTGGAATATTATTCCAAATTGGAATGAGAGGCACTCCATAAATTACAGCTTGTTTTTTTTTTTAAATCATACCATAGAAGTTTCTTGTATGGTGCACTGAATTTAATATCAAACATTCCAAGCAAGGGGAAGGATCACCTTAAAAGATTGTTGAAGTGGGGAGGGGACTTGAGATGTTTGAATGAGGACGTTGGGCTTTTTCAAAGTTGTGACTTGGACCAGGTCATGCCCCTGTGTGTGTGTGCTAAGTTGCTTCAGTCATGTCTGACTCTTTGCAACCCTATGGCCTACCAGGCTCCTCTGTCCATGGGATTCTCCAGGCAAGAATACTGGAGTGAGTTGCCATGCCATCCTCAAGGGGATCTTTCTGACCCAGGAATCGAACCCATGTCTCTTTATGTTTCCTGCATTGACAGGTGGGTTCTTTACCACTAGCACCATCTGGGAAGCCCAGGTCATGCCCCCAAGAAGCAGCAAAAATGGTCTTATAACCCACCTATTTGAAGTAGGAGTACAGCCAGGATAATCTAGAAATGTGTGTGGACCTGCATGTGGACCTTCCTTACTAATTGGTATTTGCTGGAACAGTTGCTTAACTGCCTTCAGAAAAGAATATTCTCCTTTATTGTTGTTGTTAAATTCAGCTGTTTTCAGGACAGATTGGATAGTTCTCTGTTTTGTTAACTCCGCAAACCCCCTCCCCACCCTCCACCCCCCTTGACTAGAGCCCACAGCTAAGGTCAGATGAGTCGTGAGGAGAGTGGCAGCTAGATTCCCGGGGCAGGGGCAGCTGTAAGGAAAATGCAGAAGATTGCATTGAATCTGGCTCTGGGTAAACTACACATTTGTTGAATGTATAAGAAGAATATATAATGCATGGGGCTTCCTAGGTGGCCCTAGTGGTAAAGAACTTGACTGACAATGTAGGACATGTAAGAGAATCGGGCATCTGAGCACACACACTTTTGTGTCAAACGTTGTATACACTCTTGCTTTTAAAATGCAGAGAATGAACTTGTGGACACAGTGGTGGAAGGAGAGGGTAGGATGAATTGAGACAGTAGCATCGACATATATGCACTACCATATATAAAATAGATGGCTAGTGGGAAGCTGCTATTATATATCACACAGGGAGCCCAGCCTGGCACTCTATAATGACTTAGAGAGGTGAGATGGGAGGCGGGGAGGGAGGCTCAACAGAGAGGGGAAAGATATATATAATTATGACTGATTCGCTTTGTTGGATGGCAGAAACCAAACAACATTGTAGAACAATTATCCTCCAATTAAAAAAAAATTGTATTCATCTGTTCTTTTAAAAAAGCTGTATTAGGCACCTTCTGTGTCCCAGGCTGTTTTAGTCTTTATTACTCTTGGGAAGGATGTGATGAACTCAACAACCCCTTTGTTTTAAGAGAGAAAAAAAAAAAAGTGGAAGACGGTTTTGTAAGAGCAGTGGGCTTCAGGGGAGAACAAGGGAATGCTAATCACAAAGTTTACTGCCTTCCTACTTCTGCCCCGAGCGACAGTAGCAAGAGCCTCATCTCACAGGTGCATGTCTGACACCCTCACCTTTTCACCTGGGTGGGGCGAATGTTACTGGGGAATGTGAAATGTTCTTCCTCCAGGCTTTCTGCAAAGTCTGAAGGGGGAGGTAGGGCCCAGAAACGTGGGGGAATGCCCAGGTCTGAGAAAACTCATGGATCAACTTGGAATCCTGGCATCTCCAACTGAAAGGACCTCAGAGGCCCTTAGGTTCAGCCCTTAAACCAAGCAAATCCCCTCTTGATAAGGGATCAGAGCATCTCAGTTGGCATACCTTCAGTGCTGGGGAACTCTCTCCCTCACGAGGCAGCCCATGCTGGTTCTGAAAGTTGTTCTTCACCATACTGAGATGAAATCTGCTTCCACATGATTCAGCCCAGTGGTCCCAGCTCTGCTCTCTGATGTCATGCCAAATACATCTAATTCCTTTCCCAGAGGAATTCAGTGCCCTTAAGGGTCTAAACTCAGAGATCTCGTCCCCTCTAAGACTTTCTTTTCTCGCTTCTGCAGACTCCTCTTGTGTTGTTGCTAAGTTGTGTCCAACTCTTTGTGATCCTCTTAAATGTTTTGATTCCTAAACCGTCCCCTCTTAGCTGGAACAAGAGAAATTGGAAATGAATGGGCTGAACTGCTTCAAGGCTCCCTGGGAAGAACTTTTAAAAATGCACACTTGAGTGACAAGAGGCAGTGAAGAAGGCACTGGGGGCTGCCTCTCCAGCCGTGAAAATGAGGACAGAGGTCAGGGCTCATCTGGCTGGTGTCTGAGCCTCTAAATAATGCTTAGGACACTCAGAATACTTTTTAAAAGGCCAGGGGGCAGAGTCTGATATACTAGAACCAGGGAAGTAAATCTAACGGTTCTCAGAACATCCTTGCTCCTAGCAGTTTACACAGCCATCTCTGGGCAGAATTATACTTACAGGAGGAAGAGGATGGATGGAGTTAAAGCTTAAAGTGTCTTGGAAATGACGACTACCATAAGCCCCAGTCCCTCCACCCTCATAAATGTTTTCCCTGTATTTTTTAAAGAACTGAAATTGAGAAAAGGGTGTCCATGACACCTTAATAATGCCCCCTTTACCCAGTGACACTGTTGCAGGAAGACAGACCCCTTCCAGGGCCCGAAACTGGGCTCTTGTCTAACACTCAGAAATGAATTTTCCGAGAAGACACATGTGCTGACAAAGCAAGAAATTTTATTGGGAAAGGGCACCCGGGTGGAGAGCAGTAAGGTAAGGGAACACAGGAGAACTGCTCTGCCGTGTGGCTTGCAGTCTAGGGTTTTATGGTGATGGGATTAGTTTCCCGGTGGTCTTTGGCCAATCATTCTAATTCAGAGTCTTTCCTGGTGGTGCACGCATCACTCAGCCAAGATGGATGCTAGCGAGAGGGATTCTGAGAAGTGGACGGACACGCGGTATCCCCTTTAGACCTTTCCCGAACTCTTCCGGTTGGTGATGGCTTATTAGTTCCGTATTCCTTATCAAGATCTCCTGTCATAAAACAACTCATGCAAATAGTTACTATGGTACCTGGCCAGGGTGGGCGGTTTCAATCAGTGTGCTTCCCCTAACAACTCCCCCCTGAGAGACTTCATATTCAAGATACTTCTTGGGAATTGGGGCGGAGGTCTCTTTCTTCTGTAACTTCTTCCTGCTGTGCATGGGCATAGGCCTGCCTAGCAGAGCAGAAGTCTCTCTCTACCTGATCTAAGTTGGGGTGTTCCACATGTGAAACCAGCTTCCACCCTTGTAGTAACAGCAATTTAGTTTGAAACTGTTGGCCCCTCTCAGAAATGAAATAGACAAGGGCCAAACAGGAGACCTTATTATTGCCAAATAATAGGAGACTCCTTATTGCCAAATTCAGGCTTAAATTGAAGAAAGTAGAGAAAACCACTAGACCATTCATGTATGATCTAAATCACATCCCTTATGATTATACAGTGGAAGTGAGAAATAGATTTAAGGGCCTAGATCTGATAGATAGAGTGCCTGATGAACTATAGAATGAGGTTCGTGACATTGTACAGGAGACAGGGATCAAGACCATTCCCATGGAAAAGAAATGCAAAAAAGCAAAATGGCTGTCTGGGGAGGCCTTACAAATAGCTGAGAAAAGAAGAAAAGTGAAAAGCAAAGGAGAAAAGGAAAGATATAAGCATCTGAATGCAGAGTTCCAAAGAATAGCAAGAAGAGATAAGAAAGCCTTCTTCAGTGATCAATGCAAAGAAATAGAGGAAAACAACAGAATGGGAAAGACTAGAGATCTCTTCAAGAAAATCAGAGATACCAAGGGAACATTTCATGCAAAGATGAGCTCGATAAAGGACAGAAATGGTATGGACCTAACAGAAGCAGAAGATATTAAGAAGAGGTGGCAAGAATACACAGAAGAACGGTACAAAAAAGATCTTCACAACCCAGATAATCACGATGGTGTGATCACTGACCTAGAGCCAGACATCCTGGAATGTGAAGTCAAGTGGGCCTTAGAAAGCATCACTATGAACAAAGCTAATGGAGGTGATGGAATTCCAGTTGAGCTATTCCAAATCCTGAAAGATGATGCTGTGAAAGTGCTGCACTCAATATGCCAGCAAATTTGGAAAACTCAGCAGTGGCCACAGGATTGGAAAAGGTCAGTTTTCATTCCAATCGCAAAGAAAGGCAATGCCAAAGATTGCTCAAACTACCGCACAATCGCACTCATCTCACACGCTAGTAAAGTAATGCTCAAAATTCTCCAAGCCAGGCTTCAGCAATATGTGAACCACGAACTTCCAGATGTTCAAGCTGGTTTTAGAAAAGGCAGAGGAACCAGAGATCAAATTGTCAACATCCGCTGGATCATGGAAAAAGCAAGCGAGTTCCAGAAAAACATCTATTTCTGGTTTATTGACTATGCCAAAGCCTTTGACTGTGTGGATCACAATAAACTGTGGAAAATTCTGAAAGAGATGGGAATACCAGACCACTTGATCTGCCTCTTGAGAAATTTATATGCAGGTCAGGAAGCAACAGTTAGAACTGGACAGGGAACAACAGACTGGTTCCAAATAGGAAAAGGAGTTCGTCAAGGCTGTATATTGTCACCCTGTTTATTTAACTTATATGCAGAATACATCCTGAGAAACGCTGGACTGGAAGAAACACAAGCTGGAATCAAGATTGCTGGGAGAAATATCAATCACCTCAGATATGCAGATGACACCACCCTTATGGAGGAAGTGAAGAGGAACTAAAAAGCCTCTTGATGAAAGTGAGAGTGAAGAGTGAAAAAGTGGGCTTAAAGCTTAACATTCAGAAAACAAAGATCATGGCATCCGGTCCCATCACTTCATGGGAAATAGATGGAGAAACAGTGGAAACAGTGTCAGACTTTATTTTTCTGGGCTCCAAAATCACTACAGATGGTGACTGTAGCCATGAAATTAAAAGACGCTTACTCCTTGGAAGGAAAGTTATGACAAACCTAGATAGCATATTCAAAAGCAGAGACATTACTTTGCCAACAAAGGTTCATCTAGTCAAGGCTATGGTTTTTCCTGTGGTCATGTATGGATGTGAGAGTTGGACTGTGAAGAAGGCTGAGCACCAAAGAATTGATGCTTTTGAACTGTGGTGTTGGAGAAGACTCTTGAGAGTCCCTTGGACTGCAAGGAGATCCAACCAGTCCATTCTGAAGGAGATCAGCCCTGGGATTTCTTTGGAAGGAATGATGCTAAAGCTGAAACTCCAGTACTTTGGCCACCTCATGCAAAGAGTTGACTCACTGGAAAAGACTCTGATGCTGGGAGGGATTGGGAGCAAGAGGAGAAGGGGACGACAGAGGATGAGATGGCTGGATGGCATCACTGACTTGATGGACGTGAGTCTGAGTGAACTCCAGGAGTTGGTGATGGACAGGGAGGCCTGGTGTGCTGCGATTCATGGGGTCGCAAAGAGTCAGACACGACTGAGCGACTGATCTGATCTGAAACAGGAGACCTAACAGGATGGTCATCTCTGGTCCCCGGAAACAGAAGGCAACATTTGGGGTGAGGGTTGCAGGGTTTGTGATCCTTTTTGATTGGTTGGTGGTGAGGCAAGAGAGCTGTGCTCCAGGAATCTTGTGCTCAGTCTGAAGTTACCATCCTCCACCTGGGTGGGGGCTCAAAGACACTCTTATGCATATTTGTTTGAGTAGGAACCAGGACTCTGTCTGGAGGCTGTACCAACCTTTGATTGTTTCTCCTGTTACTGTATCCCCTCCCTTCCCTGATTAGCAATTGTTTGAATCCGCCCTTTGGAACTCAGGGAAGGTCAAGGAGGTTGAATGAAGCCTATATCCTATAGACAAGAAATGGAGAACACAGAACTGATCTCTACTCCAGAGCCCCACAGAGTTCTACTCAGTTTTAATTTAGGGAAATAAGCAACTATGACTGTGATAACTTCCTGTCAAAATGGAGCATAGGACTGCCTCAGCTTGGAGTATAGACACTGAATTGGAAGTATTTCTGAGTTCCAAGTTCTAGATCTGAGTCTTGTATGATTAAAATTTCAATCCCTTGGTCTGCCATTTTGTTGTAACAGACCCAGTTAGAAGTAGTTGGAGGAGTGATAACTGGAATTTAGAAGATAAAATAAATCTCATTTCTTTTTAGAAGAATAGGCCTGAAACCCAGTCTGGACCTGGCACTTCAGGGAGACTTGTAGCCAGTTGCCTAGTTTCACAAAAAGTAAGGTTGCAGTTACTTGCTTCCAGCAGACATTGTTTTGAGAATGGTGGCATCCAAGCCTGACATGACTCAGAAAACTCAAGTGTTTAGCAATACAAGGTCTAATCTGAAAGTACACCCATAGCATCACCTAGTTATTTCCCAGGATATCTGAACCATAGCTACTCTATTTTGACTTGTAATTGTAAACTTTTCCTTAACAGCCAAAGCAGATTTCACCGATAAATGACGTCAGTGTTTCTCTAGGTATGAGAAGATGCAAGAATTGGGACTCATAAAATCTTCTCCTGAAAAGATATAACTATCTGAAGGCATGTTCTGTCAGTTTTTCCCAGAGCACAGAGTGCCTCATTCCTGGTTTTCACCCTGAACTCCTTTCAGGGGCGTTGAAAGTCAGCAGTTGCAGCGGCCATGATTTAATCTTTGTAGATGTAGATGGCAAGTGTCAGTCTTCAGTGGGCAGAGCCCCTTTTTGCTCATAAACTTGACCATGATTTTGAGGGGGGCATCTCATGACCATTTTATCTCATGGTGCTGCGAATGTCCATTCTCAGGTTTGGCAAGGATTTTGTTGACAGGCCACTCCATGTGCTGTTAGTGGACTAGGCCATAAAACAGTATCCACAATTCTCTGGACCACCTGTCTTACTAGCCTCTTGGTCCAGGAAAATATTCCCTCTTTTTGCTTCTTCCCATATCTAGAGTTACACTGTTACCATCATCGATCTCATATGGTACTATATATTATTCTATTAGAGGCCTCAGACACACATTTGACACATTTGACAGTGTAAGAAACAACAATTTTGTAAAACAGGTGAAATACAAATAACATAGCCAGCAGTATTAGTAAAGTCACAAGTAAGACTTAAGTTAAGAGCTTCCATTAGATGTAGCCCAGTATATCTCAGGTCATCTGACTTAGTCTGCTCTGTAGAATCTTTATCTTCCAGGGAAATTATATATTGGCACCGTCTATAAGGCACATAGCCCTGTTTTCTAGTGTTACTAGACTGATTGTCCTTAGTATGATTTAATTGTTTCCAACACAGAGGAGACTTTAAACCTAAATTATCATAGCCTGGTGTTATCTATATAAATCCATCCCATAATTGCGGGAGATTTTTTCCTCCTTTGCTGAAACTTTTCTTGTTGCTCTGATTGAGCTTGAGTAATAGAAAAAAGCTCAAATTTATGGCCAGAGTCAGAGCAGGCATTGTTAATTGACCCGGTGAGGGGATCCCACCTAGTACTACCACAGTAACCTGAATATGACTATAATTTTTTTTTTAAGTAAATTTTCTCAGGGCCAACCAGTTAGAGTCTTGTGGTAGAAAAATTTAACAAGGTAACCCAGAACTAGACAAAGGTAATTGGCCACAAACCCAACAATTGAATTAATTTCTAAAACTAGCATAGAATCAGGCCTATGATAGAGAAGCATTTGATTTATATGCAAAGGTCTAAGAAGTCCAGAAAACATAAATGACCATACGAATCAGGTCCAGCATCTTGGGCAAGCTGTCTACCTCTGATGTTGTCGTCTTCTCATCCTGGTGTAGTGTAGTTTCTCCTGCTTGAGCATCATTTTAAGGTGAGATCAGGTCAGCTGTCTTCTCTAGACCAATCCACTGTAGGGGCCTTTGGAAGTGGGAATTAATCTAAGAGTTAATTTCCCTTCAGTTTCATCGTGCATGAGCTAGTTAAGAGTACCTGGTAAAAAAGTCCTTCCATCCAGGTTGGAGACAGTCCCTTAAATTATGTCTTTTTCCAGTCCTGGTTGCAGGTCATGAGGCATCTGATCTTCATCCAAAGATAGATTACTGAGATAAGCTTCAGAAACAAACTTAGGGTGTTCTTTAAGAATTCAGTTAAATTTTACATTACTATCACATAACAGCAAAGAACTATCTAAGAGATGAGTCTTACTATATGCAGACCTCCATTAACAAACTGGGATTTAACATTTTTTGAAATATCTTTTTCTCCCTAAAATCACCCTCATTTTTATTAAATATAACCAAATTAAGGCTAGTTTGTTTGCAAAATAGGTCTGTTCTCACTAATTTTGGTTTGATGATTTATATAACCATAATTGACTACACACTATTTATTTTGCTGAAACATTTATAGAGTCTCAGACTGAACTTTTAAAATAAAACAGGGCTGGGAAACTCACACCAAAGGCTTATCACAGATTTTGCCTAACAAATCTAGGTGAATTCTTCCCTTTTTAAGGTCTCAAAAATTTCTTGAGATTTTTGTACCCATGAGATAAACTTCCTAACTCATTTGATAAACTTACTGGAAACCTAAGAATTTCCAATTTTTGGAGGAGTCAGATAGAGAGAAAATATAATTGTTTTGTTTATAACATTTAATTTTACCAAAGTATTGTCATAATTAGTTTGAGAAAGCTTTTCCCTACTCCCTGAAAACCCGTAATTTTTCAGATAGAAACCATAAAAGTTATAAGCATATTTGCTGGTTCATTCAGTCCTTTTGTTAACTTTTGTGAAGTCATCAGGTTTTCCATTAGAATACCAGGACATATCAGAATGTTAAGAACTCCATACAATTTCTAGGATATCTGTATTAGTAATTTTACCATACATTATAACATGAGCAGATTTATTACTCATTTGATAATCTTTTTCATGTAATTTAACCAACCAAATAAACACAGTTTAATATCTCTCTTTGGGGTGTTTCAGGGGCCCTCTGAAGCACCCCAAAGTTAGCTAGAGGTCAAAAGAACTTCAAAAAAATTCTATTTAGGAAGTTTTATCAAAAAGATCAATTACAAGGGTTTAGAACATTTGGTCAGATTTAGTCAGTGTTGATGGGTGCATCATTTAGCTTGTTGATATGTCACAATAGGCCTAAATGCCAAGGCTCAAGGTCTAGTGAAAGTCAGCTCCGCCATCTTGGACCTAGTTGACTCTAACCAGTTTTCTTATGGCTGTGTCATTTCTAACAAAATCCATTTATCTAACTAATTGTAATCCAATTTTAGAAAATTCTGATCATGTATAACTCTTTTTAGTATTTTTTCATACCTTTTTCTCTCTCTCTCTCTTTTGAAAACACACTTCCCAAATCTCTTTAGTTCCTCTGTAAAAGGAAATTAGTGTTTAGTAGTAAATGTTTCAAAATCATTCTATTTGGAAATGACCTAACTATTCAATAGACTTCCAACACTTCGCACACTTGGCACAACCCTTAGAAATTTAAGTTACGTCAATCTGGAGAGACTATTTTAGACAGATATTTCCAAAGAATAATTATTCTTAATAGAATTTATATAAAAGCTCATATCTCATTTACATTTTTTAGAAGTTTCTTCACTCGAGGGAATTTCCTTGTTGACAAACTTGTAACAGATATAATATTTAACTTATATTAAACCTAGGTACAATGAAAATATTCTACTTAATGTTAATTACTCTAAGACATGTCTATATTAGATAGGTCAACAAACAAACATTAATATTAGGTATTTAATGCTGAATATTTCCCAGTTCACATGAACCTGGAATTTATTGTTTAATTTAGAATTATTTGATTTGTAAGCACTTACCTTTTTTAAGCCAAATAAATAGAGCTCATTTACAAATTAACCTCAAAAATATTACCCAGAGACAAAGACATACCAAGACATATTTAGACAGACACAATGCAAGATCTAGCCTCATTTTCTAAGTTTAGTCATGAATTAGATACTACAATATAAAATTTACTAGTTTATAAAAAAATAGTTGAAATAAATAAAAATTTTAAAGTCTTTTTCCCCCTTTTCCTCAGTGTCAGGAGTTAGAGATGGTCTAAATAAGTGTTCCTGAGAGCCCTGGTCTCAAGGCACAGGGAAAGAAAATCAAGTTCTAACAAAATGGTGGCAGGTCTAAACCAAATGGTGGCCACACAAAGCATAATGGCCATCAAAAATCACAACACAGAACAGAGTTAAAACACACACATATAAACCTGGCAGTCCTCATCAGACACTCCCTTAAGCACAAGAATACAGTCTCTCAGAAAACCTCCTATAGAGACACAGAACTTCAGATAAAGGAAAATATCTCAGGTCTTCAAAGATTTCAAAGGGAGGAAAGGAAGCCAGCTTGAAAGAAGAAGGGGGAGGAGGTGGGAGGGGGGGTGAAAGGGGTGGCCTTACAGACGTCTCCTGCCACCTACAGATACCCAGGCGTTATGGGACTTTGCCCTGGGCCTCCAGAGAAGGGAGGACTGGAACTCGGCCCTACCAGAATTCAGACCAGACCAGAACCAGAATTCGAGTTCTCTGCCAAGAGGAGGTGATCAGTCTCCAATCCTCAGCTCAGGCTGAGGGCCCTTCAACCAGATTCCTGCATCCAGGACCGGGGGACTAGAAAAACGGAGAAGGATAGGAAGGGTTAAGGAGAGGAAAGAGAGAGGGAAGGAGAGAGAGGTCAATAAAGTCTCTTGTTCCTTACCGGTCTGGGCACTCTGGCCAGTTGTCCACGTCAGGAGGAGACCAGGGACAAAAGTGTCCCAGTTGCGGCCACTGGGTCTGGTCCATTGGCAGGCAAGCTGGCCCCTGAGTATCCCGAGTGGTCAGGATGTCAGTCTCAGCAAAGAAGAGTCCCACCAGAGTTGCCATTTGTTGCAGGAAGACGGACCCCTTCCAGGGCCTGAAACTGGGCGCTTGTCTAACACTCAGAAATGAATTGTCCGAGAAGACACATGTGCTGACAAAGCAAGAGATTTTATTGGGAAAGGGCACCCGGGTGGAGAGCAGTAAGGTAAGGGAACCAGGAGAACTGCTCTGCCACGTGGCTTGCAGTCTCGGGTTTTATGGTGATGGGATTAGTTTCCGGGTGGTCTTTGGCCAATCATTCTAATTCAGAGTCTTTCCTGGTGGTGCACGCATCACTCAGCCAAGATGGATGCTAGCGAGAGGGATTCTGAGAAGTGGACGGACACGTGGTGTCTCCTTTAGACCTTTCCCGAACTCTTCCGGTTGGTGGTGGCTTATTAGTTCCATATTCCTTATCAAGATCTCCTGTCATAAAACAACTCATGCAAATAGTTACTATGGTACCTGGCCAGGGTGGGCGGTTTCAATCAGTGTGCTTCCCCTAACAACACTGTGATGCCAACCTACTCCTTCTACAGACTCTCTGAGTGAGTAAGGGCTTCATTTTTAAAACTTTTTAATGCATTTATATTTTTATTTATTTTTGGCTGTGCTAGGTCTTTATTGCTGTATGAGGTCTTTCTCTACTTGTGGTGAATGGAGGCTACTCTCCAGTTGCATTGCTTGGGTTTCTCATTGCGGTGACTTCTCTTGTTGCTCTAGGGTGCGTGGGCTTCAGTAGTTGCGGTGCACAGGCTTTGTTGGTCCAAGGCATGTGGAATCTTCCTGGACCAGGGATTGAACCTGTGTCCCCTGCATTGCCAGACAGATTCTTAACCACTGGGCCACCAGGGAAGTCCATTCATTGTTTTAAAATATATTTATTTGGCTGCACCAGGTTTTAGTTGCGACATGTAGGATTTTCAGTCTTTGTTATGGCATGAGGGATCTTTAGTTGCAGCATGTAAATTCTTAATTGCGGCTTACAGGATCTAGTTCCCTGATCAGGAATCAAACCCAGGCCCACTGCAATGGGAGCTCAGAGTCCTAACACTGGACTCCCAGGGAAGTCCCCAAGGCTTAATTTTTTAAGGTAGCTTTTTAGTGATAAAATCAAAAGACCTAAGTATAGGGCATGTAAGCTAATCCAGTCCCGGTAATAGAAACTCATTTTTTTGTATTTACATAATGGCAAATTATTTTGTTGTTTGCTTCACTGATATTATCAGATGATTTTACCTTGGGTAAGTATGTGAAGCTAGGTTACAATCTAACATGTAGGTTCAAAGCCACGTTGATATAATGCAAGTTTGCCTTTGTCCTGATTTCTTCCACTTAAAAGAATGACGCTTCCTGTTTGTTACTTACCTATGCTAATTGTGGCTATAGCTTGCTACTAGTTCCGGTGACGATGCCGAGGTCTGTGATGGGAGGGCGATAGCACAAGCTCTGTTTTGCAGGTCAGGCAGGCTGAGGCTGAGCAACATTCAGTGATGGGCACAGGCCTTTGTGACTCTAGATAATAGACCTCAAATAATAACCCAGTCTTCCCAGTGCTATTCCCCTTGCAGTATTCTCCAGAACACAAGCTAACTAAAACGGAGGTGAAAGAATTAAACACACAGAGGCACATTTCTATTCCAAACCAGTGGAAAATACTAGCAACATCCATGAACCTATACTTTGCACAATTATTAAAAAGAAAACAAAACTTGATCATTATCTCCAAAACAAAATCAGTTAAAAGCAAATTCTCTTTGAAAATCTCACCAAGGGTAAGTTTTTAAAGAGAATGGTCTTCTGGGGCATGTGAGCTAGTTTGGGGCAAAGTAAGTCCTTGGTCACCCTTGATTCTCTCTCTTTTTTTAAAGTCACTCAGTCGTGTCCAACTCCTTGTGACCCCATGGACTATATAGTCCATGGAATTCTCCAGGCCAGAATACTGGAGTGGGTAGCCTTTCCCTTCTCCAGGGGATCTTCCCAACCCAGGGATTGAACCCAGGTCTCCCGCACTGCAGGTGGATTCTTTATCAGCTGAGCCACAAGGGAAGCCCAAGAATGCTGGAGTCGGTAGCCTATCCCTTCTCCAGCAGATCTTCCCAACCTAGAAATCAAACTGGGGTCTCCCGCATTGCAGACAGATTCTTTACCAACTGAGATATGAGGGAGACCTAGACACATCAAATTTTCCTTCTGTGTCTGGGAAGTCTTTATTGGAGTCTGCTAAGAGTAAGGCGGGCTTCCCCGGTGGTGCTATTGGTAAAGAACTGACATGTCAATGCAGGAGATGCAAGAGACATGGGTTCGGTCCCTTGTCTGGGAAGATCCCGTGGAGAAGGAAATGGCAACCCACTCCAGTATTCTTGCCTGGAGAATCCCATGGACAGAGGGGCCTGGTCTATAGGGTCACAAAGAGTTAGAAACAAGAGTAAAGCACACAAACTGCTTTAATTAAAGAAAATGTTTGGTGGTCAAAAGAAGAATATTCCAGAGATAGAAAACAGGGCAGTCACTGAGGTTTGGTGATTGCTCCACCAAAGCCACAGATCTGGCTACCTTCAAAGAAAACGTTAGTCACTCAGTCATGTCCAACTCTTTGCTATCCCATGGACTGTTGCCCACCAGGCTCCCCTGTCCATGGGATTTTCCAAGCAAGAATACTGGAGTGGGTTGCCATTCCCTTTTCCAGGGCATCTTCCTGACCCAGGGATCAAACCCAGGTCTCCTGCATTACAAGCAGATTCTTTACCATCTGAGCCACCAGGGAAGCCCTCAAACTGGTCTCTCAAATAAAGAGTAAAACTTAAGGAGAACTCCTCTAATTCTTTGGAGGTTTTAAGATAACTGCTTGTTGACTCAATATAGTAATCTGTTTCTTCAGGGGTAACTGGAAATATTCTTTTCACTTTTATGTAAGTTATGTGTTAATCTTGGCTCTGAAGGAGCAGTTTGCATCCAAGATTCTCAAGGAACTCTTCTGAGATGAATTCATTTTGGAGACACATACTTATTTATTTCCATTCCACAGAGATTTAAATGAGTTCTGATGGGGGAATGTTCCTTTTCCAAGGAAAGTGTAATACACCACAGGCTGAATTCTTACTCAGCTCAGAGACTGTTATCCTCCTAATGGATCCTCCTCCACTTCATTTTGAAACAGAAGAATGTTAAGACCCACAACTCATGTTAAGAATGTAAATTTTGAATATTGATGCCATATTTACTTAAAAGAGGTGTCTGATCAGTTACTAGGCTTAATGACTTCATTTTACCATCCACCACCCACTCATTCACCCAGCCACCGTCTATCATCCATCCATCTGTCTATCCATGCATCCATCCTTCTACCCATGCATCCATCCATTCATCCATCCACCATCCATCATCCAACCATCAGTCCCTTGGGAGAGGTCTGGCCACTCTCTACTTCCTGCTGGTTCCTTAGGTTTACTCAGAAGGTGTCAGCCCCACCTATGATCATCAACTTTTAAAAGTTTGCACTTAACCAGCAAGGCAGGATGGCTATAGTTAAAGCACCAGGCAGGAAGGGTTCTTCTGGACCAGAATGGCCAACTGCCCCAGTCTTCCCTGACTGTATTAGTTTTCACACTGAAAGCCCTCAGTCCCAGGAAATGGACTGGTGGGTTGCCCTAACCTGAACTTCCTGGTAACCAGTAAGAACAATGCAGTAAGGACAGTCCAAGTGATATACAGTGTGTTCACCTCTCTTAAACCTACTAAACTTTAATTAGGTTTATTTAGCCTGTTTATTGTTTATTTAAACAGTAGAGGTGTGTGTGTGTACTGCATAGTCCTGGCCCCTATAGAATTATTAATATTTTCATGGAGATTTCCTTTGTCAAGATGTTCTGGGTCCACAGCCAGGAGGTATGAAGAGCCCTGGGAAACATGTATGATTTCCTGTACAGGTATCATTGAGGGCTTCCCAGGTAGCACGAAGGTGAAGAACCGTCCTGCCAATGCAGGAGTTGCAGGAGATGTAGGGTCCGATCCCTGGGTGGGAAAGATGCCCTGGAGGAGGAAACGGCAACCCACTCCAGTATTCTTGCTGGGATAATCCCAAAGACAGAGGAGACCGGCAGGCTCCGGTCCACTGGGTTGCAAAGAGTCAGACACAACTGAGCACACACGCATGCACACACGGGTATCACCGAGGCCTAATTTTCCGTGTTATGCTGTGTTTTCCTCCTGAGGACTCTGGGGGGAGTTTCAGGACTGGGGAGACCCTGGGATCCTGGTTTCTGGAAAAGTGGGTCTTCTCCAGTGGCTGTCCCACAACCAGTTGGGGTAACTTATTCCTCATTCATCTTATTTTCTTTTTGCAACAGTTTTACCCTTTATTTTTGTCTTTTACTGCATGTATTTTCTATATTTAGATCTAGAAATGGAATGAAATTAACTGAGCTTTCCAGCCCACCTTACGCCATGTGCCATAACAGAAAATGACGTGTTATTATTGTGTCTGCCCGTGGTCAGTGCCATGAGGTGCCCTCTTGGGATGGTGATGGTAGGTGCTGACCCTTGGAGAAGGGCTCTGAGAGGGGCCGCAAGTTTTCACAGGAGGGTCTTTCAGTGACTCTGTACAGACAGATGGCTGTTATGTAAGAGAAGTGTCGAGAAGCCCATACCAGGAGTCTTCCGCTGGGGATGGAGAGACTAAAGTCTACAGGCAGCGGTAGGATAATGAGAAGTGAAAGTGAAGTGAAAGTGAAAGTTGCTCAGTTGTGTCTGACTCTTTGTGACCCTATGGACTATACAGTCCATGGAGCTCTCCAGGCCAGAATACCGGGGTGGGTAGCCTTTCCCTTCTCCAGGAGATCTTCCCAACCCAGGGATTGAACTCAGGTCTCCTGCATTGCAGGCGGATTCTTTACCAGCTGAGCTACCAGGGAAGCCTGGTGGGATAATACTGTGACCTAACCGAAGCCTCAGTCCCTGGCTGTCCTCAGAGGAGAGCAGCGAGTCAGGGAGTAAGTCGTGTACATGAAGGTTTAGGTCACAGGCAAGGTGGGCCTCATACTCTGCCCTCTCAAGGCCTGAGGAAGAGAGAGAACAGGTCTGGGGGAGTCAGTCAGCAGTGGAGGGGGCAGGGGGGCGGTTGTCCTGGGTCTCACCTTTCTTGGGCCCAACTCTGGGGAGGGAATGAGCTTACTAAGCAGAAAGGAGCCATACGAGAGCCTCCCTACAGACATCTGTCCCCACACACACTGTAGTAGAAGCTGGAAGAGATCTGGGCCTGAGGGTGTGACAGCTACCTGTGTAAACTGAGACCTCAGACCACACCTGAATCTCCAGGGAATGCGCACCAGCCCGTCCCCCAAGCACCTCGGCCGCGTGGAAGTCAGCCCTGCCCCCAAGGAAAGGAGGTGATGCTGAATCACCACAGATGCATCTTCTTCCAAATGGAGGCTTGAAATAGATGGTGAATTTCAGCTTAGTTCAATCGCTCAGTTGTGTCCGACTCTTTGCAACACCATGGACTGCAGCACGCCAGGCTTTCCTCTCCTTCTCCCAGAGTTTGTTCAAACTCATGTCCATTGAATCAGTGATGCCATCCAACCATCTCATCCTCTGTCATCCCCTTATTTGAGAAAAATAGTGTTGGGACTTCCCTGGTGGTCCAGTGGTAAAGAATCCACCTTCCAATGCAGGGGATGCGGATTCAATCCTTGATCAAGGAACTGAAATCCCACATGCCACAGGGCAACTAAGCCCGCATACCACAACTACTGAACCAGCATGCTCCAGAGCCTGTACTCTGCAACTAGAGAAAGCCTGTATGCCACGACAAAGACCTAGTGGATCCAAAATTAAAAATAAACAAAATTTAAAAAAATATCAAGTTATGCTTCTTTCACATCTGACCTTGTGGATTGAGATGAGTGTCACTCGGGTAAAAGAATGATGACCAAGCAAAGACTGTGAGAGCTGACACCTGTGGAGTGTTTATGATGAATTTTTACCTGGATTAACCCATGAACAACTTACAACAGTTACTCGCTACTTAGTTGCCACTTGGGAGGAAACTGGGGCACAGAGAGGGTAAGAAAGTTGCTCAGGGTCACAGAGGAGGCTGCTGAATCTGAACCAAGTCATTTCCACAGCCCTGAGCAATGTTTACAAACCAATTGGTCAGAAATTCTTTCCTAATCTCCAACTGCAGCCTTCTTGTGGGAGTTTAAACCACGCCTTCTTGTTTTGTTCTTAACAGAAAGAGCTAACAGCGGCTGGACTCACGTGATCCGTATCTTTTCTCCGTTTCCTCTTTTTCAAGCAAAAATGACCTTGGTTGCCTCAACCTCTCCACAGAGTGCCTGTGACCTGAGGCTAGGCTGTCACTCCTTGGTTCTTTCTGCTGCACTCACTCCTTTGGTGTCTGAGCCTGAATTGCAACAGAGATCTGTATATGATGAGGATTCTAGGAAGATTGCATCTTTATGACTCCCAAATAGGCAAATACTGGTGTTGGATCTAACAATGTCTTTCGACAGGAACAGCTCACTCCCAGGGTCTCCCACGGTCCCAGCTTGAGCCTGCAGAGCTTTTATGAAGATGCCCCAACACTTTTCCAAATCTTCTGGGGAACGAGCTATTTGGCCTTATGGATGAGGCCGATTGCCAGGCTGTTCTTTGTCTATCTAAATTATGATGGCAGAGAAGATAAAAATACAAAGACCAAAAAGTCATTTTTCTCCCCCCGAAATGCCACAATTCTTTTGAGCCTTTCATTTTCTTCTGCTTTTTTTTTTTTTTTGCTGATAACAATGAAGAATGGTTTCTGCCTCTGCTTTTATTGGCTTAGCATTTGGGGTCATAAGAATGTAAATGTTTCCCCAAGGAAAAATACATTGAGGGGGAGGGGTGGATTAACTAGATGGTTTCTTTTATTTTGAAAATTTTAGTTATAAAAGGAAAAAGAATCTGCTGAACTAAACGAAGTCTGGACCTGATCTGAAACAGAAACTAGAGAGCAGAGACCACCATTCATTTGGGTTGGACAACTCTGGGGGTCCCATTTAACTTGGCATGGTTTTAAACAGTTCTATTTTAAATCCAATGACAGTCCTCTTCAAACATATTCATAGTTGGGTCAGGTCACATAATGAGTAAAACTGATTTTGTTCAGCATTTTATTCCTTGAACTGCCTGTACTACCTGATTTCCATGCCAACTTTTCAATGTGGGGTGAATTTTGTTGTTGTTTTAGTCACTCTTTGTGAGTCATGTCTGACTCTTTGTGACCCCATGGACCGTAGCTCCCCAGGCTCCTCTGTCCATGGGATTTCCTAGGCAAGAAAACTGGAGTGGGTCACCATTTTCTTCCCCAGGGGATCTTTCCACCTCCGGGATCAAACCCGCATCTCCTGCATTGACACTCAGATTCTAAACCTGGGATGTATTCAGCAAGTGGCTATTACCTTTTTCTCATCATCATTTTCCTCCTCGAGTCCCCTATAAGCTGTCATTTACCCTCACCCCTCTATGGAAGCTGTGCTCTTAGAAATCAGCAAAGAAAAAAAAAAACCTTCCTTTAGATCAAATGGAAAGAACTTTGAGCTTTTGTTTGCCATTCTACCTGAGCCCTTTGGCTTTGTTACCTGGCACCACCTTCCCCTTCAAGCTGCCTCAGTCTCCAGCCTCTTAGATACACTGTGATCATTCCTTCTCAGGAGGGTGTCCATCCATTCTGGATCATCCTCCACAGCTTGGCGCCCTTCTCTAGACTTCATTTTCTCTATGTTAATCTTGGCTGAGGCTCCTATCTTGAACTGTCAATGTTATTTATGTCATTGCTAGGTCCGCACCTCCCACACTGCATCTCTGAGCTCCCAGCCAGCAGCTCCATCACCTTCTGAACAATTTCATTTGTTCATTTGCTTTACTCTGGCACCTGAAACTCAGCAGACCACCTGCCAAGATCATCTTCCAAGTTCACATCTCCTGAATTCTCTCCCAGGGGCACCATCAATTCATCTCTGAATCAGTGGTCGTTGTTAACTCCTTTCCCAGACTTTGAGCTCCAAGCGGAGCAGAGGCCATTCCCATCTTTTTCACCATCACCTCCCAGGAGTCTGGCACAGTGCTAGGCACACAGTAGGAACTCAATATACATTTGCTGAATGATTGAATGATTCTTCTCTTTCATCACTTGTACTCAGTGAATTAACCTGTCAAACAATCTGCATGCATGTGTTTGGGGAGGCTGTGGATAGTACCTGTTGAAAATGGGAGCTTTTGTGTTGGACAGTCAGGTTTCAGTCTTGCCTCAGCTGCTTTCTAGCTGGGTGACCTTGAGCATGTTACTTAATCTCTTTATACTTTAGCAGGGTTTGGGCAGGTGACAATGTTCCCATTTTAAAAATTGAAGTATAGTTGATTTTTATTGTTTCAGGTATATAATGATAGCAAAGTTACTTGGTTATATATATTATATATATATTCTTCTTCAGATTTTTTTTCTATTATAGGTTATTAGTTCCTTATGCCAATATAGTTTCCTGTGTTATACAGTAGGTCCTTGTTGTTTATCTATTTTTTACATAGCGGTGTGTATCTGTTTGCAAAAAAGCAAAATGTCTGTCTGGGGAGGCCTTACAAATAGCTATGAAAAGAAGAGAAGCGAAAAGCAAAGGAGAAAAGGAAAGATATAAGCATCTGACTGCAGAGTTCCAAAGAATAGCAAGGAGAGATAAGAAAGCCTTCCTCAGAGATCAATGCAAAGAAATAGAGGAAAACAACAGAATGGGAAAGACTAGAGATCTCTTCAAGAAAATTAGAGATACCAAGGGAACATTTCATGCAAAGATGGGCTCGATAAAGGACAGAAATGGTATGGACCTAACAGAAGCAGAAGATATTAAGAAGAGGTGGCAAGAATACACAGAAGAACTGTACAAAAAAGATCTTCACGACCCAGATAATCACGATGGTGTGATCACTGACCTAGAGCCAGACATCCTGGAATGTGAAGTCAAGTGGGCCTTAGAAAGCATCATTACAAACAAAGCTAGTGGAGGTGATGGAATTCCAGTTGAGCTATTCCAAATCCTGAAAGATGATACTGTGAAAGTGCTGCACTCAATATGCCAGCAAATTTGGAAAACTCAGCAGTGGCCACAGGACTGGAAAAGGTCAGTTTCATTCCAATCCCAAAGAAAGGCAATGCCAAAGAATGCTCAAACTACCGCACAATTGTACTCATCTCACGTGCTAGTAAAGTAATGCTCAAAATTCTCCAAGCCAGGCTTCAGCAATATGTGAACTGTGAACTTCCAGATGTTCAAGCTGGTTTTAGAAAAGGCAGAGGAACCGGAGATCAAATTGCCAACATCTGCTGGATCATCGAAAAAGCAAGAGAGTTCCAGAAAAACATCTATTTCTGCTTTATTGACTATGCCAAAGCCTTTGACTGTGTGGATCACAATAAACTGTGGAAAATTCTGAAAGAGATGGGAATACCAGACCATCTGACCTGCCTCTTGAGAAACCTATATGCAGGTCAGGAAGCAACAGTTAGAACTGGACATGGAACAACAGACTGGTTCCAAATAGGAAAAAGAGTACGTCAAGGCTGTATATTGTCACCCTGCTTATTTAACTTCTATGCAGAGTACATCATGAGAAACGCTGGGCTGGAAGAAGCACAAGCTGGAATCAAGATTGCTGGGAGAAATATCAATAACCTCAGATATGCAGATGACACCACCCTTATGGCAGGAAGTGAAGAGGAACTAAAAAGCCTCTTGAAGAAAATGAAAGAGGAGAGGGGAAAAGTTGGCTTAAAGCTCAACATTCAGAAAACGAAGATCATGGCATCTGGTCCCATCACTTCATGGGAAATAGATTGGGAAACAGTGGAAACAGTGTCAGACTTTATTTTTTGGGGCTCCAAAATCACTGCAGATGGTGATTGCAGCCATGAAATTAAAAGATGCTTACTCCTTGGAAGGAAAGTTATGACCAACCTAGATAGCATATTCAAAAGCAGAGACATTACTTTGCCAACACTAGTCAAGGCTATGGTTTTTCCAGCAGTCATGTATGGATGTGAGAGTTGGACTGTGAAGAAAGCTGAGGGCCAAAGAATTGATGCTTTTGAACTGTGGTGTTGCAGAAAGCTCTTGAGAGTCCCTTGGACTGCAAGGAGTTCCAACCAGTCCATTCTAAAGGAGGTCAGTCCTGGGTGTTCTTTGGAAGGAATGATGCTAAAGCTGAAACTCCAGTACTTTGGCCACCTCATGCGAAGAGTTGACTCATTGGAAAAGACTCTGATGCTGGGAGGGATTGAGGGCAGGAGGAGAAGGGGATGACAGAGGATGAGATGGCTGGGTGGCATCACTGACTCGATGCACGTGAGTTTGAGTGAACTCCAGGAGTTGCTGATAGACAGGGAGGCCTTGCGTGCTGCAATTCATGGGGTCGCAAGGAGCCAGACACGACTGAGCGACTGAACTGAACTGTGTATCTGTTAATCTCAAATCCATGATTTATTCCTCCCCCTCCTTCTTTCCCCTTTGGCAATGAGAAGTTCATTTTCTATGTCTGTTATGCTTTAGTTTTGGTTTGCAAAGAGAGGGAAATAATAATACCTACCTGTGTATGTTGATATGAGGATTAAGTGAGAGGATATGTTTATTAGACAGATATAGTAAGTGTTCAATAAGCTTTTTGGATGATGGTGATGATGATGGTGATGACGGTGATGACAAAGGTGGTGGTGATGATGTTGGTGATGATGTTGGTAATGATGTTGGTAATGATGATGGTGGTGATAATGATAATGATGGTGATGAAGGCGGTGGTGACGGTGGTGATGATGGTGGCAGAGGATAGGCATACGCTGGGCCTGGTGAAGTTTGGAAACAAGTAAAAGACTACGAAGGAAGGACCTCATGTTAGAGTGAGATAAGCAGCAGCAGCAGCTTCCCAAGGTCCCAGGTACATTTAGGGCAGAAGGTCAGGACCTCTGATGGACACAATGAACAGCTGGAGAAAAGGCAGACAGAAACAGACCCAGTAGGGACGTGCGCTCCAGCTGTGCTCCTCGAGGCCCTAGGGTTTCTTGGAGGATCTCAGAGACTCCGTGGGGGTGGGGAGGATAGGGACAGGGCAGGGTGACTGAAGGATTAGGGACTAAAACATATAAGGGTTGGGCTGACTGTCGCGGGGGAATGTGCTAAGCCTGTGCAGAGTCGAACTGAGTTTTGTTTGTTTTACCTCTTGGTTTCATAATATCGCCTTTAAAGAGTCCTGCTGCTTTGTATAAAAATTGAGAAAATCACTGGTACAGGTCTTGAAGGCAAGTCAAAGAGTTTGAGCTTTCTGTGCCTGGCCCTGGGGAAGCTGGCAGGATTTGGATGGAAGAATAGCAACACTTTGTCAAAACTTTTTTTACAGTTCATCCAGTGGGGGTGGTGCACTTGGCTGGGCAGGGTAATGAACACGTGGTCCAGGTTAGGAAGTGCCTCTCTGAGACTGATCCTCCCTCCAACATACCTGCCTTGTCCCCTGCTGGGTGTTCTTCTGACCAGCAGTGCAGGGTGCTCCCAGAGTCCCACCTGAATCATGACAGCCACCCCCTAACCCTCTGTCTTCAGACCCTGGCCCCTCCATCTGGGTCAGCTCTCCAGAACACCTATCCCGTCATTCCATCCATGTGCCAAACCCCCCTGTGGTTCTCCCTTGATTTTTGGAGAAAAACCAAACTCCCTTGCTCAGCAATCAAGGCCCCACAACGTAAAACATTCTGTCTTTTGAGTCCTCTCTGCTACTGCCTACTAGTCTGGAGAATGAAATGGCAACCCAATCCAGTATTTTTTGCTTGGAGAATCCTATGGACAGAGGAGCCTGGCAGGCTATAGTCCATGGGGTCGCAGAATCGGACATGACTGAGGGACTAAGCAGTAGTCACACCTCTGTCCCCAGCTGATTAAACGTTCTAACAGCACCTATACCTTCAAACACAGGGCATTTATTTTTTCTTGTACATTTCATGCCATCTTCTGATCCTGGGATGCAGCCCCAAACACACACACAGACGCATGCACACACACACACAGACACAGACACACACACACACCCTTGTACTTAGTTTTCTATCCTTGTAGACGTCACACAAGTTCCCCAGCCTTCTTGACCATGCTCGGTCATAAGTGTCTCTCCCCATATGAATTCTTAAAGAAGCCCTGCTTCTTACTCACTCATTCTGCAGGCATCGGTGGTTCCAGTGTCGCCTAACATCATGCCGGGCTCACTGCACACCACAAGCCACAGTGGCTTTGTCTACTGAATGGGGAGCATCCCCAGTTCCTTCCTTCCTTCTCTGCCTGAGGCTACCTCCTGCCCCGACCCCTTCTCTCAGCACACCCACCCCCAGCCTGACATCCCCTTGGGTCTCAGGACAGGAACACTCAGCAATTTTGTGCAGCTGCCTGTGTTTTTGGAAATGGCTTGCGCCCAGCCAGCATTCCTTCCCAAACAGGACTTTTTATGAAATGTCTTCTAGAGAAACATGCTTCCCAGGTGGCACTAGTGGTAAAGAACCTCCTGCCAATGCAGGAGACAAAAGAGACTTGGGTTTGATCCCTGGGTTGGAAAGATTCCCTGGAGAAGAAAATGGCAACCCATTCCAATATTCTTGCCTGGAGAATCCCATGGACAGAGGAGCCTGGGGGGCTACAGTCCATGGGGTTGCAGAGAGTTGGACACAACTAAACGACTAACACTTTCACTTTCACACTGCTCATCAGAGGAACCAGAAGCCTTGCCCGACAGGCCCACTCCATCTATGTGTTGCAATCAGAAGCCACTGGGAGAAGCTTCTGCTCAGACAGTAAAGGCTCTGCCCCTCCCCACGGGCAGGAACAACAAGAACAAATTCAGGACATGTGGTTGAGGTAGAGAAGAAACCTTTCCTAATCTGCGGTTGCCCGAGCCCCCATTCCTCAGCCCCCAAGCAGCACCTCTTCATCTATAAAAAGCATTCTTTGCCCTGAAAGTGCCAATGTTCTAGTGACAGACAGCCTCATTAAAAACCTGTGTCACCGGCTTCCCTTTCAAGACCCAGGAGCCATGGCACAGATGGCTTTGTTGTCTTCGATAGATGGCCCTGAAGACCTCTCTGGGCTGTGCTGGGGGTGAGACATGCCAGGTGTGAGCTGTGCCAGGCGCTGGTCCTCAAAGAGTTCCATATTAGGAGGGGTGATGGGAGCTGCCAAAAAGAAAAGAACCAACAGAAAATAAAGATAAATGAATAAACAAATAAACAAAATAAAGTTTTCAGCTAGCTTGGGCTGAAGGCCAGAGCAATTCAGAGAGAATGGCAGGAGGAGGAAGGGGATCCACACCATGGATGTATCCCCAGCAGAGGGTCCAGGGACCAGGGTAGGATGGATTTGGGTTTGACCTTCAGGCATGAACCGCCTGAGACCAGCAGTGGAAAGAGACAAGTCTGGATTCTCCCCCAGACACCGTATCGAGGTTAAGGAGGTGACTCAAACTGCTTGTAGACCCAATGCACTTCTCCTCTGAGCAGCCCTGCTGTGAGGTGTCAGCTTTGCAGAAGACAAGCGCCATCAGAGGATGGTGGAAAGGGGACGGGGGGAGGTCCAGGCTTTTGCTGGTCACACCACATGGCTTTGATTTCTGGCTACGTTTCCCTGTGCTCTGGGGTAACCCAGACATCAACGATGAGGTCAGACGTTGTGAATTACCATCTGAGTCTCCAGTTAGGAGCCACCCCAGGTGGGACAGGTAAAGCAGGAGACAATACATGAAGAGCCACCAGGGTAAATGAGAGCCGTGTCCCACCTTCCTCGCCTTTGGTGCAGGATCCCTTATTTGTAGAAGGAGCTTAGACACAGCTCCCTGGGTTTCCACCACATGGGTGAATTGAGGAGAATGGAGAAATTCAATCCACGTACAAACCTCAGCCCCACATTCAGTCCTAGCCTCCAACATCTTCCTCATAAAATCGTTGCCCAGGGCCATCACAAAGAGGACAAAGTTGTCTGATTTCCACAGGATCTTTCTGTCTTCCATTAATAAGTTGGCTGACCTTGAACAAAACTGTTTGGTGCTCACTCTTTCTCATTGTGTAATGAGGATGGCGCTGGTCTGAGAGGACAGAGGTCATGGCCAGTGTTCATGTTTTACTATCATCTCCCAACCATTCTGTTTCTTCTGCGGGGCTGGGAGGTGAGGATCGCTGAGCAGGTGGAGCGTAGGGCAGTGGCTAGAGCTCTGCCTCTGGAGCGGGACAGACTTGGCTGAGACATCAGCCCCTTTAGGGGCTCAGATCACCTCTCCCTCTGATGGAGGTCGGCTGTGAGCATTAAACCAGCTGGTTGACCTCCATCAACCAGACCTACAGTGAGTCAGGTGCAAACTGAATCAGCACAAAGGTGGTCTCAGGGATTTGCGACAGAATGGGGACCTGGGATCCATCTCAAAAATGAGGAGAGTGTCAACATTCCTACCAAAACACAGTCTATCATAAAGACAACATGAACCAGAGAAGGAAGACTTTCCGATGTGGACACAGCTGCCAGGAGGGACCAGCGTTGGCCGGCCTGTGTGGTGACCTCTGGGCACACGGTGCGAGAGAATGGGCTTGGGAGGAAGCCAGCACCTCTCAGTGTTCTCAGGGGAGGGTGGGCGAGCGCCCAGTGTGACCCTCTGTCCAGTTAAGTAGGGACCGGGAGGCAGATGGGTGTGGGGAGAAGTCCCGCGTGAAAGATTTTCACTTTTCTGTAGCGAGAGGACTTCAATGATAAAGAGAGAAAGTAATAATCAGTTCCTTTTCTCCGAGGCCTAAGACGACACAGTTTAAAGACTTTCTCCCAACTGTTCCCTCAAGGGCTGGATCTAAGGTCCCTCCTGCTCTCCCTGTTTAAACTTGATGTTTTAATTGGGAACACTTATTAGTGTTGTGAGTACGGGGGACTTCTCATTGCCCAGCCATATCTGAAAGCTGAAAATGCAACTCTATTCCCAGCAAGCCTGAGGCTCCGGCTCCACGCTGGGCTGGCCGTGACCACAGCCAGCCTGGGGCTCTGCAGCTGGAAGGGGCGGAGGCGGGGAAAGACACAGAGCCCCTCCTTGGGTCACAGGCACATCTGTTTCCCACCGAACCAGTCTGGCCCCGGGGGTCCTTTTTCAAAGGCTGTCTTTTTACTGGGGCTTCCTCTTGTTGTAAAATAGGGCGGCCACTCCACCCTGGCCCCGTTCCTCCATCCACGGGACTCATACCATGTTCCCGGAGAGGCGGTTCTGTCAAACCCTAACAGATGCTCCTTTTTATTTTTATTCCCAAGGGGATGGGAAGAAGCACAAGTGAATTACAGCCATGAAGCCTTCCGTGGGATTTTCTTATCCAATGTGCTGGGCAGGGACTGCATTTTATCTCAGAAGCAGTAAGGAGGGGAATGGGGGTTTTGAGACATTTAAAGGGAATTTTAGAGCGTTCTGACATTCCTGAGACAAGGAAGCATTTCAACTTTGAAGCTGCAGGACACAAACCCAGGGAAGACGGCTCATTCTTTACGTCTGTCTCTCACTTGCCTTGATGTGGAGGCCCTATGATAAGTTACATTTGATGTCACGAAAAAAAGCTGAGGGAGGGGATATACACATAGAATAACCATCTGGGAAGGCCAGAGGAACCCATACTGTTCACTAGAGTTTTCCTGAAGATGAGGTTGGCCCATCCTCTGGCTGGGCCTACTGGCCAGGTGGGACCTGGGCATCGTCGAGCAGCAGAGTTTTCAGTTGTCCTACAGTGCATGTGGCTGCCCTGGGGCATCTTAAGAGGTTCAGATCTGGGAACTCCAGCACGTGCCAGGAAACGGTATTCTCTGCAAACGGACCAGGCCTAGAGCTGGACATAGCAAGTCTACCATGTTACATCAAGCTCAGGACTAGCTTCTTTCTATGTTCAGGAGCATCTTCTGGTCCAGCAAGCTTTCAAGGAATGGGACCTAAATGGAGAAGCGTGTGCCTCTCAACGTCCCCATCCCCCCCCACCACCGAAGGGTAGATCCAGGATTTGTGGGGCCAACGTTTATTTAATTCAGAAATAAGGACCATAGTCCCATAGCATCCATGGGGCTGGGCCTGAAAAGGGACCTGTACACGGCAGAGACTCTGCGGGTTAAGCTCTTGTAACTTCACAGCGAATCATCTCTGTCCCCTCCCATGGTTATCAGCAGATGGCTACTCATTGCAAACTTACCCTTTGGTCATGAGGTCGCAGCATGTGGGGACAATGGCCGTTGGTGGTCTGAAGTGGCTTTGGTTTCCCCCCAACAACCAAGACAGCTCCCAGAATCTCTGTTACAGAGGACAAAACAGAAGGCATGTGCCCTTCAGGGGGCAATTTTCTTGCATCCTTGCCTCTCCTGGGACCTAGCAGAGTGCCTAGCACAGAGCCAGCACATGGTTGGCTGCTGAGGTGAAGAATTAAATTGAAGGAAAAACCCAGGTCCCCAGGTGAGAGTGAAATTCCCAAACTGGGCTATGCCAATGAGACATGCATGTTCTTCCTTTGCCCACAGTGGGATGATAAACCTCACCCTGTTTATCAAGGAGAGGGGCTCTTCAGGGCAGTGTCCAGGGCCACCAAGGAGCCCCTAGGCCTGGACTTCTTGGCAGATGGTGATTTTTCTCTCCAAAGAAGCTGATGCTGGAGAGACTTGTAGACTTGATCCAGCTTGAGTCCTTCAGCTCCAGCCAGTCTCCCTTGGCTCTTCTGCTGAGTTTTGGACAAGGAGGTCCCTCCATGCTCGTCCTTGAGAGGTGCCTCGACCAAGTGCTTTCCACTGTCGGAGGCGGAAAGATGAAGGTCTCTGCCTCAGCCTGGGAGCTGAGAGGGCTTCAAGCCAGCAGCCAGTGCATGGAAAGAAATCTTGTGCAGGGTCAGATTTTGGGTAGAATTCTGGTGAATTCTGGTAGATTCTGGTAGAAATTGGGATGATGGGGAGGAGCCCAGGTGTGGGGATGGAGGCCCCCACAGAGGCTCTGTGTGGCCCTGGCTGCAGGGCAGGGGAGGGACAAGGTGGGGTAAGTAAGAACACCTACCTCAATGGTCAGGATGCTGCAGTTGAAGGCAGGGGTCTATGGGGGAATCTTTGGTAAAAGGTGTAACAGACAGGGTTAGAAACCCTCAGGAATAAAGCATGTCTTGCTTGGGCAAGAGATATGGGAGAATAGGATCCCACTCAATGAGGTTAAAATAAGGCAGCCCCTGGGGAGACTGAGGACCGGCTGAAAAATATCTGTTAGGATGACAGGTGTTCCCAGGACAGGTGTTATTAGGGTGATGTATATTAATAATATGCCTAACATATGACTACGACTATTTACTATATCCCCTGGAGAAGGGCATGGCAACACACTCCAGTGTTCTTGCCTGGAGAATTCCATGGACAGAGGAGCCTGGAGGGCTGCAGTCCATGGTGTTGCAAAGAGTCAGACACGACTGAAGAGACTTAGCACGCATGCACTATATTATTACCACATGTGGTAACAAGCTATTGTTTAGCTGATGTTCTACTGTTTACAAGGTTATGTAAATCTCCTTGGTTCCACGGGAAAACTCCATGAACTATATGATGTGCCTTAGTGTTACTCATCCTCTGGAGGAAGTAAGTTGAGTAAGTAGCTGACATTCCCTTAAGCAGGAGATGCTGGAGCCAGGACTCAAGCCCTGGTCCTTTCAGGTCCTTTCTTTGGGAGGAGCCGGCAGCTCTATGGCTCTCTGGCTGCCTCTCCCAGAGGGATGACTAGCAAGGGAGGGCCAGGGCCCCTGGATTCGTTTGGCTGCCTGGGTCCTTAGTGCTTGAGCTGCCATGCTGCCCAGAACTGAAGGCGCAGAAATGGTGGGAGCTGGTGAACATCCCCCTTAGAAGCTGGGGGTGCCAGGCGGGGAGGCCAGAAAGGAGTCTCTTTCCCTTACACTTACCTCTGTGCTTCCTGCTAAGCCAGAACAAGCAATGAAGAGCCCTCTGGACTCTAGGTTTTTTCAAACTTTGAAAGAAAGACACAAACATTGCCCCTAATTATATCTCAGGCTTTCCCCCTAATCAGAAAGGCAGATTGAATAAATCTGGATCCATTTTCAAGATGTCTTGAGGTTCGTGTAGGGTGCTCTGGGATTCTGAGACCCCAAGGGGACAAGTTGATTCCTGAGATGTAGGTGACCCAGGGTGAAGGAGGGGTCCACAGTTAAAGCCCACCCCTGCCCTGGGTCATGTGCCTTGGGTTATAAGACCTCGAAATGACAAATCTAAAAACAAGAAAAGATAAGCAGTGTATTAGTGTTAAAATTTGCCCAGCTTTCCTTGGTTCTGATGAGTTTATCCATAAAATAATTTTAAAGTTTTGTGATTCCTTTTCTGGCAAGAGATCCATGTAAAACTAGAATTTGGCTTCTCTTCTGTTAAAATAAGACTGTAGGCCTTAGAATATTTCATCTGCTCATTGTAAGCAGTAGCAAAATATTTTTCTTTACCTTTATAATCATTTTCCCAGGCAACAGAGATGCCATATGTTAGAAATAACTTTGGCACTTTGTGCTAACTTTTTATGTCTTGATTATTTCAACAATCTAAAAGTTCCTCACATCTGAAAAAACTAAGGTTCCTAACAGTTGTGTTATCTTCTCAATATATTTTAAAATCTCATATTGTCATTTCAACTTATAAATATTCAAGACATCACATTGTAGGTAGTTATGAGCCTTTCAAAATCTCAAGTAACTTTAAAACATAAATTAAAAATTAAATTTTGTCCACCTCAACTATTTAATATTTTTTTCCTTTTCAAGATAGATTTTAAATTTAGGTGTTTAATAAACCTCAAAATTATGTATGCTATTTCCCTGAAGGTCCTTGGGCAATTACAAAGGTTTATTCTTTCATCTTCCATCTTAGCCTTCATCTTAACTTCTTAGCATCTTTCATCTTAGCTTCCCAGGTGGCTGGAGTGGTAAAACCAGCCTGCCAATGCAGGAGATGTAAGAGATGTGAGTTCGATCCCTGGGTTGAGAAGATCCCTTGGAGAAGGAAATGGCAACCCACTCCAGTATTCTTGCCTGGAGAATCGCATGGACAGAGGAGCCTGACGAGATACAGTCCGTGAGGTTGCAAAGAGTTAGACATGACTAAACATGACTTAGCACCAGCACTATCCTTTCATCTTATGTAAAGAGGGATGATAGAAATAATTGGGTTTGTCTGTATGCTATGCTATTTCTTAAATAGGTCAACACGATAGCAAGAGCAACACAGGAATACTGTCAAATTAAAAGAGAACTCTGGCTTCCCAAGTTAATTTTTAAGAAATTTTTTCTTTCTTTTCTGCGATCATCTGACTACAAAAGTAAACCAATTTTTTCATTCACATTTTTCTATTTTTTTCCATCTTATTGATTTAGTTCTTTATTTCCTTTCTCCTACTTATTTTAGGATTACTTTCTTTTTCTAGTTTCTTAAGGTGGAAAGTTAGATTGTTGATTTGAGATATTTACTCCCCCCCCCCCATCCCTTCCCGCTATTTTTTAGCATCACAATGCAGCATGCGGGATCTTTGTTCCTGTGCCAGGGATGGAACATGTGCCCCTTGCAGTAGAAGTACACTATCTTAACCACTGGATGGCCAGGGAGGTCCTGTTAATTTTCTAGAGGTAGTATGTTATTAATACAAATCTATTTCAGAGATTTTATGTTTGAAGGAACTCCTGCAGGTCTGCTGGTGCCCTCACTGTCTGTAACATACTCTTCCCTTAAAGGTAACCACCAACCAAAGCTCTGTGGACCAATGAGGTTACTATAATTAGTAAGGGTAATAAAAGATGAAAGAATGCTGTAAAAGTGCTGCACTCAATATGCCAGCAAATTTGGAAAACTCAGCAGTGGCCACAGGACTGGAAAAGGACAGTTTTCATTCCAATTCCAAAGAAAGGCAATGCCAAAGAATGCTCAAACTACCGCATAATTGCACTCATCTCACACACTAGTAAGGTAATGCTCAAAATTCTCCAAGCCAGGCTTCAACAATACATGAACCGTGAACTTCCAGATATTCAAGCTGGTTTTAGAAAAGGCAGAGGAACCAGAGATCAAATTGCCAACATCCACTGGATCATCGAAAAAGCAAGAGAAATCCAGAAACATCTATTTCTGCTTTATTAACTATGCCAAAGCCTTTGACTGTGGATCACAATAAACTATGGAAAATTCTGAAAGAAATGGGAATACCAGACCACCTGACCTGCC
Source organism: Bubalus bubalis (assembly GCF_019923935.1). Taxonomy (NCBI): domain Eukaryota; kingdom Metazoa; phylum Chordata; class Mammalia; order Artiodactyla; family Bovidae; genus Bubalus; species Bubalus bubalis. The sequence continues at coordinate 48,916,296 of NC_059170.1, read as the reverse complement.
TCTTGAGAAACCTGTATGCAGGTCAGGAAGCAACAGTTAGAACTGGACATGGAACAACAGACTGGTTCCAAATAGGAAAAAGAGTATGTCAAGGCTGTATATTGTCACCCTGCTTATTTAGCTTATATGTAGAGTACATCATGAGAAACGCTGGGCTGGAAGAACCATAAGCTGGAATCAAGATTGCTGGGAGAAATATCAATAACCTCAGATATGCAGATGACACCACCCTTATGACAGCAAGCAAAGAAGAACTGAAGAGCCTCTTGATGAAAGTGAAAGAGGGGAGTGAAAAAGTTGGCTTAAAGTTCAACATTCAGAAAACGAAGATCATGGCATCTGGTCCCATCACTTCATGGGAAATAGATGGGGAAACAGTGGAAACAGTGTCAGACTTATTTTTTAGGAGGGTCCAAAATCACTTCAGATGGTGACTGCAGCCATGAAATTAAGACACTTGCTCCTTGAAAGGAAAGTTATGATCAACCTAGACAACATATTAAAAAGCAGAGACATTACTTTGCCAACAAAGTTCTGTCTAGTTAAGGCCATAGTTTTTACAGTAGTCATATATGGATATGAGAGTTGGACTATGAAGAAAGCTGAGCACCAAAGAATTGATGCTTTTGAACTGTGGTGTTGGAGAAGGCTCTTGAGAGTCCCTTGGCCTGCAAAGATATACAACCAGTCCATCATAAAGGAGATCAGTCCTGAGTGTTCATTGGAAGGACTGATGTTGAAGTTGAAACTCCATTACTTTGGCCACCTGATGTGAAGAGCTGACTCATTTGAAAAGACTCTGATGCTGGGAGAGATTGAAGGCGGAAGGAGAAGGGGATGACAGAGGATGAGATGATTGGATGGCATCACTGACTCAATGGGCATGAGTTTGAGTAAACTCTGGGAGTTGGTGATGGACAGGGAGGCCTGGTGTGCTGCAGTCCATGGGGTCAGACACGACTGAGGGACTGAACTGAACTGAAGTGTAATAAATGAACCATCACTATTCAGAGACGTTTCTCAACAGGTGGTTTTTGCTTTCTCCTCATATTTGCTGGAATTTTCTATAATATCCAGGTTAGCAACTGGATCTTTAACAAAGATAGTCTCAAAGCCTAAATGGAAAGTCTTACAGCAGTTACCCTAAACTATTGATACTTGACAGATACACTCACATGTACAGATTTGGGAGTTTTATAAAGATGGCATCTCTTAGACCACTCTGATTACTTGTATCAGACCAAAAGTCAGGTTTCCCAGCTCTCTCCCTTCCAAAAGCAAATAACTGCAAAAGCAGTTTCCTGGCCCATGAGCCAGTGGAACAAGAATTAGTTAAGAGAACTGAATGAACAGATGAAGGAAATTTAATTGTGTGAGTTTTTTGAAAAAGGATTATTGATATTGTTCTTAAATGTTTCATCATTTGATGGCTCTCTGGAGAAACTCTTCTTTTCTGTGGTAAAATATACTTCACATAAAATTACCACATTAACCACTTTAAGTGCATAATTCCATGGTATCAAGTGCATTCACAATATGATGCAACCATCATCGCCATCCATCTTCAGAGCTTTTTCATCATTCCAAATAGGAACTCTGTACTCGTTAAACAACAGCTCTTCCTACCCACCACCCCAGTCCCTCGTGCCCACCACCCTACTTTCTGTGTTTTTGAATTTGGCTAGCCCAGGTGCCTCATATAAGTGGCATCATACAATATCTGTCCCTTTGTGACAGGCTTATTTCACTGGGCATAATGTCCTCAAGGTTTATTCATGCTCTAGCATGTGTCAGAATTTACTTCCTCTCTGAGTAATATTCCATATGTGGCCATACTTTGTTTATCCCTTCATCTGTTCATCAACACTTGGGTGGGTTGCCTCTTCCTTTAGGTTCTGAAGCCATCTCTTTCCCCATCATTCTGACAGTTTAGGCAGCCTTGCCTTTTCCATAATCTATGAAGGTTGTAGATTTCCCTTACTGCCAGGACTGAATATACTGGGATTTATGTAGCTTGCATCAATGTCTGAACTCACTCATTCTTAACTCACAGAATGCTAGAGATCAGTGGAAGCCCTGCCTCCCTTGATTATAAAGAGAAACTGAAGCTTAAAGAAAAAGGGTTTAGATAAATATGGAGGACATACTGTAATGTATGTCTGGCTGTGTATTGACATAATATTTCTTCCTGTCAATGTATCTTTTCTCCATATGTTTACATCTTAGACTAAGTTCTATATGTATGATTTCTCTCTGCATCTTTGCTGCTTTCCCAGAGGTGAATGGGTGTTGGGTAAGTGCCTTTTGATAAGGATGAAACAAAGGAAGGAATGTTTCTGGAAGCACACGTTCTGGAAATTACCAGAAAAAGCTGTTCAGAGGTCAGAGGGTGACTGTTACTCTGTCTGAAAGTCTTTTAAGAACCCTCCCTCCCTGGAGGATTGATTCAGCGCATCCTTGCCTTTGAGCTCAGTCCAGATGCCTCTCTGAGGCTCTGCGTGGGGAAGTATTATCAGTGTCACTACCTAGGATGATTTTTGCTTGGAGCAAAAAATCTTGTTACTTTTGGCAGATATAGCTAGAGAATGGCCAAGAAAGGATGTGACATAAATTCAGCAATTTAATTCTGAAAACCCCGTGGTTTCAAGGCTGGTCATTTCTTGTTAGAGCTTTGTTTTTCCTCTTTGGTCTTAACAACTGGACTTCCAGGGAATTATTTCTTCTTACAAATTAAGGAAATTTTCTGAGCCAAATTTCAGGTCTTTCCTGATCTAATGAAAACAACAATGAAAGGATAGTGAGCTTGACTTTGAATAGCAGCCAGGGACACAACCCCAAAAGACAACTTTTATTATTGTACTTCCTAACAAAGCAATGCTATTTTTGAAAAATAGATTCTTTTGTTATTGAGAAAAATCTAACACTTTTATGGGACTTCTATTTGGAGGTTCTTGTAAACATAATTTTAACTTTATAGTAGATGGGAGTGGTTCAGTGTAGGGAATAGATTTCTTTCTAAAGCAAATTTGGAACCAAAGCTAGTGAGGCAGGTATTACGTATTTGATCCCGTCCTCCTTGAGGTTTCCTTGTGTAAAGAACTTAACCCAGTTGTCCTTCACTCCTGGGCTCCTTGTCACCAAGGGAAAGTCACTGTTTGAATTTCAGCTTCCTCTTTGGTAAGATGAGGTCATCACTCATATCACGCAGTGCTGAAAGGATCAGTTCAATAGGATGACAAGAATAGTTAATGATAACTTACTATGTGCCTGGGGCTTCCCTCATAGCTCAGTGAGTAAATCATCTGCCTGTAGTGCAGGAGACCAGGGTTCGATTCCTGGGTCAGGAAGATCCCCTAGAGAAGGAAATGTCAACACACTCCAGTATTCTTGCCTGGAGAATTCCATGGACAGAGGAGCCTGATGGGCTACAGTCCGTGGTGTTGCAAGAGTCAGACACAACTTAGTGACCAAAACCAAACCACTATGTGCCTGGCACCTACATAAGGATTTAACTCAAAGTAAGTTAAGGACTTAACACCTATTCTGTCATTTAATCCTCACAACGCCCTCTAATGCAGAAACTATTTTTCTTCACCATCTTACAAATCCCTCTCTCTAAGACTGAGGCACAGAGAGGTCAAGTAGTTCACTCAGGGTCTCACAGCTAGTAAGTGACTGTGTACCCAGACACTGTGCCATATTCCCTACCCAGATGGCACATGTGGCTGTATCTAGTATGTCTTGAATATAAGGAGTATTCAATTAATTTAATTGGATCTGACCAGTTCAAGCACTGGAGAAGGTGATGGCACCCCACTCCAGTACTCTTGCCTGAAAAATCCCATGGATGGAGAAGCCTGGTAGGCTGCAGTCCATGGCGTCTCGAAGAGTCGGACACCACTGAGCGACTTCCCTTTCACTTTTCACTTTCATGCATTGGAGAAGGAAATGGCAACCCACTCCAGTGTTCTTGCCTGGAGAATCCCAGGGACAGGGGAGCCTGGTGGGCTGCTGTCTATGGGGTCGCACAGAGTCGGACACGACTGAAGTGACTTAGCAGCAGCAGCAGCAGTTCAAGCACAGACCTAGCATTTCTATACAGCCCAGAGACCTCAGCAACTCAATATCAATACTGTCTGTGCAATGAACATAGTCAATGGAAAATATCTTAATAAAAATAGACATCATTAACAAAATGCCATACTTTCACAGCTGGACTAAAATAAATTCACAATAAGCCTTCAAATGATGAAACTATCTCTGGGGCACCAGGTGGGGCTCTTTTCTGTTCACTGGACCCCAAGTTCTTCCTCTATCACACCTTCTGATGAGCAGCATTTTCTCAGTAAAGAGGTGTCTTTGATCATATATGCATTTCTGTGTATGCTGTCCCCTATGTACAGAATACCATGCCAGACCAATCTGTCTTAAATAATTAAATAACTAATTAATTTATGGCCGTGCTGGGTCTTGATTGCTGCCTGAACTTTCTCTAGTTGCAGCGAGCGGGGGCTACTCTCTAGTTGCGATGCGCAGGCTTCTTATTGTGGTGGCTTCTCTTGCTGCAGAGCATGGGCTTTAGGGCACGTGGTCTTCAGGAGTTGTGGCCCATGAGCTTAGTTGCCCACCCTGCATCAGCATGTGAAATCTTCCCAGACCAGGAATCAAACCTGTATCCCCTGCATTGGCAGACAGATTCTTAACCACTGGACCACCAGAGAAGTCCAAGTCAGTCTTAAATAAAGAAGATAAGGCATGTCCAATGGGAAGCTCTTAGGGACTGAGTTACAAGACCATGCAGAGAATTCAATGTACTAGCCTATGCCTTCTTTGTAACCTATATAAGATTACCTGCTCTGAGCTGCTCCAAGGTACTATGGGGTCACCTTCATAAAAAAAAATTTCTTCTGACTGCAATCGAATGTCTTTGAGTTCTGCTTCTTCTCCCTAAGGATGCCACCAGCTCTTTTCTCTTGGGATTTTATGAAAGGATAATTAAAGGGGTTTGTTGAGTTGAATCAGATCTGCCTTATGAGTAACAGAGATGCTAAGTCTATTTTGTTCATCTGGTCACTATTATCTACAGTGTACAGAGCATTTCAGAAACAATAATAGCCCAACAGAACTCCTGCCCTCAAAATGCCTACAGTATGGGGCAGGGATTCCCAAGCTCTGACCCATAAACTCAACCATTTGCTTTTGTAAATAAAATTTTATTAGAAACAGCCATATTGTTCACTGAAGGATTGTCTGTGGCTGCTTTTCCAGTCTTCACAGCAGTTTAGTAGTTGTATCAGAGATTTCAGGGCTCAAAAAGTCTAAGGTATATCTTAGTCGATCTTCCACAGAGGAAAGGCTGCCAACTTCTGGTCTAAGGGCAGAGTCCTATGAGAAGGATTATATAACTGGCATACTATATAACTCATACATTAACCAAGTAGGATTTTGGTATATAGCCACAACACAATTTTAAGGTGTATTCAGTAGGGTAAGTTATTTTCTTGTTGTTGGATTAAAATTTGAGCTGGTCTTGTGACTTTTAAAAAAATTTTTCTTAAATAATAAAATTCCTCCAGTCATTTTAAGTTGTAAAATACAGTCCCCCTTCTCAATCACCAAACCCATATAACATTAGAAACTTCCAATTTCATGCCAAGTTGCAATTCCTTTCCAGCCTCTTAGAAAATGGATTCTTTGGTCTTTCTGCCCTAGCTTTTGTCTTTCTGGGGCTGGTGCAGACTCAGGGGTAGGAGTGCAGAGGACAGGTCATGGGAGTGAGGGGGTTTTATGTAACTGACACTGTTATGACATGGTTTGGGGCTTCCTGAAGGTTGGCAGCTGTTGAAAGCTCTTTATCCTGTGGGGTCTTTGTGAGGGTTGTTTGGAGACCCTGTTTCTCATCCCACTGTGCCCACTCCAGAAATCTCACACCTGGGTGGATGTTCCTCTGGTTCACTGGATCATTTACTTCTTCTGCAGCCATGAAAATGAGAGTTTGGCAACTTGTCCTAAGCTGACGTCACTGAGTTGCTTCTGGTCTTGCCCACATCAAGTCCGAAGAGAGCCTCTCATTCTATCTGTCCCCACAAACTCCAGACATGCAGGCTGATCCCAGAGCCTCCGCCTCTGTTCTGACTTGCTGTCAAAAGCTAGCCAGTCTGTCTTCTCTCCTGTCTAGATTCTCAATAGACAGTCAGACACCAGCCTAGTCTATTGTGCCCTCCACCCCCAAATCCAGGGACACTGTTGAAATCTCTGGGGAGCCACCTGTTCTCTGCAGGTGAGGGGGGCTCATCCCCTACCTATCATGCTTTGCAGGGGGGTCTTCTAGCACAGCTGTCTCCAAAGAAATTGTTTTGACAAATCCTTCTTTGAATCTACTTTTGACTTATTTTGTTGCCTCGAAATTTTGGGTTTTCCTGGTGGCTCAGATGGTAAAGAAGGGCTTCCCTGAATCTACTTTTGACTTCTTTTATAGCCTCGAAGTGAGAGCTGGAACTTGAGAGTTTGACCAGTTTTTTGGTTAATTCTCCAGGTGGCGCAGTTGTAAAGAATTTACTTGCCAATGCAAGAGACACAAGAGATGCAGTTTTGATCCCTAGGTTGGGAAGATCCCCTGGAAAAGGAAACAGCAACCCCCTCCAATATTCTTGCCTGGAAAATTCCATGGACAGAGGAGCCTGGCAGGCTACAGTACATGGGGTCACAGAGTCAGACACACCTACCCATGTACACTGGTCACTGGTTATTCTTTCTGTAAGTTCTCACTTGGAAACTGCTATTTACTATATCTTGGTGAGTCAGTAAAAACTTCTAATTTCAAAAAAACACATACATAAAATAAAAAGCAAGCAATAAAAAGCAAACTTCCAAGTTCATATACTCTACAATTAGATGGAAGCGTTCAGACCAAACAAGAAACAGATAAATCAAAGTGAGGTTGGATCCAGGCCCGAGCCAACTTTCTAAGATAAAGAGAAATGGGGTCACTGAGTTTCCATAGCTGCGAGACTGGGGCTGGAAGCATTTTAATCTACGAACCAGAGGTCAGGGTGACATTACTAGCAGAGGAAACTTGGGAATATACATCTGAGGTAATTGATACTGGGTTATATCTTGAGGGCAGGTGTGGGCATATTTGCATTTTTGGAAGTTCACTGTGGCCACAGTCTGAAGGGCGGAATGAAAAGGCAGAGGTTGGAGACCCAGGAGGGGTTATTGCAGTAAACCAGGTGGGAAACCATAAAGAGGTAAATCATTGCATTGCCTTTGGAAACAGAGGGGAAAGGCAAAGTTTAAGGCAGTTAAGAGGCAATTCCTCCAGTAATTGATGATAGGATGTCGAGGAAGGAATTAAAGATGATTTCAAGTTTCTGCCTTGGGCAACTGGGAGAACTGTAATTCTATCCACTGAGATGCAAAAGAGCAGATATGTGGGGGAAAGGTGCCTAATTTCTTTGATGGTCAAGGAGGGGATTATGGAAGAAAGGCAGTGAAAGGATCATGGAATCCATATTTAGACCAAAATACCTAGAAGGGAGGAAATTCTGAGTAAGGCTTAAGTCTTAAACTGGAGTCTGTAGTAATTCTTTATACCAATAATTGTCCATTAAAATATGATTGCTTAACTTTCACTGGAGAAGATAAAATTATTGTAGCACCATTAGATTACTGTTAGTTCTATGCTATTAATCCTATCTAATTGGAAGTGGAAATGACACTAAAAAGTACAGGTAAAAGAAAAAAGGTGTCAGGCTAATCCTTCTACTAAATCTCTTTCTTTGCATTTATTCTATATATGTTTCATCTGCAAATTCATTCTTCCTTTACATCTAGCTCCACTGGGAGCCTGTAAATCTCTAAGGCTCCCCCGCCCCATACACTCACCCCGCAGGGATAGGCACATGACCTAGGACAGCCAATTAGAATACCCTAGCCCTCTTGCATCCAGTGATTGGTTCAGGAGTAATCAGTGTCTCAAGCAGCACCAATCAAATTCTTCCTTCTGATGGCTGTAAGGATGTTGGAAAAGAGCATCTATCTCTCTGCCAGGCCTGCTAAGCGTCACTTGGGGAGAGTCTGTGGTTGCAGGGTACCATTTTGTCTTCTCAGATGTGAGACTGAAGCAAACACCAGCTCTCAGTTTCCAAGTTATGCTGGTCAGAACACATCTCCTTCCCCCCTTTAAATTTTTTCTTAATATAGTTTGAGATGTTTTTCACTTGCAAAAGAGCTCTGACAAGGTTCCTTGGTGTCCACAGACAAAGCCCAATGCCCTCCCTTATATGCCCCTACAGCTTTATTGAGATATCATCATACACCATGGCCTTCACCATTTTAAGTACAATTCAGTGGACTTTTTTGTACATTCACAGAATTGTACAACTACCACCATTATCTAATTTTAGAATATTTTCATTGTCCCCAAACGCAATCCCACAAGTATTAGTCATTTGTCACTACTTCCTTTGGTAATCACTAACACAAGCTGGAATCAAGATTGCCGGAAGAAATACCAATAACCTCAGATATGCAGATGACACCACCCTTATGGCAGAAAGTGAAGAGGAACTAAAAAGCCTCTTGAAGAAAGTGAAAGAGGAGAGTGAAAAAGTTGGCTTAAAGCTCAACATTCAGAAAACGAAGATCATGGCATCTGGTCCCATCACTTCATGGGAAATAGATGGAGAAACAGTGGAAACAGTGTCAGACTTTATTTTGCAGGCTCCAAAATCACTGCAGATGGTGACTGCAGCCATGAAATTAAAAGACGCTTACTCCTTGGAAGGAAAGTTACGACCAACCTAGATAGCATATTCAAAGCAGAGACATTACTTTGCCAACAAAGGTCCATCTAGTCAAGGCTATGGTTTTTCCTGTGGTCATGTATGGATGTGAGAGTTGGACTGTGAAGAAGGCTGAGCACCAAAGAATTGATGCTTTTGAACTGTGGTGTTGGAGAAGACTCTTGAGAGTCCCTTGGACTGCAAGGAGATCCAACCAGTCCATTCTGAAGGAGATCAGCCCTGGGATTTCTTTGGAAGGAATGATGCTAAAGCTGAAACTCCAGTACTTTGGCTACCTCATGCAAAGAGTTGACTCATTGGAAAAGACTCTGATGCTGGGAGGGATTGGGAGCAGGAGGAGAAGGGGACGACAGAGGATGAGATGGCTGGATGGCATCACTGACTCGATGGATGTGAGTCTGAGTGAACTCTGGGAGTTGGTGATGGACAGGGAGGCCTGGCGTGCTGCGATTCATGGGGTCGCAAAGAGTCGGACACGACTGAGCGACTGAACTGAACTGAACTAAATCTACTCTATGTCTCTATGGATTTTCCTGTTCTGGACATTTTGTGCAAATGGGATCCTACAGTATATGGCTTTTGTGTCTGGTATCTTTCATTAAGCATGATGTTTTCAAAGTTTATCCATATTATAGCATGTATCATTACATCATTCTTTTTTATAGCCAAATAATAGTACCCATTTTGGTTATCTATTTATCAGTTCATAGACATTTGGAGTATTTCCACTTTGAGGCTACTATTAAAATGCTGCTATGTTTGTGTAGATGTTCTTGTGTGGACATATGTTTTGAGTCTCTTGGGTATCCATCGAGGGGTGAAATTGCTGAGTCATGTGGTAACTCTATGTTTAAACTTTTGAGGAACTGCCAAGTTATTTTCCAAAATAGATGCATCATTTTATATTCCCACCAAAAATGTATGAGGGTTCAAATTTTTCCACATCCTCACTATACTTCTTATTATCTGTCGTTTTTACTTTGTCATCCAAGTGGGTATGAAGTGGTACCTAATTGTGGTTTTGATTTACATTTCCGTGGGGGAATATTTCATGTGCTTATTGGCCACTTGTAAACCTTTTTTGGAAAAATGTTTAAAGGTTGAGTTATTTGCTGTTTTATTGTTGGGTTGTAATAGTTCCTCATACATTCTGGTTATAAGTCTATTACCTATAGGATTTGCAAATAAATATGTTCTCTCATTCTGAAAGTTGCTGTTTTACTTTCCTTATTGTGTTCCATGAAGGACAAAAACAAAAAATTTTAATGAAGTCCAATTTATGTATTTTCCTTTTGTCACATGTGCTTATGGTATCATATCTAAAAAAAAAAACAAAAACAAAAAAACCATGGCCTAAGCCAAGAACACAAAAATTTACACTTAGAATGCTTTCTTGTGAGAGTTTACAGCTTTAGATCTATGATCCATTTTGAGTCAATTTTGTATCCTGTTACTTCTTGCCTCTCTCTCTCTCCCTTTGTTCTTGTCCAGTTGCACTATAATTTCTGGTACACAAACATCCTAGGTATATTTTTTAGGGGACGTGAATAAATATGGATCCCCAAGAGGACTTTGAACTTAAATAAGCTTAGAAAAGTTTGCAGAGTATATTTCCGTCTTGAAGATTCACAGTGTAGATTTGCTCATTAGAGGCTTAACGTCAGCAGCAGCAGAAGAAACTGCTGTGTTTTGGTTCGTCTTGTGCTTACAGGTACCATATTCTGGTGGTGGATGCCGTGCTGTGCCTCCCTGATTCCCCTTTGGAAGAGGACTCATTCCAGCTGCTGATAGTGCCCCTGGGGGCCACCCCTCAGCTGTTGGCCACCCTAGGCGATTGGCTCCACTGAGTTTAGCTACCTTATCCAAGGTCATGCTTCCTTCCGGGAATAGACCACAGCCAAACACTGATTGGCCTAGGGATGTAAATGCCTGGCTATCTCCCACCCCCCCAACCCCAAGACAGATTTACAGGCTCATTTCATCTTCAGAATCCCTGCCGCCCCAGCTGAGGCCGCCCCTTAGTCAGCTCTCCTCTCTCTGTCTGATCCTGCTTCCAGCCCAGATCTTCTCTCTCTCAAGTGTCGATCCTAAAAGCATGCCTTCAGAACTGGCTTCATGCAAAAGAGCATCTCAGCAGCTGCTTCTAGGAGAACCCAACCTGTGATCAAAAAGAATTTTCCAAACACATTGGAGTACCAAATTTTAATTTTTAGGAAACACCACCAGGATGGCAGTCAAGAACACCACTTTGGGAAATGTAAATCTAGCAGAAGCAAGAATTGCAACCAAAATAACTGATGTACATTCAGACTTGTCTGCTGATTTGCTATTTGATCTTTAAAAAAAGACACATTTATATATTTGGCATAATGGATCTTTAGTTGCGGCATGGGGGATCAGGTTCCCTAACCAGTGATTGAACCCGGGCCTCCTGCACGGGCCCCCTGCATTGGGAGCATGGAGTGTCTGGCTATTTGATCTTTATCCAGCTTCCTATTTTGCTGGAGCTTCAGTCTATCCTCAATAAAATGAGCACCGTAAAATCCACATCCGGAAATATGAACAGGCCCACCAGTGCTTAGTTGATCCTTCCAAAGTGAAAGTGTTAGTTGCTCAGTCATGTCTGACTCTTTGTGACACCATGGACTGTAGCCTGCCAGGCTTCTCTGTCCATGGAATTCTCCAGGCAAGAATACTGGAGTGAGCTGCCAACCTCTTCTCCAGGGGATCTTCCCAACCCAGGGATTGAACCTGGAGTCTCCCATATTGCAGGAGATTGTCTACTGTTTTGAGCCAGCAGGCAAGCTGGATCCTTTCAAAAGAGCTCCACAAATCAGGGGGTTGTGTAGTTTATATATGCTGCTGCTGCTAAGTCACTTCAGTCATGCCCGCCTCTGTGCGCCCCTATAGACGGTAGCCACCAGGCTCCCCCGTCCCTGGGATTCTCCATGGCAAGAACATGGATGGGTTGCCATTTCCTTCTCCAATGCAGAAAGTGAGAAGTGAAAGTGAAGTCGCTCAGTCGTGTCCGACTCTAGCGACTACTATGTCCCCAGTGCCTAGAGCTATCTGGTGACATGTAAGCATTCTATAAATATTGAATTCATTAAGTAACTAACACACAACTAAACGGTGGAACGTTTATTGAGGTATATTTCCTGTCCATCTTGTTGAATAGGTCATTCGTGAAAAGGAAAAGTGAAG